>NC_071288.1:15696250-16384166 GCF_943734705.1 Anopheles coustani
CATACGTATGCAACAAAATTACTCCACTGTGGTTTTTCCCAAATCGACACGGCACCAACCGAAACCACATTTTCCTATTCAAACACGTTAAAAATACATTTCGTCGTCACCTCCCTGGCCCCCTCCTGGTTCGCACCCGGTGTTTGTGTGTTGGTGTGGATTTAAAACATCCTCTTGCCCCAGGAAATGTTGTTGGCCTGGTAGGAAAAAAGCCGCTTGTTTGCTGGCACGACTGGGACCCCAAAAGGGCTACCGTAGGAGTATAATGAAGAAATCCTGCGAGCTTCTGCAGGTGTACCAAGGACGAGTTCCTTTTTCTGTACCAACACTTTCCCCCGACGGTGGTCGGTTTTGTTTTACTTTTTTTTTGCTGGTTTTTCCGGCCATCGTTGGAGATGGAAAGCGTCAAAACCCGAGCCCGTTCGAGTGTGGTCGGGCGAACGTGGTCGAGAACCACCGACCGCCACCCACAAGAGGAGTCGTCTCGTTGTTCCTGGAAGCATTATGCAACTGGAGCTTGTCTCGAACGTTGGCGGCTGGTTGGTAGACGGACTATCTTGCCCTCAATTAAACGGTAGCTTCTTCCCCTGAACCTTACCTTCTCTTCGTCCTGGCTTCTAGTTCTGGCGAAGCATTTAGCGCTACTGAATCCCTTGACCCGGCTTTAGGCCCAGCAGAACACAGTTCGGTTTTTTCCTCAAACACTTCCATCATTTATTCAGTGAGCAGCTCGTACTTTCCATTCAGGTTCTTCTAGCTCCCGCTATCGCTCCAACCATCGCCAACGCATGGGGCCCCTTTTCGGTATCTTTCATTTTCGTGCCACCTGCATGCCTCGAAAGACAGCCTTTTACCACGAGCGTTCCGGGATGAAGCGCTGCAAACCGCATCGGACAGAACCGCTGACAGCCGTAGAAAACCCATGGGCGCCCGGCGAAGATATTTCGCTCCACTTGCTCCGCTTTGGCCATGACCGGGAACTGGGGCCGCAACCCTGTCACATAATTCTTTCGTACGTCCACGTCTACGTATCGTACGCTCACGTTCGCTTCGCTCCGCCAAGTCGGGCTCCTGTCCGTGGTTGATGCATTGATTTGCTGAAGTCTGGAACTATTTTACACTCCCGGTCCGGCAGTGTTCTTGCGTCAGTGCTGAAGGATTACGCTTTTTGTGCTTGGGATAAGCTTCTTGCCCATAGATTCAGGGTGCAGAGTGTATCTCAAAGTTGCACTATGGGTGGATCGAATCAAATTTGAAGTATTTATTTCTAAATTATATTTTTAATAAAATGGCAATTTAATATTGGATCACTTGTCAGATTCACTATGATTCTTTTACACTCCTTTCCAATTGATTCGGATGAGCATGTTTTGAAACACGTTGAACTGCGCATTAAATGTTGTGTCTTTTGTTATCATAAAGGGCACCTGGGAAAGATCTTCCACGAAACGGTGACCACTTTTCCCATAGACAATCCTTGAAGCACGAATGAGCTTTCGGTGCAACGCGCGACAATTCGATTGACGCTAACGAAGAGAGCTTCCCGATTTGGCAACACCGTCTCTCGTTCGAATGCTTTGTGCGGTACGAAATTGTTCCGATCGAACGGGAACGGAATAGCTGATTGACTTTCGATACATTGCACATAGTGATGCCCCTGTCGCTTGCGGAAAAGAAAGAACCCTTCCTTTCGACATCGATCAACTATTCCGCCGGCCAATTCCAAGTGGCCGGTTGACGATTCGGCGGACTTTGCTATTTGCCTGATAAAGTCCCAAACACGTAGCCGACGATTGGCGAACGATTGGCGAACGTGTCGGGCGAGGGCCTTCTTGCGCCGTGGATGATCGGGTACCTTCGTCGAATGCTATTATTGCAGCGCCCGGCAAAGATTGGTCTGGATATTCGACTCCAGTCCCCGTGTGAAACATCGCAGCATTCCCTTGGCCTTCTTGGAAGGGTAGACATAATCATGGATTTTCACCGGACATCGAAACCGTCTATTTGAAGCTGATGAAGTGTTAAAAGCGTTTCCCGAGTGCACGTCCTGCCGAGGTCGGAGGTTGGCAGCTATTACCGTCGCTAGATCGACTTGCCAAGGAAAGTGGATTAGCACTCTCGAAAGGTGCCGTTTGTGAACGTCGCTAGTGGAAACATTAAGGAGCGAAGATTCACATTATCGATAAGGGTTCGTTTTGATGCATGAAAGCTTGTTTTTGTTGTGTTTATCGACAGTATGGTTGTCATTCATTTGTTTTATCAAGTGTCTTGGTTAAGAACATGTGTAAATTAAAAAGTAGATAATACTAGACCACTTGATTATATCGATTAGAAATCCTTGTCCAATCCAAATTGAAAGAATCCGCTTGAACCGGCTTGTCTTTACATTGCAAATCTGTCACTTCTCGAAAAGAAGTTGATAACACCTTCCAAATCGCTTTTCATCCTTTTGTGGCCCTTATCTTTCGCGTTGCTCAAAACTGCTTAGCACGAATTTTCTTCACCAAAGCGAACGGACACGAGGGCCAATTTGAACTCCTCATTAGATGGTGGTGTATAACAATCCGAAAAAGAGGGAATATATTTTCCGCGAAAACGAAGCCGAGCTCAAATCAGGACCGGGCGGCAAGCCGAACAACCACTGCAGCAAGCTGCATTACGGGGTAATTGCAGTTTGCACTTATCGTCAATGTAGGGCGCGATTCGACATATGATGATGCGGGATGAGAAAAAAAAAGTAAGCGAGAGTTTGCCAGCGATGTTCGACGAAAAAGATCGGGGCCACTGGTGGATGATGATGATGACGAAGACGGTGATGGTGATGTGCGCACTTGCGCACCGTATTGCACCACGGGGGAGGTTTGTTTTTTTGCCACCTCTCGCATGCACCTGCACCAAAGGCACGAGATCACAACCGTTCAACATTTTAAATTGAATGAATTGCCATTTCATAGCGCCGTGAGTGAGGATTGGAACGTAAAGGATGCTGGCCGTACGATGGTAGATCGTAAAAGTAGGTAAATTGTCGGAGGGATGCGATATGCGAAAAGGATTTCGGGGAGATGTTTTGTGGTTTGCATGTTCTCATGCATGTTTTATTGCGAATGGTGTATGGAAATTGGAAAACTGTTCTTATTGCAATCAATCAAACCTCGTGTGGTCGCTTTGGAGAAACACGTCAGTTTTCATGGTTACTCATATTTTTCAATATCGTTGTTTTCTATATACACCAAATGTGTTCCTTTGGCCAATGTCATATATTTTATTTTGAATTTAAATCTTATCGAACAATTTCTAAATGTTTGTTGGTATGTCAAACCTTCCAGAAATGATGTTCACTGGGAAAAGGAAAGCTCAAACCTTCCCAATGATGTTCACGTGGGAAAGGATTGCTCAACGATTTCATCACCCTTCCAGGATCAGTAAAGGTATCTTAAAAAGCAACCTTCCTTAGTTTGCCTAGTATCGCGTGCAAAATACTCCAATGTTTTCCTAGTGGAGTACTTTTCAAGAGACAAATTGTTTTGCGTCCCCCATTTCTTTCGCCTGCGAATCACTATGGAACCATACCATCAATCATCGTATCACCCGTTGCACGAAAAATCAACACCCATCAAATCAAGCTGTACACCACACATTCAGTTGCCACCGGGTAGATGAAGTTGCATAGAAAGATACTCCAAATCCAACGTATACAAGGCGCAAGAAGTGGTACAAAAAACGGTAAGTTTGTTTTAGCACAGGTGCATAATGCAACTGACGGTGCACCTGCCGACGGTTGTACAACATACTCCAATTTTCATGCAAGGGAAGGTGTTTGGTTTCTTCTATCCCCTCCACACGCTTTCAATCTAACAACTCCGGTGGCGTGTGGAAAATTTCGAAAACACACAACATCGTATCTATTCACAAAAGTAAACACTTTTCCCGAGCCACGCTTTGGCTTGTCAAAAGAAAGCAATGCACCCGTTTGCCGTCAAAAAAGGGAGGTTTACGGATCGTGGTTGGTGCTGTTTGTAGGAGTTGCTTTCTTTTCGTTTTCCACCCGCACTGTTTTGGAAAGCTGACAGATTTAATGATGCTTCAAATTGTACTTCTTTCTGTTCGCTTCCCCCTGCCTTAGGACGAGATGCTTCGAAAAACGATGGTTAGTGACAAATGATGCATCTTATCGTGCAAAACGAATGGTGCTGGTGATACGATCATTCGTTCGTTCGGTGGGTATTTTTTAGCTTTTGTTTGTTTTCATTTGAGCATTTTTGAAAGGAGTACAGTCGATGGTTTTCCACGTCGATTCCGATGGATCAAGAAATAGTTGCTCCTTCCGTCCGAACAGAGCAGATGACAAATTGTGACACGTTTTGTAGATTTTCACGACTCGATTTGGAAACGACAAAAGCAGTCGCAAACGGTAGATGCCAACCAAAAGTGGTAAACGTTGCTGGTGGATTCGTTTACTTGATGATTCCGAACGAGTTTCATGTCGTACCGTTTACTTTCCGACTTCTTCCGTGATGGATTTTCTGTAATATATACATCTTTCACAAGAAGAATGTTGTATTCTCATTTGGAATGTTTGAAATGTAACCTAGTGCACTATTAGTAAGTGCAGGAGTAAAATTGAGCGCTGTGTATGAGAGTGTTTAAAATAGATTAACATCAAAATGCACTACGATGATAATAGCTGATAATGGATATGGGGGTTCCATTTATCACTTGTTATCTAGGGATTTAAATGATACACTGCTACTTAGCAATTCACTTGGTGGAACAGCGCGAGGATAGTGATGAAACGTAATGCATCATTACAACGGTGGTCCCTTTTCCTATTTGCAATTTTATAGGCGAATCAACATTAACTCAGACATTTTTACTAAGTATGGTTGGTTCTATGTAATACAGTTTCTATGTTTCATAGTTTACTTGTTGTTTTCAAACGTTTTATTAACTTTTTATAAATATTTTATTATATTTGACATATTTGAATACATGATTGCTCGCAAGTACAAGACCCGTATTTTACGTTCCGCATTGAGTCATACGCCTACACCATCAACTTAGAGTTAATAATAAAAACATTAAGCCAATAATATGAGCAAAGGAGAGACTGATCATCTTTCTGGAAGATAGACGGTGCTGTAAAATTGGATTAGCTTTTATCCCTCATTCCGTTCTCTAAACCAACGGAAGCACGTACATAAAATCTTACGTAACGGAAGCAAGAGATGGTTCCATTAGTTTCGAATACTAAATGCCACCCGCTCGATGAGTAAAGAAAAGTGAATAAAAAATTCAATAAATTCATCAGTTTATCGGTTTTCCGACGGCTCGGGATGATTGTTGAACGGAACGAAGAATCGGCAGTAGTCGAGCCAGTGTAGACGTATAAGGCACACGAAAGGATGCAATCGAACCAGATTCATACTGTGGCAGAAGAGTGGTAAATTGATTATATAAATTGTTAGATTGAAAAATCCACTCTGGCGAAACTGTATTCTGACGAATGATGTTGATGTGAGCGATGGTGAGTGAGATTGCACTACGATCGATTGAAAGAACAATTCGAATCAGTTGACACTTTCAAATTTATCCGGATAAATGACAATTTGCTCTTTCACGGAAGCTAACTATATCCGGTGGTAAACTATTTATTAAACATGTTAAGGTAAAAGCTTTACAATTTAAATTCCAATCAATTTCAATCACTATAAATGGTAATCTTGTGACATCTATTCTGTGTTATACACACTTTTTTACTTTACCGGGTCGTGCCAGGAAGTCAGTCTAACGTAATTTTAAATCTTTCGTGTTTTCTTTTAACTCGAGACCAATCAAATGGTATGTAACACTTCAACATTTTAAGGCGTTGGGATGAAAATCTGGCTAAATAGCATGGAGCCGAATAATAAAAGGATTCAGTCTAAAGAAAATATGCGAGTTGAGAAAAATAAGCACAAAACCATCCACTATCTAATGGAAAAGAATGTGAGAACCATCTTCAGGCTCAACGAAAACAGAACCAATCACATGTCGAGGAACAGCTGGCTTTCCATGAAGTCACCATTATCATCATTACTACAGAGTGAACTTGCAGAAGAAAACAACGGCAAACAACAAACAAGTAAACAGACAGAGGAAAGGCAAAAGGAAAATACCATCGTCCAAGCACGTCCACCATAAAACGACGCAACAAACGAGCAGTGTTAGTGTATTAAAAGAAATTCTTGTTTATGTGTTTCGCTCATGATCCCATGCGTGTCCTTCGCAGCCAATTCGTGGGTGCCGGGGAAAAGTTTCCTAATTTTCCAGACTACCTATACCTTCTGGTGACGCTTTACAACCGAGTGGGCTTTGTTCGTCCGTTTCATTTGTTGACCGATCGTAAAATAGGGTAACGGAAGGAAATGGGTGGCAATGAAAATGCCAACATTCACATGAGGATGGTCAAAGTAGTCTGAAAGGGTCGCATTCGTCTTCACGGACGGTCTTTTCAGCTTGTGGTAGGCGATTTTTTGCACCGGAAGGGGGGTTCTTTAAGCAATGGTACTACCGATACATAAAGGCTTCGTTGCGAGAAGAAAGATTTCCCTAAAACAAATTCTTATACAAAAGTATATGAAATAAATGTCTCATCCTTGCACTTAATTTTTACTAGAATAGAAAAATGCCGATATACCTTTTTTGGATTGCACCAAACAACGCTCATCAGTGAGCTCATGAAATTCGATTTTAATTGAGCATAATCAGCAAAACTATTTACTATCGGTTGACCCCACACAACGACCATCTCAGGGATCGTTCTCAAGGTAGTAAATCAATTTTTAAACCTCATTTTCTTCGTCATTATCACCGACCAAACGACATCGAGGAGGGATGAAAGAATTGGTAAGAACGGGTGAAAAGTAATTGTCATCTCATTGTCGGAAAATTGGAAAACAATTTCTTCCCTCATCGAGTGCCATTGATGGTCTCGTTGTTCGGAATTATGGGCTCCTTCAGCAAACAGGAATCGATGCAGACAGAGTCAGTTCGACCCGTTTGGTCATAAAATCTTCCGTTTCAGTGGCATTTTCGCTACAACACAGGCCGGTGCTAGTGCTTCCGCAGCACCAACCGTTGGAACGACTTTATGAGCCAACTTTTAAGATGCTGTAAACGTTCGAATTTACGACTACGACAGAAAAGTTATTGCTTCGCCATCGGAATAGGAAGTCTCGGTGTTGGTATTTGGTCGGTTTGGTGTATTTTCTAGAATCCATCGGGGGAAGGAAACGTTAAATGTTCGAAGGTGTTTGCTAATTTCTAAACTACAAGAACAGAATCACTGATTGATAGCAATTTCATGGGGGTAAACAGATAAAGCCAACACTTCAAATCAATTTTTGTTGATAACGTTGCTTTTATAAAACGTTAGTTTGTTTCTGTCTGAGTTTAATGATAATCTTTAGATTCAGGTCAAAATTATTGGAAAATAAGCAAAAGACATAGAAACAATAAGAAAACTCTCATTGAAAAAATAATGTAAACCATTATGTAACAAGAGTAGTTTTTCAGGGTTTATGATTCTACATGTTAGTAATATTAAGCTAGTTTAAGTTATAATAATCGATTACAATATGATGAATAATTAATAAAAATTGAAAAAAAAAACTTGTTTAGAAGCGGTGCAGTCGCTGTTGTTTGGGGCACTCTTATCTTGATTCTACACTCTTCGTAGCGCTCTCTCGTTTTTGCTTCCAGCGATAGTTTGCTTGCTCGTACGGATGATTCATCACGATTAAATGCTGTTGGTGGCAGTTGAAAACAAAAAACTTATCATCATTCAGCTGGTACGAAAATAGAACTGACCATTGATAAAACATACGCTTTGCAGCTCCAATGGCAGCATCGAGTTCAGGTGCACGGCCAGCTCGTCGAACGTTGGTGTCATCGCCGGGCTCCGCTCCCAGCACTGCTTAATAATCCCGTACATTTCTTCGTTGGCGTGAGCCGGTTTTTCGCTCATGTAATAGTTCTCCGTCGATTCCAAGGCTGGCGGTGCCCCAAGGGTAAACAAGTCCCACAGATACACCCCGAACGCCCAAATATCGGAGCTAACACTGAACGTCTGCTCTGCATCACGCTCCAGGCTCAGCATGTTGATGTCTGCCGACGTTGGCCGAGAGAAGTCGATCGCGTGGCGAACTTTGCGAGCCAGTGTAAAATCACTGATCTTTACCACATTTCCATCATGTAATAGCACATGGCGAGTCGAAAGGTCCCCGTGAACGATGCTAAGTGATGCCAGGTGGGCCATCCCGTTGGCAACCTGAGCGGCCCAGCTTACCAGATCGATTGTTTTAAACACATTTCTCACCGACCTTACCCAAGGATGTTGAAGATCCTCCCAGCAATCGACGAATTTATTCCTGTACTTGTTCAGATACTGATGCAGGCTACCATGGCGGCAGTATTCCAGGACGATCAGGAACTCATCTGAAATGAAACCGTATCAGTAACACACCACATCTACTAGTCTTAAATAAACCACCCATACTATTAGTTATTCCTTGGGTAACCACTCCTAAGAAGTTCACCAAGTTCAGATGTTGTCCCATTTGAAACATAACGTGCGCCTCAGAAATCATTGCTTGCAGATCGACTTCACTTGCGGTTGCTTTAAGCTTTTTGACTGCCACTTCCGTTAGGCGGTCGTTGCAAAGGATGTTCCTAGCCTTCGCCAGCAGGATCTCTCCAAACGTGCCTTCAGCTATTTTCTTACCCATGATAATGTTTTTCATGGGATACTCGAATTCCGGCGGCACGCTGAAGATCTCGTTATTGTGTAGATCGTGCATTTCGACCCACTGTGGTTCGCTTGTTTTCCTGCAGCTCAGGGCTACAAACCACACGATGAATGTGAATATTAAGGCACCCGAAATGCCGTACATCGACACATGGACGAGCTGGATGTATTCTGGTGCGCTGTAAGGATTGATGACAGCATATGCTTTTATTGTGGTAGATCCTTCCGAGTTGTTTGCAGTGCATTGGATGATACTAGAACTCGCCAGGAATGTTGTTGCAGCTTCCACCTTCACTGAGTCGTTCGCAAAAATTGTCTGTAGGCAGATGAAAACATGGGAAATTAGATCAATTAGCATCAATATGCACTTGGATCGATTAAATGAGTCCTACCTGAGCAGTTACGAGCTGTATGCTTGCATTTTGCTTCAAGCAGTTCTCCCAATTACGATCCGCACAGGGTGTGTAGGAAAATGTAAAAGTTGGCGCAGGGTACGCCATACCTCGGCACCAAAGTGCGACATTTTTGTCATTTCTAGCAGTGACATTTTGCATCGTTAGAATAGGTTTGCCTGAGAAACAAAACAAATGGTAGTTTCCTAAAAATTTGGAGGAGTTTGTGGAAGCGGTTACGTACCGTGGATCAAGATATCAAGATGGTATTCTACTGATCCATAAAGTGAGTGAACAGAAATACGAAATCCTTCACTTTGCTTCATTTTAGGTTCCGGAACAAAGTAGGACCTCTCAGTGTAACCTATGTCGTTTCGGTATGTAGTGTTTGGTTTGTGACAGTCATCGTGTTTAATGCCAAAATATTCACAGAATGCAATGTTTGTCTTTGAATTGAAAGTAATCGATACGCCGCTTTTGGAATTAAACAAAAATGCCAAAGAAAATTTTAATCCAATGCCTGGCTCATTTTTCACATTCAAATAGCCTTGAGATGAATTGGTCGATATTATTTGTCGCGGATGATTAGCGTAAATCACAAACACAGCTGTTGTTGCACATATCTCGGTGTTATTCTGCATACAACAGCGATATAAGCCACTGTCATTTGGAGAAACTCGTATTCTCTCGAACGTGGTTTCGTTTACCTTACAGGATGCGCAATGGGACCAAACTGGCTTAGCGATACTAAAAGAGTATTGCCAAATAATCGAAGAAGCGTTCATGCGGCTCTTTTCGTTTCGTGTGCCCAAGCACTGAAGGTTGATGTTACTATTCTCTGGCACAATTCTCGTTCCTGAGATGCGTATTGTGTTTTCCAAACCACCACATGCTGTTTGAGTGAACGCTGGAGAAGCAACAATGTCGGAACAGGTTCAGTTTTATGCTAATCATCTATTTAACGAGATTACAACTCTTCACTTACCAGCATAGAGGAAAAACGCGTAGATTAATGGTAGATGCATTCTCTCCATGCTGCAAACTAGATAATCGTTTGTTTTTTCACTAACTGCACTTTTTCATTGGTCAACTTTTGTACACTGACTGGTGCATAATAAATAATTTACTGACACACCTTGTTTGCTGAGCAGTCAAACACAAAGTGGCCAGCAAACTCTTGTAGAACAACTAGGAAACTGATTGGGCCACATCGTGAGTTATGTTAATCATCTTAAGTGCGTGCACACATACTAAGAGCAATGAAGCACGTAACAACTAATATGCCAATCTGCAATTTTATCGCTCAGGACTGAAGCATTTATCGGAGTTGCACAATTTACTGGTTTGTTTTTTAACGCCTAGTCGTTCTTCTGTAGCAGCTTTTGTTCTGTGAATTTGCGTGCTGCCAGTTGTTTTTTCGTGGTCTCTTTGCTTCATATTCGCAACCTATTATATATTAAATAATTGATCAAAGTCTCTTATATCTACCACGTATTATACTTATTTTTGAACTACTGATTGAATACCAAAAAGCAATAAAATTTGAACTTAATCAGAAAACAGATGTAAAGCAAATGTGTTTGTTTACAACGTCGATAAACCGGAACCAATCCAACATAGTATCAGTACGAGCCGTTAATCCGCACTGGAGACTCCGGACGACAAGGTAATAACGAGTAGCTTCATCGCCTCACTGTTTTTAGGGCTATGTTGCTTATGTTATCATCGAAATGTTTCCAGCTTGTTCGAATGATTCATCGTTGGTAAATGATTCAAACAAAACTAAAAAAACAGCATTCTGTAACTCTATAGCAGATTCTGTAACCCTCCTACAGATCTACTATGCGCTAATGCAGAGACCCGATTTTTCCGAGAGCATAGTCTGCAACCAACAACCGGCAGTGTTCCGGAAAGCATCGAACCAAATGTGTGCTCGAGCATAAATCACCGGATTCGGATACGGATGCGAGGATTGCATGCGTTTGGTTAATTCTTAGTATGGTAAACATCCAACCGATGTCCGTTTCCGGCAACAGTGCGAAACCGTCCTGCAAGAAAGGATGTCGTCATTCGCGTCGTGGAACAATCGTCATTGAGTTTTCCGTTCATAGCACTTTTTGCAATCGGTGTATTAGCCTTTTTTTGTTATTTTTGGATCCTTTTGGATCAGAAAGGTTTACTCGCAGATAGGAACAACGAGAACCGACGAGCGGACGACGGTGAACATTCTCGTAAGTCAATTAGATGCGTCACCGGTGGCAGGCCGTAAATTACTTTTTCGCCTCGCACTGGATCCTTTCGCTCATTGTTGGCTGTTTTTCGGAGCTGGTGGTGCGTGGTACGAATTTGTATTGGTGTGTGTTTTCCCGCTCTGCCCCATCGGACTGGCTGGCAAGGAGATCAAGCGGTGAACTCCTAAGGGCTCGATAGCGGCAGTCCGAGGCTGATGGTTGGTCACGCATTAACTATTCCGGTGCCGTTTTGGGTTGTTTGGGGCCGACTTTCCTGGGATCGTCGGTTGACGGCCGGTGCACGATTCCGTATCGAGGTGATTAAAACTTTCTACTGAAAGATACCGACACCGTGCGTTGATGGTGTTGAAGGTAGGCAACATCTTACCTTACCGAGAGCTTCTATATCAGACAGCTTATCTTCTAACCCTTGAATGGAAGATGCTATCAGAGAGAAAATCTTGTATACGAAATTGATTGATTCAACGAAACAAACAGAATTTTTCAGATGCATTAGGATAAGTCCATTTCAAAGAAATCAAAATAGTAAGATTTCAATAAACAATAATCTCAATCCCGACCGTGTTTCAAGAGGGTTAAATTGTAGCCTTCCGTCAACGGTGGCTGTTTTCTGCTTCGTTGGTCATTTTATCATAGAAATCACGTAGGGTTACCCGTGGCGCATCGGTACCTTAATATATTTTTCTTCCCACTTTCTCACGGCATCCCTGCGAACGGAACATCTCCCTTTTAGCTGGCTGCTTTCTCATCATAAGCTCTATCATAGCCAGAGTCCGTTAATCCGGTCTTTCCATTCGTCAAACCCCGGGTCAAGCGTCTAATCCCGGCGGCTTTCGTTACACCACGAGCCGGTTGCAAAAAAAAAAGAAATGAAAACTGCAGAGGAGAAAAGGATTTCCCCCGATCGTTCCAACTGTTTTGTTTTCTGTTTCTCCTTGCACGAACTACACCGGGGCAGTGTAGAATGCTTATTATTCAGCTGGTCTTGGGTAGGAAACCGTGTCATTTGGGAAATCCTTGCCCCTGTCTGTAATACAATTTCCTCCGCAGATCAGAGGCCCTGGAAAAGAGGGGAAAACGTGCCCATGAACACCTGCATCGTCGCCCCGGTTTGGAAATAAGCAAAGGGACTGTGGAGGAATATTTCTACGTGATATTTCCTCGCAGATGCCAGCACCGTTTCGTAGCAAGATTTCGAACCTACACATTCCGCTCACGCCATCAGCCGAAACCGAGTTCCGATTAAGTGCGCCATTCTGCCTCGCCATCGCTCAAATAGTTATGATCGCTCGAATTGACGAGATAATCCAATCGACTTTGGTGATGCGATTTGAATGTTCGATATGTTCGCCGGCGAATCTTTCGGGACGAAGATAAATGGGTCAATATTGGTGATCAACGATAGTGGGACAAGATTTATGAGCCGTCCCAAGCTTTCTACCGATGATACGCTTGATTGTTAGACAGGAGAATATTAGACATTCTGATATCATGTAGAAGACATACATTATTATGGGTATGGAATAGTCCGCTGTATGGTTCACCATGAATTTATGAATTTATTTGCAAGAATGTTGAAAAAGACTTCAACTGTCCCTAGACTGCTAAAACTAGGTTTTCTTCTTTTAGACAAACATATCAAATGTAAAGCTTTCCATATTAGTCTTAACCGCGTTTGCTTTGTTACGCGATATCCAAAAGACTATAAGAAGCAGTTGTCCGCCGAAACTAGCTGTACGTTTCACGATTCGTACGTGCACAAATATCTTTCATCTCTTCTTTCGCACGATCCCTTTCACTAGCCTAGGGAGCAAGAATTTTAATAAATAATATTTCATGTTAATGGACTTGAAAATGATTTATACCGCCAGTCGTCAGTGGCGGTCGTCTAATCGTCGCCTTTGCTGCCAACCGGAGCATCGTTTCGGTTATGATCCTACGCCGACGAGCCAGCGACGATCTCACGCAAAAGTGCGGGACTCTTCATGCGGTACTTAGGTTTCCATTTTCCATACCAAACCTGATCCAAAGGGTCTGTCTTGCGCTAGCCAAACCTCATCCCTGGATGGTGTAAATTTATTCGTAAGTTTGCCACACTGCAACGTCGTTGGAGCTTGGGAAAAGGCTCGAACATTTTCGAGCGCTTTCGTCATGCTGCTATGACCACTTTGCTTTCCGTTTCCTTGACATCGCATCGAGCTGGAGCTTAGGAAACGAGTGCCTACTAGCCGCGGGTGTGGTAAATTTATATTCCTTCCGTGGTCGTTGCTTAGCCGCCTGTCCCAAGTAGTCGATTCGGATATTTCCACGTCAATTTCGTTGAGTTCTAGCCACGTTTCTTCGAGGGCAGAGTTTTAGTCAGCAAAAGTGCTGCTTAGAAATCCCCGTTTTGTAGGATAGTTATCCCGAGTAGAGTTTCTAATAGTGGACATTTTTCGCCCACAATGTATCGTTACCCCTGGCTTCTCGGTAGGTGAAGGGAATGATAAAACCAAAGATTGTTGGCAAGGCGACACTTTTCTTGTTTCTGTGCCAACCACAACCTGGTCTCGGAGTCATAGGAGCGTAGGAAGCGAACTTGCACTCGACCGTCTTTTGGGACGGTTTCTTCCTTGGCTAGCGATCGTTGCTCAAAGTGTCAAAAAGGAAATGACACTCGTTAAAAGTCATCCTCATGACAGGACTCATCGTAGTGAGTTTCATTGGTCAAACAGCACGTGTTGAAGAAGTTCTCAACTCAACTAGGCACACACACACACACACACACACATACACACACACACACACGCGCTCTTCTGCGGCCTTTATCAGGACTGTATGTCGCACGAAATTAACTGTACAGAAATTAAGTTTGATGGAGGCGAATAGCAGAGGCGAAATGATGTGTTTTCTCACCTTCTATCATTCGATGTTTCGTCTTCATTCTATGAAATTACTCTATAAAGGGCCCAACTGTTTTTCACCAAAGATTTGTGGCCATGTCATCGCGAAAAATCTTTTAGTTTAGAAGCGATTGTATGTTCCAAAACCAACCTAGATGCCAGAGCAAGATAACACATTACAAAACCCGAAAAGAAAGAAGAAAAACATACATCCCATTTCGTTTAAGATTTCCGTTCAGTGGCGTAACGAACCTGAACAGGAAGTAGGAAAAATAAAAGTTTTTACCATGTTTTTCGCTCCTCGTCGCAAAGACCGTATCTTTTCGGACAGATAAACATTCTAATTTTCCGGTATGACACGATCATTAACAAGCGAAAACCTTCGGGAACCGTTCCGGTTAGGTTCCTCTGCACTTCTCTTCTCTCGTTCTTGTGTGGACCCGAGGTACAGGCCACCAGTTTCGTCCGACCGTAACCAGAGCTGACGTGCTGACCATCACCAACGTTGGGTGACGTCTTTATCGTCCAAGACGGTCAGATGCAGGAAGGTTACGGGGACGGATGATATGATGAATTGGTCAGGGAAAAGACTGGAATGTCCCGTCCTTGGTTATCCGGGAATCCGAGCTGGACCGTGCGGTGAGTGTGGTTTCTGCTGCCGGAACGATGTTGATTTGAAAATATTATTGTTTTTCCTTTCCTTCGTGCTGTGGAGGGAAATATTAGCCCTCTTGCTGGTACTTACATTTCACAAGCGCAAGAAACGGGACCCGACGAGATAAACCACAAATTTAGGTTATCTATTTAATTTAAACTTTGAAAATGAAAATATCATTCCATTATGTGGTCGGTGATGCGACGTGCTTGTGCAACGGCAAGATAAGCATCCGGTATATTTTACTAATTTCCTTATGTCAAAAGCAAGGGACGAAAATACGATTTGTTAATTAAATAGCCCGATGGTAGCGTCCCATAATGGAGCCGGCGAAAACCCGACAGTATGACCAACTTAATGCGACCATTCTAATGAATTTATTACACAAGTTACTTAAGCAACCTTCAGCATTCCTTTCAATAAGTGAGTCTGAAAACCCAGAACGAACTGAACAAAATAAATCCCAATATTGTTTTCCAGTATTAATTATGTTCTTTATGCTCAATGCAAACGTGCGTTAATGACAATGACGAATTTGCATGTCTGCTTATCACCATATCATGGCACGGTTGCGCTTGTTTCGTTTCCGTGAAGCTTGTTCCCGGCAACCTACACGTTATGATACGGTTTCACCAGCGCTGATGATAATAACAATCATTGTCGTATAATGAACGACAATGGTAATTTTTCGAGTTCTTGGAGCCGGCACTTTGGTTCGACTGTGTGAATAAGTTACGTGAGTATAAAGAGAGTTTCAGTTTTACTGGAAAAAACATTTCTGTGCAAAGAGCGTCCTGAACAGTGCGCCCGGCGGAACAAATGAAGGCAATTCGTTGTATTTTTGTTTTTCATGATGATCGTCTTTCCGACATGCATGCAAGTGCTTGCGCAAAGTCTCAAAGTTAAATTTAATTATGTAGCGTAATGAGTACTCGCACGGGAAACATTTCCAGTTTGCTATTAAGTGTTGAACTCATTTGTAGGTTTTGCTTTTCTCGAAAGTAATTTAAAGTTTATGTGTTCTTTTATTTCGTTAACCAAGAACTACAATTTCTGCGAAAGACTTAAATTTGAAATGAAATCTGACTTAAAAAAAGCCAAATATTTCGTCGTTCTTTTAACTTTTAAACTACAAGCAGTTATTTTTATTTAAATAAGGGTTTGTATTTCTTCCTCCTATTCCTTCTATTGGGGGTCCGCGACAGCCGAGCGGTAGCGCCGGTTAGAAAATCGGCCCATGAGCGCCGGGGCTCACCACCTCGACGGCGTGGGTTCGAATCCCATCCGAGACCGGACCCTGTACGAGAGGACTGACTATCCACGTACAACAGGGAAACAAGTCTCGTAAGCCCTTAACGGGGCAGGCATGACCAAGAGGTCGTTACGCCAAGAAGAAGAAGAAGATTTCTTCCTGTTTTAAGAGTTGATGCTGGAAAATTTGCTTTTTTTTAATGCAAGATGTGCATCCCACATTTTTTTGCCAAGACAGACATTTTGGACAAACTGCCGTTCGCATATAAATGGATTACAAGCTGTGTTCTATCCCGAAAGTCATTAGTGCGAACGTGCAACGGCTGTTTGATGGTCGTTGTGCCTGTGACAATCACCATTTACCAGCGCCCGATGGTGAAACTAAACGATCCGGTTCTAATTTCAACGATATACATATTCCATCAGGACACGATTCGACCATCGGTGATGCTCCCGTTGAGCTGTTGGGAAGGAACGTCTCACCAACTCACCTCGAACGTCGTCAACGGAAAAATGCCATTCCAGAGGAATGAAAAAAAAAAAATGTGCCTCTCATACAACAACGACACGATGAACCGATGAAAGTTAACTTTCTGGAAAACGGACGAAGAGAAAGGCGAAGGAATTTCACCCGTCCATCCGCGCAGGTGTGCAGTACGGAGGGGAAACCTTCCCGCTTTGGGCTCGATGTTTGACGACAAAGCGATTTCCCCGATGGCCATCATGTCACAAATTTCATTTTCTCAACGATGCCACTGACGACACGAGGCCGACATGTGAACGATTTTCCATTTTCTCCGAGAGCTGCGGTTGGCCGAAGGTGACGAGAGGCAGGAGAGTCCGGGCCTTTGACAAAGAAACATATGCTCGGAGAACAATGATGATTGCAAACTATTTGGCACGTTCATTGTGTTTGCACAAACAATTTTAATCAAGCGCATGATTGGCGGCTAAAATGGAGTTATTTTTGATAAAAATGACAATCGAATGAGGTAAAGGTTCTGGCTTCTGGGAGTGGAAAAGCAAACTATTCCGGTTTTTGAAAGGACGTGAGACGAGGCGGAGAATTATCGTTGAAGGAAGTTATGATTTTTTTTTTATATGAAAAAACTCTTAAAAAATCTTGATTTGGAAAAAAAATCTTACCGAACGTTGAATACGTTAAAATGAACCCGAGACTTTCTTTCGGGTTGAAAAACAAAGTTTCAACAGGATTTCAACGGCCGTTATGCTCTCAGTTTACGATAGCGATTACGGCGATAACTTTCCTCCGGATGAAAGGGCCGCAGTTGAATCGTGTTATATTCCGCACTTCAAACATGACTAATAGGATGAATAAACACACATGCAGAATGGCCTTGGAAGCGTTGAACCCAAATTCGGGGTGAGCCGTTTTACACCATTACAAAATCGGAAAACGGGGGCAAAATGCAACCATCCGTATCCAACCACGTTTGTGTTTTTCAGCTCAGGCACAGTTTTGTGTACCGTTTTTCACAAAAGGGTCTCGATTGATGACGACAGGATATGCTTAAACGGTGCTTGAATGATGACACACCGTCTTATATGTTGGAAGTTAAACTGAGCGCAACGAGCGTTATGTGCCACAATGTGGAATATTTTTTCGCGTAAAAAAGCTCGCTAGGCCTTGTGAAACAGGATGGCGTGACATTATCGCGAGCACTTGTTGAGGACCATAAACACACGCTGGTATCGGCCATGGCTTGCTGCTTTTCATGTATTTCAATGTTTTGAAATTAAATTTGAACATTATACGGCATGGACAGGGGCAATCGAAATACCTGTCCTGTGGGGGAAAAGGAATCTAAAAAATAATTTAATAATTTTTCACACATGTTCCATGTTGACTTAAGTGACAGGATTACGGGCAAAGCAGGGTGGGTTGTTTACTCGACGAAAGCATGGCTGTGAGCGGAGGCCGACAACCATGTCATCCCCATCGTGTTTCACCTTTACCAACAATTACAAGATTTATGGTGCATGAAGCCGACGCGTACAATAAACATTGCCGTTGTTCATGTGCAAAGCAAACAGCCCTCATTAAAAGCCCGCCTGCCCGAAGAACCTGCAGGAAGCGAAAGTAAATAAATAAATAAAAGGACTGGGGGGATTTTTTCCTTTCCATTGTCCTCCGATCGGCACCAAGCAAGACAGAGTTCTTAGACACCAGTGCAAACAACATAAATTATGTGTTTTGTTGATACATGCGCTCAAACAGGTACTGTAAGTAGCGTTAGAAAAGCCGTTCCAATTCCGATAATGGCGAAGAGGAAAACAAAGTGGCATCACATTCATGAGCTTGAAGTGGAAAATCATGCCACGTACCTCTCACCTGCTCGCGAGCTAATGTGTGGCGAAAAACCAATCGATGGGTAGAATTTATTCTACAATTAATTCTTATTTATGGTGGCAAATAAATTTCACCAAAAGGGCCCGTTAAACGGAAGCCAGTGATGTGTGAAACGCATAAAACGCTCCTTGGTGTGGGCGAAAGACGCCACAAACCTCAGGTGGAAAGAAACAGTTTCGACGTGGGCTGAAGTAGCATAAAAGTGTTGCTCGTTTGATGATTTGTTTTATTGACTGAAAGGAACTGAGATGGGTGTGGAGAACGGGCCGAGTGAAATATATGCTCCCCCAGCAACACTGATTCTCATTTGATATTTGTTGTTCTTTAAGGAAGCGTAGGTAGACCTGTGTCGACAACCGAAAAAAAAATGTCCAAACGCCCATCAACTTGAAAGTAATCAGTTATGTAACCACAGCAAAGGTTAATCAACACATTCCGCTAAAATGCACGCCCTTTTAAAATATATATGCTGTCAACATAAATCACTTTCCTTTACGTTGGCTTCAATCAAAGTGGCGCATAGGAGCTCAAAACCAACAAATCTTAATGAAAAATGTCCATGGCAGGGAAGCATGAAACACAGTTAATTAACCGACAGGAAATCATGTGTTTAAGTACAAATGGATGGTGTATGTGGATTGGGGTTGTTTCGAAAATTAATTTATTTAAAAAAAATAACCTCTAACCTCAGCAAGAGAATGCTTTCTTTTATCTCACTCGATATGCTAATGAGATTTTTAATTACAGAAAAGTATTAATTTACTTTGAACTCATACATTGCGTTTAAGTAAAAAAATAAACTTTATAATGAATAAAGGGAAATTTAAAGATAGTGAACACCTTCGTTACTGTCGTAAATCCTGTTGCTACATCTCGAGTGAAAACTCCTTTCCATTACGACTCAGCCGAGCTCGCTTCATCCGACGTAACTAATGATCGACGTCCGCGAAGCTCGCTGTCCAACCGATTGATTTCCCATGTAACGCCGGTAGCACCGTCCGGGAAAGGTTGCATGATTGCACGGTTGCACCAGCTGGGAATTCACTCGTTCGCTTCCTCCCATGGGCGGGCACAGGATCCCCGATGATAAATGATTGATTTTTCACTTCTCGTACAAAAAAGTCCCTTAGTCCGAGCATGATGAAAGGAACGATATTGGCTTGGAAGCACTTTTCACCCTTAAAACAATGGAATTTTGTGTGAACAAGAAAGCTCCTTCTCGCGATCCTTTTCCCCCCGTTTCGGTTCGAGTTTCCTGAAGCTCTTGCAAGAAAATCATCACAATTGCGACCCTAGCGGCTTTGGAGTCACCATCGGGAGTGCTAAATCCACTTGAATCGCGTTAATGTGTGTATGTGTGTCTTTGGTGGCAGTGTCGGAAAAAAAGATACATGTCTAGAAATCATCCTCCCAATGGCGTTGATTGGCGTGCAAGGGTGCAAACACGAACGTCACCGGGAAAATCCCCTATCGGAAGGCTCTTTAACGATGACCTCTTCAAACTGTCACTCAAGCCGTTCGATGTGATTGTGTAACGAAATCAACACACCCGGTTTCGCTCCGTATGTGTCCATCGTTCGGTGGAAACCGAGCGACGTCCGAGCCGGGTCCTTGCAGCACGTCTCGAGTTGATTTACGTCAGGCATCGGTGCAGGACACGGTGCAGCTATCGTAGTTCGTTTTCCTTATTTTTCTCGCCATCACTTCACTTTGCCTTCCGCAATTGCCCTTTTGCGCGTCTCGTCCATCGCTGGTAAAACAATTTCCTACCGTTATCCGATCCGGTCGATTCTTTGTAGGACGGAGACTTTTTTTCCACCATTCTGGCGCCAGAAATCCGGACTCCTGAGCTTGCTGTCTGAGGAGGAGATTTTGGGGAAGGTCAACAACAGCAAGAACATGTGATGATATGATGATAACAAGAAACACGGACCTATCTGCGCACCTATGACAGTGCACCCTTTTCTGGCTACTGCTGCTGCACCGCGGGATCAACCTGGGATAATTAAATTGTAACTTGACGAGCAGTAACTCATGGTCCTTTTTTGTGTTGGATTGACACTCGAGATTCCACTCGACATGATCGCGATCATGTCAACATTTGATGATTGTTTGGAGGAACTGTTCATGGTGTAAGAAAAACTCTTCCTCGCATCAGTTAGAAGGCCGCTAGGACTGTTGATAAACTTCAACTACAAAGGAAACATTCGTTGTCGATATTGCATCAAGTTATGCGCTACCGTAACGGTTACGGCGCCAGAAATCCGGACTCCTGAGTTTGCTGTCTGAGGAGGAGATTTTGGGGAAGGTCAACAACAACAAGAACATATGATGATATGATGATAACAAGAAACACGGACCTATCTGCGCACCTATGACAGTGCACTCTTTTCTGGCTACTGCTGCTACACCGAGGGATCGAGCTGAGATAATTAAATTGTAACTTGACGAGCAGTAACTCATGGTCCTTTTTTGTGTTGGATTGACACTCGAGATTCCACTCGACATGATCGCGATCATGTCAACATTTGATGATTGTTTGGAGGAACTGTTCATGGTGTAAGAAAAACTCTTCCTCGCATCAGTTAGAAGGCCGCTAGGACTGTTGATAAACTTCAACTACAAAGGAAACATTCGTTGTCGATATTGCATCAAGTTATGCGCTAACGTAACGGTTACGGCGCCAGAAATCCGGATTCCTGAGCTTGCTTTCTGAGGAGGAGATTTTGGGGAAGGTCAACAAAAACAAGAACATGTGATGATATGATGATAACAAGAAACACGGACGTATCTGCGCACCTATGACAGTGTACCCTTTTCTGGCTACTGCTGCTGCACCACGGGATCGAGCTGGGATAATTAAATTGTAACTTGACGAGCAGTAACTCATGGTCCTTTTTTGTGTTGGATTGACACTCGAGATTCCACTCGACATGATCGCGATCATGTCAACATTTGATGATTGTTTGGAGGAACTATTCATGGTGTAGGAAAAACTCTTCCTCGCATCAGCTAGAAGGCCGCTAGGACTGTTGATAAAATTCAACTACAAAGGAAACATTCGTTGTCGATATTGCATCAAGTTATGCGCTACCGTAACGTTTACGCGTTCGCGTTCGGATCGCGTAGAACAACAAGCCTTCAGCTTTTAATCACTTTTCGTGCAACATGTTTGAGGCGGCAATTTTCGATTCTGGTGAACTTTCCAGCGGGTATCGCATAACTAGTATACGAACATACCATATTCTCAACCTTAATTTCTAGGATTAATAATGAAAAAAATAGATGAGGAATTGAGAATAACAAGCTAAAGCCGGGGAGAATATGTTTCCTCGACATTTGATGCGATGGTAGACTGGACATGAATTTTTATCAATTTTATCATTCCCTTTTTCGGGTAATTAAGAACGTATCCGTTCTCTTATGTTATATGGATTTTATTTTCGGTGTTTTTTACAAGGTTTATTGTAGAATGGTTTGGACCCAATTATAACATTTTTGGATTTTCCATTAAACGCTCTTAAAAGCTGCCTTTTCTTGTTTTTTCTTTGTTGGGTAATTCGAATTACTAACAACGCGAAGCTTACCTTTCACCTATTAATATTGCGAAGGATTCTTTAAATCCAAGAAAAGGTCGCTGCAAAATTGATGGATTTCTCTTTATTATTTCTGTTTGCGAAAGTACTTAATCCAAACCGCATTACAATACCGGTTGCCTTTCAATTCTTATCCATTTACTTATTTTAAAACATCGGTCCGGCAAATGCGAACGTGATCATGGCATGCTTTTAGTTCCTTGGGGTGGAAAAAAGAGCGATGGCGGTGGCCAGTTGTCCAAGGCTTGTTGGAATGATGATCGAAAAAAACAACGAAATGAGCACCACTGAACCGAACCGGAATACATTTCCCCGTACCCGTCACGAGGAGGTTTGATTAGATTTCCCATTAAAAGCTATTCTAATAAGCAAAGCACGAGGGAGAAACCCGTTTGTTGCTTTATATTCTTTACCCTTGTCCATCCTTTTAGGAAAATTGTGCCCCCGCACAATCCATCCGTTTCGTGCGGATCGGAGCGAGTGAATGGTAAAGTCTTGTAAAATAATGAGCAAATCCCATTTTCCATCGGTGTTGGACCCCGCTGGGATGGTTCGATTTCCACAATTAGTTTCGTCAAAGAATACTCCTACCATTGACACCCGTGCCTGCTCTACCCGCCATTTGCTGCCTCATCACCGCACGCGGTTGTCTTCATGTGATTGGGTTTTGGTGGATTTATTTTCCAACAGGTTGGAGAAGGATCGGGTTGCCGTTTTTTTATTCTTTTTGATTTGGTGTGCCTTTTGTACCGATCCAACTGCGTCCGTCTGCTATTTCGATCAATCGGAAAACCAAACCTGACAAATTCACAGAATGAAAGGGGGAAAACAAACCTCACCTCCCTCACCCAGGATTGATTTCGCGAGAATAAAGCCTAGAAAGGTTCTGGCCGTAGTGTGGGAACAACGTATATTACATGAAAGAGAACCATAAAAAAATGCTGCGACTTCATTCGACAGCGGCAAGCAGTTCGGGATGGCCAGCCGGAAATATAATCAAAAACCTAATTTGCTGCCTCAATTACGCTCGAAATTAAAATCCCATCCAACTGGCCGGTATGATTCGGGAAAGGCTTACATTGGTGAGTGTGTACAGGTGTGTGTAAGTGTGCGTGGTAAAATCCGTTGGACACTTGACGCTCGACGAGAAGAATCAGAACATTGGCTGGTGATGGTGGGTGTGAAAAATTTCTTCCTCAGTAGAATACCAGACCATCAACGTGTTGTTGCGTTTCAATCGTTTCTCGCTTCAATATGTTCTCGTAAAAAAATAAAATGGGCAGTAAAATTTTCGAAGAGAGGCAAACGTGTTTATTTTGAAAGTTGTAGGAATTTGGGAAAAATCTAAGTAAGGTTGTCCTAGGGAAATTTGAACGGAAAATAAATCAATATACAGTACAGTTGAATATTTACGACAACAGCAAAGGGAGTTTTATAAATAATCAATTGTAACAGAAACAGGATATTCTTTTATTAGTTATATTATAATGTAACATGCAATGTGGTTGATAATTTGATTTCATGAATTCAATAAATTTGAATTGATGAAATGAATTTGTGTTTATCTGACAGTTTTTCTTCGCAATTTTTAATGTTAATATTTGCACTATTCTTTTTTTTCCAAAACAACTCCAATCCTTATCGTCTGCTTGATTGAAAGTACATCTGATTTTCCTCTTACACTCCAATTACACACTAATGTTAGATGTTGTTGGGTTATATTCGAAAATTATCAAAGCAAAAATGTTAAATATTGTTTCTTGAGTGAAACTTAAAGTTTATTAGCATAATTTTATGTGAAACAAAATTCGAAGGTAATATTCTGTTTTGGTCTTGAAAACAAAATTTTGAACAGACATTTGTTTTCCCTTCGCATCGACCGTGTTCGCATCCACGGCTTGCACAGTAAATTAAGTTAACAAATTTCATCGCATCCTGTCACTTTTGTTTTTACTAAACTATTCCAGTCATCGGGGACTATACCGCTTCCACACCGAGAATCCGATGCAAATAAACTTCTCGGCTGTCGGTGTGAGTCAGTCGTTTCTCGTGGCTCTTGTCAAACCGGCAACTAAATATTTTCCGCACAAACTTCTAACCTAAAAAAAAAGAATATTTACCTTTTACTTGATTTTCCAGAACAAACCAAAGCAAAAAACAAGGAAACACTGGATTGCTTCTGGTGTTGTACTAACTTTACCGAGATGAAAAACTGCACATACCGGGAAGCTCTGCAGGGGTAAGGCGTCAAAAACAGTCACGTTAAGTTTTCCTCCCTTTCGAAATAGCTTAAGAGTGTGGTGTGCGTCTTCCCTGGAGTGCTGAAAATACAGGCCACAGGACGTGATTGGTAGAAAGTGTGTGCATCTCGTCGTGTCGCGCCACGAGGTACTTGTGTGCTTCCGCTCAAAGTTTCAAGCAGCGGAGCGAACGTCTCAAGAATCGCCAGTAGAAAACTATGTGTGTAATAGGGAAGATGTTCGTAAGACCATATGCTATCTCACAGTTCGTTCGAACTGGTTAGTAGGTGTTTTTATTTTTGTATTGTTATTTCTCTATTTTTGTAACGAAACGGAAAAGTCAACCTTGGTTATGGGATGAGTGAAAACTGTGGCTAAGGTTGTCAGAATTCTATACCAGAATCCCAGCGGAGTTGGAAAGCCCCTAGAAATAAAGAGTAGAAATGAGTGAATAAACTTTCAGCAGATACACCTGCTCGTCTCTGAGTCCTGGAGCCATAGCCAACCACCATTTTTATTATTGCTTTTTATTCTTGCAGTGGTATCTTTTCTTTTTCCCGTTCATATATTCCTGTAATGAAGATGATACCGTGAAGAACCTTGCATGAGACATGCACTTCGAACTTTGTGCAACGGTATAATCTTCACTTCTAACGAAGAAAGCAAAGAAAATAATGAAAATGTGGATTTCGTACCGTAAAAAAGGACCCGGCTGGGACACACGTGAAATGTACTGGAACTCCGAGGGAAAAACTCTGGAATCAAGGACATCTAGGAAGCACGATGGAAGGAAAACTTTCCCCACTAGTGACACAACTGTCGGCATAAAGAAGTCATCCGGTGAAGCATAGTTTTATTCAATTGCATAACCACGTTCAAATCTTACCGTTTCGTTTGCGTCACGTTCCCAAACGGGACGTGGGAACGGTGGAAAACTACGGTGGAAAATGTGCCAAAGTGTCGGCGAGATTTCACTAAAATGATACATCGAATGACGTTTATAAGTGTCCGCAGGTGAATAGGCTAGCTCACGCGAATAGATTTCCACCTGCCGAGTCGGTAAGGTTTTCCATCCGACGACTTCATACCAGAAAAGACTCAGCGGGAGTTTTGAATTTGATTCAAAGGAGAAAATGTATCCTTTTCTTGTGCCTCACAATGTGCCTCTCGGTTTGACCGGGTTTCTAAAAAAAAGATTTTTTAAGACGATTCCAACACGTGCACAAAATCTCAGATAGACACATTCACACACTCCTGAGCCTTACAGAGTGGGAAATATTACCCTCGAAATGGTGGTGACTTTTCATTATCTTCGCTTTCGCCAAAAATTAGGCTGATGAGTAATGACACACGATTAAAAGTTTCTCTTCGCGTTCACTGGCGCCGTGCCGCCCTGTTCTGATGCCCAAAAATTTTCTTTTACGTTCGCTAGCGAAAAGGCTTTCACCATTGACGCCATCCGTGCCAAAGTAATCACTGGTATTTGCAACTTCAAATGTGGCCAAACGGGCACTGTTGTTGGTCGCGGAGACTTTGAGTGTGGGTTTTATTTGAAAACTTTTTTCAAACTAATTTATTCCTACTCTTGTGGGATGTGTGGGTACTTCTGAAACATTTTTTTTATCTTTTACTCGGTGGCTATACTTTCAAAGATGTTCGGAATGACTTATAAGAATGTAATTGCTCATTCGCTGGGTATTATAAATTTTGCAACGTAACAAATCCATCGAGAGTGATTCACGGCAACTTGAAACCGGCAAATTATTGGCAAATGAATGCTAATTTATGTACCCAAATGTGTCAAAATTAAATTAACATCTATTTGCAACATTCCCTCGTTTTTGATATTACATAAAAATGCTACATAGAAAAAATGTTGCAAATAAAACACGTGTTTACCTTGCTCAAACTGCTGTAATAAAAGTTTCTCGTAGAAGATTTTCCTGTTAGATCGCGTCATAACGTCATTCTCATTATCAATCATATGATGACCTTTTTTGAAAGCTGATTAAAATCAATAAACAAATGTTTACGTTCTCTGTAAATTGTGTCTAAAAGACAAATTGTGATACAAAAATTTCTGTTTGATGCTTTCATGATTTAGGAAATCTATTACGCGGGCAATTTATTATTTCCTGCAAAGACATCAACCACTAGGCACCCGGTCGACTACAGCGCCGTTGTTATGCTGTGGCCAACATCAGTACTGTGTAGTGACACAGTAACTTTTCTAAAAAACTAAAAATTATCTTAAAATATGGTTTTGGACAAAGTTGTTTGTCTTAAAAAGACCTTCATTTTGAGGGGTCACATGTGCAAAATGGTTCAGAAACTAAAATGTTATCGACAAATTAGTTGTTTCCACCTTAATCATCAGCTGATCTGTGTTGTGTTTTGATTGCGAATTGTCAAAATGTGAGTGTTGTTTTGGCAGTCGTGCGGTGCAGTTTTGCAATGCGGACGTGCGGTAGTTTTTAGTTTCCTGTTGAAATTCTACCCTTTCCTGGTTTAATTTTCCGACTTAGTGTGTAGTTCGAGGGAGTCTCAGTCCCTGAAAAAACAGAAGAGTGCAAATAATCAATTTTTACTGAAGTAATGGTGCTGGTTTAGATTGTGAGCAGCTCGTCCCGGAACGGTTGGTGTGCCCTACAGGAAGCAGGAAGAAAAGAAACAGGTATGGACTCGATCTACGATCGCTGCGGGCCCCTGACTGGTTGGCAAAAGTACCTTTTCTTCCCTTCGACCGGAATCACCCGGTTCGGAAGAGAAATGGTAATTTACTTTCACTTTCCGACCGACGTGCCAGCTGTCGCCTTCTGTTGTGACTGTTGGCGTCGGGGCAGCGTGCCCTCGAGGGATGAGGCGGCAAGGGAAGGCCAGTGCTTCGAGGTCGACGGGGTCTAAGCGGGTCGTGAAAGCTTCCTGAAACCACGATTGGCGGATCGAACCGGAAAGCAATGTGCAACATCGACGGTTCGGTCTAAGTTTTGGAGGTGCACACACTTGTTGCACAGTTTGTATGTCGACATTTCAGACGAAAGATCCATCATGGCATGCGGCATCGTGCCGCTTTGGGACACCTTTCATGTCCCGGCATCGTTCTTCGCTGCCTACCGCAGCCGTGTAATTATTGGCCATGATCTTGCATCACGAACAACACGATCGCAAATACTCCATCGAACGGGTCATGCGCGTGGCACCGTCGTGGCTTAGAAGCGTTACTCAACTTGCAAATCATACGATTAGCGAGCGATCGAGTGCAGGACCGATCGCGATGGAAGGACAAGATTATAGCGACGGTTTAATCGTGGTCCTCGCAAACCGCTGCATCAGCTTCGTCCATGTTCATAGTTACGTGACTTCGTGGCGTTTGGATTACTTGCAGCTTCGAAGCGTCGATGGATTTGTGCAGTGGGTTCGATGGACGGATGTTTGTTTATTTAATGTATGTATTGATCTTGTCATGCGATAAGTAATAGATCTTTGCACCTGAAATGGCTTTTACGACTTCGTTTGCTAGATTCAAAATGATAGTCCAATTCCATTTGTTGTTCCTATAAAATGTAGAAAAATATATTGATTAATGTTCTTTGTTATAAGGTACTTTAATCATAAACAACTCTGCTTGAGAAGAAAAAGGTACTGATTGACTCATTGTTCCCCCGTTAAACTCGTAAATTATCTTTCCCCCATTATGTTAGTGCTGACCAACGCAATAACTTACCATTACTTCAACGAGCTCGCGATGAAGTTTCCAAATCTGCTCAACCATGCGATAAAGCTGCCCGGCCGTAATGCTCTTGTTGCTTTTCGCGAACCAGAGAATGACGTAAGCGCATAATCTTGCCCACACGAGTTCCCTATATTCGGTTTCGTCCGACTACACTTGCGTGCTCACTGCCGTACTCGCGCACATGCAGCCTTTCGGAACCCGGTGTTGGTTTGTTTGGAAGATTTGTTTTGGTTGCCCGTTGCGTCTCGAAGAAGCACGTTCGCGAAAGCATTTTACATTTCGTTTCGGTTTGCGCTGCGAGGCGCGTGTGGCGTTTTCCAAATTCGCCGGAATCAGGTGCAGCCAAAAGATGACCATGTCGAGCGGGAGCGAGGGTCAGGGCAGCCCCAAATACTTTCACTTTTTGGGGGTAGCCTTTTAGTTTAGGTAACTGACAGCATGCAAGCCCTTAGTAAAAATAGTGCAAGTAAAGGCGATTTATGACGCATCGATACGCACTCTTTGTCCGTATAATCAGGCCAAAAGTCAATTTCTTTCAAGCGGAAAATGAATAATGCATTTGTGATAACACTTTACTTGACCCACTTGTACTCGGTTGCCTTTAAACGTATGCAAACGGCTTTGATTCTTCGTTGCACTTGAAAACAGTTCGATCGTTTTACTTCGTTCTGCCAATTGAAATTGGATGTTCGATGCGTGACGCATCGTTTGCCGAGGATGCAGTCAGACAGTTGTAAGCGATGTTATTACCCTTCTTTATATTCAAATGCCTGTTGTAGACGTAAGTTTGTCTTGCCAAGAGTGTTTAATTTGTTTTTACAATTGAAGCAGTTAAAAAATCCCAAATGTTCCGGGGTCGTTTAGGGGTGAGTTAAACTTCCCTAAGCTATTTCAACATCCTACAAAGCGATGGGGAATCACCGATGCAGATAATAAAACAACTACACAGCGAAAAGCGACACGAAGAGTGCGAAAAACCACCACCGATTGGTTTTATTCATTAACCTTGAACAGCTGACCAAGAGCTGCATCTTCTTTATGGCGTTTCGAATTAGCTACATCCTCAATGACTTGACAACGGTCGATCGCCATCGGTAAATACAACGGATGTGCTAAGTAATGTGTTTGTGGAAGCAATCACTTTACACCTACCGGTGGTCAGCGCCCACGAGCAATCATCGAAACGACCTAGCCGAATGGGGTTGTTAGTTTTATGCATCCATAAAGTGAAATACCCTTTTGCCGTTAAATTTACTTTGTTGATTTTATTTGATTTATTGCTTCTCTTTTTAAGTTACTTCAAACATTCAAGTTATCTACTTTTGTATTCAAAACAACTAATTTTAATTACATGCTGTACACCACGCTGTCTTCCAAGCTCTTTTCAATTCACAGAAACAATTCGTTGCAGCGAAGAAGAAATGCGTCCCGTCCGATAAAGCCGCTCTCTACGTTTTGAGGTCGCGATTTTGTTTTTTTTTTGCGTACGTGTCCTGAGCACTTGTTCGAATCGTATTCCACCGATTCTCGGCAGTGTTTCAACTGAAACAGAATCTTGTCCACGTGCGGCGGGTGCTTACAGGTTAGTCGCGATAAGGCTCGGGGGGTCTAGCGTGTGGGATTTAAACCTCAGGATCGACAACGCACGAGCCGTCCGGAGGCGCAACAATTGAAGCAATTATTGGATCCTCAGTTACACGAGTAGAATCTATCAGGTCCTTTTTGCACAGCTTGTATTTTTCTTAAATCCATCTTTAATGATGAATGGATTGGTTTTTGAAACGGGTTTAAATTGAGCTAGTTGGTAGAGTTGTTCTTCATGGTGGATTCTTATCTATAGAAAGAGAGGTATACATGCTGTTTTACGTCATCTAGTAACTTGAACAATATCTATTGGCTATTTACGTTGTTTAGTATTGCCGTATATGTCTTTTGGTGTCATATATATTTGAATTTCCGCTGTTAAACTTCCTGAACACCGTCCATGGAGAGCAAATATCTCTGATAGTCAAATAACTTTTTTTCCTGAATGATTTTTTAGTTCCATTTTCAGCTCACATCCTCCACTGTCTGCCAAGTGTTTCTCTGCACCGATCTTCAACGGCCATCGTTGCTTCGAAGCGGTCAGAAAACCGAAGACCTTGCCTCGGTTGTGCATATTTCACCCTGAAAAAAGTAGCCTCAAGTTCGCCGTGGGTCATCAACACATCGCGCGACGATAGCCCCGCGAGTTTGCGTTTGCTATTAATAGTGTTTGGCGGTTTCTTTTTCCGTGTTTCTCAAAATCTTTTTTAAATTATGCATACCTACTTCCTGCTTGTTGCTTTTACGTTACCGTTACAAAAACTTGCATAGTTTTAGTTTTGCCCGAAATGTTTGTAGTTTTGTAGGTCATTTTTGAGTCCGTGTGTATTTTTTTCTTTTTGGTTTGTCCCTAGCACACTTCGAAGGACATGTGGTGTGGGGTTGGATGAAAAACAGATACGCGCGGCACACGCTGTCGGAGTGTAGTTTTTGACAAGAAGCTCCGACAAAATCCTTCCGACAAATGTGCGAGAAATCCAGAGAGCGGCGAGTAGGCGGCGGTTTTCCCTCTCGACCGGGGACATTTCGCTCTCAGGGCAGCATGCGTTTGATGCAGCTTCGGCAGCTTCCGAATCTTTTTTGGCCAATCGGTGTGTGTGTGGGAAAAGGGGGAGTCTGTTGCTCAACGTCTGGGCTTTCCGATGGGTCGGTAGTAGACCGGTCGGATTAGGGCTGTTGAGTAATCGCCACCGGGAGGGTGGAAGTGGTTCACTGCAGCCTCCACGATGTCGGGACGAAAAACAGTGCCAAAGTTGGCCCCACCAAGGGGAGAGAGAGTGAGCATATGAGAGGCGTAAAAGCGTGCCTGCTCCGACGATAGCGAGATGAGAGCGCAGGTTTCGCGGGATCCGGAGCAACCGAAATCCCTCGCGAACTCGCGACTCTCCACGGTGGCGCCTACGCGAAAGCTCCCCACACTCGCGCTTCTTCTGGGCTCGGGCTCGGCTTTTTGGGCTCGGGTACGCACGCAACGTCCGAACCGGCGCGGCGGCCCCCGGTGCCTTCGCCCCACGGGGGTTGATTGCGACCCGATCTGGCTCCGGAGCGGCTCGATCCGGCTCGTCCGTGCCAGTCTCGTTTGGAACGCGTTCCGGTGCAGACGCGTCGACGACGAATTCTCGGGTGTTTTTCCGGTGTTTCCGTGTGCGTGTGCGTGCGTGTTGGACTGCCCCCTAGTGCGGTGCGTGTTTCGCCCTTTTTCCTCGGTCTGCATACACTCCCCTACCCCTCGGGTTACCTGCCTGCGGAACGTGTGTGTCGCGGTTTGCTCGCGTGAGGGTTCGCTAGGAGGCGAGCAAACTGTCCGAAACAAAAGTGTAAGTGTCAGCGGTCATATTCGGCAATGTCGAAATACCCGCCTGGCCAAGTGCGATCTGTCAGTTTTCTGCTTCGTCTTGGTCGTCCTGGGGCTTTTCTCGCGCTCTCTCGATCTGCAAACTGGCACGAACAAATAGTACATCAAAACTCACGCAACAATCGGCTCCAAGAGTGTCGGGTCGCGCTCGTTGCTACGTGTTTGTCAGCCTTCTTGGATTCGCACTCCCTGTTTTTTTAACCAATTTTTTTACTTTCGTTATGGCTGCTGCGGCCGTTTCTCGGTACAGATTGTGCTTTTGCAGTACCGCCACCTCGTTGTCTTTTTCCACCCCAGAATCACATCCCGTACAAGGGTGGAGTTGTTGCGCAAAGCTTCTCCACAATCACATCCATCTCGAACCGTGTCGTTGTCGTTGTTGTTGTTGTTGTTGTTGTTATTGTAGGCCGCCCCGATGCCAAACCATTTGTTTTTTTCCCCCTGCTACTGTGGTCCACACCAAAACACCCTCCTTTGGAGCAATTATCTCACCGCCAGGAGGCTGGCTGAAGGGGTGGGTAAACAGTGGGTGCGTGGCCACACCGTGTGGGCAGCAACCGAACACAATAACCAATGGCCACCATTGTTGCTGGCGTGCGCGTTTTCATTTCACGTTCGGTTCCGTTTGTTGTTTGCGGCTCACTAACTCAATTTTACGCCCCAACCCCCCCTCAACCCTGTTTATGTGTGTGCGCGCCTGTGTGTGTGTGTGTGTGTCTGTGAGTGTCTGTGCACGTGGTGTGTACGTGGACCGGTGGTCAGTGGGTTTCCCATAAAGTGGCTGTAGCACATGGGAAAGGGAAATACTCGCCCTTCGCATAGTGAAAGAAACAGACAAAAGTGGTCAACTGAAAATTAAAACAACCCGCCCGGAAACTGGACCGTGCAAACGTTCCCCCAGGCGGAAGGGAGGCACTTGCCGTGGTTTTATGCCTTTGCAAAGAACAAAAAATAACACACTCATGTGGTCATGTGGCCCTTTTCTTTTGTTGTTGCTGTTTTGTGAGTTTGTGTGGTTTATGTTTTATTATTTTCTTCCTGACTATCGTTCGTCCAATTTGCTACAGAACCTAGCAAATGTTGTTGCGAACCAAGAAACTCTATGTGTGCGTATTTGTAGTGAATTGTTTTTTGGGACTGGTCCGAAAAGTGCCTCCGTTTTTTTTTCATTCCCGAACAACGGCACAGATTTGCCTTTGGTTTCGCCAATTTTCTCAGCTGGAGCCCTTGGTTGCCGAGGAAAAATTGAACCTTTCCCAATCCAAATCTGGTTGGACGTCCTACAGTGACACAAACAAACACACACACACCTAGCAACATTGACAAAGGCAGACCGGTTCCGGACTCTCTCTCTCTCTTCATTGTGTCCTTCGTCCAGTTTGGCGTGTCTTCTGCCAACAGTGGGTCAAGTAAAAACAAGATCCTCCGAGAAATGTGTCTCGACCCAACCTCCCCCCTCTCCCCCTACCCCTTTTTTTAATCTTTCGCCAAGGCGCCTTGAAATCCATAGGTGGTTTTGGGTAGCGGAGGCCGTGTTTTGGAGTCGGGATTGGAAAACCCTCGTCAAAATATGAGCCGGAATGAAATTGGAAACCACAGGAAGGGAAAACCCGAAAGCTGAATGATTTTCTTCTTCGATTGTTGGGCGATATGGGATGGGATTGATATTACCAACTTTTTTCTCTTCACGAAAACTCCTTCATTTTAAATATAATAAAAAATTACTGAAATCGTAGTTTCTTGGTTACTTAAGTAAAACACGAGTGACTGTCTAATGAAATCCATTTGCAAAGGGTCTCTAGTTTGTCCCCTATTTCGCAATTCCTGTGTAAAACTAATGTGTCATACACATGTCTCCATTTGCTTTGTTGCTCGTTTAAGATATTCTCTAGATGTTCGTTCGTAAAAGTGACTCGTAATGAGAAGAGCTTGTACTTCATCACACTAACAACCATTTGCCTTAATGACTCGACCGAAGCGTGCTGTCAGCTGACGTAGCAAATCTTTCCTGTGCCGCCTATGACGTCATGCCGATCAGACGGCACGAGCGATCGTTAGTCAAAACAGCGATACGATCGGTGAGAAGACGACAGCTGGTTCAAATGTCAAGATCGCGCGTAGGGCAACATAATGTCATAACACAGGCCGGCTTTACACGGGTGGTTTATGATTCGTCATTTGGCGAAGGTGGGCCCGTTGTCTTTTGAGTGGATGTGTTTTACCTTTGCTACCATCAAACAAAGAGACACGCCGTGACTTGCTTTCTTTGCGAGCTTCTTTGTTCGGCGTCGTCCCAGTGGATAAATTGGAATAAAATGGCAATCCCTACGACCACGCATTCGGGCATTGTGGTGCAAAATGTCAAACTAATAACGCCAACCGAGCTGCAGAATCAACACTTGAATGCTGGCTGAGCGTGAAAGTTTCCATTAAACACGGATACGGTTGCCTTTTCGAGATTGTTTCCTTTTGGAAGGACGTCCGATCCAATCGAGAGCTGGTCGTGCAAGCTTTATTACATCTTACCAACCGTGTTCTTTGGTTTACCAGGTGCGTGGGCCACGCGGGCGTGTTTAAAGCGAAACAATTTGCAATCAGTCCGGTTTTTTACTTTTGAATTAAAATGGATTAACTTTTTAATGCCTGTGCTTAAGGGCAGCAAATGGTTTTAATTACAGACGTTTTTTCCACTCTCATGTAATCTTCATTACGAAAACATTATCCCTTTTTCGGACGTCCAAAAACCTACCCATATCCACATGAAGGGAAACATGTACTGTTTTACGCTTTCTCATTATGGAAGGATGCCTAACGCAGTTTCCTCCTCCGTTCTCATTCACAGGAACTTCGGAACGGGCACGGAGACGGGTCGATAGCGAGTTTAACAAAACGAATCCCCGACCGAAAAGCCAGCTGCTAACGTGCGTGAATCTGCGTCAGTGTGTTTTGCGTGATCGGTGTGAAGATAGTGACTGAAAAGAGCGATAGAGAAGAAAAAACCGTGCCGAGGGAAAACCGTCCCTTTTTTCCACACCACACCACCCTTGCGGTAGCGTGCTTATGAAACAAAAGTTATGTGAAAAAAAAACGGGGGAAAATTTGTCGAATCGCAAGGAAAAGTTGGTGGAATTTAAACGTAAAAAAGCGAGAGTGTTCGAATCGAAAGAGTTAACGTGTTGAAGTGTGAATAAAGCGGAAGTTTGTTCTGCTAAAATCAAACCCGCCCAACCCTCCCCCCCCCCACGGAAAAAGTGCCAAGTGGAAAAAATTAAAGGAGAAAAAAATTGTGTAGTAAAACGGTGCACGAATAGGAAAAAAAAGTTGTTACAAAAAATAGAAATACTGAAGGTAAACCCAACGAAGAAGTGAAGCTGCTGGTTTTCCCCACCATACGAGTTCGAAGTGTGTGGTTTATTTTTTTTTGTTTCATTGATTTCATCGCTGGCCTTAGGTGTGCCCTTCGTTTCGGTTCAGCGTCCCCTTTGTCTCCCGCCGGTGTCGATTGATTTAGCGTTATAATCCTGCTCGACGTCAATCACAGCTTCACTTGTTCGCGGTACGGAACGAATCGCAGATTGTGCTAGCGAAAAGTTCTTCGGGAAAACTCACCGTCATCGCTGTGGGTACGAGGAAACGTGCCTACGAGGAGATAGATTTAAAGGTACGTATTTTCGTGTTTCTCCCGCTGTCCATGTGCGTGTTCCGGACGACAAATCGTGCGTCTTCCGTGACAGCTTGCGTAGAGGAGGAAGGGGGGAAGGTGCCGGTGCAGTCAAGCAACCGACCCTTAACCCCGCCCGGCACCCCGGCAAATCCCAAAATGATGGATTAGGGCAGGGAGCAGCTAGAAAAAATCGTACCTTACCTTGCAGAGGTGATTAATTGTTAGGATTTCGTGCGATTTATTCAAGCTTCCTCAGATTTCTTTGCCTTGTTATGTGACTGTTGAACGATGGATCGTCGCTTTTGCGTCATGGGAGGTGTGGCCCGATGCTGTTCATGCTTTCTAAGCACTGGTTTTAATTTGGATATCTTGGGAACATGGTGTGTATTTATGATTTTTAAAGCAGTACATTTCTTTTAAATAAGCTTTAAAAATATTTAATGTCAATATGCCAGATGACGTGAAAGCTCCGAAGAACATTAATCTCAAAGCATACTTTTTTAAAAACAAACCAGTACAACCCCCACAATCAAAAGGAGTCCGTGCGCAAAAGTGTTCGTATTTCTTTCTTGCTACCGTTAATTGTTTAACGACGTCCAAGTATGATCCACAAAATCTCGTACAGTCTTATGTAACGACGGCTATTCCCAAGCATCTTGGTTTTCGCGTGCATCGGCAAACAAAAAAAGAGTGAGAAACAATACGACACGCAATCGTTATCGGCCGATAAAGTTGCGCTTTTTTAGTTTTCTTTCGCAGCCCCGGCAGATTACTTCATACACGCACGACGATGACCGGTCGGATATATTACGCTCCGGTGTAGGAAATTACGCTCGAGTGCGGCTCGTGGGCCGCATTTCTCCGCGCGTGTTTTGGTTTCGATCCGTTTGCTCTCGATTTTTGTTTTCAAACCCCGAGACCCGGTAAAGACGGAGCCAGAAGAGCGGTAGAGGCGAGGGGAGGAGGCAGAAATCACACACCGTCTGGTTTTCGACGAGTTTTCACCTCGATTCGCGCGCATCGCTTTTCATCCGTCCACACACTTTCTTCGGGCTCGGACTCGAGACACCATCCAAACCGAAGGGTTATTCAATGCATTGTCAGCCCGACCAGATGGACCGAATTTCCATTCGACCGCTTTTCCTCCCTTGCGCCAGTGCTGTCACTTTCATCAAGTGGGTTTTTATTTTTATTTTCACACCGTCGGGCAGCTGGGTTCCCTAGCGGGGGTTTTAAATTTCTAATTTATGCGAAGCTTTTTCGTTGGTGGTTTTCCACGGAAACCTCATTTCAGACACTCGTACTCATAAAAAGTAATCCATCATATGAAGGTCGGAAAAGTGTCTGAAGGGATTAAACGTTTTCACTTTTATAATTGTGTAACTTCGACTAGCGTTGAAAGTGATTATCTTCGATCCGTATGAGCAACTGTCATGTTTAATCATTGCACACTTTTATTTGATTAAACAAAATATGTTGTGTGGGAAATCGAAAAATATCATATACGTATAAAATTGTTCCATCACATGCACAAATCGATTTATGGATAAAAATTCGTTTATCCCATATGCCATTCATCCCACATAGTGCATCGTACGAAACGAGAAATAAAAAAAGATTCTCGAATTTTTTCCCATCCTGGTTGTGAAAGCGATAAAAAGTGGCTGCATGCTACATACACGTCCTTTAAATTTGGCCACCCGTCGGTCAGACCGAACAGTGGAAAGGATTTTATTTTTATCATTAAAGAAATTCCATTCCTGCTTTTCCGTATACTTTTATTTCCCCTCCTTTTGGCAATTTCATGAATATTCGATCCTTTTTTCGGAATATTAAGAAGCTCGTGTGATGGTTCGGTATTCGATATTCCCCGATATTGCTCCTCCACTTGCGCGCGGGTTTTCATTTCGGGAAACAATAAAAAATAACAACTCCGCCAACGAGCGGGAGCGAACTCGGTTGACCCGGGTTGGTTGCCTATTGTTATTCGTAACTTTTCCTGGTGGAAAGTGAAAATCAAAGCTACCCTACCCAGGAACGGGTTAGCCGTGGCATTCGTTTGAGGCCGGGCACGCTAATCAGTAAACTTTCGGTTCCGAATCACTTTTCGTCCTTCAGCATGGCGTCGGTTTGGCTTGCGAAAGTAACGCGGAGGAAATGTTTGGTCCATTTTCTTTGTTGTTTTCAATTTGCTTTCGTAATGCTGTTACCGTTGCGTTGAGTTGCAGCCTTTTCCACGCGGGTAGATTGAATTTCGGATTCTCGGAAAGCCGCCATTTCAAAGTGGTCAGGAAGATGCGATTTTCTTATCAATGTTGGTCGTAGTTTTTGGGAATGATTGGGAAAACTTTCCACTTTGTTTTTGGTGGTCGTTGTTCTTTTTTTTTTATTTTTGATCAAATTGTTCTATTTATTTTGTTGACTTAAAATCGGTTACGTTTTATTATTTGCTTCCAAGGGGAAATTATGTAAAAATGTCTCATTTTGGATGGAATAAAATGGATTACCTTGTGGCGATGTACCGATAAACTCCACTTACACAACACAAAGGCGCACCCAGTATGACGGAGTGGTTTCGTGGCCTTTTTAGTTTTCGCGTCACCTTGAATTGGGCAAATTGTTCACGCCGTACCTAGACGAGCTGTGACATGTTTCGTTTGATTAGCATTGCTTCGTCAAAAACCCGTTTATTTGCTCACTCCATTAGCTCCTCTGGGCAGGCTAAACAGCAGCGACACGCGTCCAAAACGACGCTTACTGGCTTACCTCATCGTACGAAATGTGTGTTTCTTAATCGGTTCTGGTTTAATCGCTCAATCTTTCCCCCGGTTTCGGTGGAACGGAAAGAGCAAACGGTGGTCAACATAAAATACATGGGCATTAATTTGATGTACGTTGCCCCGGCGTTGGCTTCTTGGTAGGTTTTTTCCCTCTTCCTCACTCACGATCCAACCTCAGGAGAACAAGATCCGCCTCAAGTGGTCAGCTCGTTTTACAGTATTTATTTTTCTCAACTTTTCCGTGTTTGGTTTTTAGCGAATTGTTTCTTCTTGTTTCGCCGTTGATTTTCCGCTTTCGAATTCTCGTCACGTTCTCGTGGCCGCGGGGAAGCCCGATAGAGCGCACACATTCCACGCCACTTCCAAAGCGCAGGAAACCGAAGGGAATGGCATGATGTAAGACGGAAAGATTTTGCGCGAATCTCCTGCGAGCGTTCGCGATCCGCCACTGCCGGTTGCTCTGGTGTAAGTTTGGTTTCGCCCACTGTTTTGATTTGATTTAACTTTTTGCCCCCGCTTACACACACACACACACACACAGTCACACAAATACACACTCATGGTCACAGTCAATTCCAACAAGTGGAGCTTTGGGCAGCCGCCTTCTTCTGCAGTACTTTTCTAGTAGAGCTAAATCCTTGGCCAAGAAATCCTTGGAAACGAATCGCGTGAATTGTTGTTTCGGAGCGGGTCTTTATTTCTTCTTTGTTTGGTGTTGTTTTGTTTTACCCATTTTCGGGGTTTTCGTGGATCAGTGCACACGGGTGGGAAAATAGATCAGCATCGTCGCTTTGATGAACCAACGAATCCGAGCTTCCATCCGGGGGGCATCCTGCGTCGCTCGAGGGGGTTTCTCGGGACGGAAGTTTGTTTTCTGGAAAATTTTCCAACTCAGATTTTTTTATCTCTTCTTACCTGCCTCACGGTTAGGGGGAAACAAAGTTTAAAAAGTAAAATACTCGAGTGAAAAAAGAGTGGCTATGTGTATGTGTGTCCCTTAAAGGCTCGTATTCTGTTTAATTTGATGCCCTTGTGTGGATAAAATACAAACCAGCCAGCCTCATTGGCCCACGGTATCCTTCGACGACAGGAAGATGTATGGCCAAATACCGCCTTGGAGCGAACTTCCGGAAAGCTATAATTTCGTTTTCATTCCAAACTTTCTACGTGCCTGAAATAGCTTCGAAAAAGGTGTTTATGTGTTTTGTGGGAGTGAGCAAGCGCGTATGTGTGTCCGCCCGCCGTTCCACATGTTCCTTAATGTTTTGCAGTGAGGTGGAGCATAAATAATGTGCCCGTGAAGAGGAAAACTTTTTTACGAGCGTTTCGTTGATTTTTTTTCGGATTTTGTTTCAGATAAAAATAGATAAATCGGCAAAGTCTGGTGCGTAATTGTGCCGGGTAACGTAATGCTCACTCGATTTGATGGCGTAGTAAATAATGTAGCGGTAGAACGCTTTCTAACGCTAATGGAGGAGAAATTGTGCGATGTTTAGTTCGTCAAGTATGATTGTTATTGCAAGTAACTTGTGACTATTATGCTGGTTTTGGCTGGTGTTTTTTTTTCGAGTTGATCTATACTTGGGTATTGGATTATGAAGTATCGAAAGTCGCTTAAAATGGGGAAAGAAAATTGTGTTGATTGTTGGAACCTTATCTGTCGACATGGAAAAGATTTTCAATATATGATGTTGAATATTCTTTGACATAGAATATAGTTCTGCCATTTTGTTGAGTATGTTTTCATTTGCACCCCAAAGTAAAATTATTCAAATAATGATTTACATGTTTTAAATCATTTAGAAAAAATATTTACACCATATTAGCACCTGATCTCTTCCTCCCCTATTCATGTTAGTGCATTTTATTGTACAAGCTGATGAAATTGGAATTTGATACACGTGTTCGCTAGCGGTAGAGACTGGACCGAAGAGGGGCTAATTCCATTGCAATCCCATTTCCATTAGCTAAGCTCGACCGAACGCTTCCTTCCCAGGGAAAAATGGAAGCGCCATGTAAATAAATGGAACGGGGGACGATAAAAAAAGCGAAACCCCCCTTCGTGGCAGGGAAAATCTTGTACTACCGTTATGTCGCATCCGTTCGCGAGGGAAGTAAACGTTACAAATAACAAAAAAGAAAAACATAAAAACAAGGAATGTTTCAAACCTCAAACGACTAAACTAAAGCACGCGGAAGATATTATTGACCATGCCGGTGTGCGTACGTACGTACGTGTGTTTGTTTTTTGCAAACGCCGTGTGGTGGTTGCGCCGTTGGCAAGGCGAGGCCGTCGAATACGAATGCATTTGCAACTCGTGCAAACATTGGCCCGGTTGGTGTTTTCCCCGGCGTTGCGTTCTGTGCCATTCTGGAGGAGAAAGGTCCCTTGTAGTTGCGGTTTTTTCCTCTGTTTTGCTTGCTCGCCCATTTTTGGTTTAATTTCTCTATTGGTTGGTTGTGTGTTGTGTTGGTAAAGCGTATAGCGTGTTGATGCTACCGCTGTTCGTTCTTTTTCTTTCGTTTTTTTTTCGTTTTGAGTTAATTGTCAGTCCGTTTACGTATGCTCGTGTTTGGCGGGCTTTTCCATTTGCACAGAACGGTGTGAGCATGTTTGCGATCGCCTCTGGGGCGCCTCCTCCCCGGGTGTGGGCTGGGGGTTCGTCGCTTTGGTCGCATTTTTGTTTTTTTGTTTGCGCCAATCCTAGTCCGTTTGTTTGCGTTCCACCCTCTCGGGTGGTGGTGGGTCGTGTTTTTCAATTCACTTTTCCACCGTGGGATGGACTTTGCGTGCCTGTTGAAAATGCATCCGACGCCGTTCATGCGGTCGCTTGGACGCGATGCCAATGGTGCGACGATTGCCAATTACACCAGCAATGAATGCAGTCCAAACGGATCGCACAAAAAAAGGGCCGCTTGTAGACCGAAGCGTAACCAGCATCGGGGCGCGCTGGTACACGCCCGCCATGTTGGTTCGCAAGGCAAGTGCAGGCGCACACGTGCAAGACGTGCGAAATATGCGAGGGCACTGTTTTGTGCTTGAGTTGTTGGCGCTGGGAAGAGCTTTTCGGTGTTTTAATTGAATGTTTATTAGCGGTTATCGATTGATGTGTATTGCTTAATACCATTTTGTTCGTTTTGCAAATCACATTTCTCTTGCTGAACTCATCGATCACTCACGTAATCATTTTGTCCAACGCTTAATGATTGGTGATTGAAATTCATTCCCGCTTGGCAAGGGAACTATAAATCAAAACTTGTCCCTAGACTAGTCAGCATTTCGTGGCTTTTATTCGAGAATACCAATACTTTTTTGTGACGTAAAATTTTCGCCCGTGTGCAAAATTGTTCCACAATCCGAAAGGATTTCACGGATGGCCTTCGTTCTGGCATTTGCCATTGTGGCACATTCTGTGCCCGAAATCGTATTCGAACTCGAGCCGGCGCCAGTCGACCGAATCATAATTAATATTTTTCAGACGTTTTCCCATCATCATTAGCCTGGACCGATCGATCGTGCTTGGCAGATTTTCCGATTTTTCCGTCGACCGATGTCATCGTGACGGAATGTGGTGATGCCCCCGTACCATAAGTACCTGTCCAAATTGTCTGTTATCCTTTCGGCATTCCTACGGCATTCCGGCATTGAATGAAATGATGGAAAAGTTCTCGGGGACCGCCGGTTCGGTGGATGAAGCGAGTGAATTCAATTAATTAGGCGATACAATAGCCGGAATCGTTTTAGCAAAATAAATCGATCAATATTGATGGCTCTTCATTAAAAATCGGTAATGATTTTTGGATGGTTTTGATATAGACTACTATTCGGAAGCTTATACTGAAATGATGGCAAATAAAATTTGTTTTATATCATTTGGCAAACTAAATATGTCTGTCAGTCAATACAATACGTGGTTGTTTTGTTCCATCGTGAAAAACAAATACTTTCCATGTACGAAACTTTACGCTTTCCAACAAGTGGATTTTCTTGTGGAAGCAATCGAGCCGCAAAACTTGTCGGAGGAGTATTCGGTCCGGTTCCGAGAACAAAACACCGCTAAACACATCCATGCCGTACGGCCGCACGGATGTGCTGATGAGGTTTTTCCACCGAACTTTTCCGCCGTCATTAAATCGACCGCTTAAACGGCTATATTTCCGTCCATTTAATCATCTGTTTATGTGACCCACTATCGCAGTCGATCGAGCTTGGTCGAGGAATCGCCCAGCCTGAGCCTCCCTCCGAGCCCGGGCTCTAATGGTCCTACTTTAATAAAGTCCTTTTTTCCTTCGTAGTATTCTGCTGCACGGAAAAACTTTTATTCCCCAGCCGGTAGTTGGGCAGTTTGGGAGTAGGGGTGGCGTTTGTTGGTACGGCGACGACAACTTCATCACTGGCTCGGACAATGTCTACGACGACTTCAATAACAGTTGGAACCCGGGCGGGGTTTTCGGGGCGCCAAGGAGGGATCGGTGGTTGGTGGGAAAAGCTCATGTAATGCCTCGGCTACTATATGCCTGGGTATAGTTCTGGTACCGTAGTGGCAGCGCACTTTACCGCCTTATTGCCTCATCTTCCTTGCCCAACGGACGCCGCACGCCATCCTACGATTGCGATATTATGTGAGCGAAATGACCAATAAATCTTGGAAAGCACTATTACTCTCCACCGCGTGGGACATTTTTATGACGCCTTCCTGGCATCGTGGTCGTTCCCGCCCGTTGGCTCCATTAGGTCCACGTTGTGGACGAGGCAAAGACAACGCTTTCTTCAGGCTACAGTGTCCTCCGGTCCTCGGCGTCCTACATGGTCGAATGTGTGAATTTCTCTCTTTTTAACTCTGTTAACCAGTGTTGACTTCCAGTTCCAGCAGTAAAGACACAATGTGTAGGTGTCGTTGGGTGTAGGGCACCTTGGAGAACATTCCGCAGGAGACCGGTTCCGGTTATGGGGAGTTCAGAATGTATGTTTCCAGAACGCTTACAGGGTCATTATGCTGTTCAATAACAACTCTTATTTCCTGTTGGACATTAGTTTTCTTTTAGATGAATTAGAGACCTTGGTATCGGAAGTCCAGAGGACACCTTTACTTAGCTAAATATCATGATATCCCGTTGAGTTTGTTGTGGTTCCTGGGACTTTCCTAGTCGATACACAAATTCCCAATGTTCACGAGAGGTGTTTCGTGCCCCCGGTGTGCGCTGCAAGGGCCTCTTCCTTAGCCACTCGGTCATTACTTTAATGACTTAGTGCAGTCTTCGACGTTCTTCAATGGGTTTTGTGTGTCCCGCTGCAGGAAACGGTGAACCCGGAGAAACCGGAGTCGGGACCGAGGCTAACTATTGATTCCATTGCGTATCATCCGTGTCGGCGGTCACTCGGTGGGTGAGCTGGTGACCGGAAGCGTCCGTTTCCTGGTGATTAACATGAGCAACGCCTGGGACGTGATTGTAGCGACTAATGTGTTCATTTCGATGTGCCTTTTCGCATGCCCCGGCCTCAGCTTGGTTGGATGGTTGGTTTGAATGGGCTTCCGGAACCGGGTTGCCATTGTTGGGGGGCGTTCCCCGCAGGAACCTGGTAGAGCTGGAGTATTTCATGCTGCGTTAAGTCTCGGGCAACCGCTGTGGCAAGAATGGTCACCGGCCGTCGACGTCGTCGGTACCTTTTCTCCTTTGATGGCGTTCGATGATGGGATAGGCAAAGTGTGTAGAGCCACCCGAGGACCCGGGAGCGTTGGGCTAGAGGCCGCGTTGGAGGTTGGTGTTGAAGAATGTTATTATTATTGTTGGCGCACGGCAAGGAACCGTACGGTGTGTCCGAGAGTTCCGAGGTCCGATTGCCAGGGGAAATATATCGACATCATGCAACATTCAGGACGAACCGGTGCTGCCCAGTCCGTAACGTACGCGCTCGATGAGCGTGAAGCAGCGGTAGTGGTGGTGGTGTGGTGGAACTAATCTTGATACGATGGTGCTCGAGATAGTTTGCTCCATTCTCGAGATTATCGACGGTAGGATAGGGTTCCAAACCTCCTCCGGGTGAGCGTATGGAAGGAGCTTTCAATAGGAGCTTTTCTGCTTGTGTTTGAGCAGATCCTGTAACGATTTGTGAGGCTTAAAGTGATTTCCGATCGATTGATGTCACAATCTCTAAAGGTAAGCGTGGAGAATGGAGTTTTAAAGTTTTCCGAACCTGGCGTTGTAAGGCGTTAGTTTGTGCAATTATTAGGTGAGTGACGAACTAAACGGAGCTGACTGGAATACCAATCTGTAGTTGGAATTTCTTGGATATTTCTTGACGACCTATTAAAGGATAAATATGCCCTTAACATAATAGAATAGCTTTGAACATTCACTTAGTCGAAGGTTTGTTTTTATTTTTTGTTTTATTCCCGTCGAATTTAGATAAAGCAAAACTAAGCTGGCGACATATTGAAAGCTGAATTGAAAGCTAAAACCAGAGCCACACCTTCAAACGGTGTTCAAACCCCGCACGCCAAGGTTTCCGCTGATGCAATCCGGTATTTAATCGCGATCAAAAAATCGGAATAAAACATGCAACTGCCATCAAGCAGACAGACCGGGCCACCTTCTCTCTAAACTGAGCGCGTTTCACCAATCCGAGGGTGATAAACTGCTCCAACCAAGGCCAATTTGTATCGCACACTAAAAAGGGTGTGAACTTTCCCTCCCAATGTTCGCACCGCACACTTTTATGTGCGATAATTTCTTGATCTCGCTTCAGCCTTGATTTTCCATGCCACTTTACGCTGCTATGCAAGTGTGTGTGTGTGTGTCCGAAAGCAAAAGCGAGCCGTTGCTGCTGTAATAATATCGTTTTTCGCTCTTGTTGTTCCGTGCCGTTTTTCCCATTCATCGCCGTTGTTTTGCTACCACCCGAGAAAGAATATCCGCTGCACTTCTATTGTTGTGAGAAAATTGCCGTTAACACCTGTTTTTCCAAGTGATAGTCGTGGGAAACTCGACTGGAGACGCGGGACAAAACTGCAGCGTTAAATAGATGCATTTCAAGTATCTGTTTCGCAACGCAACCTTTACCTTTTTTTTATGCTGTAATCGGAGCGAAAACAACCGAACGGAATTATTCCTAATCGTGCAGCAAATTTTCCTGAGCAGCGTTGTAAAGTATTATGAGAAGCCCAAAAATGCATTCAACAAATGACGGACGCAAAACAACAAGCAATTCATCTTCAAATCCGGAATCATCCCGGAAGGAGAGGAAGGAAGTGAAAAGCAACCAACTCCCACCGGCGCGCTGATGCGTTGGTGGAAAAATCAATTTCAGTTCGGCCGGTAAACTCATCCACCGCTTGCGGCGAACGTGCCCCGATGCGTGCCCTTCTGCGCCATTTCGCCGTCGATGGATCGGCGGCACAAGACCCTTTACGTTGCCCTTGGCCGTGGGCATTGGGTGTTCCTCCACGGACCTGTTTTTCCATCCCCGGGAAAAAGCGAAAGAATACCCGACCAAGAAAAAATAAAAGCTAAAACCCCCCCCCCTCATTGAGTAACCGTCAGTTTTTCTTTTCCATTTATCAGTTTTGCTTCGGAACCGGGATTAATCTTGCCGCATTCCCGACCACTGGTTCTTCCACCTCCCCCGCCGGGCTGTGGGGGGAGTTTCGATTCTTTTCGCGAATTATGCTGCTCCTTCGCAGCCCAACCGACACAAAGCACTGCCGCTCGGTGTTTGCTGAATAATTCTTCCCCGCCCTTTTCATTATTACCGTTCGTTATGTTGTGTTTGTACGGCGTCGTATCGTCGTTGGAGGTGTATCCGCCATCCGCGTATAACGATGACGATGTTTCAGCCAAGCATGTTGGGTTGGAAAGGATAACCATCCCCTCGCCCTCCCGCGCTGAATGCGCCCGTGGGAATTGTGTTTCTCGGGATCGAGCCCTTATTCGGTTTTGTCGTGTGGGATTTTCCCCGGGATTAATCCTTCGTGCGCACGGCGAGGAGAGGAAAAACAAAAGGGAAACACGAATGAGCGGGGCGTGGGGGAAAAAAACCAACGTTTGGAGAAAAAGATTCCGCTGAGCAACAATGTCAGGATGATGGGGTTTTTGCTTCCGCCGTAATGTCAGGAAGTGTATTCGCCGTCAGCGTCGTTAAAGGACTGCGCGCGGGGAGCAAATAGGGAGCGCTTTCCCGGTATCCCGCGCGGGGGTTTTTTTCGCGGGAAAACGCGGAAACAATGCCGAATGTGTGTCTGCCATGCGAGGCGAGCGAAATGTATGGAACTTCCTGCCATCCTCACAACCAACCACCGTCTGCTTGCCCGGGGGAAGATTTAAGATCAACATTTACTCTTCTTGCCAGTCGTATTTCGCGTTTATTCTGGCTGGTGGCAGGGGTTTTGCTTAGCTTTTCCAGGTTACGGTTTCTCCTTCCAGCTCTTCCATGAATTGTTTATTAGGGAAAGCTGTTCCAGACACTCCTGAAAATGTTTAATGCTTTGATAATGTAATGCCTACGACTAATGGGCAAATGGAAAACAAGGAATTACGGAAATGAATTCTTGCAATGAGCATTTGTTTTTTCTGTTTATGTAATGTATATATTTTCTGTAGTAATTTTTTGTGCTTTTTTAAGTGTTCAACAACATTTGAAAAAGGTTCCTATTTTTTTTACGCTCTCGAAATTGAAAAAATAAATTGATGAACTCAAGATTCAATAATAACTACTTCTCATGCCCTGTTTGTAGACGTGATGTTAAGAAAGAAAAATGAGGTTGAAAAAACCATTTCCCCACGAGCAGAAAAATGGCTCGTCCTATCCCCATGCCCCTTCCCTTTTTCCTCGGGAAAAGTTGTGTTGACTTTTGGAAAATAATATCTTACCGAGGGGACTGGTCGTTGAAGCAATGTCGACACCACCGGAACAGCAAAACACCGCTCAACATTTTCAAGTCCACTCCAGTGCATTAAGCCCTGCCCAGCTGGTACTGCTATGCTCGGTAGGGCACCGTCTTACAACCATCGTCTGCCATCGACTTCCGAAATGACCTTCGACCGAGCGAACGAATCGTGCCCTTCGGACGTTCGGGGTTTGGCCTTTTAAGCCATCACCCCGTTCGATAACGGAGGGGAGGTCCAAGCCGGGGGAGGGAGTAGAAAGTTGGCTCTGATGTTTTTACGGTGGGGTAGACCCGAAGGGTCAGCTTGCTTTCCGTCGATGGAAGTTCACAAGGAGAGCATGAGTTATTATGCTAAGAGCATCTAAGTCGCACGCCCGACGCGTCACCGTCGCTGCCTTGGCTCACCAAAGCATTTTCTCTACTCTTTGGCTTCCAAAACATCATGCAACGAGATTCTTTGCTTCTTCGTTTCACTCACTCTCTTACACGTCCTCTTCGGAAACTCTTGGAAGTCGCCAAGTGCGATGCGAATAATTACCTTCGTTCAGCTTCCGTTTCGCGACGGCTTTCGGGGCTGCCTAATTATGCTCCGCACAGGGAAAACACCCGACGACGACGACGACAACGAGCAACGGGGACGAATTTTGCACTTTCGCCTGCGTGGGGAAAAACTTTTCGCCCTCCCCCCTTTTTCGCAAACCACTTGCCAAAAGGGCACTTTCCGTGCTTTCCCGATTGATCATGCTATTGCTTCGTGGTGGTCGGTCGGTGCAAAGTTCGTGCCTGCGCGCGTGTGAGTGTGTGTTTGTTTTTCGTTATCAATTCTTGACTTTTCACAAGCACCTCGCTTTAAGCCTCCTTGATGGCAACGATTGAAAAAGTCTTCCAGCAGAGCAAGTCCGAGCAAGGGGGGGAGGGGGAGAGCGCGCTCACGCCACTTAAGCGCCAACCCATGGACCAATTAAAGGGCCCAATTGGGCTCGCCCCAACCCTGCCAAGGGGGAGGGAGGGCTATTGGAAGGGTTTCGCCATTTTCCGGCAGCTCCTAAAAGCTTTTCACCAGACTTGAACGTTTCAGTTCAAGGGAAGGAAAAGCCGAATGGTACTGCATGGTAGGGAGAAAAAAACCAAATCACCATGACATTTACTCCCGAAGACCTTACGTTGGGTATCTGTGTGTGTGTGTGAGTGTGAGTGTTTTGAAGAAATAGAAAGACGGTAAAGAAAATGGAAAACATTCAAACACACTGCGATCGACAAGGGACTAGGGAGGGTTCGTTCATTGAGTGAAAACTGGCTGAAAAGTGGCCAGAAACTGGTGGAAAAGCTGCTGCAAGTTATGCCCCATGTTTTATTCCCTTTATTTTGCCCCTTTTACCAATTAAGATAAAGAAGGAAAAACAATTACCAATCAAAAAGAGAAAAAAAGGGTTCGCCGGAGCCAATGCTTTAGTGGTGAAGTGTTGGAGGAAATGGATTTCTTCTCGCCACGACCACCTTGTGCACAATCGACTTTGGGAAGAGAAAGCATTAGAGTGGAAAATTTGGAAAAGGCTGCGTAAGACTGTTTGTTTTTTTGTTTGTTTGTTGCACTTTTGTCAACATTTGTCGAAGGCGATGTGTTTGTGATTTGTCATCAAGCTGGGGTCCGCGATGAATTTTCCACTTGAAGTATGCCAAGGTTTTTCGTTTGGATGTCGAACGTCTGATCTCTTCCGTTCCGAACCCCCGGCGAGATTAAATTTCATCATTTCGGAGAATGAGTTTCCGGGTTCTTAAAATAGTGTTCCGAAAATCCGTCCTTCGCAAACTGCCCAAGAAAGCCTCCCCGAGAAGACCCTCCAATTAAGAATCCTCAATTAGGGTAAATCTTTCTTCGTCCTACCGGCTGGCGGTGAACCCTTATTCCCTCCCCCCGCCCGTTAGCCAGGTGTAAAGGTGCGTGCGTTGTTAATAGTGTAAGCTCGAAAGTGGAGCAAATTTGTTTTCCATTATCCTTTCCGGGGTTTTCTAAGACAAATTTGGTAGACCTTTTGGAGCGCAGCGGCTGTGTTGTCATATTTTCTTCGAAGTTTTCCCCCTTTTCCCGGACCGACGACGCCGGTGTGTGGACGGTGTATTAAATAGGCCGGAAATTTGTTATCTTCGAGTGGTTGCTCCGGGCGACCGAGAACCCCGTTCGGCCGATCGCATGAGCAAAACACGGCGAAGATGGTAAACAGCTTCACGGAACCCCGAACATAAACAACCGCAAGTTGGCTGCAGGGACTCATTGGAAAGCATACACACACAAAACACACACACATACATACACATTGGCGTGTGGCGAACCGCAGAACCATTGGTTTCGATGTTTTCCCACGTAGCATCCCAATTCGCCAAAGCCAATTCCGGAAGGAAGTTGTCCGAAAGGGCACAAGATGCTCGGCTCGGATCGAAAAGTGATACTTGGGAATCCAAATAACTCTTAAATCAATACCGACTGCCGGTGAATCAGGTATTGGTGGAAGAAAACGAAAAAAAAAGAAAAGCTTTAACGTAATCCTTTCCTTCAACATTTCACGGGCATTTCTTCCCAAGCCCTCTGGAGGTCCCATGACCTCTAGGCGGCATATTTGCTGGCGTGTATGAATATGTTTGCATAAGTTGATAGAGAAACCTGGACCTCCGGGCGGGGAAAAAAGGGGACGCTCGAGGGGAAAACCATAGCGACACACGGGCTATCATCGTCGACGTCGCCGTCGTCGTCGTTGTCGGGGATAAAAGTTCAAAGAAACCCAAAACGGGAAGCGCCAAGCTGCTGTTGTTGGGGGAAGCGAAGAATATTTATACCGTGCCCTCAAGCATATTTTCTACCTTCTTCCTGTCTTCGGCTCGGGCGGATGGTTTATCGACGGACCAACCTCCTGGTTGTTGCCTGGTCTAAGGGGCCATATTTAAACCATGAATTATTGCCCGATTATTTACCCTTCAATAAACAAACCATTCCGCCGAAGGACACCTCACTCTACGGGGCCATGTCTTACTGCGGGATTTGCGTCCCCAACGCAGGACTGGGGGTAGGACAAGTGAACAAGAATCCTTCCATACCCACACACACAAACGAACGTATGTGTGGGTATGGGTTTTAAGACACATATGTCCATCTTTTCTGTTCCTTTTCCGCCGAAAAAGTCATCTTACCGGGCAGGAAAAGCGGCCGGGTGTAGAAAGTTCATCCTTTCTGTCCCCGCGTTTCCCCCTCCCCCCCATTTGGATCGTCCTTTGCCGAAGGCGGTAGCCGATCGGGCGGAAAATCTTTCCCTTTTCCTCTTCCTGTGCCGATCGTTTATTTATCGGACAAGGGCTCAACTGATTCATCTTCGGATTTTCGCCCGAAAACGGGACAGGGTTTCTTACGGGCCGGAATTAATCTTGACGGAAAATTCCGCTCGACAATGGGGGAGGTTGAGGGGCGGTGTGCGGATGAACCTAATACATCGATAGCTTCGAGGCGGTTGTGTCCATACTATGTTCGATTTTGGGGGGATATTTGTGTTGGTTCTAGAGTAAAGGATATCGCAGAGTGTAACAATTTGTGTTGGTTCTAGAGTAAAGGATATCGCAGAGTGTAACAATGTTTACGCAGCCGAGAAGAAGAATCATTTTTCTTCCCCATCGTCGTGGCCTGCATCCTTTTTCCTGTTCGCAGAACGAAAAAAAAAATCGACCAGGAACGGGCAATGGGAAACGGATGTGTCAAAATACGGGAAAAGGAAATCCTTATTCAACGATATTTTTTCCTGCCTGCCAAACGGACGGACATCTTCGCACATTCACATGTTCAATGTGTTTCGGCTCCCCCCGTTTCCTTTAATTCAACGTTCTTTTATTGTGCCGGTCGAGGAAATGGAAAAGCTATGGCAACGTTTACGTTTAGGCATTTCCTTTTTCAGGCACACTTTAATGCTTGCGCAGCATTTTATCGATCTGCTTCGCCTTTCGGGCCCATTCATCAGTCAGTTTTAATTTCCACCACTAAGCAGGGCAAGGGGGGGGGGGTGTTGTTTATTTTCATCCCATTTCGGGTTTTTCCCCGGTGCGTGCCGGAAGTCTACCGGCCTACGTGCCGCAAATAATCACTCTGGTTAGCGTAATAAACTTCGCTGGCGAGTGACATGTCGTCGTCGTCGGCATTCGGCTGATGAATAAGAAACGAAGGCGAGCGAGAAAATACAGCCAATTTTCCCAACCAGTGGCGGGGTGGGGTGGGGGAAATCGGTGACATTCAATTGGCGACGTGCGTGTGTGGCAGTGTGTTGATTTGCTTCACGCTCTCTAGCGTTCCGGATTCGTTTCCGGCCGCACGCAAAAGGAAGGCTGGAATGGAAAAGAAAAAGCATTCGGGATAGCAATAAATTAGTATTATCACCAATATTTATCTAACCTTCCGGCTGCCCCCCCCCCCCCCCCCTCCCCCGGATGGATCCTTCGTTGAATTCCGTCTCGTGAATTCATCCGGCGCGGCTCAAAAAGGATGCGGATCTTTTTCCACATGAAAGAAAGGGTCATGGTGAACGATGGCGTGCGTTCGGTGGAATCCAGGTTAGGCAAGGGTTGGAGGAAAGATTTAAGAATTGGCCATCCTCAAATACCGTATATCCCAGTCGTGCGTGTGTTTGTTTCGTGGAAAAGGTTAGCCAAAATGAAAATGATAATAAATCTTCCCGATCGAACTAAGCGATGATGCTGATTTTCTCTGATTGTTGGCTTTTTGAAACCGATGCTGTCAATCTTCGTCAGCCGTTAACCGTTCTCAGAAGGACTTGTAGACAAATTGAGCCACTAAAAATTTTGATATTGACATTTTTAAATAAACATGAAATTGGTTAAATTAAATAAAAATTCCAACTTCTCGAAAAATTATGGAAAATGATACTCGTAGTTTGAGGAAATGAACTGCTTTTATCGAAAAAATAAATGAGAAAAATCGTGTATGACATGCAAGAGAATTCTTGTGTACGATAGAAGGAAAAATCACATTACACTTGCTCGTGTCTACTGGGAGATCGACTTTAGTATATTTGCTGAGTCCAAGATTTGGTATTTTTTTTCAAAGACTTCTAGAACCAAGAAACCAACCTCCTTCATGCAATCCCTTCTTCATTTCTAGTTGCTCATCGCATGTCTCTCCTTTTTCTTGGCGTCCACAAAAATATCCAGACCCCGGCGGCAGCAAACCACCAAAACCGATGGCTTTACTTTCGGTTGGGCTAGTTTTGGGGCATCCGCAACTTTCCAGCGAAAGGAAAACACACACAAGAAATGAATTGCCAAACATTGCGGGGCAGAATGGAACACATCCGCCGTATTCCCGGCTTCGCGTCTCGTGGGAGTGGTTCACGTGGATGAGAAAGTATTGAGAGACTTCTTTAACAAGATTTGGGGTGCACCGGTCTTGGTCTTTGTGTTCGTCGGCGCCCCGGACGATGCCGTATGGAATCCATTCAATCCTTCCTTTTTCATGCCACCGACAGGGACGAGGGAAGTTCCGGGAAGTGCGGCAGGGCAGGGGGGGTGAAAGTTTTCCGCATGACTTCCAAACGGTTCCACCGGGAAGCGCCTACTCCGGAGTCGGTTAAGTTTTGCGAACGGTGGTGGTAGTAGACTTCCGAGGTCGGCGGTTGCGGGTGCCCGAGATTTCGAGGCAGGAAGCAACTTTCGTTTGGCCATTTCCATGTTAAGTTGTCACGGTGGCCACAACGAAACGCCCGCACCAGCACCGCACCGGGATGTCGTGAACTTTGTATCGAAATTTAATTTTCAAATTGTTTCGTTTGTCTCGCACTGGGGAGAGTAGTCGTCCTCCCCGGGGGTGACTTCCCTTTCGCAAGCTACTTACCTGTTCGAGCGGATGTATTACTTGCGCTCGAGAGGCGGAAACTCGTTCGCAGTAGCAGTGAGAGATTCGAAACCGGGACAAGTTCGGAAGGAAAGTTTTCCCCAGATATCGTAACGCTTTTTTTTTTTCGTTCGGGCTTCCATCACGTTCCGGAGCCGGGATGAAAGTTCAAATTCGTTGGCTTCATCTAATGGCAAGCATGGGACAATAAAACTTCATGTCCCGGCTTACGGTGTGTGGTTGGTTTCTTCGCCGTTGTTTTTTTTTGCTCCACAACTCCAAGCAGCTCGTTTTTTCCATTCGGTTTCGTGTCCTTTTCCCACATAATAGGTCAAAGGGGGAAAATATACAGCGGCTAATCTAGTGATAACAGACTAACCAAGCTTTTACCCACTCCAAGATGGAGGTCACGTGTTCTACTTTAACTTTCATGGGGCTCGAAGAGCAATTATTTGATTTAACGACCTTAAAAAGGGCATAAACGTACATGGTAACTCTGTTAGAATGTCAAGAAAAACGTTAATTTAAGTAAATCAAGCGTTCCTTCCGTTGGAATTCAACGAATTACCTCGGACGGTGGTGTTAACGCATTAAAAAGAAGAAAAACGAAACAGAAAACAGGAACGGACTGCTTTTGAAGGACTTTGCAAGCGTATAATAAACTCAGGTTGGGGCTTTTATGAGGGAATGAAAATAAATTATCCACCAGAAGGTCAGATCGGAAGCAGACGAGCAGCGACCAATCGTTCCACGTAAGTTAAGAAAAGCGTACGATTCCTTCGACGGTGTGTTGCTGAAAATGTATCTCAAAGAATAAAGCTGGTCGTTGAAGTGAAAGATGCCGGTAACCTTGTGCGTTTACGTGAGCGGATCAAAGTGAAACTGGAATAAAAGTGAAACGGGGACATGTTCCGTTCATGGTCGAGGTTTCCAATGCGACACGAAACCGATCAGAACGGACCGGAGACTAATTAGTTTCAATTGGCATCGATTGTCGTCCACGTCGTCGTCGTCGTTGGTCAGGTGATGGAATTCAAGTCCTTGGAAAAAAGGAGGGTGAAGCGTGTGGAAGAGTGTTTCAGTCGATCGATTTTTCCATTCCTTTATGTTTGGGTTTTATTTTTAATTGCTTGTGAATGAAGCGATCATTTAACCGAGATCCTTTTCGACCCGGTATTTGCTTCGAGATCAATTTTGTTCTACTTTGTATTAAAAGCATCTCAAGGTGATTAATTGTACAGTTTCGATGTTAATTGTTTGGTTGCATTCTAAACTTAGTGGGATGCTTTTCGCTCCCCTCGTTACGGGTTTCCCTTGCCCTTCGAACGCCATTTCCCGACGCTGATGGTACAGTTTTGTATTCTCTAATGTTCATTTAAGACCGGTTATCCAACCAACTGGACTACGATAAAGGGACTGATAATTAAACATCTAACAACATGCACACCAACCCCAGCGCGGGTGTGTATATGTGTTCCAGCGAAGCACAGTACCCTTTCGTGACCACATCGGGCGGTTTTTGGCTTGTTAAGTTCCGTTTTTCCCGCTCGGTTTCGGTCGGTTTCGGGCCACCGGAAAACCACCGGCCATTCCCAGTCGGGCGAAAAAGCGAGCTTCACTCCCGCGGGGGGAGTTTGGTGGAAGGGTTGGGTTCAGGTGGTACTTTTGGGAATTTGGTCGGGGGGATCGCGTGCACTGACACGAGACAGTGGACTTTCTCCTTGTTTTTTTTGTCGGTGTGCGCGTAAAAACAGTTCTAGAATCTCATTACGCTTTATTTACCCTAAAATGCTTGTGGACAGCGAGAGCGAGTGAAGGGACAGGCACTAGAGGAGCCTCCTGGGCCACTGGATAAATGTAGTTTTCACGTAGGTCGTCCCGTTTTTCACCTCAGGCCCGCTCCGATACATATCCGACTCCCAGCTGGTACACGGTTCTGCCTGGGCACGTTTCATTTGGACCACGAAAAAATCTCTCTTGGGCATCGTCAGCACCTGGCTAGTTTCCATTCCACCATCTCCTATTTCCCTCGAATGGCCGGGAAGAAACATGTCCACAGGAATCCTAGACATTGTTCCGATGGTTTACGTCACTCCCCAAACCCGTGTTGGATCCTTTTCCCCGCTTGTTTCAGTACTTTTAACTCCAAACTCATTGCAAATAGAGCACATTTTTAGGGCCACCCTCGTCGGCAGCGAAGGAGGGACAATCGTTGACGAGTCGCACTTGACCACCCACGCCACCCCCCTTTGTATGCTGAGTGACAGCTGAGCGGAAGTGTCGTTTTTATTATCGTACACATTTTTAGACCTTCGAATGTTTCGTAGCCTCCGCGCGCCATAATTTATAAAAACGAAATCCAACCGGAAAACACCACGGTCGTATGAATTGTGGCCCGTGGGGAAGCTTGGGGGTGTGGGGGCTGGATGAAACTTCCGTCCCATTCGTACCGGCTCTACGCGGCCGGTGCAATTTATCCGATGCGATGACGTAACGTTTCCTTCCGGCGAATTATCACGACACGGCACGCGATCAACCTTTCGGAACGTAAACGGTGTTCGGTGGAAGGTTAATTTTTCCAGCTACTGAGAGGAAAAAAAGTTTCCCAAACATTCCGCATCTTATTTATGCATTTCCGTTTCCAACGTATTTGATAAATAAAGGTTAGGTTGACTTCAACCAAAGAAATCCTTAATTGAAAGCTCTGTACAGCATCACCCTTAGTTTGTTGGTTTTTCCGTTTACGTGTTTTTTCTTCGTACAGCATTGGTTGGAAGGGATCGCATTAAATGCGCTTGGTAGCGTTTTCATAAAATAGTTCACTTAGGAATGGTGGGTTTATCCTTTTTTGCTTCCACCATCATGCAAACATATAACGGCCCGGGAGCTTTCTTTGGATCTTTGGAGGAAAAAACGGACACACACTTACCTCGTTGTTCCTGTGTGCCCTTCAGCTGGGAAATGGGGTCATGCAGGGCTAACCGGGGGCTCAGATCACGTTTTGGGGAACGCAAAAACCACCAACGAAATCGTAAACCACCGAGTGACCACGGAAGTCCATGGCAATTGCACCGTAAAACAACGATCGTAAAAAAAAGGACCAACACACGCACACCAGAAGGAGGGGGGGGGGGGGGGTCTCGATTGCCGGGAAGGTGTGTGGCGGGTGCACACGGACTTAAAGGGGAGGATACACCGGTGTGTGTGTATGTATCAGGAGGTGGATAGTAAAATAAATTGTTTCAAGTGAATAATTAATTTAATTAAATTTCATTTCCACTACAGATGAGTCACACATGTGTGTTGGGTGGTAGACAGGGTGAGGGGGTTGGCACGGGTGGGGGTGCGGGTAGTTTTGGGGCCCATTTGTGCCGGCGCGGAAAAACCGGGCTCCCGAACGAGCGGACGCATAAACATTCGGAATGAATTGCCGCCCGTTGGTTCATTCTCTCTCGGTCGAGCCTGGTACGGCCACTGGATGCTGGGCCGAGCTTAATTTCGTGCAGTTGGGAGGTGAGAGCGGGTCCGGTGCAACATAAAAATGCTGACCAAACACGGCACCCGGCACCCGGCCTGTGTGCAGCCAGCAGCGCCGTGGTTGCAAACATTTATATATATATTTTCGGTTGGCAATCGGTAGAGGGAAGAAAAACGGGACCCCGGCTGCTTTTTCCCGGCGTCCCGAGTACTCCGGAGAGGCTCATTTTGCGGCGGGGTGGGTGGGTGGAAGGGAAAGATATGTTTCATGTTATTGGCACGAACACGGTGGTGTTTGCCCCGGGGCCAAATGATTGGATGGGGGAGGGAGGAGAACGCGAGTGTGCGTAAATAAAACGTATCAATTTGATCGCGGTCACTCGCTTAAATCACGCATTTATGACTCAATTTCCGTAATGGGTGGCTTCGGGGAAAGCTAAACCTAATCGATTGGCTGTACGCGTGTGTTTTGGCGTGAGGAAGTTTATTTTTAAGTTAAAAGGCCTCCTGCACATCTTTTCTAATCATTGTATCTGGTAAAAATAATAAATATCAATATCAGGAGAGAAATATTCGTACAATTTAACATTGTTTCAAGTTGGTTGAAAATACCTTTAATACGAGATGGCTTCGTTCGTTTAAAAGCGTACCATTTCCTTCCCTCAGTCCGTTTATTTCTTTTTTTTTGTGCCACCTTTTCTATGGCATACAGAACAGAACAGATAAGTAGATGTTGCCCGAAATCGTAAAAGTGCGGCAGGTTAAGGTTTGACTGCCGCGCATTAACCATTTAATGTAGGGGCAGGCCAGCACCGTTTAAGGCAACACAGAGGTTGCGGAAATCAGTTGGAGTGTATTTGCGTTTTTACGGTTGGGATCCCGGTATAAACCTGTAATGATTCGGATGGGGTTTCATTTGCAAGCATTTCTTTTTTTTTTTACTTCTCTCGCATTTTGTTGTGCCACACTGAAAGTTTGCACTTTATTCAACAGCCATTGCAAATATATATTGGAACACGGAAAATCAACCAGTTTCCATTTCAACAATAACACGAAATGTGTGTGTGGTAGATAGTAACGTTTATTTTGTTTCTTTTTCCTTACAGGTACGCACACAACCGGTTGGTCATTTGCACAGCGGAATAGGTAAATTATGTTAAATTTGTTGGAAAACAGCTCGTTTGCTTTTGAGGTCTAACGTGAATTGTGATATTTGCGTCGAATAACAAAGCCGCGCTTCATGAAATAATGCAAATACTCAACGCTGTTGAATCGATGCACAGAAGCTTTACTTTTTGCATTAATTTATTTCCATGGGAAATCGCCTCCCGGGACCGATCGACGCGAATAACGCGAAACTAATATTCGTCCGATTGTGAATGCGATGTTTTTTGTCGACAGGTCGGGTTTCGGTGTGTTTTCCAACGCGTTATCAATGTTTAGGCGCTTTGACGAGACGCCCGGAACACGTCCGTGGTCCCATCCGCTACCCGGGAAAAACTGTCCGGGGAAAGTGGCCTGAGTGCAGTTAAATTGGAAAACGGTTTGCAGCAGAATAATTAAGTTTTCCCGCGCGGTTCGCCGTGCGGTCTGTTTGAACATCAGCAACACGATGGACGGACGGGCGGATGGAAAAAGAATCGCAGAGTACGTTTCATGATTTCTGCATTTCCATCGAGTGGGATGTGTTGATTTAGTTCTGTGTTAGTGCTTTTTTTTCCTGTATTCAATTAAATATCAGCATTATCGATGATTTATAAATTGCGGATGTGTCTTACATCGTGCAGCTGGACGTACACCACCGGATGTTCCGATTGAGACCGGCTGGGTGACTTATGGTTGGTTTGATGGCTTGCTCTATTTAAATTGTGTTAATATTTACCATTTGTTTCGTGTTCGGTAAAGCTTACTTAAACGCACTCTACTATAAATAGTGAAACCAAATAGTAGTAAATCCCTTGGGAAATGTTACATCAGTGATGACAAACCCGTTTGACCTCGCGGGCCGCATTTCGTCCAAAAATAGGTTTGCCGGCCAAAACGTATCATTGGCTGCATTTATGCATATAGGTTCTTATCAGTTTATTTTTAACTTTACAATTATGATATCACATCGACATATGGCAGTGAACATGAGCTAGGTTTATACCCAGATTATTAGAGACAAGCAAATAAATAGTGTTCATGGAAAACAAAGCTGACGAACTACATTCTAAATGAAATTACAGATGTTCAGAAATCTTAACTTAACAAAAAGCACAATAGTATTGAATTGTAAAATATGTTTAAATAAACTTTACCGTTTCCAATGAATGAAAATGTTTTCTCAAATAAATCATAAGGAGAAGTTTTCATAAGCTGGTTGAAGTGCATTTTATACTTATTCCGAATTATTCAAAATTCAATTAAATTATCCACAATCATTTGATCGATTTTTGAGAAATAGCCCTTTTATCCTGAGCAACTTTTTTTTACATAAATCAAAACTAACGATCATATTTGTTGTATCGACCTGAGATTAAATATTAGAAACGCGAACTTTTATTTGGTACCACTTGCCCGTTACGTTTTATAAAACGCGGTCTTTATTTTCGCTTACAACAGTGGTAAAAAACAAAACACTTTCCTTTAGGCACTAAACACCATTACTGTGTAAAGTATACCTGTTCTGTTCGTCTTTCTGCAATTCATTTCAGGTAATTGTCAAGTTTGGGCAATTCATAAAACATTCTCTTGATCTCAGCAATTCATGTTTTTGCCACAGTTCACACAGTTGCTTCGTTTATAATTCTGTACTCGGCTACAAATCTTTAATGGCATTGAGAAAACTCGCCTAGTTTATCAGATGTATTCACTTGTATCGAAAAATCTGTGTAAATCCCTTGCTCATTCTTATAAAAATTGTTTAAATTGACCGTGGTTAAGTCTGCTTGCGCGAATAAAATTTACAGTTCGTCCACAACCAATTTTTGCCATTCAAATGAAAGCCAATACACAAGGTTTAAAACTTATCATGTATTGTTTCACAGGGGTCACGGGCCGCATCCAACGTTCTTGTGGGCCACAGGTTTGACATCCCTGTGTTACATCAACAGCCGGCGTTTGAAAAACAAGTCATTGCGGGAATTTCCCTTTCGAAATTGGAACCTTTTGCGTGGTATTTTTCATCGACAAACCCGACGGAAAAACGGATCACCATTCGGTGTCGAATTAGCGTCATTCTGCCCGCCTTACTTTGTAATAGATAAGAGCTGGTTGTACACGAACGTGAATCTGTCAAAACATGAGCGCATCATGTTGGCCTTACTTTCGGGCTGGCGCGATTTTCCTTCCGGAACAACTGCACGGAAGAGCCAGCAAGAGTCGTCCCCATTGTGCCGTCGATCAATGTCGAACACGTCCGTCCGCTTTTGGTCCGGTGGTCGGGGGGTATCAAGTTCTAGCGATTGCTCCGTCTGCCAAACGCTCTGCTCTGACCTTCCTTTTGAGCTTCGATCTGATGGGCATCTGATCGATGGCGTTTCCGATGGTAATTGTGTGGGGGTGCGTGTGCTTCCTCCTCTGTTGGATCCAACGCGTGGAGCGTGACATAGAGCGACTCGCGGCTGAGATTTTCCAGTAATTGTTTTCCGGCCGATTTCACGATTCCCCGAGTTCGAACGGTGGAAGAAGACGGTGGAACGGCGCGCGCGTGTGTTTGTCGCCATCGGTCGTCGGTTGCGATGTCAGTGGTGTGTCCTTTTTGGGCGGAAGTCGTAGCAGCAGGAGGGGCGTCGACGATGACGACGGATCTCGAACGCGAAACCGTGAAAATCACCGCACGAAATCAACACATTGCATGCGACCATTGCGTGTGTGTGTGCGCGCAGAAAGACATCTCTGCCACCCATCGCGACTCTAAATGTCTCCCGGAAACCTCGGTTGCGCCTGGTCATTCGATTTCGCGAAACAATCGAGCGATAATCGTTTCCGGTCGTTGGAATTGTTGGAAGCCCGACAAAGCGTCAGACGGAGATCAGTCGGCGGTCGCACGAGAGTGTATTGATTCCAATCGCGCTTCGCGAAGCGAACTGGGGCCTAATTAGACTCGGTGGGGGTGCCAGGAGCTGGAGGGGGGAGTGTGCGGGGTTGTGATGCGCCGCCTGACTTTGTTGGAGAGGGCCGAACACATGTACCTCGCGCGTGCGGATTTCATTCGCGTGCAAAATGCTGATGCTGAGGATGCGATAAGCTAGCTGCGCGGGGAGGGAGGGAGAGAGAGGATCGAGAGGTGGACGTGAAATCTTCTGTCAAGGTTATCATTTGCCAATTTGGTGTCTTTGTGTGCCAGGGGCGGCATGGATTGAACCAACCAACCACGTTGGTTGTTCGTTGTTCGCTCGGGGACGCAACATCGAGTCGAGCTGAATCGAGATTGTTTTCAGGTTTTCGATGGTATTGAGTGCGCCTTTTGAAGAGCGACGCGGAAATTAAACTCCCAGCCGTGTTTGCAATGACCACGTAGTTGGTAAAATTAAGTTTCTTACTGCAGCATGATTTAACATTTCAACCAACGAGCTTTGCGATTATTCCGGTTTCACCATTTTATTGCTTTTGTTTCGCACACCTTTGGAAGCATCGTCGGGGACTCTGCTTTTCCATGTTTGCTTGCCCGGTCTTCTCGTTCGTTCATTCGTTTGTTTTCCACCCTATGTGTTTTTTTTTGCTCGCTCATGACCTCGAGGGCTAATGTTTCAATGTTGATTAAGCAAATGAATCTGGAAACGGGCTGGTTTGAAATTGCAATTCATTTCGGATTGGAATGGCGGCAAAGGGGGTGGGTAAATTCAATGCAAACCAGTTGCATCCATTGTTGTGGCAACGTGACACAAGATCGCGATCTGTGGTAGAAGCTACGAAAAGGGTCGTACTCAGGGAGGGATGGATAAGAGCTAGAAAAACACTACAATGAGAGTTTGTTTATGCTTTAAACGCTGCTTTCCATGTAAAAAAAAAATTATATAAAAAGAACCGAAGTGATTATTTTAGTTTTAGAAATATTTATTATTTCATTTATCATTGCTAGAGGAACTAATACCCCTCCACTACCGCAATGGTTTGTTCGAATTCCCAATTTCGTGTTCATCTGGTATCCGTTTCCGTTTGATGTTGTTTACGGTAATATGAAATGGAACATTATCTGCGTATCATCTGTTTGATACACTGATAGTCAATGGCTTTGCAATGCACACTTCGAATAGTAATTGGATGCTGTACTGTGTTTTTGTGTAATTGATTTGAAATCTCTCTCCAATGGCTTTGGTTTTCGCCCTTCAAATCATTTGTACTGCAAATAATGAGCTACGTTCGATGTGTAGCATATGTTTTTAAGAATGAGAGCGTTTTGATATGGAATTTTGTTCCACCGTGATGTTGAGTTGTGGTTTTAATTTGATGAATTAATTGGTGGTTTGTGTTTGTGGTGTTAATGGTAGTACTTGTGTTTCAGTGGCTTTTGTCTCTATATTAATAATCTTTTTTATTTATGCTCCCTCGCTACAAACATTTATGTTTGAGAAAAAAGAACTGAAGTATTTATTTTAGTTTTAGAAATATTTGTTATTTCATTTATCACTGCTAGAGTAGCTAATACTCCCTCATTGCTGCAATGGTTTGTTCAAATTCCCAATTTCGTGTTCATCAGACATCCGTTTCCGTTTGATGTTGTTTACGTTAATATATACTGATCGTCAGTGGCTTTGCAATGCTCATTTGGAATAGTAATTGGATGCTGTACTGTGTTTTTGTGTAATTGATTTGAAATCTCTCTCCGATGGCTTTGGTTTACCCGTCCATCAAATCTGCTGTAGTGCAAACAATGAACTACATTCGATGTGTATTTTTGTTCCACCGTGATGTTGAATTGTGGTTTTAATTTGATGAATTTATTGGAGGTTTGTGTTAGTGGTGTTAATGATAGTACTTGTGTTTCAGTGGCTTTTGTCTCTATATTAATAATCTTTTTTATTTATGATCTTTCACTGTCAAAATGTATGTTTGAAAATGCAATAATTTATTTTAAAAGGATACCATAGTCTTTTGAAGTTCTGTGTGATTATTGTCATTCATGCTAGTTGGAATAGACTGTGCTTAATTGAAATTCATCTTCCCTTTCCCGGAGCAACATTTGATGGCACGTAATTAATAATGAGTTGATTTCAATGCACAGAAATTCCAACCAAAAAGAGGCACTGAACCACCGTCCCCGGCTTGCAACAACCGTGCATGCATATCCTTTCTGTCGCTTCGAATCCGCTTGCAATGAATGAGACCAATTAGGTTCTATTTCACTCGAGCAGCTTTAATTCACTTCCGTTACTTCCGCCCGGCGCTTTCGGGGGAATGCACATTGAGCACATCCTCAGCTTTTGCCGGGTTTTGCGATGGTGAATGGTAAACATATAATCATCAAGCTTCCTCCTTCCCACGGCTTCCTCCCTCCGCCACGACGGCGATGATCGAGCATCAGAATAATGCTCATTTTGATGAACATCATGAAAGGCCCCAATGACACACCGTATCCGGAAACTCCGGAACTCTGGGCTGGGCGGGTGGTGGGGGGCGTGTGGCAAAAAGGGAAAGGTTCGGCTTTTGGCGTAACAGTTTCGCATCGTTTCCCTTCGATTAGATTTCAACAGGCTCAAGGGGTGGGGAGAGTGTGGGGGTGAGAGGGGAGACCGTCAAAAGGTAGCGACATTGATACATCGAGCCTTCCGAAAGGATCCCGCCCAGCGTATCGCCCTGCGATGGAAGTACCAATGGCTAACGTATGTTGCAGAGGTGAAGCTGAATGTTAATATCAAAATTCGTTGCCAAAGTGAATGCGCCAGGAAATGGCCAGGAGCCTGATGGAAGTGGAGAGATTTTTTTCGGAGAAATAAGAGCAACACTATCAATCAGCTATCGTATCATTGAGTTTCCCGGGGAAACGAACTTCTTTTGCTCGACCGGATTGATTAGCATTATTATGGGCTGACTCGAGTTCAGGTCGAATTCAATCATCCATTCCTTCCAGAAGTTTTATCGTATTGCCTTTTTTTTTTTACCTTGTGGTAAGTGAAATCTGGCAGATTTCTCATACATTCATGTATGTTTCGAACTGCTGGCAACAAGTGAGCGTTCAGCGTAATGTTTTCCTCCCCCCCTCTCCGGTGGATTATGATTTTTTCGCCCAACTCAGTTCCGGTCAGTTGGGCTTTTGGGCAGGTGTGTGTATATCGTTCGTTTTTATTCATTTTTACACCTCAAGAGTGTACCTCACCCCAAAAACGTTGCTCCAAATGGTGAATCTACAGGTCACCGTTTGGTTCACCGAATGTTGAATTATGCTGTACCGAATGTGACCCCTTGCGAATATGTGCTAGAGGTACATTTGGTTCGTTTTAGAAAGGCATGAGCGCTGTTAAAGGTTGGTTGTACGACTTGTTAGTATTTTGCTTCTACCCGTTGAACACCGTGTTAAACCTTCTTCGAATCACTTACCATGCTAACTGGACGAGGTCTTAGGCTTCTTTCGACCCCGGCACCTTAACGAGATTTGATGAACTGAACCATGGGGCATTAATCCTACCGGCTTGATACGAATCGATTTTCAGCGTAATGAATTCGACCAACAGCTCAGAGTTTAGCAAAAGAAACGTACGTGTGCGAACGAAACAGGTCCTAAAGGTTCCATTGAAGTTTGGTTACGGTTGACCGAGGGAAGGCTGCCAATGGTCGGTGTAAAGCGAGAAATCCCCTTTCGCCTTTCGGTTCGGTTCGACATCAGGGGCACGTTTGTCGACACGTTGACGGCTCGAACCAGAGAAATCGAGTGTTGAGAGAGAGGGAGAGAAGGGCTAATCAAAGATCGTTACCTGTTGGGGCAGATCAGGAGCGACGCGATCGAAGCGGAATAAGCAACATTTATTAATGCTTGGTTGAGAAACATTTACTTGTGCGAGATGTCGAGACGAATGGGTTGTCTTAGCTTTCAGGCGCTGTCCGACTACGTTATGGTGGGAGAATTATGTTACATAATTCCTGCGAGGTCGAGTGTACCGTAACACCAAGTTACTGTTGCAATAGAATGTTACATTGACCTGTATGTCGGACGGACGAGTTATTTAGATGGTATTTCTTTGACTTCAAATTCTCAATTTCTTCTTGTCTTATTTATTATTGTCGTTGTACTATACATCATCATAGTTTTATTTAAATGTTATTAAATATTTACGGAACGAATCTCTTTTACTTTTGCTGCCATTGTCACACTTTCCCACCACCAACTTTCATTCTCTTGTCGAGCTGGCTTTAGCAACTATAAACAGCGTTCCACCGCATTTCAACTTTGCCGATAATTAGCTCCCGTCGACAGTTTCGTATGGAAAGCATATTATGCTCTTTCTCCCCCCTCTCACCTCTTAAAACAAAAACACTCCTCCACTTGGGCGCGTGCCAAACCAGCCGTAGCCAAACAACGAAACAACCCGGTGGCCTTTGGTTCAGCAGTTTTCTCGCGCGACGGAAGCGTGTGGCACTCCGCTTTTCGGTGGCTCGGTCGGCTTAAATGTGCTTAATAATCGCCGTTAAATGTAAATATTTGTCGTTCGAGAAGCGCGGCTAACACCGAACCCCCCGGGCCGGCCGGTGCGACGCTAGACATCGGAGTAACGGGTTTCGCTCTAGCCCCCCCTACGTTGGGTTGATGGCTGGACAAAAATTGCAGCCCGTGCTTATGTTTGTACACATTTGCGCAAGTGGATTATATCACGCCGTCACTTTTGTCGCGGGCAAGAAATGTTAGCGAGCTAGCGAAAGTGTGCCCGTGTGTGTGTGTGTGTGTGTTTTCATGTTCATCCGAACAGCTGAAACATGGGAATGGCATTGAGGTATGGATGTTTCATTTTATATGTTACGTGTGAGAAGTGGGTGAGATCGACCGGGGGCTAATAAATATTAAATTTTCACGAAGCACATACAGCCTCCAAGTTTTCTTTCGTACCCGCTTCGCTATTGTGAGGCAGAGAATTCAACCCCTCCCCGGGTCCGCACCTTGAGCCATGAGAAGAAAATACCCCGAAAAGGTCAAGTTCTGCCGGAGTGGCCAAAGGCGTAAAGTTTCGCGCAAAAGGTCGCCGCAATTATTGTACTTGAAGAGCGAATTCACACGATTGCTTCGGGGGACCTGCTTAAGAGAGAGAGAGAGAGAGAGGCTGCGGAGAAGTGTGTTCGTAACCTAAAAAAGAAAATCCATGCTAAGGTCGAAGCACGTGGCGTCAGTTCAGGGCGTTGTTGCTATGAGATGGTTACTCTGAGACACGTGAACCGTTATTGGAACACAAAAACATAGCATAGAATATTTGTTTTCGAATATTTTTGAGTGGAGAATTATGAGTTGTCTCACATTTTCCCCGCTTGTAACTTATTGTGGGGAGATCTCTTTATGGCAAATTCCATGGACATTTCGACCGTACATTTTAGTATTTGTTCCTGCAATGGGAATACATTCCACTTGCTCCGCTTGCATATACATTCCAGTGAAAACGAATTTACGTTGGCATCAGTTAAGCTGCTGAGTAAAATGAATTAGATTTCCGGACCACGGAGCTGTCTTTCCAAGCCATGCATTGTCTCGGTCGAAGAATCATGCTCTCTTTCACTAACTTGGTAGGAATTTTGTCCTCACTCCCACAGAATGGAAAGTCCCATCGGTTTCTAAAAGTCAAAATGAAGCGTTCTGCCATGTTCATCACCATGGATGTGTTTGTTTTAGTTCTGCATAAAACCATCGGATCCGCCGGCAAACATAGCCTGGCGGTACGGAGTCGAACCACTATGACTGACTGATGAGAAATTCAATTAAAGTGCATATTGCATTTAGAACCTTGAGTGGGAAGTGTGGTCGTGTCTTCTGTTCCTTATGTAACCGCCATTTTCTATCTCTGGATTAACCCTATGGTCGATAGTTTGCCGTCAGGGATAAGATGAACGATGTGTATTTACATTTGTACGATGTAGAATCAAGAAATTTGGATATTTCTAATGTATTTCATTTGTTAATAATTAAAGTGATCGTTGGTAAATGAAATGAGCTTTAGAAGTGAACTGTTGTTTAACGTTCTATTGCAACAGATGAATTTTTTAATTACAATTTTCTACTATTCCGAAGGATATATTCCATTCCTGATCCTTTTCAAATTTTACCCTTATTCGAAACGAACTACGAACCGATGACCGAGTTTAACAATGCTCAAGGACGACCGCCAGTACTCCACCCCTTCCCTTCTCCCGCCGTGTCGGGATGTCGTTTCCCGGCATTGGTCAGGATATCGCGTCACATGATCGCACCATAAATCGTTCGCATAATGGTGTGCTCTGGCCGTGTTGGTGGAAGCGTAAAATGACACAAACAGTCCGACATCCAAGACCAGAGCGCAGCATTTCCCACCGAACCGTGCCGGTGGAAAGCTCGAGGCGGGTAGGCAGCGTTGGAGGATGGTTGCCAATGAATTTCCCTCGTTGACGGAAAATGGCATCACGAGCAGCACTTATTTCTGCCACCCAGCGGGCTGCTTGTGTTCAGCTTGTTCGGAATCGTCCGGTTCCGTTTACCTTTTTGGCCCGAAACGGAACGTCCAATCGGGGCGATAAAATCGACATAATATAAAATGCAAATAAAGTCTTCCTTTGAGCGGTGGCGGTGACTGGGGTGGGGTGGGGTGGAGGTGCAAAGAACGAATGGCGTCTTTAATCCACCATTTCTAGACCTCACGATTCACGCTCCTTTGCTGAGACGGGTCTCAGAAGCGGTATTTCTTCACGGCTCGAAGCAGCAGAAAATGTTAAAACGTTTACGATGTTCACATAGCATCACGAGCGCCATTGTGAGAGAACGAAACTAATCCGGAAGTGAAAGGTGAGAGGACGAGGAGGTGGAGAATTTTCCACAGGCGAGGATCGTTCGAGAACCTCAAGTGCTTTCTGTTATACCCCGACTGAAGGATGAATCCGCTGGAAGAGAGGTTATGTTTGGTGGTCAGCAAGCACAGACAACTTGTCCGATGGGAAAGTGGGATGAAGCTTTCCCGGATTTCCCTGACGGCGGTGTGGTGGGCAATGATGGGCATGGGTGGCCTGCGGCTTCTTAACATAGATCTCAACACATGTTCGCATATATGCTCGTTCTATTCGTTCGTTTCTGAGAACGGCCACGGCATTTCCGGTTTTCTTTTTTGAAAACCGGTGATGATGGATCGTATGTTTCTGCTCCACTCATAAGCGCCCGGCGTTCGGTTCTCCCAAGTGAATCGATGCTGCTGCTGCTGATGCTGCCAGGAGGGAGCAAATCAAATTCCCTCGTGGCACTCGTGCCAACTGTGCTGCCGGGTTTAGCAATAAAAACCAGTGCACCCGGATAAAAGCTTCACTTCGATCCGGGATCCGTTCGCGTTGCGCTTCGTTTTATCCCAAAGTGATGTTGATTTTTTGAAATGTGTTCTTTCGATTTACTGGAACTTTAATTTTCTCCTTTTTCGATCGGTTTCCATTTTCGCTTCCACTTAACTCATACATGTGGTGCGGATGTTTCTGAGGCAGACATTTATTCCCTGCACATTCCGCACGGGCATCCTTTTTCCAGCGTTTCACCGGAATCCTTTTCCATGTCATTTCCGCAAAATGCCGAATCCCTTTCGGATGGTGTTTTGATCCTTCGGCGGGAATCTGACACGATCTACCGCTCTGTTTATGTCGGTAAAGATGAGTATACAGTGGGGGTTGGGCACACCTCAACGGGTTCCGGGTTGGTAAGCATAACGGAGTTGGTTTTACCTTCTTCCCGGGAAAAAAGTTCTTTGCAGTAACTGTTTCAAGCCGATTGCGAGTGGAAGGAAGGCAGGAAGAAACAGAACTTTGATTATTTGTTCGTCAAATAAACAGATCATTTGTGGAGAAACCAAGGCAAGTTTGCTCATGGTGACCGAAAGGGAGGAAAACCAGCAGATATTCAGCCGGACAAGTTTGGCAATGACCAGAACTTGTAGTCAGCTCTGAGTCGATGTAACAACCCCAAACAAGGACCGTCCGAGCGATTGATGATGACAATAAACCGGAAAGCGGACCGGAGAGTCGCCCGATGTGGAGGAAAGATAATGGAGGAAAAAGTGGTCTCTGATGCGGGAAATATTACTTGCTACAGGGGTCGGCGGGAGCAAAGAGATCGGGGAAGTAGTTGAGAGATAAATAGAGATAAATGTCAAATAAAATATTGTTCTAGGGGCGTGTGTGACACTTCGCTTTGGTTCTTCGATTTGCTTTGCAATTGAAGACGGTTTGCGGTTCTTTTGCTCACTAGAAAGTTTTTGGACTGGATTGTATTTTTTGGCATGTTTGTATTGGTTTGTTAGTGTTGGAAAGCTTGTAAATTGTGGATAAATCAAGCACTTGAGATTTAACAGACACATTGCGTCTCCATTTCACAACAAGCAAGACCGAGGTTTGAATCATCATTCCACCATTCGGCCAGGAGTATATTATTTGAGCATCGTGCAAGTGTTGGAAATTGCGTTATTTGCTTTGCGATATTTGTGCAAGTATTTTAGCTCAGTGTGTGTGTGTGTGTGTGTGTGTATTTGATGATTGACTTCCATCCGCTTGGGGATGGAATATTCTCCACGTTGCGAGCTAAACTAACTTTAGCGGCGAACTTCGATTCGATCGGTTCGGCAGGCATCGGAGTTTCGACCTTCTGGAGCGCCCAAAAGAGTCTTATCATTTCTCCCTTTCCCCCGCCACAACGCTCCCAACCCGCCCCTTCTCTTCTCGAGCATCGTCATTAGGGGCCATCGTATCCTTCGATACCCCGTGGATCATGTATCGGGATGCTTGTGTCGATATTTGTATAGGGTGTTTATTTAAAGAGAATCATTGGATCTGCACCGAGCCCTCCCGAGGTTCGGTGGGACGGATGTGTGAGGGAAATAAACGTGTGGTGGTGGTGGTGAAAACAGCCGTTTGCCAAAGGGTTTCTGCTGATGAAGTTAAGATATAATTGGATTCAGCCGAATTTGTTTACCAACGAACCTCTACGGCTCATGGTTCTTTTGTGAAGGTTGCTGCGGTATCGATAGTTGGTAAATGTTTATATTCTTTTCGATAGCTATCAAGTTTCGCAGTGCATGTTTTGATATTGTAGAAGAACATATTTGATCCTTCGTGTTGTATTGTTACACTTTAATGCTCGTGATGAATGAAATATTCACCATTGAGCTTTCTTTGTTCCTTCTATCTTAAATTTATATCCTATCAAATCAGTCCTAAATTTTATTAGAACCTTCGTTTTGGGTAAAACAGTTCCCCAAAGGGCAACAAACTGAGCCAGCGACCAAACATTTCCCTGCGCTGTCATTTTCCGGGATGAACATGGCCACCATATGTTAGTTTCTGCAAACAGGATCGAAGCTGGAAGCTGCTTTCCGGTTTGGAAATATTTTGGGTTCCGCTTTTAGTTTTTTTTTTCTTCTCACCTCTTTTGTTTGTCTCTCTCAGTATCGCGAGGCCATTTGGTTGGTTGGTTTTGTTTGTTTTTTTCCTCTCTCCCCTCCGAAAGCTTAAGCCAAGGTTTATTTTCCCGATAAGGCAATGTACTCCGCTTTGGTTCGGCATCATCGTGTGCTCGGTTGTGTTTCCGTTTCCGTTTGTCCAGCGGGCCGAATGTTACGACCAGCCTCGGCCCCTCCCCACCACCTGCCACCGTTGGTACCTTATCTGATAATGAAATTTCACGAAGACTATTAGGGGATTCCAAAATTTAATTACAAACCGAGAGAGAACCAAACCCGTTTTTTGGCCACCATTTGCCGACGGCGGTAGTTTCGAACGGGTGTTTCCCGTTCGGATGGGGAAGGAAATTTGGGGGTAGTTTCCCGAGATAACGTTTCCATTTCAGGGAACTCCGGTGCCGGTGCGCCCCCTCCGCCCCCAAAAACTGGGAGTTTGAATTTCAATCCTCAATTCACCCGGCGATGCTCGGGAAATCAGAAACCAAAACCGGAAGTCAACTGGTCGCACCGGTCCAGTTAGTCCTTTTGTTATCCCTGACTCGGTAATAAAAAAAGGTATACAAAGGAAGGAAGAGCCACTTCGACGCCTTTGCCCGCTTCTCCGGTTGGTTTGGGATGCGTCGCCCCCGGGAAGCGGAGATTGTTTATCCATACCTCCCGGCTGACGGTTGCAAATGGAATTAAATTTCCAGATTGATGCGCCGATTGTACCGTGAAGCATAACCACCCGGCCGGATATCCCGGGGGTTGGCGTTCACGTCGGTTGTCTGTGCCGTGTCTGGTCGGAGCGAAACGTTCATATATTATATCGTTCCGGTTGCAACGAACCGTAAAATTGAGCCCAGTCCGGTCCCGTGGGGACAGATTTGGAATCCGTCGCTCGGTTGCGGGAGAAGATGGCTGCGATTGATTAGCTTTTCTGCAGCTGTACCCATGCCTAGTTCCGATGGAAAGCTGAAGCGATTGTAAAAGGTTGTAGCAATTGAATGATTTTCAATATGTTTCTGGTTGTAGGTGGATCTTCTGTGTGACATACATTTTTTGTCAGTCAAAGCATGTAAACTTTGTGGAATATTTGAGCTATGTTTTATTTTTTTATCATGTAAAGAATTGTTTATTATTTTAACTTCGTTGACCTGTTATGAATTCAGCTTTAGTGTACAAACGTACTAGTTCCGGCTTAACATTGTTTATCTTTTATTTTAATAGAAATTCTTTTTCCGACCTCTGCGCGAATCTACCGTAGTGGAATTGCTACAAAAGTTGTGTTTTTCATCCTCTGTTTAATTTCCACTGGCACTAGGAAAAGTTTCCGTCAAATCCAATATGTTTTACCACCCACACGTTACGTGCTTTTCCGTGCCGCTCGGAGCGCCGAAAATGTGCCTGTTTGTGAGAGTGTTTGTTCTAAAAATTTGCAGAAAATTGAATACCCAGTGAAATGCACCGAACGAATGTTTCTTGTGGGATGTGTTGGGGCTGGTGATGGAATAGTTTTTAGCAAAAACCCCCATCTCTATGATGGAACACCAGAAGAGTGTGTCAGGGAGTGGAAAAAGTGGTGTGGTTGAGGTAGGGTAAGCCTTTGGAAGGTACAAAAATCGCACATACACTAGATTTCGGTTGAAAGAAACAGTGAAACAAAATGAACAAACTGTGGAAGCACATGAGCAAGTTGGGGCGGGAAAATTTGAGGAAAATTTCGTGCCCGGTTGTATCCCGCGTTCCATCCAGGTCACCGACGGGTCGGGCGCGGAAGTTTCACTCACGTGCCGCATTGTGCGGGAATAAATTCAAAATTTTCAACTTTTAAACGAAAATTTATATTATTTACTAATGTTGAGTTGTAGGATGCTCGGTGAGAGGAGAGTCACACGGGTTTCGTGGCGACGGTGACCAATTTTATTTTCCCAAGCGCTAGAGACAGGGAGGGGGAGCGAGTTGAAAACTTACGAAACACGTATTTCCTGTGACTCCACTCCTCGCAGGCCTCTGCTACCACGGCACGAACGAAGGAAAATCATCATTTTCCATCTTGCGCGAGTCAAGAACAACCTTCTTGCAACCGTTGCGCTGCAAAGAAAATTGGACTCAACTGTAGCGCTCGGTAGTAGTTACTCGTTGCCATCCATTACGCCGTTCCTTAGTTAATTTGCGAGCTACAGCGATACGGTGAACATTGGCAGGCACCATCGATGGAGGCGCTTGGTGGCGAAAGCAGAAGAATAAAATAAAAATAATTTGCCTCTTTCTTGTTTTTTCCAGCACGGTTTATCGTAGCTCGGAAAAAAGCCACCCCCCAAAAGAACAAGCGAAAGAATAAAAATTATTATAATTAGTAGAAAGTACACGTCGCTAAAGATAATGCTCCGGATAGGGAGGATATTTTTGGAGTTTTTCGGAACGACTTTTCTTGCTGGGTTCCTGTTCCACCAAAGTTTGGCAGTCAGTCGAATTTTGTACGGTTTCCTTTGTAGCCAGGCTTCTTTAAAGCTCCAGTTTCGCATAGAAATGGTGAGTTCAGTTGTCTGCATCTTCTTATAATCCGTAATGGGTAGCTGAGTAACGAACTACGTAGAGAGGAGTTGGTATGTTTTAGTAGAAGCATGTTCAATGTGCTATTCATCTAAGTCCCTATTTACATTTCATATGATGAGTTTAAGTTGCCTTTGCTCGTTTTCAAAAAGGAAACCATAAAATAGATTATCTAGTCACAAACAACGCCGTATTATCCTGCAAATCGTATTTCATGTTCAAAAATATTGTTTTTGATATACCATGTCGGTTGTCTTCAATGCAAAGACAACTTTTCCCTGAGTTTCACCCTACTTCAAGTTTATTTTCTTCCCTTTCTGCTTTGATGAATTTGACTGTCTTTGGTGTGGGGCGGAATGTACAGCTTGAGAAGATTTGACTTGAAATAGGTGACAAAAGTTTATCAATGAACTAATGCAGTGAAAACACAACTATTGAGAGAAACTCACGGCATCCGCAACTTTTCCGACTTTACGCTGTCGGTGGAACTATTTGCGGGACAAATTTGAAGAAGAAACCCCTTGAAGTTCAATTGCATATTGGTAACAAGTTGAATTTATCGGAATGTTCATCAACAGACTGAACGATTCATTCGACTTGTCACTGTCTGAATGATTGCTCTTCAGCTAACTCAAAGTGAATGTTACTTTGGTAATTTACACGGATGATATCACACTATTCTCGACCGCTTGAAGACAACAACATATTTTTCCTGTTAACTGGTTTTGCTGGTCCTTATTCCTTCACCCTTGCAGTGTAAAACTATTCGCCGTAAAACCGTTGCTCGTTAGTTATTTGTCGGAAAAGCTTCAGCTGACGCCATGAATGCAGCAAAAACTGCAACAGTAAGCCATTCGGGACACACCTTTTTCAAACGGGTTTAAGAAAATTATCCCTCAAGGGTCCAGGTAGAAAAATTGTGTACATTTTCCTCACGCCTTTGCGCGGTGGCTCCGGCTTATGCATCTTTTTTTTTGCTCCTCCTCGCCGGCAAAGGAAATACACCTCTTTGAGGCTTATCGTGCACTTCCACTTCCGGTTGCGGTGACGGATGTTGGTCGGGTATCTCGGGTGGTCGGAAGTCAAGAAAACGTTTAAGATACCACGATTCACAGGCGCACTTTCGTGGCCGTGTACCACTTACGCGGTCGCTCTATCTTTCCCTTTCCCGTTTGAAGTTAGCAACGAGACGTTTCGGGTCGGGGAAGGCGAGTGGAATTTTCCACCGGGAGCTTCTGCTTTCCCGAGTTTTGCTTCCTTTCATCCGTGTTACCACTCGCACACAACCATGGCAATGGGTGTCGGCTGGAATCGCCTGCAAGTGATTCGTTTTATCTTTGTGCAAAGCATTTTCGCTTCTGGTTGTTTTCAGCGTTCTAAAGCAGGAGGTTGTTTTTTTTTCATCCTTCATCGAAACACCGTGCGACAGGAGCTCCGTTCAAACGACTGTCTCGTTTGCTGAAAAATACGCCAGTATCTTCGTTTCGAGGTGATGCTTTTTGTGACAGTTTACATGGGGCGTGTTTTTTTTTATTCTAACGCCACCGAACCGTTTACCAGAGACCAGATTCTCATTCATTCAAAGCGGATCCGAACCAACATCCATTGGAGTTCTCTAGCTGTTGGAGCGGAAACGGAAACAGAAACTGTGTTATCTTTCACTGGGCATTAGCGGGCAGACACACACGCGCACACATACAAACACACCAACACAGAGTCATTTTTCCTCTGTTGCATCGCTCGCTTTCCATTTTCGAATGATGTCATCACTTTAGCAGACCTTCTCTAGTTTTGCCTGCGATGGAAAGAATTCATGGTTGGTAATTTCCTGCCGTGTACCTACGGTTGTGTGTGTATAAGTTGGCTGTTGAAGCTCAGTTAATGTAACAAACAGATGAATTACAAATGAGATAGGACATGAGTGAGGACGTGGCAATATATCTGTATTTTGCAAGGACATGATAGCACCGGAGCGAAAAACTTGTCGATCATATAACGGTGAAACATTTGAGCTCGTTACACGTTATTTCGATGCTTTAGAAAATTATTCCTCATCTCAAACATCACACATTCTCTCGTCTCAACAACCTTTGCACAGACAGACAAGTAATTGATAGTAGCCACAGCAGTTCATTATTATTGTTAACTTTTTACAGAACTTGAACTTGTTTGGTTTTTCCTGTCATCTCAATTTAATTGATTGTTATTTTTCAAAAAGTTGCTCATTAAAAATATCCTGCATCACGTTACTCTGTTAACAGTGTCATGCGGAAGCTGTTTTAGTTTATCGAAAAATCGAAGCAAAGAAGCAGTTGATTATTTAAATATTTTAATGATATTTTGCTGTTATTTTTATCCTGCATTTTTTTTTTTTACTTTAAATGTGGTATCAAGATCATTTATAAAATACGTTTGGTACACTAAAACAAATATTAAATATGGTAAAAAAATTGATGAAAAATGAAAAAAATGATTGTGCTCACATTAATATGCATACATCATTGGTTTACTTTTTGCCTTAAAATTCCGGCTCGAATGTTTTTTAAATTTTTTCAATGTACATGGCTTGTTTTTTGTGTATCAACTGTCACTCTTCTCGTTGATGTTTTTCACATGAAATGCCATAGAAAAGGGGCACATAAAAGAATACAATAAATTCAAAACGATAACAGGCAGCTTCATATCGTCACCGCAGGACCGCCACCCCGTGTCTCCTGGGGTCATGATGGAATGAGCTGTGGGACATTCCAACCATTTTACATCGGCACCACCCGGAACTTCTTCGAGCGGAGGTACAAAAAGGACGGCGTTCCATGATCGACATCCGCTAAATTATGTCACTTTCAATTAGGGGTTCATTCAACGAGAAATAAAATATTGTTTTGGGAATTACGGAATAGGATGGACTGGACGCTCGGCAACTGCCAGAAACACGCCAGACGTTGGAGGGCGTAGGTTTTGATAGGTACGATAAACTGTGAAATGTGATTTAAAAATTGTTTTACGATGTTTTTGGCATCCCGCTAGAATGTTTAAAGCCGGAAGCTGGCTTGTGGCAGTCATTTATTTAAGCCTTCATAAAAGCGTTACTTCTGCGAGCGAAAATTTGCGGAATTCAGCAGCAGAGACGATAATCACTTACAAACGAGAACAATCATCCTGATCTTGTTTATAATGAAATTTGCCAATCTTATTAGTCGCTTGTTTCTAGAACTGAAACAGGGTAGAGTCTCTTCGATTCAACGCGGAATGGATGGTCGTTTGCAGCCATGATGCAGCTGTTGTTAAGCCGTGTAGCGTTTGCTAATGAAATTATCGTTTCTCATTTCAGGTCAGTAAGCGCTAATCGCTGGATGCTGCGGAACAATTCCCGTCGGACCGGACCGTTCAATGTAGGTAACGGCGAAGGAAACGGAAGCTTACCAACGCGAACTCGGTCGGTTTTTTAATAGAGCCCTGGAACGATGGGTCTCTGTTGATGTTCTAAACGAGCTTCTCTTGTTACGAAAAAGACAATTAAAAATCGAATGTTATGGGGATGTAATACGATGAATAAATTGTTTGTGATACTTCCTCGGTGTATCTCAGCAAAATGCTTCTCTATTATGTTTTGTGAAAATATTATGGTTATGTAAGAATCTTTATGATCAACATAATCGTGTAGCATTGCCTCACAGCCTTGGTTCTATATTCAAGCTGTTTTTGCTGAACGTTTTAATTTCCTGCTTGTCGGAAACGCATTCTGCTGGAGAATGTTTTGTCTTCCCGATGCCGAAGGAAAAGCTTTACCATTTCCATTCGGTGTTGTTGTTGCCAACCAGAACAAAGATGTCAATCCGTTGCTGTCAGCGTACAATGAAGTGTTTCCATGGCACATTATCTAGAGCCACCCGAGCACATAGAGGTTATAAGGTATGTGTGGGTGGTGGGAATCGAGTATCAAGTTCCTTTCGATAACGAACCCCAAACGAAAGACATTTTCCCGTTGCCTTTTGTGCAACCCGTTCGAACTCGCTTCACGGGGAAAACTGACGGGACCGGATGCTATCGAGAAGCGTTCGATCGAGTTGTTCTGGGTTTCCGGGTAGAGCAACTGAACCGCACCGGAAGAATCCCTACGCCAACTTCCGCCCGTGTTACATCTTTTCTCCGTCTTGCCATCGTTCCATCGGAAGCGTTTCGCAGCGGGATCAATAACATACCCAAGTTGGTACGAATGTATGCTAATGCATCGAACTTTCCTTTTCCAACTCGATGCACGTATGATGCATGCATGGACGGAAGGACTGGACGGGAGCGGTGGGGAATGGGTTCTGTCATCGGTTTCATTGCATACATTATTGTCCTCATGAATTTGTGGAGCAGCACCCGATCGAGTGCAGGAGTGCCTATCTCCTCGACGCTGTTTGCTGTCTGTTGCTGCTAATGGCTGCAAAGCATAATGTTGTGGCATTTCCTATTGCCGGGATGCAGTTTCCCAAGGATGTCTTTGTGGGATGTCGTGTTTGTACCGGTGAGTTGTTTGTTACATCATTGGGATGGAGTTTTTCCAATCCCTGGCTCCTGTTCTTGGATTTCTCGATTCGTTTGCTTCACAAGTACAGTTTCTGGTAAAACCGGCAGCATTGTTTGCTGCAGAAAATCCTTTGAATTGTGCCAATAAATTAGTGAATCTTCAGAGCATAGTTTTTCTAGCAACGCAAAATTTTTCTGATAACCTAGATGGTGTTTTACTTGTTTTAATTTGGTTTTGGGTTTGGAAAAAGAATGTTTTACTGTGATTTGAATCAATTTATTTACAATTGACTTATGCGTGGGAGTAAAATTGATTAGTTTTCGCCTGCTTCTACTGACTTTTAGTCCACGTGGTAGTTTTCTTCGGCAACCGTAAATCAGTACAAATCGAAACCATGTAGCCGCCATCATAATTATAGCGCGTGCCGTAACGATCCACTATTTGACGCCCTCGTTATGGCATTACATTCCCGAACCGCGGGACCTGATTGTTTCGGCATCCCGGCCCAAGTAATGGTACTAATTAATGCGACACAAGGCAGGCATTAATTCATCAAGCACAGCACGCCTAAAGGGCTAAAGGACCCACGCCCCACCCACGCCAGTCTCCATGGATTTCATCATTAGCGTTTCAGGCAGCGTAATCCCACGATGTCGTCCGGGAAATGCACCAGAGCGGAGGCGAGACAATCCTTTTGCGTGCTGATAATATATCCCTCGTTTGCTTTGCGCCCTCCAGAATGCTTTCCCTCAACAGTCGCTCGAGAATTTCGCCCGCAATGTGCAAGCCCATTAATTGAGCTGTTTCACTTAACGAACCGAAGAGGCATCTCGTTAAAACAATCTAGGAATGGCTAGCATTAACTGACGGACACTCGACGCGGATGAGTGGAAATCGGTGCGTGTAGTCCGGATGTATTGAGATGGAAAACGTTCTCAAATGCAATTTACCGCCAGTAAATTGGCGCCATTTTTTCAATTAAATTGATCATGGAGGATTGAAAAAGAAAACCTTGTTTGGAGTTTTCTTTGATTAAACTGAATAAAATTAATTACAAGGTTTAAAAATTAGCGAACTTTGTTAACATTCTTTCCCCAATTATCCAGGTTAGTTTCTTGGGCTTAATTACTTTTGCTTAATCATGTGTCTATTTTAATTTTGTTTCAAAGTCGTGCTGACCACAATTAATTCAGAAGCTGTCGAGCTTGATCGGGGATGCTGGAATTCTCACAATTTTCTTTTGATTTTATAAAACCAATTCAGTTCCACCGCTCTAAGCGTAAAGTATTTACGTGGTCGTAGTCCTTGGGATTTGAAAATCAGTTTGGGTTGGTTTTCTAAATGTTCGGTTTGAGTTTTTTATTACCTATTCTCGTTCTTCCTTAGGCCGTGGGTAGCTTTTTGGCCAAGAAAAATCACGTCACGTAATGTCCGCATCCTGCGATTATCGAACGGTTTCTTGTTCATCGAATTGTTGAAAATTCAATTCAGTTCATCATTCTTGCCAAGATACCGCATCTCTTATTCTTTCCCCCAGCTTCCACCAGCAAAAGGAAAAGATCGCGAAAGGAACAGCCCATTTTTCCAGTTGAAACTACGCCTTTTTTGGTGAAGAGATGGATGGCGTAACGAAACTCGCTGAATCGTTGAAATTAATTTCATTGTTTCGCCTAAAGGAACGGAAGGTTGGGATGCCTGCTTACGGAGAGCGGAAGGCTAGAAGGCGCGGAATGAAGTGAAAATTTAAAACAATCTGCAACTTCGCTTCTAGTAGATTTTCACCATTCCTTTCTGGGGCCTTCTTATTGAACTGTGGCGCATACTGATTTTCCCCCCGTGTTTCATCGGTTTTTTTTCTCCTATCCTCAATGTCGGTTTAACGTTATCCAATGCTTAAGGAGGTTGATTTTTAATCTTTCGTTATGTTTCTCGCATTCTTTACATTTTTTTATGTTTCCTACTTTTTACTTTTTTTCTTGGACTTTTTAGTGAATTGTTTTTTGAATGTTTTGATTCCGAAGGTTCCTATGCAACTGTTTTGGAACGTTGTAGCTTCCTGCTTTAAATTTTCTCGAAGGTTTAAGGTACTTTCGTCCGTTCGTTATTTTAACCGAAGGTAAAAAAAAATTTCGGTTCAAACAAAATTTTGAAGTTTTATTTTCAAAACTGTCTTAAGCGACTGATAAAATACTGACGGTAATGTGAAGGAAAAGATACATCGTTGACTAATGATGTGAAATTAAATGTAAGTAAAAAGTAAAACGAATTAAGTTGAAACATGTGGCATGAAATTGTTGTCTAGAGGAAAGTTTTATTGCTAGTTGCGTTGTTATAAACGCATTATAAATTTTAATGTTGAACGTTGAAGAAACATTAGAGCTTCCTTTCGATATACTTCTCCGATTCAACAACCTGTCAGATCGCAACACCACTGTCCTTTAAGTTGCTCGACTCAACATCTTCTTTGTAAAATCTTCATCATGAGTGTTTTCGATTTCTCGTCCGTCACTTTCTTGTTTGTCATAAGCTTTTCAAATGTTGTGAATGCGGTCTTGCTCATCGATGACAACGCTGGAAATCGTGTGAGACTTCCCTAATCCCCCTAGTGTGTTACACCACCCTTCATTGCGTCCCGGTGGCTGTAGAACGACATCCTTACGCGTCTATTTACGCACGGTGTCTTGTTCCACTGCCGATGAAATCCTCCTATGAGATCCATGTACAGCTGAAGCGGTACGTTGTCGGCGGCTCGTGTGGTAAGCATGATCTGCACGAATCGAATAACGTTTCACTTTCCTCGCAAAAGGGGGAGGTTTTGAAATGTGTGGATGGATGCTGCTGCAATGTTGCAAAATCCTGCACCATCATGCAAACGGTTCCCCGCCCGGTCGCCATCGGCGTTAGTTTGTTGGCAATAGCTTGTCAATATGAAATACCGATAGCAAATTGTCGTCGGTGAGCCAACGAATGAATATAAATTCAGATCAATTTGCATAACGAATCAGATCGACATAATTAGCATAACTTGCCATTCGTCACACAGTCGCTCACAACACAACCAACCCCGGAGGGCCTCGTCGGAGTATGATGTCGATGCACCTATGCTGGTTACCCGGTCATAGGTCACAGGTTGGGAGGGAATCGGGAAAACCGATCCAATTCATAGAGTTCTTCCTTCCGGCTGGTCTTGTTTGCGTTTATCGTTGTGCTAGAGTGTGCATTTTATTGTACTGCCAGCGCCAATCTGGATTTTGATTCGGCTGATGGTTTGGGTACTTCGGGGAAGAGCTTGGAAAACTAAATCAACCTGGGAAAACGGGCACTGGTGCCCCCTGGCGGATGGGTTTTGGGTGCTAATGGTTTGCTTTCTGCCTCTCCTTGCAAGATCATTGCATAAATGAACTAACATATGCATACGAAAGCGGGTTTCTCTTCTTACATTTCTCCCGCTGTAAAAGCTGTTTTCGATCAGCAAGAAAGTAGAAACGATTTACACTTGCTGCTTTTGTTTGTAACATTTTGATCATCATTGTGTTTCCTTAACATTCATTAACATTTCTTTCTGCATGCAAATTTATAACCATTTGGTGTGATCTGCAATATCCGTCACAAACATACTTCTATGATTTTTTAAAATTGAAAACATCATTCATTTCTGATGAAGACAGCAGAAAAAGTTTGCATCAGATGCATCCCCGGAAATTTGGGCTCACATTTGCTCAACATCCAGGGCTTTTGCAATGCATCCAAATCGGTTGCAAACAAGACCTTGCGGTTGTAACTGGATCGGGATATAAGTTGCCTTTTACGAATGTTTAATGAAATGGGATCGGCATTTGGAATCTTTCTACGGCAGATTGGAGTATCGCTCGGTAACGGAGTGGGAAGCAGTCCCTCTGTGTCGATTGTAGATTCGTACGTCCAGTTGAATGGTATCCTCCAGTTGAATGGTATCCGTCCAGTTGAATGGTATCCTGTTTGTCAGTTCGACGACGAATGCCGTGACGACGAGTGTAGTGCAGAATTTACAAAAAGTACAATGTAAGCAAGACCTCTTCTGTCGAAACGATGCATCGTGTGGGAGTAAGTTGATGAAATTGCAATTTCTTCCTCTTCTTCAGTTGAATATCGGAACGATGCAACAAGCACGTGAGACTATCCCTTTGCCGCAGGATGGTAAATGTATCACTCCCTTGCTACCTATGTACCCCGTTTCTCATTTTGTTTGGAGGTACCTCATAGGATTCCAATTAATTGGAGGAACACTATTGCCAATTGGGAGCCATTTTCCTTCCAGATGGAAACTCGTAATGGTCTTCTTGTGGCTGTTAGTTGGTTCGTTGAAGTTGAAATACTTGCTTAAACTCGAATGCTTGTTTCCGAAATGATCGAATGGAGTCTATCTTTTGTGAAACACTGCGATGAAGACGGGATACTGGCAAAGGGGAACAAAACAATTAAGATACCGCTTAATTTCCTAGTAAGATTGGACTCTGTGAGAAAGATTCGTTGCATATTCTAAAAGGCTCAAATTATTTCCCAAAACCAACACATCACGTCAATGATCGAGCGTCTCAATTGGGTTTTATATTGAACATTTCTGACCTTTGACTGTTTATTGTAACAATAAAAATGAAAGAATAAATATATTATCACACGACTAAAGTTCCTTTTTAAAGGGCATCTGCAAGCGAATAAACATTTCTTCCGGAATTAAGGAAAGGTCGTAAACCACGAAACTAGCTCAGTGGAACAACTCGACGTAGTAAAACATTATCGGCTGCCAAAAATAAGGGTCCACGGCTGGCTTCGGGTGTAAATGTTTCCTTTCCTTTTGGAGACAATTTTCATTTACATCCTTTCTCCTCTCTCGATATCGCTGTCCCTGCAGAGAAAGCGTTGGCAACCTATAAAAACATCTATTGAGTGTTTTCTTTCAGCATCCTTGCGCTTGAACCTTGTCGACGGGTAACGCCAATCCTCGCACAATCTCTACAATACCGAATGATTCGCCGAAAAGGCGACGACACGTTTGTCTACTAGAAGGTCCCAAATCGGGTCCACACGAGTGTGCGCTTCGGTGGTGGAAACGTGATGAAGAAATCAACTGCTGGAAGAAAACAACCATAAACTATGTGTGCAGTCATAAGCTTTGCTACGGCACAATCGGGAGAGGCGCAAAAAACTACGAGGTCTTTGCACGCAAAAGAAAATCGAAGCGAAAGTACTTCAGCAGCATCAGACCCCAACTGCTGCGTGATAGGGAAGCAACAGAAAGAAAGAGAACACCAAGAAACTATATAAACGAGATATGACGAGAGCAAACAATAACAGTAAACAATCGATGAGAAAAGGGTGTTTTCAATTATGCCAGCGAATTGGACCAGTTTTAGTGGCTTTCGCTCCTGCTGCTGCTGCGGAGGAAAACTTGCTAAGTGGTAAAAGAAGGACCTAAGCTGAAATATAAATAAAACAGTTCGTACAAACTGCACAAACACACAGGCCCAACCTATGCAGGCATACGAAACGCGCGCGTAAAGTTGTGCCATCGAACACCGGAAGGCCAAGGCGAAGTTGGTCGGTCGTGGAAGGAAGCGAAAAAGAAAACCTACCACCATTGAACCGGAAATCGATAGCGCACGAACCAAGCAGTTTGGTGATGGGTGGACCTCGATCGAAACCGGTCTCGTGCAACTACGGAAGGACGGCTCCTTCTCCTCCTCGGCTACCACTAATATCCTCGCACTGCGCCACGGTGCCATAAAACGACTCGCCCGGTTTCGCCCGCTTCCGTTCTACTCGATCGTAGAAATTTATTTTATGACTCCATCATTCGGAAGTTTTCATCATTCGCCAGAGTAGCTAAAGGTCTTTGCTAGGTCTCTGTAAGACAAGGAGTAGAGATAAGGGAGGCCGTTGGGGAAAGTTTTTTTTTCCCCCCGGGGCTCCAAAGGTTTTTCGTTCCACCCAACGGAGTCATAAGTCAGCAAGGACGAGAGAGGACAGTTACTTTCATCAGTATGGTTTACGATCGAGAAGTGAAGTTTAGCTTTTCCGTGCCCGTTTAGCCTGTTCGATTTTCGTTATGTGAAGGTTCGCTTGTGCGTTGGGCAGTGAAAAGTTAAATTTTTAAATCGTTTAATGTGTGTTGAGGGCAAATGGATAAATTAATTTTTTTTGGCTCACTGATGGATCGATTTGTTTGGTATTTGTCGCCAGTTTTAAAGTGTATGAAACTGGGGGGCAAATCATTTTTGTTATGGTGGAGCTTCGTTTCATGAGCCACGCAAAGAGCTTCATAGTCAAAAAAGAACAATTTAAATTTTGCGAAAAAATGCTAAACGACATGCTTTTTCTGGAATTATAGAGCTAATCGTTGGAACGATTTTGTACTCGTCTCTTAAATGCTTAAGGGGTAGAAACCACTAGAAAACCACTCATGCTAGGCATAATAGTTCAAAATTGGGTCAGCGGATGAAACAAACTGCTTCGCTTCAAACGAATATACGAACCTCTGATGTTGTTTTCACGTGGGAAATAAGAATGACCTAAACTATGTAGAAGTAGTAGGGTAGTTATAACAGTTTAGTATAATTTGTCAGGAACGCTTTGCTGTGTTGAAATATTTTTTATGATTTTATGTTGCAGTTTCACTAACTTTTCACTATTTTACATCACTATATTTCATCGGTTATTATTTTCACTTTTGACACATTGCCTGATTTATTTGACACCGTTCTCAGAAAAGTTGCTTTGCTCGATACGACTGTTGCGTCGAACGTTCCGATGATATTGTTATGTGGGTTGGTATGGTTGTGTTCCATCATTCATAATGAAGTATTATATTGTTTATATTTTTTTTAGATTCCTAGTTGCTACGGGTTGTTCCGTAACATCGGCCCATAACGCTTTGATGTAACAGGAATGTGCACATTGCAAAGATCACGACTGTTACTAGTTTGTCCTTCGAGAACCGGAAACTTTTGCAACCGCATAAATTCGCTTGTTGAGTTTGCCTGTGTTAACCTAGTGCATGGTTTGCAGGTTCCAGGACCACACTTGTTGTCGTCATGGATGGAATGTGTTACTTCGGGAAAAATTTTGTAATTCTTTTTCCCGGCTTCCCCCTCCTAACCAGAAGCTGTAGTCGCTTACAATCCCCTTGGAAAGCGGAAGGCTCATGTATCGCCCCGAAGTAGTCCTTCGTCCATCGGTCAATAACAGCGGTCGGTGCAAAATGACAAGACTCTACTTTGCTACCATGGCAGCATGCAGACTTATCCATACGGGCTCGAACGGCTAGTGAATGGTGACTTTTTGTGTGTGCCGGCCCCATCTGCATGTTGGCCAGTGTGATGCTCGGAAAACATGCGCTTCCGGAAAGTTTTCGCAGGGGCTTTGTATCCGGGTGTTTTCAAATTTGACACCGAAACCAGCTGCGTGAGCTCAAAGCGACGAGAAGAAAAAGGAGCATATAGTAGCGAAGCTTTTTGGTATCACCCTGGCAATGCCGGTCCGTAGGTGTTGCACAATGCATTTCATCTCCATCATGTGGGACGTGCCTGATCCAAACACGGGGCCCCCGCTCTCCAAAGGGCAAAGTCCTCGATTGGTTTGGCAGTTTTGCCCACACAAACAAAGGGCAACGGGGCTTTAAAAATGCTAACGGAAATCGTCACTCCCGCCGATGTTGGACCAAAATGGACGCTGAACTAGCACGTAGTCTCCTGAGCCTGGTGGCGTAGTTGGTGCCGCACCATCGGTAGCGCACAATGCACAGTCGGTTACATAGTTGAACTTTACAGATGCATGTAATCCGCTCACCGAGCGAATAATAAAAGTTTTTTCAGCATTGAAAGAGTTATTCAAACAAAATTCAAATAGAATTCAGACGGCGCTGGTCACGCAGACAACTTATTTTAGGAAAATTGTGCAACATTTGATTAAACTTTATTTGGTAAGGACGAGTTGAAACAAGACGTAGAAATTCTTCATTACAAAAAAGCTGTCCAGTATCAGTTCCACTTTTCACTCATTTTGAAGTCACCCTAATGTTTAATATCTTTGTCATCAATAAATTTAGAAACATAAAAAAGTGCCCTTTACTCGTAGACGTTTTTCATTGACCTCAGCAACATGGTGAAATAACGGATCCATAGATCCTTAAAGCGACTATGTGTAAGCTTTCTTCAACAAGGATTTCCATGTGTTTATGCGCAACCAGCACTGTACTGCTTATGGCGAGGGTACCCTTGACTTGGGCCACTTTAAGCACACACAGCAATAACAATCAATCATAAGGCCGTAGGTAGCTACGACTCCTTTATGGAAAACTAATTCGATTGTTGAACGAAGCTCAGCTAAGCTTGTTTACCCTAAGAAGCGAGCGAAGTCGGTACAAAAAAAGGCCACACAACGGTGGGTCATAATTTTTCCAAACACTTTTGTCACGATACCCCAACTTCACAGAACCATATCCAACGCTGGTACCGTGGGGTTTCGGTTTGCGAAATTCAAATTGCACGTGTATTCTACCGACCGTTTTTTTCTGCTTAATGTTGCTTTTGCACACGTGCTTAAGTAAGGCAGGCAGAATTGTACGTCGCCCGTCGCCAGCGAGTGGCATAAATGAAGCATAAATCAAACATAATAAATGCATAAAAGAGTGTGTGCTGGTGTTTGGTGTGGCGGGGGAGCTTCTACACAAAGACAACACACGCCAGTAGTAGCGCATTGGTTTTAGCAGGACCGTCTGGAGGATATCTCTTCTTGCGCTTCCCTTTCCCGATTGTGGTTTTGCTAACGTGCCTAAAGCCTGCCATTCGTTGACACAAACGCGTGGAAAGATTGTCTCAAGAAACCGATGCTTCTTGGCGAGATGGCGTTATGTTGCAGTGGTACGTATCGAAATGCAATGGGCTCACAGCGGAAGGTCGTTTAGTGCAGTGGTCGCATTGCTTCGAATGCACCACTAAGCAGCCCATTAGGTCGGTGCAGCTTCTCTCGCAGCTTCGGTGCGCGCTTTTGTGGTCGGTTGCGAGAGTGTTTGCAAGCGAGCACCAGGTTGCGATATGCCGATGCATTCTGCACGCCACCAGTTGCGGTGGATGGTGACATTGCGACTGCGGACTGTTTTTCAACTCGTTCGAACAACGCGTACGATCCGAGGGCAGCGATGGGGGAAGGGGAATCGAGCGCAACGATGTCGCTCGATTGTCGCAAGGCCATCGTCGCTCGGTTTTATGCAACAGCCAACTTTACCCGAGTCGCAGCACGGCTGCCTGCCAGTCTGCGCGCTGGTGGGGAAATTAATTTACTAACCACTATTTTTCCCAACCCCCCGGGCGGGACGTCACCGTGGTATGGCGTCGATGGTAGGGGCAAGGTTGCGAGACATTACGATTTGATTTAGTTCCGCCTGCAGGGGAAAATTGGTTTTTGTTTCAACATGAGGTTGTTATTGGAAAACTTGAACTTGATTAAGTAAAGCAAAAGAGAACAGCGTATCATGTCATTAACTGTCGTTTTTTGGGCGACTTTGGTCGGAATCAAAATTCTTCATGCTTTGTTTATGCATCAAGTTATTCTTGCACTTCAGTCGGATGATTAAAATTGGACTATCTGTTTAGATTGAGTTTAGTTATCTTCTTCTCGAAGCTTATCTTTTACCTTTCCTCTTCCCAAATTTACCCAACATGCTTGAAAACACTTTATTTGCAATTATAACAGGAAACGAGTCAAACAAGTTTTTAATTTTATTAGTGATTCGAAGTCAAACATCATACCAACCTCAAACAAATTATTTGTTTTGTATTTAATCTTTTTTTCTGTCCACTAACCTTTTTTTTCATACCCAGGAATGATTTCAAACCCTTTGGTTAAAAACAAAATAAAAAATATGTTCGAATTAGATAAATAATTAATAAGTAGAAAAAAGAATTTCGTTATCTACTTTCGAGAAGAAGATAATCAAACTTCAAGCTTATCCGATTTTCAGGTATCGACTTGAACTGTCTGCTACTGTAGGCTACATTTCTGGCTTCAACTTCGTTACGAATCACTGATCTGCGTAGGATTAAGTGTCTCAAGATGTCGTAAGAACAGCCTCGTTAACATGTGGTCCGTAAGCTACGCCATGCGTAAGTCGAGTAGAGCTTTATCCTCGTCGTTTACGTGATCGAAATGATACCTGAGAGAAATTATTACAACCGAAAGGCCTTTTTTCCCCTACACAACCCCTTCGTTGTTGAAGCCAACTTGAACAACAATGTGTTCGATCTAGAGTTGTGTAAATCGGATTCAGATTCATGAATCTGAATGAATCTCTGCCTTATAAGGGATTCATGAATCTTTCGCCGCGAGATTCATGAATCCCAAAGACACACCAAATGGTGTAAAGTCACCAACCAAAAGTCGGTTGAGGGACCACCTTTTTTTTTTTTTTTTGGTCTCATTGTCCACGCCTATGACAGAATCGGGGAGATTCATGACAGAACCATGAAAGATTCATGAAGATTCATTAAGGTTTCGAAAAATTCATTAAGCTTCGAATATTCGAATCCGCAAAGATTCATGAATCCATCTGAATGAATCTTAGGTAAAAGATTCATATGAATGAATCTCGCCAAAAGATTCATTAAGCACAACACTAGTTCGATCTGAACGAAAAAAATAGTTAAAAAAAAACCCCCCTGTATGATTTCACGGAACATGCTCAAGCCGTGCCACTGGTTTCGTACTGCTGACAGCCGGTGTGTGTGTGTGTCTGTGCGCGGGAAAATAAAACACGTGCACGCAAACAGCGCTGACATCATGTCGGCGACATGCATTAACCACCTGCTGTGGCAGCCTAACGCACTCGCAATTACCTCTCAGCGGCGTGTTTCGGGGCCTGCAATCGAAACGACGAGCTGATTTGCATCGTCGGGTATGCGATGCACTTTTATTGAGCAGCGTGTGTGACAAATGCAGTCCTGCACACTCCCCGCTGGACGCGACAGTTTCAATGGAAAACCCTTTTCCGTGACCTACAACGAGCGGGGGAACCCAACACACGCACCCACCGGGCGTTGGTAATGGTGTAATGAGTGATCGCTAAGATTGGATTTGGAGCACGCGCACGCAGGTTGAGGTTGGCATGCACCAATGGGGATATTAAACTAAATGGCTGCAAAAAGGCAAACAAACATGCTCCTTTCATCATTGATTGCCCATACTGTTTTATTTTGCTAGTCAAGGGAGGGTTTCTGGTTTTCCCTCGCCGTTGGTGAAACATTTAAATTGCTTCATTAGTAGTTCATGTGTACATGAACATGTTGTTCAGGTAGGAGCGCTAGGAAATTACTGCGTGTACGATTGAAAGATAATATTTTATGGTGATTGTTTTTAGATTGAATTTTTGCCTATTATTTACCATCGTTTTGAAAGGACTTCCATTTTGACATTTTATATTAAATAAATTTATTCCGTTTGTATCGTTTTAGAATTTAAACAAGCGATCATTTCTTCTCTTATTTTATAAACATTCTGCTTACCTTTTAGCACATCCTCGTTACTGAGATAGATCAACTGGGGTTTTCTGCGACGATTCGCAAGACAGATGGCACAGCATTAGAATAATCCAATCGATTTTCCCGGAACCGAGCCGGGATCGGATGGTGTCGGAGTCGCTATCGTCCAATCGCATAACCGGATCACCCCGACAATCGTCGACAAACGAATTGAACGACACATACCACCACCTGCCGAGCGCGCGCTTCTCGGGCTAGGCAAGGGATTTGCAATTGCATTTCCTCCGGTGTTGCTTTGCTCGTTGACGAAAAGTCGGCCGGAGTGGCCGCTTCCGGGGGAAAAAAAACTAGCCATTGCCTTGGTCGATCGCCTGTCGACAGTGCTCTGAATCCTTTTTGGCATTGGAAAACAATTTTTTCCGTACCGCTTTGGACGTGGAATGCTATGAGGGAAGCGTGAAGAAGCAAAAGGAGTCTAATTCTCTCGACGAAACCGCTCATTTCCAGCCTTTTTTCCAGTTGCCATTCGTGTGCGTTTCACGTTTCCACTGTCGATAGTCGTCGATGTGTGCCGCTGGTGGATGCGTACTGTACTACTGATGAAGCCTGATGGTGATGATGGTGATGATGAAGCATTGCACCTGGGTGGAACGTAAATGAACGCAATCCCATCGCTGAGATTTAACCTGATTCACCGAGAGGCTTTGGCTCGACTCCGGCGGTGTTTCATGTGGAGCAACTTTCATCGGTCGTGGGAAAAGTGGGTGTGTACTACGCCCCCGCCTGCGTGAATGAGGATTGATGTGGCCTTGCGTCCTCACGGAGAAGTTTTCCAGAAAACGTCCGTTTTTGGCCGGTGGATCCCGGATCTGGACGTGGCGTCATGTGTGGGGCGGTTAATGAGTGAAATTTCGTTTGCAAATTTTGATTAGATTGGGAATTGCACCGTCCGTTCGTTCGATGGTTCGTTTCCGGCAGCCAGTGGCAAAGTCTCTCACGGTCCGTGTGAACCGTGGGGCAGACCTCTATGAAGGTTTTAACAACCATTGATATCCACCTGCATGCGATATCTTCTGCGTCCACAAACGCAGAATGTGAAAGTGAGCAAAGAAGGTTGACTCACCGGTCAATACGGTTCCAGTTTGTCGATGTCTGACCCTTAGATTTGGTAGCGAATGAAGCATCCTTTATCAAGTGTACCAGGATTGAACGCACAAGTATCCTTGAGGTGTACTTTTATTCGACTTTCATCACATCGACGGGCTGCTAACGACATGGATAGCTATCTGGCCAATCAATTTGTAGATTAATGAGAGATCTTTGCCAGAGAGTGAACTTTGATTTGGTTATTTTTGTGATAATATGAACATGTTAGAGTTCAACTGTTCGTTTCGAATGGTTCAAGAGTAGAAGAGAAATATTGTCCTTCAAATTAAAACATGCAATACGTTTCTTACCACAGCACATTATTATATCAGACATTATCGCATCACTTTGGAAAAATATCGGTCACGATTGTCACGCGAAACATGATTTGATGATTATCACTTGACATTGAACGTAATCTCTACGGAGATTGTAACGAATAGAGAAATACCCTTACCGTGACACATATTTCGGTGCGAAACCAGAGAAACGGAACCGCTAGTCGAAAAAAGGAAAAGTAAGTCAACACGGACGAATCTGTTACAAACCAACAACTGTTGAAATGTAGTCCTCCACCGGTAATTCAATTAACACCAATAATGCACACTTTTGACTCGGTTCGCCTTCTTCAATCAAGGCCACTCGAGGCAAACAGATCGATGCAACCTACCATGCCTCCTCCAATGCGTGTCCCTCCTGACCCTCTGCGAGTATCAGTTTTTGGGACAATAATTCCACCGCCGATGCAGTTTGTGATTGGGTGGAAGCGAAAATAATTCGTTGATTAAATTCCGGCTGCACATCGCGACTGCATAAATGGGTCGAGTATTTATACGTTTGCTTCGATTGCGGTAGCACATCCTTGACGCTTGTTATCGACATGTTTTTCCTCTTCGTTTCTTGAAAAAAAAGGTGAATGCTGGAGCAATGAAAAACATCCAAAATTGGAGCTCAATGACGCGAATGCGCCTTCACATTACGAGACCCGTCCGCTAAACCGTACAGGCGCAGCAATATGCTCCACGCATCGAGTTTCCCCTGTACGTATGCCGCACAGAGTAATAATCAGATTATGCTTTTCCATATCGCCAAGAACTTTTCATTCGTGCCCAGCGCATGGTTCGGTGAGCTTAACCGTGGCGTGCGTCGGTTTGGGAAGGAAATGTTGTGGTGCAAAAGCGGATGGCACAGCTAATTTGCATTCCTCTCGACCGTGGGCGAAGTTTCACTTGTGTGTGTGTGTGAGTTGCGGTGCTCCGGTTTTATTATGCTGTTGTTTGTTTCTCCATCGCATCGGGCGGAACATTTGACATTCTTCACACGGATATCGACAGCTGGAACGTCAGCTTTCGTGTCGTATTTGTGGATGTTACTCTGCATGTTATTAAAAGCATGAACCGTCGTGGTTATTCATTTCGCTTTGGTCGTTTTTTTCGGTCACCAGTGGAAAATATTATACAATTATAAGCATTCACCGATGCTTCTAACATAATTTCATCACCAATTTACATACTCAGATAATATTTCTTTCACATTTCGTATACCTCTTTATGGATCTCTTGTGCACACAACGTTTTGTAAATTTCACCCTCGTTCAGTCTGCATATAAACCTTTTTTGTCTGTGAGTCTATTGAACTAAATTATTTGTTCAGATATTCGCGAAACAGATTCAACACAGTGACTATAAAGAAACCGGTATGCCGACCTTGCCGTGCTGGAATCCGCTTTCCGACTCTATTGCTTGAATGAAAGCAAAATATCAACAATGTTTATCTCTTTTTCGTGTTGCGAATTATGCATTCGCTCGAAGCGATACGGTGGAGCTGATTTATGATTCGAAATTCGGTGTTCGAACCGATGCATAACAAATGTGTTAAATTTGGTCGGTTTAGGTCAGATGTTTTCGCATTCGATAATGATGATCAATTCGTGCAGTGTTTGCTTAATTATTTTAAGGAAATTATATCATTTTAAATTGCATTATATTTAATGGAGGTGTAATATTGCGTAGGGAAATTGATTTGTTCTGTTTCGATGATTTCGTTATCTTTGGTTAACAGCATGCCATTGCAGAGTGTATACAATTATCGTTAACTTGCATTTTTCTATTTCATCTTTTTTATTCGATTAAGCATATGTTTGCTACTGCAATTTGAGACCTTTTTATTTGCAGATCATCCGTTTCTTATATGTATTCAATTCTTATATTGAAGCCATTCAAATATGTTAATAGATATTTTTGAAAATCATGACGTTTTCATGTGTTAATATTCCTCGATAAGAGTTTTTCGTATAGTTATAAAATCGTTTTTATTTATTCACTGTATATGATTGTTGTCGGTCAGCGCAAAACGGGAATAATGACCGTGTGTGATGAGCTCTATTTGATGAAACTTTTCCCAAGGGTGCTAAGAACTTCCTGTTCGGGCGGTTCCCTAGCTTTGGGTGTTCATCAAGACTCTATTTTCCACATATCGCCACCGCGCCGTGCCTACCCTTCCACACCCTTGGGCAAACACGACGGGAAAACTCAAGCTTCTGCTGACAGCCCGTAAAATCGCAAAAATCTAATTATTCTTCTTATCTTTCCCGGTCTCGTAATTGCCGAACGAGCTATTGTGCCTCGGGTGAGGTGGTTGTAAGTGTGCGGTTGTGTGGGGGGTTGTATGTGCCCAACGTTGCAGTGAATGCGAGAAAGAAAAGCTCAAGGGTCGGTGCGAATGAGCAGTATACTTTTTCTAAAGAGATCGGTCGGCGAAGGCCGCTCGCGGGGATTTCTTGATGCCGAGCGAGAAAACATAATTAAGCCGCCGTTTTCCGCCCCAATGCCGGCGCTGGTTTTGGGAGCATACGGTTTTGGGTCTGCTAACTTTCCGTTCAATCGTTCCGCTCTCTGCGCTGATTCGCACCTCTTTGCTTCGTTCCTTCCTTCAGCTCGCCCAGTCCCTCCGATGCGCATCGGTAAACACTCTCTCGCAAGGCGATATTAATTAACCAAACTTTCATCTTTTGTTATGAGCCCGAGGAGGGCCACAGTTCAAACAAGCACACATCTTTCGGGAGCGGCGCGATTCCCGTGCGGCGGCGGTTCCGAAATGTCGTCCAAGGGCCGCGTCTGGTTCGTTCGACACTGCGCCTCCGGCGGATTGGTGGAGAAAATTTAATTACTATCTTTATCGAAATCATGCTGTTCAATCACATTAGGTTCGGGGCGGCCTTTTTGCGTGGCTGTTTGGTATCATCAACAGATCTTTCCGACGCCAGCTGGAAGGTGATTGCGCGACACGACGCCGGTAGCTAAAGTGTAAGCCCGTGTTGGTTCCTCCAATCGCACCCTGACAAATCAACCATTATCTTACTTTGGTTCCAGCGCAAGTTGCAAAGCATGACGCATGCATTTTCCCGTAATCTAATCGTCCCCAATCAGCTTAAAAAATATGCTCCGAATCTAATTTCACCCGGAAGCAGGGCCACGCCGTAGAGTGATGCCCGGTCGTTAGCAAAAGGCAGGGGAGGAGGGTCTAATTAAGTTGGTTGACTCTCGCATTTCAGATTCTTTGGTGCGCAGCAGATTTGCGATGCTCATTTAGAGAAAATGGGAATAAATATTCTCTAATTTACAGCCGGGTTTATCTTTCACCTCCTCATGGCCGGTCCTTCGTCCACTTTCGGTTTGTTGAATATTCTTGGAACAGAAAAGGAAATGCGAAGAAATGGCGTACACCCCAAGATGGGGTGCAAAACAATGTAGGACCGAAAGAGGGGAAACTGACTCTGTCGTAATCTTGTGTCCAAATCGATGGACTACGGTATCCGCTCGTGCGTGTGTGTGTGTGAGTGAATGTCCTTGCATAGTTGGTTTATTTATTCTCGTAGACCGGAAGAAAACATCCATGAAGCGACCCTATGCGACAAGTTTCATCTCATTCTTTTTCCCTCCCCCCCTTCCCTTTCTTCACACTTCTTCCCTCAAGGTTTCTGAGTATATCTTCCTTGGGACGAGCTCGTTGCCTCGAGGAGCCACCGGAAAAGTGTATGATAAATTTAATTAACATACATTTATCAACGCTACCCGGGCTGGAGCCTCTCGGGGGACCGAACCGAACGGACGCTGATGGTGTGAGTGAGTGCGGTTTGCTGGCAAACATGTTTGAGTGCGTATGATGAGGATGTCGCCGTGTGCCCGGGTGTCCACCACCATCCATCGCATCCCCAGGCGCGTCGAAAGCTAAATTTCCCAGAAGTCCGGAACGGTGCCTGTGGATGGAAAAATTGCCTCCGAGCTGGACGTCGTCCTCTTCGGGAGCCGGGTCCCGTTGTTGTCCTTGTGGACACTTCCAGCGGGACTTTTTTTTCCCCCCCAGATACCGGCTACGGTTATGGTTTGTTTGGTTCGTGGCGGGGATGGCCTTTGGACCAGTGCGGCGACCGGAAACCGAGGGCCAACCGAACGAAGCCATTCGACCTAACTGGAGCGTGTCCTGCGCGTGGGTGGCTGGGTGGGTGGGATCGTTGGGTGCGCATTTCCCCCTACGGGGGGACACACCAGCGGAACGATTTGTCACACGGACCGCAGAAAGCGACGCTGGCGCAACAGTGATAAGACTGGGGACTAATTTTAGGCTGGCTGATTGATGGCAATTTTCTTCTCTTTTTTTTTTTGTTTGAGTAATTGACGGAGGGAGCAAATTTTAATAAGAGAGACCTCGCACCACACAAACGACTTAAAAACGACGAAAAAGCCTTACTTGTACTGTCGCTATGTAGGGCTCGAGTTTTACAAGTGCCTGACAAATATTTTAATCGTGTGAAGATCTTCCACGCAATTTCCAACTAAATCCTTCGGACAATGAGCAGCACTACGTGTGCTGCGTGTGACAAACGGCGTACGACGCATGGTGGCAGAATGTGGCCCAAGGGCACAACCCTGATAGATTTATAGCCCCATTTTCATTTGATCTGTTTTTACGACAGCGACCTCTAAAATCTAAAAATAAGTTTCCACAAAAAATATGCCACCGGCATCGGCGGAGCCAGCAAGGTTCCATTAGCGAGTAGAGGCGAATACGGGGGTGGAAAAAAACCTTCCATACGCCCACAAACCATCATAAAATTGCACCGCCGCAGGAGCCATGTGTACGCAGGGTTCGGGTCTAAGTAAAGTGTAGGATTTTTTACGACTTTGCATAGTGTAGTGAAAGAGGTTGCAGTCGTTTTTGTTGCTCGAGTATCGGCCCCATATGTTCCTCTCTCTATTGAAGTGTATTTTTAGTGCAACCTTATTGGAATCGATGGCTCAATTTCACAAGGACGAGCTGTTTTTTTAGTTAGACGAGTCGTAAAACATTTGCGTGACTAGTGTACGTTTGCGAGCATCGAAGGCTCACGGATATGTTTTAAAATATTTTTTTTTAGTTTCTACTCTTTTTGTTTCTCTTTTTTAGTTCTTTTTATTTTTTTTAGTTTCCCTTAATTGTTTATGCTTTTAATTATGTTACATGATCGTTACCCCTGAGATACGAATATTTGTCTATATCTCATACTTATTTTTCAATAGTTTCATAGTCAACTTTTGTGAATCAAAGATCAATTCATGGCATCAACAATGTGACGCTTCACGGAATGATTCTCATCGCCTGGAGTTGCGAATCGGAAATGAGTACATACATTCATAATCCAACTTATGATTTCATTTCGTGTCGGCAAATTGAAAAATCTGGCAAAAGCAAAAAGAATGTACCATCGAACAGAACATGCTGAAGATGTGCAACAAAAACCCCGAACCAGAATTCAAGTACAAATGCTTGATGCGAATGGCGCTGAAGAGACATGCCACCAACAGATGCGATTCTGCCAACGCGCTTCGTGATGCTCGAAAGTAGGCCAATTGAGGCGGATAGAAGGCGAATGGTTAGGACGTATCGTGCTGAAGAGGGTCGCAGTCGAAAGGTTTTCCGCACCACATCTGCTTTCCCATGCTGGAGGGACGGTGAATGCAAGAAGAATTCGTTCGCGACTGTACATCGCTGTTTCATCGGTTGCAGTTTTTCTTCGATTTCATCCTTCAGCCCTTCTGCGGCGATGCAGGAGTTTGTGGAGCTCGCGAGTTTTTGAATATGCATCGAATATGGATGGAATCGAATATGAAAACCATCAGAAGCGTTGATATGTATGCCCCATTCGTCGTGGTGGATTCTCTAACACGATGGAGGACGGCTCGCAACCCCGTTTTTGTTGTTGTTGCAACTCCCAAAAGATGTCGTTGGTGTCCGGAAAGCATGTGTGCCTTTTTTGTTATTTGATTTTTATCCGACACCAGTGCGGTTTGCAAGTTTTTCGCTTGTGTAGATCATCCTCTCATCCATATCCTTTTCAAAACGAAATCGTCCGTCCGTCGGACATGAAACCGTTCTTGCTTCCTACATGTGTATGTGTGTGTGTTTTTAAATGCACACGTCGTACAACTATGCGCCGTGTTTGCCTTTGCCACACGTTTGCCTGATGCTGGTTGGCAAATGGCGGCCAACTTGGAGCGCCTCCCGTTTTCCATGTGGAAAATCTAATAAAATTTGTTCATTTCCTTGCTTTCGTTTTTACGATCGCGTACCAGCACACAGTTCTAGTGAACTTTTTTCATTGCTCGCGGTCCGGGAATTCCCTAAAAGGGCTTGCAAAAGAAGGCTAAGTGTAGTTTTTGAAGATGGGACAGCAGTTTTGTGCCCGTTTGTGTATCCTTCCGCCAACTGCTACGTTGTGACGGACAACGATGGAGTCGGCGACGATGCTCACTGCACTTTAATCAGCTTCAAGCATCTGGAAAATCAAGGAAGGGGAAAACGATTGCCCCAATTTTTGTGCCACACCGCGCTTGAGCCTCGTTAAGTTTTTTCTAAAAGTCCTCATCATAATTCCAGGACATCTAAGAGCATAAAAAAAGTGACAAAACCGTCTACTCAAATTTTTTATTGAGAATGGTTATGTTGTTTTATTATTTTTGTGATGCTATTCCTGGTATCAAAGCTAGTTTTCTAAGTGGAAAATTAATAGACAATCCCATGTGTTTTATCTCAAATCTCATTTTTTAAACTTGTCAAGTATTATACTGCCAACGAAATACCTTTCTCTTTTATCTCAGCATAGAACCGGCATTATAAAGGCAATCTTTTTTCAAACGTACACCAGAATTTTCCGGTAAACCGGTCAACCAAGGAACTAGAAGCTAAATGGGTGAAAAAATTTTGCAAAAGAAGAAAAAACACAAGCACCGAGCAGTGCTGAAATAGAAAATGGTAGTTTCGATTTTCTTTTTCATTGAACCTCTGTTTCTCTTTGATGATTCGAGGCAAATTGGTACGTTGGGCTATGCCGACGCTGCTGCTAGTTGGTGTTGTTGTTGCTACTGGTGCTGCTAGTTGCTTTAGGCGCGCTATCGGAACGAAGAAAATTGAAAAAATATGGTGCACAATGGTAAAGCACACTGCCGCCCCGACGGTGCATGTAGATTTTCGTCCCAACTCTCGGGCAAATGAAGTGGAAATTTCGCATAAACGTCGTCACCGAACGAAGACGAAACAGTGCATTAGACAAATACTAGTCACACTCGAGTACCCTTCGAAAGGATCGGGCAAAGAAAGGAGTGCCTTCCACGAGGCGAAGAAAGAATTTCGAACAAATGATGGGAAGAGTTTTTGTTTGCACTTTCGTTGCTTCTAGCAGGATGCTATCGGCGAACGGCGATGGTGAAACAAAAGGGACAACCAGGAAGGTTCTGTCGGGGTTGTGTTTTTCTCGGTCCTGGGGTATGTTTTTAATTTCAACCTAACTTTAACCCAGACAAGAGTCTCTAGAGTTTTCAGGTGCAAATTGAATACCGAAACGGAATAAATGCACTTCTCGCATTTCGTACAATTTTCACCGAACAGGGGATAAGGATGCGGTAAAGGCAAAATTTGCATCCCACGGGAAAACGCCAAGTGCACTCCTTGAGTGCGAGTGCACTCGTTGGGGTTTCTCGGGTCTTACTTGACGTTTTGTTTAGTCGATGTTCCAGCTGAGCGGAATTGGGCAAGAACGTCCCCGGTGCCGAAGGAAAATAAACACTCTGCAGTTCTCCTAACGAGACTATGGAAAGCTCAAACTGTACAAATTGATGGTTGCCTTCTTTTATTCGTTGTAGGTTTTTGGTGGTCTGGTCGAAACTATAAACTGTGTAGAGTTACCGGAGGGCCGTAGAAACTCAAAACGGAGTTCTTTTTGTCCCTCAACGGGTTTTTCGTTCTTCCTCTTTTGGGGAAAAGAGCACGCTTAATTTGCTTCGAAGGTTTCAGGCCCCCCAGAGTGTCTTGGTTCTTCATTTTGTACTTGTACTTCTATGTGCCTTTTCTAGATGGTTGAACCGTTTCCAGGGAGAGTAAAAGGGTCTCAATCGTGGTAAAAGCTATGTTCAATAAAGTGTTTGGTAACCCAACAGGTGCGCCAAGTGTTTTGGTCTGTAATTTTCGGTCGAATGGCTCGTAGTGTCTCCAACACTACGGCGATCTTTTTTAGGGTAGTAAGAATGGTTTGTGTTTGGGTGTTTTTCGGGCTGTTTTCCTGAACCACTGAGGAAGAATTTTTTTCTGTCTCCACGCTAGATATAATTAGCAACTTTTTTCATAAATATATCTTTTTCTTGTATTATTTTATTGACTTTTCTCAGTTAATTTGAATAACATTTTAAACTGAATACGTCAAAAATTCCCAATTTATTCAGTCATCTAAGATCATGACTATAATTTCTGCATTGAGCGAAGGAAAACGAATCCTATCCCGGTCGTTATGTTTCGCTCGAGTTCATTAAACACTCATGTGGGATAACCAACTTCACCAGCGTCGAGTTCTTCCCCCCCTTAAACCGCAACAGATTGTGAGCTTCGTTCGCTTCTTTTTGTCCGCAAACGATGTTCACCCGCAGTAATTGTCCACCCGCTGTGAAAGTTTAGTTTTAGTTGATTGAGAATGTTCTCGCCGTCTGCGCACTATCCAGTATAGTTGTAAAATCGATTTACTGTTGGGCCGATCGGTTGCCACAGAGGAGGTTACTTTGCACGTCGCCTTTTTTCCATTCGTTTCCCAGTGGTTTTCCAGTCTTTTCGAGTTCCGATCCGAGTAGATTTACGTTTGCGTGAGGGTATTGAAGGCCCTTATTTGCTCCAACTGGCGGACATTATTTATGGTGGCCATTAAAAGGACATCGTTACTGCATTTTGTTCAAGTTCGTTTTTTAAACGCTAACCTGTGGGAAACAAGTATGTAAAGTTTGCTTCTATTTTATTTTTTATCATTAAACATTTTATGATTCGTCAAACAATGACTGTTAATCGTTAATGTTTTGCTTTTTTTATGACGGATTGTTGATGGTTTGATATGAAGAATCCGTTGTGGTGTGGAACTTAAAATGCAGTTGTGAGTGATAATTTTTTTAAATTGTATCTGGATCTCATTAAAATTAATAATAAACTGTGGCAATACTTTCTTCGAAGTATAAAATTAACCATATCGTGACGACAAAGAACATTCTGCGCCGTGATTGATGCGTTTTGCTGGCGTCCAAAAGACGCACGCAACCGATGCCCGACGGGAGATAACGAGCCAAAATCATATCGGAAATAACCGTGCCGCCGTTCTGCCGATGTTTTTCACGGCCCATATTTTCTTGCCGCGCCATCGCCGGGGGCCTTCCTTTTTTATATTTCGGCAACGGCAAGCAGCGGCGGTGACCGTGATTGACCGCCATCAATGGACTCCCGAAAGGCATCCGTTCGATGATGAGGCATTTTCTTTGGTGATTTAAAAACCGTCCGCCCAAATCGTTCTCGATGGACGATCGGACAATCGGGGGGCCGGGGGGGAGGATAATTTAAAATCGATTATCCCACGTACACCGAGTTGCGGATCGAAAGGAAAATGATTTGTAATGGATTAGTTCATCCCCTTTTTGGGGGTTCTTTTACCAGAGATTCTCGCAATCTCGTGACAAGGAATCATAATGCCTGTTAAACATCGCTGGGGGAGGGTGGGGAGTAACGAGAAGTGCAGGAAAATTTAGGAAAGGGCATACAATAGAAAAGGATTTTTCTATTTATTTTTTGTGGTGTGTGATTTTTTTTTTGTGGATGTGTATCGTTAAATAATAACTTTAGCTTTCTTTGATTCATCGCCGTTTGTTTACAAATAATTCATAGTGTTTCTTTGTACGTAATACAATCCATCTTTAATATGTGTTTTTCTTTTTTTACAGGTAATACAAAGCGATTTTTTATTGGACTCCAAGGGAATCACAGTACACTTTACGTGAGTTTATGAAGACGTATAAACATTTCTCATCAATACGGTTTGTACTTGGCGTCACGCACAAATCGGGAAAACTTTCCCTGCAAATCCTTTAAAGATCGACACTAGTCCAACTTCCATAAAAAAAAACTTTTCACATATCGGTCCGTGTCGCTGGACATTCCGGGTGAAATTGACTTGCTCATGCTGCTTTGCATTAGAGAGCGTTCGCTGGCTGATGAGAAATCGAACAACTTCTCCGAGCAACTCCTCGAGGACGAAAGATTATTTGCTTCGACACGAGACGGGCGCCGCTCGTGCTTCAGTTAATCCTTTATCCGGACGGAAACTTTATCCAATCAAACTTTCGCCAGCGAAGTTAAACACACCTTCCACACGCCTGTTCGAACTATTTAGATTACCCTCAAGTCGTATGCAAAAAGCGTGACATTCTCGCGTTCTTCCTTCGAACGTCGTTCGAAGTTGTTCGTCCCGCACACGTTCGATGTCCCGACGTGCGGTAGCTTTATGGAAAAGTTTGCATTCTGTGCCAAAACTATTCCACCCAAGCCCAGCGCTGCGTCGTGCGGCATGTGATAAGCAATGATGGATGCCTCCAAAACCTCGGTCCATTCCTTGGTCCTGTTGAAGGAAAATCGGGTTTGAAAGCCAGCAAACCTGTACGATCGGCTCTCAACTATCGTGCCTCGTCGCACGTGGCTTTTCGACAAAATAATAGGGTAAATCCGTTCCAAATCCCACCTCGCCAAATCTGTGACGAAGGTGCGGGATTAGGGCGGAATGCAAAAATACCAAAAAAGAAGACACTCTGTTTTTCCCTCAGGACGAACCATCCATCGAGGGGAAAAGAGAAGAAACAGACCCGAGGATTGCGTTAAAAGTACGAGCCCTTTTTCTCACCAATATCATTTCCCTACCTCATGCTGCTATGGTTGGAGTTTTGAATCAACTCGGGCCGTTTCGATGTTCAGAAACGAAAAGGGGGAAAAAAACCTCCATCAAAGTGAAGATCAAGGAATCCGTTGGGAGTTTCACCCAATTCATTCTCATTTCGATTGACACGGTGATACGAGGGTGTCGTATTCCAAACAAGCCCCATTTCCGTCGAGAAGTAGCTTTACAACAAAACGCCGAGGAAGGTATACCTACTTGAACAATTTACAATGACACACCGTATCCGTTTGGGATATTTGGTTAGTGCAAAATTTTGGAACATTCGATTTTATTTTTCCTTGGAAAAGTTGAAAGTTGATATGTTGCTTGAGAGAAGTGGGGTACTTTATACATCTCACTCTCACCGTCAATCAAACCGGAAAGATGTGAGATCCCTTCCGAGTCGGAGGCCAGTGTAAGAGACGAATGTCACCTCCAGCCAAACGGATTCTACTTGGTAGATTTTTTCTACGCCTCGTCTTCTCGTTCCAGCTCTTCCCCATACATGTGTCAATATTTGCACGTCTCGTGCCGAGGGACGAAAAGTTCCCAATTTGATTTGCCTTTCACACCAGCCGGACACAAGCGTAGGAACTCCGCAGACCCCGCGGTAAGAAGAAGCGGAAATGTTGTGTGTCAGATTTACTTCGAGATGAAAATATATTGCGGCCATCGATCCACGACTCGGTGGGGTTCGCACACAGAAATGCTCGTTTCTTCGCTGTAAACAGGAAGAAAGAAGCAGCGCTGAGACACCAAACTAACGTCATAGTGTCATAGTCCGTGACGTCGAAACGCGTGCACGTGCGGAGAGCAAAACTGGAGCAGCTTCGATGCCGGGAGTACACATCCACACCACCGTCCCACGGGGGAGAACGGGGTCTTCGGCAGCCTACAACGTCAATTTAATACACACATCATAACATTCAATCATACGGAGCATGGAGTAAAACAAATGGCTGCTGCCGCCTGTTCGCCCCGCCGGCACCCGGAAGTTACCCTTGAAACGTGTCCGACTGAGTTGTTGGAATTTTTCCGCCTCAAATTGAAGAGACAGTACACAGTTTTCCTCTCCCCCCGGAGGCTGGTCTGTGCGAGGCACGTTGGAAAATAAAATTGTTTGAGCGACGTACATATGGAGAATGGAGGCATTGATTGAATTGAAAGTTAGAAAATGGCAGCTTCAACTTTGTGAAAAGTCCCCGAGAGAGTCGTTCAGCAATCCTATTGACGTTAGCTTAATTTTCTTCGTATTTTGTAGTAACTTTAAGAGAAGATGCTCATGCTGTGTGTTCTACTCACAGCAATATGTTATTCATAGCGTGAAACAAAGTCAAGCCAAGTTCTTCACCGCATCTCTATTGCTTAATTTAGTCTTAAAGCAGCCAGCAGCTGGCTTCATTTCTTACATCCATTTTCACCCACCAGATGGGACAATCAAGACGTCATCATCGCTCCTGAAAGCTGCCACATATCTTCGCTTGGATATGTTTGCGACACGTCCGCAAATTGCATTGTTGTCGTTTACGCTGGTCATAAGAAACTGGAAGTAAGCGTAAGTGTGTTACAAATCACGATGCTAGGGGGGTCGTAGCGTTTTTATTTGTTCGCGTACGGCATCTGAACCGGGATGGACAATTTGGGTTCGTGCTTGGCTCCACGTAATGTAGTCACGATTTTTGACAACGATTTATTATCACACCGTAGAGGAATTTCCTTCCGTAGAGGAATTTGGTGAGAATCCCGCAAAATGGTGTCGCTGTTTTCGATTTTCCACCTTTGCCGTTAAGGGGTTTTCTTGTTGTTTCGAAGAGAACACCGGGAATGCGATACAAAGTTTACATTTTTTCTTTGGGGTTGAGATTTCCGTCTGTGTCCTGCTTCCGGGTTTACACCAGATTTCTTTTTTGCCGCCGATTTTCAAGCTTGTGTTGAAGGTTTTGACGTGCGCAAGGAAGCTGGAAGGAGGGGAGGGAAGTGCAAAATATCGGGAGAACTTTCTATCATAATAAAGCTGCACGACGGCGGCGGCGGTGTTCGGCTCCAGTGAACGTCTCGCGCCTGTCGTCCCACATTTTGCGACGACCGGAAGTGTCTTCAAAGGTCTTGGCTACCCGCAAAAGGCCACTATCAATCATCTAACGATGACTAATGGTAGAAAGATGTCTCATCTATCCATACACACACCCCGCGGGGAATGGGGAATGGCGGCTAGGCGCAAGAACGCGGATGCCTTCCCACATATTCCTACATCACCGACAGTACCCGGACCGGAAAGGCGAACTCCAACTAATGGATCTGTTTCTTCGCCGGATGTACAGCACTCGTGGTAAGAAAGAAAGCAGACCTGCACACACACATACAGCGGAAGTGCACATACACCTTGCTCGAAGCCCGTGATCGTGATCCAGATGGTGCATTTACGTATGAATAATGTTTTTCCATTCGACCTGAATATGGGGAGGGAAAAATTGGTCTCCCGTTTTTCTTCGTCTCGGAACTCGCTTCTCCGCGTGGAGAAGAATAAAAGACGGGCATGAGTGTGACGAGAAGCGAGTGGTTTCTGGTTGGCCGTCTGTTGACTTTACGTCATGTTAGCTGACCACATACACACACGCGCGTCCGGGAAATGGTCACGGAGTTCGCCCGGGTTGTCCTTGCTCGGGACACCAGCTGCTACCATCAACCGGGAGGATCTTTTTTCTCCCCCGTCTCCACCGGGAATGGCCAATGTCGGCACCGGTCATTTGTTATGTAATTGGACAGTTGATTTCCGTCAAACTGTCAATTACCGTCGAGTGGGAAGTTTATTAATATTTACTTTCTCCATCGCTCAGCCTTTTGCTCAGGGGGGAGGACCGTTCTTCGTCCGTCCCGGTGGTAAAATATATTCGCTGGGAAGAAAAACGAAGGGCAAACAACCGAACAAACGATGTTTGGAAGATGACAATCTCGAGGAACTATATAAAGGTGCATCGGGAAGACAGGACCTGCATATCGCACGTGGTATGGTGTAAGTTTCTGTTTTTCGTACGATACCTTTGAGTCACCTCAAGCATGATAGATGGGCGAACGAGTCGGTCCTGTGGCTAACATGGACTTTCTCCCAAGTTCTTGTGTTTCTTTTTCGAACAGCAAAGAATTATAATGATGCATGGGTGTCAGTTTCAGTGCGGGAAAGGATGTGGAATGTTTTTTTTATAAGAAGCACGGTCTGCGCAGGATGCGAAGGTGGACCGGAATATTCTGTCAATCATTTTAATCATTATTTTTGCTATAAATCATTGTTATGAGGTTGCACATGAAGACTGCAGTTTAGTAATTCATTTTTTAGCTCTACTTGGACTATGGTTATCAAGATGCATATTCTTGTGGATTTAGTGCTAAACGAATATAAAGATAAAATTTTGCAAAATGACAATGGAACCAGTTCGTTTATAGTTCTTTAAACGTTTCAACCATGGCATTTTCGAACGTGCTGTTGACGAATTGATCTGAATGCTTTCGAAGAAAGTGTCCCTATTATCTGCAAACACTCCCACAGCTTCTCCAGCGTTCAAATGTTCAATTTATTCAGCTAAGCTACCATTTGTCCCAATGTCACTCACTCGGAACCATCCGTTCGGACGATTCGGTAACTTTCGGTTCGTCTGTTCCATTTTTGATGGGCTCTCCTGTCTGAAAGATTTATGTCGCCTTCTTTCGTCTTTTGTCTTCTTGAAGCTGCCTCTGGCTCCCGTTCATCCATTCCAGCCCTGGTTCGATATGACGTGAACATTATCGGTGTATGTTGAAAAGCGCTCAAGAGAGCTTCCCAAACTCTATCCACATCCCGCATTGGATCCTATCCAGTTTCGTCGGGTGAAACAGATGCAAACGAGACGGGCACACATATCTATAAAAAAAAAAAACGGGGACCCCCGTTCGACTGCTACTGAAACACTCTAGGATCGAGTTTCCTAACGGTTATCTTATATCAGTCACCACAAATGCTCCTTGCCTTCCGAGTGAACCGTGAAGCCCGGCCGGGGGTTGTGGGTAATGACACTGCAGAATATTCCGCCGCGTTGCGTGACGCTTTCCTTCGCAAGAGATGCAAGTTGTATAAAGACGGCTAGCAGAACCCCGGAAGGAAAGGACATTTGCCTCGATATATCGGTGGCATCGTCGTCATCAGCGACAGCATCGTCAATACTTCGGGTCAAATTTTTTCCCGGCGCAAAGCGTGCACCTCGGAGCTGAATGTGTCCCGAAAGATGGCACCGAAACTTACGGCTCGGTTGGTGTCCTATCGTTAGTATCGCTTTGTTGACGGGCATCATCATCACGCCTGGCTGCCGGGTGACATAAATAGGAACGGAAATTAAAACGCAAACAATCACCACCGATGCTCGAGCCGGGTTTGAATATTTCACTCTTCAGTGGAGGAATCTGCTCGGAGCTTGTTATATATTTTTGATCGTGCTTATCTGGTTAATGGTTACTTACGAAGGAAAATATCAGCATAAAGCTATTTTCTTGTTAAAACACATGAAATACCAAATTGTTTTTATGGATAGAAAACATTTTAACAATAAAAATCTATAATAGTCATCTTTTCTTTGATGCTATACCATAGTTTGCCATCTAAAGACAGGTTAGAAGAACAGAGCAAAACCTCAAAAAGGAACAAAGTCAACTGAAATCCATTTACTTTCTCAAATTTCTTCACTTTCGACCCCATTTGGAAATAAAGTAGGGAAAAAGAGAATTGTACTTACACCGGCTACAAATTGACGTTGACTGAAACGAAAAAGTAAGTCGTTCCGGTTGCACGCCGCTGACCTCCGGGTGATGGCGTTTTATTTTTTTCATCCTCCCCCACCCTCCCACAGGCTGTCTTCAACTGCTGCCACTTATTTTCGAGGATTTACGGTTGACCCTAACACGGTCGAACGGTTCCGGGCGTGACCAGCAGAGACAACATGTCATGTCGGGGCTCGTGTAGGTCGCCGGAACATTAACCTTTTTTGCACTTTCTCTCACGGCAGTTTGAGGTGTTGGTGGTGGTGGTGGGGCACTATCACTATGCGCTTTATGGGGCGTAGCATTGGTCGCTCGTGGATGGGGAAAAGCAGCGGCTCCATTCAGCCGGGTCCGGCTGGAAAAACGATTCAACATTAAATGAAGGCTTTTTTGCCTCCCCGAAGGCGCTGAGTACCGGGTTGCAGATCATCTATCACGCGCGCCACTGATACCGCTTGATGATTTGCGGAATCGGAGGAAAAGGGGTTGGGGTCACGTGTGAAAGCCCAGACCACTTCCATATGCGACGGCCCTTTTTGTTGGTGTGCATGCGATCCATGAACTTTCTTCGCTTTAAAAACGTCAACATACTTAGCCGACCGGTGCTTAGCTTTTCCACTGGAAAAACGGCACTCTCGTCTCATGTTGTCTGATTTTCCGGAGGGCAGAATCAAACACCGCACCTGTCCGATGCGCATACCTAAAGTGTCTTGTGCCTTGGGTTTCCTTCGTGTGGTGGAAAATCGTACTCTGATTAATCATTCACAGAATCACATCGCTGCTGATGCGCATCTTTGTTGAAAACTTTCCCTCCCGGTGAACCTTCTCGGTGGAAAGATGTTGGGAAATGGGTTTTTTCCTTATGTAGTACAAAAGAAAAAAGTAAGGCAGTAAGATAAAACAACATCGAGCGGACGGTTGGGCAATTTCTAACAACCGTGTACGGTTTGTGTCTTTTCTAATCGTTCCAGAAAACTGGCCAGGATGCCGACTTCCATTTGTTTGGTGGGAGTGTTCCAGGTGAAAAGGCACTTTTGTTTTTCTTTCACCGTTCTTAGCTTTTGTTTCCTTCGGCTCCAGCATTATTGGGCCGGTAGGTTTTGGGTGACATTTTGTAGCGTTGGTATTGTTCAAAGGGCGGCTGATAAAAAGGAAAATTTGAGTGACCTGATGAAGGAAAGGTACTGTCTACCTGATAAAATAGGTCCGGTTTTGTTATTTTAACGTCCTTCTCGCGCTAAGTCAACAGATTTTCATTCGACAGCGGGCCAGAAATGGACTCTCATTCGCATCATTTGAGACGGGACGATGGAAAAGATTGGCTTTAATCCAGTGTTCAATTCTATATTTCGTCTGTTCTCTCTAAGTCGTGTTATGCTTGCTTCTTAATACGTTGTCGTATAAAAAATGGTGATCCGAAAACCTTTTAAACAACAATGTTTTTCGTAAGCTGAGTGTTGCATTAAGTGGTAGCTTACCGCAATCTGAAAAAAATGAAATAAAAATCAAGCAGAAAGGGTTTTTTTTGTTTTTCACCCGATAAGGTGGATGAAAAAGGGTCAAACATGAGTTAAATAATGCTAAGGATCGGGACAAATCTTCCAGTAAGTAGCTGAAGTTGTTACTTAACCGCCGTTCGTGAATAAGAATTGTTTTCGTTGTCGAAAAATGGGATTGGAAATGGGAAATTACAATGAAATATTTTATTTATTGTAATTCTCCGATTACTGCTGGAATAAAATCTTTGCTGACTGAGTGTAATAATTGTGTTTCGTATGCAAACATTTTTGGAGTAATAGATGACACAATAAACATAATGAAAATTCAATACAAATGTCGATAAACAAAAAATTTGTAGTTTTTCAGATCTATATATTTTTAAATGTTTTCTAGTCAAAATCGGAGACAGTTTGAAAAGGCTTAAGTCTTTCAATAAATACGTTTCATGCCGTGCAAATAATTATTTCTAGTAGGATTTCCAAACAGAATGTTTCAAGCGGTATGAAGCGACCGATGGAGGCGCATGGTGGTTTTAAAAAAAGAGCGAACGTTCAAAACTGCGACCGATAGAAACCACCTTATAACAATTACGATAATCGTAAAGGTAATGAGGGATGCTTCGTCTAATTTTGTCCTTTCAAAATCGACCGTGCTTTCCGACGTATCGACGTATCGAACCTTTTTAACAATCTTGTTCCGAAATTGATAACTTGTTACCGTTAAATTTTCACCACTTTGTTAGCAATCGGTAACGATCTTGATAGCCGCAGTAATCACATGATGTGGAGATTCCGCCGCCTCATTGGTTGTTGAACAAGATTTGGTCTTGATTTTTCCTGCTTGTATGTTTCCGACAAACCATCATTAAGATGGGTTGAGAGCGAATTGAATGGAAGATCATGATTGGTTTTGGAGTTTGTTGTTTTTTTATGTCCTTCCCGGTTCGGAATGTTTTTGGGATAAGGTTTTCTGTTCGCTTGAAAAAATATGTATTCACAATCATTGTGGAGAAGTTGAAACTGTCAGGAACATTATTATCTTACAGTCCTTCCTACAGCATCGGTTGTCGGTGAAGCAAAACGACTAAAACGGTCCAGGGCGAACAATTGGGAAGCTCACCCACTTTTCGATTATTGTCAAAGTTTGTCCTGCGGGCTGGATCGAGGTTGGTAAATCCAGCTCGTTGTCGTGGTTGTATGGTATGGAAGTACATTTTATGTACATTTATAGAAATGCTCTTGCGGGTTATGATTTTAGTTCCAACTGAACGATTCAATGTTTGTGGAAGACAATTTTAGTAAACTATTCAATCTCCTTCAGTCCGTTTGGAATTTTTGAAATACTATGTTTGTATTCGTATAATTTTTCCAAACTCCCAAATTACCTGCCGCTCCTAGAAGGTCATTTACATTGTTGATATTGTCTTGTCCCGTCTTTCTTCATCACCCACAGTTTTCCTCTTCAATGCTCACAAAAAAGTTCTCGGTTCCAGCGTCAAGTGACGGGCTCGGGGACCATTAATTACCATTAGATCAGACGCAGAAGCTTGCCTTTGGGGACATTGAGTGCCGGAGGGCAGCGATTAGATTTGTGTCATTGTGTGTTTCACTTTTGCCTTCGTTCTGGGCCTGTTCTGCCGTACCGAAGGTTGGAGCCTTCTAAATTCTATTTCATTTTCAAGACCCATCCAGCGATTCTCGACCGTCGACGCATTTCCACCCCGAATTTCCTTCGAGTGGTGCGTTTGGGGGAGAAGAAAAGAGATACAGGTGGATTTTTCCACCTTTACAACATTAAATCACGGAAAACACGTCCCGCCCCCGCCGTCCCTTGCTACCCCTAAATGATCATCCACCTGCCTCCCTCTGGCGCTGCCAGCCATCGTTCATTCTTCTTAATTGGATTATGGTTGTGAGCTTTTCCGACAAAACCTCAGCACCGTCCCCGAGGTTTGGGGTGGGCCGTCGCTTCGAGTTGTTTTAACCGTTCTTCGTTCGCGTGCGCCTTTGAAATCCGGCCCGGGAGGTCGTTTTCCGAAAAATTTGAAACACCGAAGGAGAAGAAAATCAACATTTTCAAGGTATGTGTGTGTGTGCGTGGAAGGAAACAGGAAGGAAAAAAAATGCAACAGTGGAGAAGCAGGCGACACTTGGAGGCGTACAAATGCGAAGCAGCCACCACAAACATACGAACATGAATGGCCTTCCGGTGTCGGTACAAGCCACCTGACAAATGTTGATTATGTTTTAAATGTTAAGAACGCCCGGAGCGCCCTGTGGTTTGCGGAGGTGCGCTGAGGTGTAGGGCAAAGGGACTGAAGAATAATTTCATCCAACCGAAATCCAGTTGATTCGCTGTGACGTTCGAGGCAAATCAACTGAAATCGTGTTGTGAAAGAAGGAGGGACGTTTCGCTCGTTTTCTTATATTTTAAGTTTTTATCTTTTTTGGAGTGCGAAAACTCGCAAGAAATGTTTCTTCAAACGTGCTGCGAGGGGTTTATTTGTGTGTTATTTCGTCGTTCGGGCTTATGGTTTGGTAAGCAACATGCATACGTCTTGTGAAGTTGATTAAAATTTGCATTTTTCAGGCCAGACGGTGGAAGAAGTGATTCATAGACATCTCACATTTTAATTAGTCTGGTTCTGAAATATTGCTTCAACATTGGATGGTATAATTATTTTCTTTTACATTCTTTTTTTTCTCTCGTATTGCTTGACATTTTTATTTGCTAGGTGTATAAATTATTAAGTCTATAATTTTATTTATTTTTATGGACCGAAATTTACTTGTTTAATTGTATTTATTAAAAATGACATGATTGTTTAATTGTATTTGTTAAACAAACATGAGTGATTAATTCTATATTTCGTTGTTTCATTTCATTCGTTTTCCATTTGTTTCAATTTACTTTATTTTGCTTACTAAACTTTACTAATCCGCTAGAACTTTAAGAATCGTGCCCTCTGTCGACCACCGAACGCCCTGATCTTGATACCGACACCGCAGAGAGTCTTTTTCGGCGGGGATAACGAAATCATCCTTACCTCCCATTTTTGCCACCGGAGAGGTCTCAGAAAAGGTCGCGTTTAAGGAAGTGAAAATTGTGTTTTCCCCCCGCGTGGAGGAGCGGCAAAGGTCCGTGTTTGAATGGAAGACACGCGAGCAAAGGTCGGGCGGGGCGAGCAATGTTGATTACATCTTATTCATTTTCGAGATAACCTGAGGCAACGGTTGCCCCGGTAGCTAAGCGACAAGCGACTAATGGAAGGTGCACGTGTACCTTCTCGGTACCGTCATGCCACGCAAACGTATTCGTTTGAAAGAAAGGAAGAGACGTGGTGAGTGTGGAGGGAAGACTTTACTGGATATCCTGTAATCACACCCGGGGTCCGAAAGGAAAAAACGTCGGGTGCAAAAGTGCAAAATCTATTGCGCGCGCGTTCACTCGGTATGTGTGTGTGTGTGTGTTTGCGAATGGTTTGTTTGTCTGACCTGCTTCCACGAAACGGCACGAAACGGACATCCTTTGTGTGTGTGTGTGTGCGTGGTGAGAGAAAAACAACGGTCATACGATAAAATAGACCATCCCTGGTAGCCTCGAGTTTGAGGTTATGTCCAACTCCAGGCGTGAGCAAAACCAGCCTCGTCGGAGGGCGGAGGGCTTATCACCAGCAGCGTCCAATGCTAATGCCCCAGCATAGCTCATCCGAGAGCCGGGGATAATGATGCCGTATCTGCCGGCGCCGGTACTAGTGTTAGTGCTTACTTACCGCCGTCGGCCTTCGGCTCGCCCTGGAAATATCCCCACCGAGAGGGGGAAAAAAAAGCTGAAGCTAATACTATGACGATCTCGTTTATGGAGCCGTGGGAAAAGTGTGCTGCACGATTGTGATTTACATTTTGATTAACCATTTCGCAATGGAGCAAGCGTCGAAAGGGAACCCGTCCGAACTAAAAATAAAACCGTAACTGAATGCAACAATGTCGCGGGGGCTCTTGTTTTTCTTCTTAATTTTTTGCAACGGCCCAAGAAAATGGGAAAGATAATTTCTTACACCGTCCAGCGAGAACGACTGCGAAAACCGAGCAGGTTTCGGTTTGGGTGTGTGGTTGAACTCAATTTAGCGTACCTCATCAGGTTGACGGGCGTCGACGTCGTAGTTGGAGAAAAAAAAGGTGCAGATTATCTACCATCCGCCTAATGGGGCTGTTGTTATCCTGGGGTGATGAAAAATCCCTTTGTCTCGTACACGATCGGTTGAAAGTGAACAGCAATTTAACGTTATTTTGCGCGATAAAACACTGCTGAAATTGCTCCGGTGATGGAAAAATAAAGAACGTCAAGTCATATTCGTGGTGTACATGTATTAGGGTAAGCGCTCCTAGAGTGGTGCTAGTACCAATAGTGGATGTAGTGGAATAAAATCCTGGCTGTACGCCGAAATAAATACAATGGAGATATTTGTTCTTCTATGAAATGTTCTTTGATCTTCTGCGAAGTGTTTAAACGATAAACCTTCTCATTCCGTAATAAATTAAGGCTCCAAAATTCATATTTACCAAAAAGGTTGTACTAATATGTTGGCTTTCTAAAGATCAGGTATGCCATGATTTCCTTAAGGCTATAAATCGCTGCAAAATGCATTGGTTTGTGAGAGGTCTACGAGGGCAATGCATTGGTCTATGACCAAGACAATGCATTGGCTTATGAGTATTTGGCCGTTCTGTTTAAAGTATGCGTCAAAAATAAGTCACAGTCAAAATATATTCAGTCATTTCCAAGTACTACCACCACTATAGGAACACGATACCACAACTATAGGAACCATACCACCATTATAGGAGCAACCAACTCGGAAGAAATATAGGCTTTTTCCGATTATGTTTAATGTTTTACGGTAAAAATAGATGTTTTCCAGAGGAAAAGTCCTGTTTCGATCATAATTGGTACAAATATGTAAAATATTGTGTTCTTATCACTTATAATTTATATCATATTGTTAGTTACATTACTAAGTGAACAACTATTGGTACCGTTACCCTAATGAATATTTTTTCTTCCTTCCTTTCAGGTCACTGTAGCGTTTGGGAAATTTTGTAAAGTGCCAGTTCAAACGCGGTGTGAGTGTGCAATGTTGAATGTGTGCCGAAATAATGGCAAACGTATAATCCCTCAGTGACGAGGCGAGGGTGAAAGAGTAAAAGCGGCGTGCGCAGTGTCCTGTTTCCCTTAGCTCTTCCTGCGGCGCGAGTCTTTTAGCGCGTCGTTAAGCCTAACACTTCGTTTTCCCGACCCCTTTTTCCCCTGTTGGTCCCCTGGTGCGTACATCGGAGCGGAGGAAAAATCCAGCGTTTATGACCGCGACAAGTGTCCGCGACTTAGTGAGCAACTTTCCATCGCCAGCCCGCCGCAACCGGTGCTGCTGCCTTCCGCCGTGCCGCCCGGCCACCAGCTAGGACCTCCTCGGCACGCACAAAATGGCGATCCTCACCGCAGCGACGCCAGCGCGGCCCGCGCCCCTTCCCAGCGACCGCCGGCAGCGCGATGCGTCGTCGTCATCGTCGTCCCGGTCGTCTGTGCACAGTCTCAGGCACACGGCCAGCGCACACCAGCGACCCTACCCGACAGTCCCCCCGCCGCCAGGCCACAAAATGGGCGCCCGGATGGTGCAGCTCACGCTAGTGGCGACGTTAGTGGCGCTGGTGATGCACGGTGCCGACGCGTCATCGGAAGCCAACGTCACCGCCGACGCTAATGGAAGTAGTAATTATAGGCTTGCGAAGCAGCATAATTATAATGTTAGTAACGATGATCTAATTACGGCGCCGTTCGCTGGCGCTGATGTGGCTGCGGCGTCGCTGGCGGCCGAGGTCAACGATGGGCTTCTGGAGTACGCAGCCGGCCCGCTGCCGCTCGAGGCGGTGAACGCAGCCAAGGCGAGGCGCGCCAATGCCCGCCCGGCCGCCATCTACATGAACGAGTTCGCCGTCTACATCCCGCGTGGGAACGACCTCGCCGACACCATCGCGCACAAGTACGGCTTCTCCAATCGCGGACAGGTAGGTGGCACTTTTCGGGAGGGAAGCGGTGGGTCACATTTATTTTGTAGCAATACAGGAGGACATCACTTGACCAGGGGAATGTCAGTGGTTGGAAAACGAGCTCGATGCGACAATAATGCAGAGGTGACAAAATTACACCACCATTAGACACACATCATTAGAACTTCGCGGCCGTCCGGGAACCCGTCGATGGATAGAATTGCGGGAAATGATGATAGTGGTTTTAAATTTTCACCCCATTCACCCTCCCACTAGTTTCCCTTTACGCTTCCCGGGTGTGTGATTTATCAAACAACATGGTTGGCGGAAAATCGGTGCCGTGGTTCGGCCAAGCATGGGCATAAATATTAAAATGTGTATTTCGCTCTCATTAGCATAAACCGTTTAGGCGGCGGCTGGAGAGGGGCTTATTGTTTAATAGTATTTTGATTGGGAACGAGCACGAGCCGCGTTAGAGGTCCCTAATTTGTTGAAATGGGTTTTGTTGAAGTTTTTATCCGGGAACGACCACAACCGTAATAAGATGTAAGACTTTTCTATCGATAGAATCTAGGCTTTTATTAGTATTTAGAGACATAGAAAGAATTGGACCATTTATTTGACCATACGCTTTTGTATTTATGAGGGAGAAAAATAAATTATGATTGTTTTTATGTTATGTTTTTTATGTGGATTGTCTTTTTTTGACAACGATCTACAAAAACTTATGTTTTCCTGTATTAAATTTCAACTTATAATACGATAATGAGGACTTTAACATATGTGGACAATATCTCCTTCCATTTGAGTAGAAGAACCTGAAAAAAATTTAAAAAAAAGCTTCAAGTGCTTCCAAAAGCGACTTTCACCAGACTTTTAAATTTTTGTTTCATGGAAAATGTCTCAGTGAAATATCAAAATAATTTTACCTCAGACACCCTAAACAGAAAATTGTCTTCAAAATGAATCGAGCTTCAGTTTGGGATTCTTCAAATTTTCAGTAACTTGTGTGAGTTAGAATATCATGAACTATTATCTAACTCCTTATGATTTCCGTATTAGAATGGTTAGTTTCACCATTTAAAAATAATTATCACGTTGACACTGCATTCCTTTTCTCTATTTTGTCTTATATTATGATTGACTATCGGCACACAATCATTAACTTGTTTCATCAATCTTGTTTTGTTTAAAATTTTAATCCCTAAAACGAAAAAAAAAAATTACTGTCGCTTCCTCCACCGGCACAACTTCTTTCATTCAAATTTACCACGTCGTTCATTATTTAAACCACGGCTTGGTACACGATTACTTTCGACCGCAAGATTACGGTTCGAAGAATTCTTTCGCTGCGGCTCGAAGGACGTCGCCTATTTGCGGTAGTGGACGGGTAGTTAATTTGCATAATTTTTGAATTTCTAATCCGCTTTGATCAAACATTTGCTGCCTCTTTTAATTAGTGACAAATTACTATCACCTCACGCAACGCATTCTTTTTTTTCTCCACCGATACTTAACACGGCTGCTACATCGATTTTTCCATCGATTCTTGTGAAAAATGACGTCATAAAGAGTTGTGGGTGGTAATTATCGTAGATACAGAACAGGCTTAACAGCGCGTGTTTTTTGTGAAGAGAAAAAGGGAAAGATTGCACAGCTATCCTGCTCAATCGTGTAACACGACCGTCGTGTGATAAGGATCCGAATTTTGAACTTCAAGAAAAGAAGCGCGTAACGTTGATCGAATTAAAATCTCCATTGAGGCTTTGCCCTTTTTCAGCTCGTCGCGGTATTTGTTATGAATGTTAAGTCGTTGGTGTTGAATCTCATTTGCATTCGTTATCGATTGGCTGCTAATTAGGAATCTTTTTCGCATTGATGGCGTTCGCGTTTGGCAAAGTTGACAAAAAATGTTGAAAACTGTAACCCTTCAAATTTCCAATAATTAATACAAATTTCTTGGGTTCAGCTCAGATTTTCTAGGAAATTATTATTAGCAAATTCTAACGTTCTATTGATCACTTTTCCAAAAATCTGATTAACGAATTAGAGCGGAAAAACGGTTACGAAGCAAACTTCTCTCCCTAATCGCAGAGAGAAGCTTCCCAATGGACGTACAGGAAATCCTAGCTGCCGCCGTCTGATTTACTTCAACAAATTTTCGTCGGATGAGAAGAGATAAGGATCCGTCGCTTCCGAGCAGAACAATGGTGACGGTGGGAAAACTTTCGCCATACCAATTAAACCGTTTCGCAAAGCCAACGCAATGGAAAGACTCGTCCGATGCTTCACTCCAGTGTCGAACACGGTCTGCTCGGTGTCTTTTCAGTCTGCTTCCATTCCGCACTTCCCGGGAACCGGTGGTGGATGCCAGATTGACACTGGAAAACAGCAACCTCGAGTAGGTTGCATGTGAACGCATTCCACCACTCGAGCGTGTTGTTGAAGAACGTTGGCGCCACGCATCGGGGAGGAATTTTCGGGGAAAAGCTGAACCCATCTGCCTGGTCGCTTTTCACTGCCGGTGTCAACGATTCCCTGGAAGGAAATGCTTATAGCACTTCCGCACGTGCGCCGGGATGATTTCTTTCAGTGGTTGAAATGAGTTGGTTACCCAGTTTCCTGTGTTTGTTATCTCTTTTCCGGAGTCAGTTAGCCGTATTTCTTTTCTGTTTTTAATTTTATCAGTCGCTCGAGCGGTTTAGAGAGGGTATTAGAATGAATGTTTGCGATGTTTGAGGGAAACACTTTTCTAGAGTGTGCAGCTCTAAAGAATCTCACCCCGGAGAGGAAATAAATGTATTAAAACATCTCGTAAAATGTGTGTGTCTCGTATGTGGACCTCAGAAAAGGGGCGATACAAAAATTACTAGACCCTTAAGGACACTCGAACTCGAATATCCCGACTAACGACGATTCGCCCACGGGCCATGCCTAAGCACCAGATCTAAATATGCTAAACGGCCATATGCACAGGTCGTAAGTAAATTCATCACGGCGCTGTTCCGACGCTTCTCCATCCGCCTCTGTCCCAGAAACCCTTACCAACTGACCCTGAAAGCTCGAGGACATCGCCGCCGACGACGACGATGACGACAAGTACGTGCATAAACGACGCCGTTACCGTTTAACCCTTACGAACCCACTAAAATGCCAGTCCGTTTTTCGGTTGAGTTCGAACGGTCGGTGGGCGCACGGCACTACAGCGCCATTACCATCATAACTAAAAACCAACACCTTGGGTTGTGGGGTGCCGGAAGCTGAAAAAGTGATAGCAAGCAACCGTCCCGTTTCCGGCTCGTGGCAGCAAGTCGTCCCGCAAGCACACGTACGTCGCCGGGCATGTCGCTTCATTCAGCGTTCGAAGGGTCCCGCACTCGTTCGTCGAACCTGGGTTTCGCAGCAGAAAGGGTTGTGCTGCCTCAAAGTTTTGTGAGCGCGTGCGTGTGAGTGTGTCATACGAACAAATATGTTGGCACGTTACGTGACTGGAGCGGCATAAAAACATGCAAATAAATTTATTCAAATTAGAGCCAGTTTGCATCCCTTCACAAGTTTCCCACCACGTTTCGCATTCTGTACCGTTCTTCCTAACACTGAACAGGTTGAAACAATAGTTTTAAGGATTTTAAATTCGTTTGTTTAAAAACTTCTTTTTCATTTAGAAATAAAAATCATCGACGTCATATATGTTCACCCTTTTTGACATTTTTTCATATATGAAACAAACATTTTGACAGCTTAAAAGTCAATTTAAATGTCGCGTGCTTTTATTCTATCTTCTATTATCAACATTTATATTTTTTCTTGATCGGATGTTCACATCCATTGCCCACGACACTTGGATGGAAGGTGGGGACTAAATTATAAACCAATTTAAAATACGTAAAGACACGCATAAAGACATTTTATGCTGGGATACGGCATGGTTCTTGGTTCCTTTCCTTCCCCCCAAAAAAGGGCACAGCATCTGCCGTTCTGATTCGTTCGTTGACGACCTTCGTAATCATTCTCATCATCATCACATGTTTGCTTGTTAAAGAACTGGAGTCAGTTCTCCTCACCGATGTGGAAGGCGTGTTCATTAACAACAGCAGATAAAAGGATACTTTAAGTAAGGAAACGCATAATCGAATAGGCTTTCGGCGTCGTTGTTTTTTTAGGGTCGGTAACATTGAAAGGGAGTTTAAATTGATTTCACTGTTTGTGTTAACTAAATTTACGAGTTTATAATTTTAATTTAATTTGATTGCTTTGTGTTCCAGGTAGTTTTAAGTCATCGAATACATTAAACTTTTATTGTTGTTAACATAATCAGAATATTTTATTATTATGAGTAGTTGTTCTGAACTCGGTTCATTGTTTGATTGGTTTTAAATTTAAATTTGTTAATTATTGAAACTTTTCGTCCTTAAAACAATATTTTTGATTTGAAACTTTCTCACCCACCTTGTAGTTTATCTAAAGTTTCTTGATATGTCTAGCCATTCTAAATTCATATTGCAACCTTCATCTGCATTGCCATTTTGAGAGATTGTCTCACAACTTAAACCCTTCGTGCAGATGCAGCAGCAAAAGTACCGGATCAGAGCACGTGGGTGTGTGGGTTGTGTGTCTGCAAAACGCCTCTAGCTACTGCCATGTCAGTTGATTACGGTGTACCAATATGGTGCAGCTCTACCGAACGGTGTGCGTCATTAATAACTTATCGTAAAAACTTGTGCATGCACATCGACCTCCGCTCCGGATGTGAAGCTTTATCCGGACGGGCCCCATTTCCTTCTGCAATGGTGATGATTTATGTAGTTAAGCCTGAAGGAAGCAAAACCGACTGTATGGAGGATGTATGCTGGAGAAGCGAAGCTGTTTTCTCTGTGGGATGCCTACAGGAGGATTGGTGATAAAAATCTTTAGCCTCCCCCGGCTGATGGGAGCGTAAAGGAGTTAGAGAATGGGTGGATATAGTTCTTAGTTGAAGCCATCGGCACCGGATCCGGTGTCTGCTATCCGTAAAGCCGTTCGGGAGTCGGGGTGTGCCGAAAGTTTCATCAAGCTTTTATATCTATGGTCCAATCGACGGTACAGGGAAATCGATAAGTTTTCATACAATTTCGGTGAGCAGCTCGTCAAGCGTTGAGAGATTGTTGAAAATGATCTGTTGATGGATAAGGCAGTTAATCTCGATTTAATTCCTATCAGCAAGTTACGACTTTTATTTCGGTTTCGGGTTTAGCCATGTTTCATGAGCAAATGGAGGCGCCTGGTGTTTTGAAAAGTGAGGGGAAAAGGCAAGAAAAAGGTTCAACATTTTACTTGACCATGGGGCAGGACTTCAAACGTATCGCTTATGCAACTGGGACCACGTGCTGAAGACCAACGGTGACATCGTTGCTTGGTCATAGTGTGATAATGGACTACTTCTTCCACTTCGCTGCTGGAGCGATGGCGCTCCTCCTGGCTTTCATCGGGTGTTTTCGGGCGGGGGGAGGGGATGCCACAGGATGGAAATCCGTTGGCACTCCAGCGTGTCGTAATGGCGCATAAAACGGGCACGGTCATCAATCAATCGGTTTATGGCCGATAACAGTCACTGGCGAGGCTCGGCGCGTTTTTGGAGAGAGCTCAGCCGAAATGATGGACCAACTGAAGCATGGAGTTCGATATTGGCGAACGGTTGATGAAGGCATCGTCGGGCGGAAACCGGGCCAGTTTGGCGTCGGCAGGCAAAGTGGTTTCTTGCCAGGTCTCGCCCTCGATTGCCCGAGCTCGAGGAACGATCGGCGGTTCACGTTACTAAAAAAAAAACTCCACCACCCTTGATGCGAACCCATGGTTTGGGCGGATCTGGAGTAACGAAACATATTGTCATCACATTACTCACTTGCCTGTTGGCCCAGAGGCCTCTTTCCGCGACGCTCCGAACAGCCTACGAAAGGCGTCTCGTTGTCCTGTGGAAATCCAGAGCCACACCATAATCGTGTCCGATCCGATCCCGCCTGGTTAGTGTCTTTTAGGCCCTAACGTTTTTGTTTGCTGGTCGGTAATTTTGGTTGCTAGTTTTCACACGTTCCCAGCTCCACGTAAGCATCGCCTGCCGTAAATGCGAGGGAGGGAAGAGAAAGCGGGGACCGTTCTACCGATAACGACAACACTCGTCCACGTATGAAAGGTGCCGGCGCGCTCGAGCCAACATAAAACAAAGTAATTGTGTGCTCAGTTTGCTCAGCTTTCCCGGGTGTGCGAGTCAGTGCCCCGGAAGTGTGCCTTGCCGTTTGGTTTTTCCCACCTCCTTTTGTGTCTCGCGCCACTTCCTTGTGGATTTCGAGCACTAGTCTTTCGGTTCTGCCCCGTCAGCCATTCAATGGATCGATGGAAAACGTCATTGGAAACACCAAAAAGTAAAAAAAAACTCGATGGTCTGTCAAACACGGCAGACATGCTCCAGCATAAAAGTGAGCGCAACAAAAACCAAACTCATCCGTCCGTTGTTATGGCTTCCGCGTGAAACAAAAAGAAAACCCGGGGTTACTCCAATATCCAGCCCGGGAATCGAGCCGGGGACTGCGATGCGTCTAGGGCTCATCGTTCCGCGGCGACTTGCGGAAAATTATGATCGATACATAGCGCAAAATTAATAGTCTAGGACTACACCGTCATCATCGCTCCGGTTTTTCCCCCTGCCGCCCTGCCTCCTCCTTCGTCCGTTCCTATTCGGTGGGTTTTCGCGTGTTCCGGGTTATCGTTAGAACGCCACGCTCTCGGTGAAACTCACCCAGGTTTTGCTTTATGCCCCGACACTGACGAGGATGACGCTGCTGTTCCCGTTTGGCGCATGTTTCCCCCGCATGGGACGGGAGTTTTCCGGCCAGCAAGAAGGGGGTAAGCAGGGGCGGTAGATTAAGGGAACTTTATCCTCTTCTTGTTGCGAGTCGGTGTTTCCTCTCCGGGCGAGAACACTCGGTTCTACAGCGCTGTGCGCACTTGTCCTTTTTTTCTTTTTTGCTCCGAGCGAGAGAAAAGCTTTTTGCGCCCCCCCCCCCCCCCTCCCCCACCGCAAAATCGTTGGCCATTTTTGTTGGCTTTTGGGAAAAACCGGTCGGGTCACGACGAGCGGTTCATGATCCACGTTCATTTTCAGCATGGCGTTTGCAATTTTTTTTTTCACTACCGTCCGCTACTTCACTAGCCACTTGCCTGCCGCTCGTCCGTCCGTCTCGTTGCTACTGTGTTCTCTTCTTTATTATTCTTCACAACTGCTTTGGGGTGTTGTGTATTTTTTTCAATACTGCCGTCCTTCTGCTGGCGTCCTAGTTAAAAGGAAAACAAAGGGAAAAAGAAATCCCAATCTAATCTCGTGGTGTTGTATATTATCATACTATATTTGCTTTATGTGAGGCGAATACTCGTTGCCGTTCGTATGGAAGGGCGCCAACGGGAACGCGCGCGTTGGAGAAATGAGAACATTGGACCAACTTTTACATTTTTTCTTCACAAACTTTCTTTATCCAAAAAAAAAAAGGAAAAAAGAAAAGGAGAGCTAAACAAAAAAACACCAAAACGATCGAGACCAATCCCGTTTTAATGCTCCATATATCCCACGCTGGGCGACCCTGGGGGGGGCTGAGGTTTTTCCATACATATTTTGCGCTGTAATTATTGGAAGCAATATATTTGATGAGTTTATGTTCGGCCGGTTCTCCTCTCTCGCGCGTGGATCGGAGATTTCGTTTCGGTGCGAAATCCGAACGCGTAATGATATTCATAGGATTATGTGTTTTTGATGAGTTCTCCAGCCCGGCGCGGTGCTGGATTGCAGTGTGTGTTTTGTGCGTGTGTAATGCTGCCTGCTGGCCAGGAGATAACGTGAAACTTTGCAAATATCGTGATGATGTTTACGATGCCGGGTCGGATTTCGGATGTATCATTCTTTGTCGGTGTTTTTCAGTACCATCGGTTTATACCAAATATGCTTTCGTTGGTTATCGGCAATCGACGTGCATGCAACAGATAGTGAAAATGAACTGATTTTATAAACAAGTAGATGAAGTTTGTGTTTTTTTCGCAATCACATCATTTGATTAACTGATTTCAGTATCAACAAAGTAAAATCTGTAGCTCCTGTAGTCCACTTGATGCCTTCTACTACGCCTTTTTCTTTGTTTTTCTCTTAGAAACGAGAGTCATAAAGCACCGAGCGAAAAATCATTGCTTTCCCCACGTTAGGAATTTTTCCAACCGCATGCGATTGGATGGATGTGGAATGCTGACTGGTGCTTTTTCGTTCCTTGCCTTCCGGAAAAGGGGGCTAGGAAAAATATAAAATCAATCCACCAAGCCTCCAAAATCGGTGCCGGGGTTGAGTTTTCACGTTTGTAATTCAAACCCCGCCCGCCAGCCACTTTACTACGAGCGAGCGGGCGTGATCGTGCTATTTACGCGCACGCCAGGGTTAACTCGATGACACAGCATCCGCTAGTGGAAAGTACAGCTCCAGCTGAAGCGGGTGAAACACAGCAGCATTTCCCTCCGAGGTGGGTGAAATTTGTTTTTGATTGATAAGTGATGTTTGAGAGCGTCTCAACGCACGGCCCAGACTTCCCTTTTGTTGTCTCTATCACTTTCCGTCTCGGGCCGGGCGTTCGAAATGGTATGTTAAAACCACCCACGTGCCGCCACTTTCACTCGGTGCGCTCCCCCCCCCCCCCGGAAGGCTAGGGGGAGGAAAATTGTGTCAAAAATATGCTAGACAGAAGCGAACGATACGATCTTTTCGACTGCATGAAGGTTTGCCGGATTTCCGAAACCGTCGGCGAGATGGTAACGTAAAGCATGACGTTTTGATTTTCGTCCCAACAATGTTCGTCGTGTTGTTTCCTCGTTTCTGTTTGCGCTTAGTGGAAAGCTACTTGGAACGTTCTCCTTTTTTCCTTGTACTTACTTACAACGCGAACAAACAAACCATCATATTTCGTTCACAGGGCTTAAATTTACCTATCGTACAACCTTTCTCGTTTTCTATTTCTTCTGAACAGTGCTTCAGTGAAACGGTTTCTATGATATCGTTGATCGTTAGATCGGTATCTTATGACTTTTCCCCCAAAAAAAAAAACGCTTTCGTTCGTCCAATCGGAACCCAACAACATTCCAATTCATGAAAACGTTCCGCGGAATCCTGAACGAAAAAAAGCATCCCGGGGATTCCTGGTTTGCACTATGGACCTATTTGATTTTCGGTTTTTCCCCAGACTCCCCCGCCCCCCACCGGTGGGGGTAAGTGGATAATTTTTCTTTTTGTTGTGCTACAATTTGCGTTTCGTGCCACCTCCGGCGGCGCTGGTGACAGTGAAGAATGATTCCCGTATCCCGTTCCTGGTAGGCAAACGTTTTTGCCATTCCTCTTCGGTGTTCCCGACCTCCCGTCAGTCATCTTCGCTGCTTGCCCGTGCAGTGGAAATAACCAAGCAGCAAACTTCACATTTTCACGAGAATCGAAGGGCGGGAAGGAGCTGAGAGGCTATTAGTCCCGAGGGGTGATGGCAAAGGACGATCGATGCTTGAAAGCAAGCCGAACAAACGTATACGAAATCAATCTCGCTGACACATCAATAACCGATTGGCAAGGAACCGAACGCTGAGCTGAAATGAACGTAAGCAGTTTTGAGCGGAAATGTTGTTTTTTTTTTTGCGTCCATTTTCCGTTTTTCCTCCTTCTTCAGTTCGAAACAAAACACCGCCATAAGAAGTTCCACTCGAGCGGCCTCCGCAGCCGTTGACTCCGTTTTAGAGCAGCATTGAAATCAAGACAGTGATACAGTGCCGGCTCAAACTGACAAAGAAGGGTTTTCCTCTCCTTTCCTCCCACCCAGGCAGGGCGGGCAAAAACAACAACTGTTTCGAAAGCAGATGTCAGGTGTCGAACGGATTGAATGATGTCACGAGTGATAGTGGGAGTCGACACACGTTCCGTTTTCCTGCTTAACAGTGCTCAAACAATTCTTCCGATCCATTTTCTCGTCCGTTTGGCTTCTTTGTCCCGGGCTCCGGGCGACAAAGTTGCCCGCTCGCACTCCATTCCTTTCTCCCACCCCCTTCGTTGGGCGACATTTTCTGACAGACGGAATGAAGCTTACTTGAAGGGAATGCGGAAGAATTTCGTTCGCTTTTTTTTCTTCTCTGAAACTCGGTGATTGATTGAATGTGAAGCACGGAGGAATGTGTTTGTAGATTTCTGAGACAGGCATCTGTCAGTGTTGAGTTTTAAAATAACTATAATTTCTCTTTCGAACACTGCTTGACACGACGAAAGTGTACGGTACATGTTATTTCAGAGTATCAATCAATCGATTTACTGTATTATTTTGTGTTTTATTTTTTTTATTCTCAATTTTACTTCAGTCTAATAGAACGTATCAATTTAAACGTCTATTTTAAGCACCAAGGGATAGTTCATACTAGCATTCCAGTTGAGTTTGTTGGATCATTTATAACACGGTTAACAGTAATTACCATAAAGATACTCGATCGACTTTCGATTTGTTCTACATTAATTTTTTGTTATCTTCCCCTCGTCACACACACACTCTCTCTCTCCCTCTTCTTCGTGGGGTGAATATCAACGCGTAATCGAAAACTGATGACCACTTTCATCACAGCCATACTTCATCGTCGCTCCAGTCGGTCGTCGCCTCCCGTTCGATCTTGTTCCCATTTTCGGCGTATCGTGTGACGGAAACAGCTAACAAAAAAAGAAAGCCGAAAAAGCAACCCCCCAAACTCTTAAGGACACATCTGTCTTCCGGTCCCGCATCCCATCCGGCTTGCAGACAGTTTTCGTTTCGTTCGTTTTTCGGTCACCTCTCTCCCCTCAAGCTGGAGCCAACGACAGATTTATCGGTGCGTACAGGCGAACTCTTCAGGCTTCGAGAAAGTGGGAAGGAATGAATTTTGGGGGAGCGGGATAACGGAACAGCAGCCAAATCTGGCAAGATGGAAACGATTCTGCATCGAATGACGCGAAGGATGGCTGGCCGGGGTTGGCACATGTTTATTAATGATCCGGTATCGAGCACACCGAGCAGAAGCAGCGCCGATAGCGTTCGACCCGAAGGCGTCGATATAAATAAGAAAAGCACAACATCTCGGACCGATTTCGGGGCGGAAAGTACGAAATGATGCTGTTCGCCTAGCGTGTGAGTCGATGAAGGAATCACAAGGGGAAAGAAATAAGGCCAACGAAATACAAGACAATGTTTCCCGCCGAGCAAGCATAGACGAAAGAATGGCGATAGCGTGGCGTGGCTACGTATTCGGTTTTAAGATGCCACAGCCTGCCACAAATCGTTCGATGGATGTCGCCTTTGAGGCTCGTAAACTCGATTCGTTCGGACCGCAAAGGCCCGAGCCCGTGGCGCTGTTTCGGTGCTTCAGCGCCAAGACGATGGCAGGACACAACGACGCTTGCCGGTCGAAATGCTGATGAGGTTTTGGCGGGCGTCGGGCCCGGAGAGGAGGCGTCATGGGACGGGCCATCCGGAGATGTACGATATAATCGTCATCGACAGTAGGCCCCTCGGGACTGGACGGTCGTGGTGACAGGTTGTTTGACCGTCCCGGGGGGGCGAGGGGAATTGGGTCCGTTATCGGCTGTGAAACTACCGGAGTAGGAAACGTGGTCGTCGGAGAATCAAAAAGTCGTTCGTTAGCGTACGAATGACCCTCATGGCGATGACGTCGAAGAAAGTTGGCGACGATTTAGCTGGTGGTGATTGAATAAAATAGTAACCGAAACTGGTTGGATTCTGGCGGATGAATATTTGAGGCCTTTGGGAGAAACAAAGTCCAAATCCGGTGGACACCATTTCTCGGCTCCTCGAAACCCCGCGCCTGCTACAGCCTCCTACCTAAAGCCGGCAGTTTTGTGGATCACTGGATCAAGGCCAGCCCGACGAGGAGATCCGAACTACTTCCCACCAGGTTTCAGGGTCGCTAACCGGTTCGGTCCGGCTGTGAACGTCCGGTGGAAAACGAGCGCCGCAAACACAAAGCAAACCCGAAAAGTTTGCACTGTCAACCCTGAACCGATCGGTTTGCCATTTCGGCCCGGCGCTACTTGCATAATATTGCTTTAATTAACCGTACCAGCCATTCGGGCCCGTGTCGCCAAGTCTTCGGAAGTCAAAGCGGAGGACCAAAAACCAACTCACACCATCAAACGGCCGTGACTGTCTTACCCCAGGGTGAGACTTGCTTTTGAAACCTCGTCGTCTGACTTTGGGCAACAAGTTTTTCGTAAAACGAACTCCGAAGACCTCACCAGACGGTAGCGTAAAGACTTATAAGCCGCTGGTTATGTGGGAGGCTGCCGTCCGAAAGCTGGACCTTCGGTGACGCTTGATAATTAATCATTCTCACCGAACTTTTTCCTCGCTTCCGGGTGAGCGATTATTTTGTCTTTCGCTTTTTTTTTATGTATTTACTCCATGCTGTTGCAAGTGTCTTCAGGCCTTGTTTTCTTACACACTAAGAGACACAAAATGACGTCACGTTGCTTTTAACTAGCGTGGGTGATGTCTTAAGCTTGTTGACTGACCGCTGGGAATGATTTTTTCATGCATGATTCAAATGTTGCGCGGGCAAACATTACCTTAAAAACAATTTTTTAATAACCGTAGGTGTAACACTGACGATTAAAGTGTGATTAATGGTCTCTTTGTTTTGCAAATAACTTCCTAAATAACAGCCCCTCAAGAAGACGGGATTAAATACGAGAAACTTAATCATTAAGGTTCAGAAATTCACTTCGCTTCGAGTACTTTATCACGCGGGATGAATTGAAATATTTTCCTTAAAAAAAAGTGAAATACCGCCTGATCCACCAAGATGACATTATCAAATTTACACATTATGAATCGGACTAAAAGTTATCCCCCTCCTCTCGTTCCGTGCCGCCAAACCCTCGCGGGACGTGTCTGCCATTTTTTTTTGTTTGTTCGCCGAAACCAATAAATCAATTAAAAAGTCATCACCCCAATCAGACACTTTCGACACTTGGAACCTTTCGGGGGTGGAGGGCCAGCGAAAGGGACAAAATCGTTAGCGCGCCGCCCGTGAAGAAATCCGTAATCCCGTAGCTATCTTTAAATTCTCCCGACGACGGGCAACGCTGACGCTGTGACGCCGGTTTGACAATCTGGCCATCGGAAGTCAGTCAAACTTTTTTCTCGTCCAGGGTTTCCGCCATCATCGACGGGACGCCAACAAATTGTTCACATCCCTCGGCCGACCTGAAGCCTGAACTGGCTTCGAAAGTGACAGTGAAAGTAAAAAGTAAACTTTCGCACTCTTCCTTTCCCCCCCGTCGTGGTTCTCCGTGGCAAAAGTGATGATAAAGTTTTCCCCAGGCCGATCCCCGTTCGATGGTTTCCTCGTGCCAGTTTTCCTTGTGCGTCGAGTTCCGTTCATTTTTCAAGCTCCTCGTACCGTCGCAATTTTTACAGGATGTGCGTTGAAAAAGTGAAGCTAAGAAGGAAGCAGATCGACCTTAACCATCCTTCAATCTAATAAAACATGATTAATAATTCAATCAAAGGATCTTATCAAACTTTTACAGCGACTGGGGAGGGGATTGATGAAAACGTTCGCGATGCTTATCTCAATCCGATGCAAGTCTTGTTGAAACGCCAATAATATATTGGAATATTCGATTGCGGTGCAATCCAAGACGGGGTTAATGTTTTTCCTTGTTAAAATTTATCCTTCAACAGTCGTTCGAAAACATATCACAACATGTAGCAAGAAAAGAAGTGTGTTGTAATCTGACGCTAAGCTGGTATGAGATGTTGGTTCTTAATTACACCAATAATACTTTTGCAAGCGTACGATATCCAGAAGGGAGCGAATGAATCTGTTGCAAACACCATTACACGATCCGGACATCGTATTAGTGTAACCTGATTAGTTTGACCCGACTGACCAAATTGACCGTACATGGTTTGGAAAGTTTGTTGCCGGTTCATCGGGTGGATATGTGGTCGGTTCGAAATAGCACAAACCCAAGACTTTTTCAAGCTGCCTTTGGCACTTCTTGCAGATGCTGAAAATTGCTGTTGTTGTCTAACTTTACCGATTATCTCAAGTCGCTTTTTCCTACTTAGAATGAATTCGAAAGAGGTATTTTTAAAATTTTTTGAGATACTAGCTTATTTGCCCGGTTACACGGGCACTATGATTTTTTTTATGTGAAAGCTATCTTCTAAGAGGTAGAATATGAAATTTTAGTCAAATATAACATTCAACGTTCACTTGTTCCCTTGTCGTCCAAGTCACTTGTCGAACCATTTCAATCTGTATTGTACGATTTCATATTCATCTTAGGAAGCTTTGAAATATTTATTGCTAAGAAATGTGGATCAATTAAATCCTTCAGTTTCCTCGTGTTTGTCCATCGGAATGAGCTCTGGATTTCGTTCTGGTTGATTTGTTAATCAGTTCGATATTTTTGTTTTGTGTGTGACTGTATGTTATATGAATTTGTGTTTTGTATGTGTTTCGAAGCACTTGAAGAATCGTGTATTGGAGAAAACAGTTCTAGGGAAAATCGTCATCACTTCTGTTGGTGGTGCATTATGTTTTTCTTTTTTTTTTTTTGTTAAATTATACGAAGACCATTGCTAGTTATCCGGTGTCGAGTATTTTTTTTACTTGACTCTATTGAACGTATTTCATATGGCCTGGGGACGGTGCCGCGCGAAAATTTTAAATTGCTTCAAAACACAATTTCAACATGAAAAGTATTTTGTTAATCCAAGTATGTTTACTCTTTCCCAAATCAAGCTGGTTGCTATAGCAATCAATGCTTTATGACTGTCGATACTTTTTGTCAAAAGTAAATACGCTTCGATAGTTTTGTTCATGCCTCATACTTGTGGATAAACTGAAAATACTAAACATTCGTGGCAAGTTAGTGTCTTCAAACCGAGAACCAAGCGCATCAGGATCGATCATGAAGACGCTAATTCAGTTATTCTATTGCGGGATTATTGGTTTGGATAGCTTTCCCTATTCCATCAGCAGGTTGCTGGTTGCATAGCACACATTTTATAATTTATAGATAGATAGATGATATAGATAGATAGAATAGACTATGTTGCTATTTCTCTTGACTTTAAAATCTTGATCCCTTTTTTCATAGTGAACAAATGAAGAAGAACTACATTATAAGTTCTATCTTGTTACTCTCTATTTTCAACCACGTAACACTCATCAACAACGCGCAACCACTCGTTGGAATGTAATTTCACTCTGTGACACTTTAGTGCAGGCCCCGCACTTACCGCCGCGGTATGGCCTACCACCAGGCAACAAAACAAGGTGAAGATATGTCTTGTTCAACCGACAGGCTGGAAAAATCAAAAACCAAATCATAATGTGGCGTCACCAGTCCTGGCCACTGGGGAATGCCTCCGGCGAAGTCTCTTTCGCTTACTGTCCTGGTTCTTCTTCGTCGTGTTTCCCTACACTCAAGTCATTCCATGCCACTCTGAGCATTGCTGGCAAAAAAAAGAAGTCCCCCCTTGTGGTAGGGAAATCTTCTTCCCGGTGGCACGCGGGGAAAAAAACTTCCATTTCGCCGGCTGAGGGTTGCGAACCGGACGATCTCTCCCGTATCGTGTGAGGGTGAGCATCCGCTGACAAGGGTCGACTGGCAAAAGTTTATCCGACCGTGGTGGGAGTCGGAAAGTGTATGAAAAGTCTTTTATGACAGTTCATTATTATCCTTCGAGTTATTCTTGCTATTACAGCTACGATATCCGATCGTCTTTGTTGGTGCACCGGGTCGTGGTGGATCTACCGTTCGCTTTGGCTCTTCTGCTTCTCCGATTCCAAATGTTTTGAAAACCGTAACTAACGACCACGCGGTCTCGTGTTCTCCTTGCTTAGGTTTCCCTCTATGGTGGGTTTTCTTTTTTACTCTCCTGTTTTGTGTTTGCCCCAGTTGCGCCCAGCCTCAGCCCCGATTCCAGATGCCCCGGACGGTCACGAACATGTCATTATTTTCCCGTGTTTTGCTCTCCCCGTGCGCGCATACCTGTCCAATGCTCGACCGGTTCCGTTCGCCTTAGTGGCTACGGCTAGTTTCGCTTTATTTCCGTGCTTTCCAGACAGTCGGTTGACAAACGAAGCGTAAGGTCGAGGTTGGTGTTGTGCAGAATCCCTTTATGATACTACTTAACGTGTTGTTTTACCGCGTTCTTTTCTTTTTTCACGTAGTATTTTTCATGTCCGGAAGCTTTAAGCATTTAAAACGACCGTGAGAAAGGGCATACATCGGTTCTTCTTTTCGTTTTCAACTAATTCTTCTAACCTAAAATGTATTTTAAATTTTCATTTCTTTCATTTAATTTCTTTTAAAATCAAATTTAACCCTAAATTTAAAAAAATACTACGATATTTCCAATCTTTTGGATATATTGTTAAACTCAACTTACGTGCCATAAAAAGATTTTTACACTTATCTCTATCTAAATATCTATATCTCAGATATTTTTATTAAATCCACTTTGTCCTTCAACTTTATCATAAACACTATCACTTCGTATAAGCACTTACCGGTAACTAATGGTGAAAATGTTCTCCCTGTCGATTGGGATCATGACATTTCATGCGTTTATGATACGCCCTTGCATTGTTCGTGTGTGGTGGTGTGTCTGTTTGCTTCCTTGTTTTTTTTTATCAACGCTTTATGGCTTTGCCAAAACTTTCCAATGACGGACAAACACGAAATTGTGATGACGGGTCCACGCACCGAACGGAAAGTGGATAGTCAGCAGTGGTCACCTTCACCTTCGATATGCTGCTTTAAGGCCAATAGTCTCGAGAGAATAGCTCCCTTGCAGCCGACATTGTCGGCCAGCTTTAACGGTTCTTTTTTTATGGGAAAACTTTTTAATACGCCATTTGGGAGAAGTTTCCATTCAGCTTCGGTATTTCTATCGACTTTACTTATGGACTGCTTTTTCCGCTTCTTTTATACATTCTGTATTATTCGGCCAATCGTATACATTCTGCATTATTTAATGTACTTTAGATGCGAATAGTGTGAATTTTGCTGTAAAAAAATGGGTTATTTACTTTCATTTTTGTGTCGGAAGATGCGTGAGTACTGATTCTTATTTACCTTTTTTCTGCTTTTCGTTACAGGTAAATGCTACTATTCCAACAGCTAAGTATACACCACAGTTTTGATCCGACTATAAAGTAGGACCGACAGATTGTGCCTTTAACTTAAAAAATATTTAAAAATTGACTGTCTGTTTCCGATGATGGTCCCGAAATGGTTCTGACGTGTTTGGTTTTTGCTTTAAATTTCCAGTAAACATTATAAAAAAGCATGAGAGGTGGTGAAATTTATTTTTCAATCCATCTTTCCCCCGTTGAAAATTCGCTTGTTTCGTGCCGTTGATAGCTGATAGCGCAACGAGAGCATAACGATAATTATTTGCCTCCGGTGGACGGGAGCCGGTATTTTTTTCTCCATAAAAAAGTGTCCGCGCGGAAAAGGATTTCCATGCTTTTGTTCCCATTGGCGGTGTCACTTGCAGCAATTTTTAATTCACTGAGGTGAAAAACATCTAGACACCCCTATGTGAGTGCTGGGTGCCAAAAGGGCCTGTACCGACCCGCTACATACAAATGTGTGACAACACCTCTAGGATGGGTGGCGCTGATGACAAGCGTGAAATTTTTCACTGTCCCTACGGTTGGGTTTATTTTTTCTCTGGTGGATGTAAATTTCAACCCGCGCACTGAATCTTTTTTTAACTTTTAACCCATCACTTGCTTAACCAATACTTATCATCCGCACATTCCGGTTCCGTATAACAGCTTTTGTGTCTAGCATCAGAGCTGGTCCTGACTGGAGCTCCATGTACTGATTGACTTTGAGAGCAGAAAAAGTAAATCCTACGCTGCAAAAGTTAAACCTTCGTGATGCAGAAGTGGCACTTTGGATAATTAATTTTTACACCCCGTTAACTTGTCGCATTTGCGCTTGGGAAAAATGGAGCACATGTGCGGAAAATAAACCGTCAGGTGCTTGTGGCATTACGCCAACTTTTAGCAAATCCTTTGATCATGGATGATTTTCGCCCATTAATTAGCTTCATAGTTGTTGGTGTGTTTTTACCGTGCGAGTCACAATCACACTTTTGAACGGACCCACCGATACTGCGAACCAATTAAATGCAGAGGCATTCTGTCAAGTGCATTAATTAAAAGAGTGTCTCGACGTATGTGCCGGATTGTAAATATACAATTTGCCATACGAATTCGGCATGTGACATTGGAAGAGTTTACCTTAAACGACTCAGATAAGTGCCATTGCTGTGTGTTAAATACAATGGTTTTGTTCGAGATGATATTGTTTCGAACCAATTCGAAATTTCCTGATATTTTTTTGTTTTATATTTTCAGTTTTCAAACTGAGCTCAACTGAAATAAGCTGATAACTCATGCCTTTCTGCTTCCTTTTGAATCGTTCAGCTGTACAAGTGAGAACGAAACAAATCAATTTATTCGTCATGCGAAGAATATCGCCCAGTCGGAAACGGGGAAACATTCCTTTTCGCTCATTAATCTCTCTTTGTGCTTGTCCAAACGTTTGCGTCTTGCATGACCATTTTTTCAAGAACTTTTCTTTCGAGCAATTGCCAGATATTTAAATGAAGACGGTTAAATCTCTTTGACTCTTTGGTTTAATCAAAGTATTATTTTGTGTAACCGCCTTTTTTTATTTCACAAGACACCAGGCGCCTCCATTGCATTTTGCAAAGCTAGTTTCGATTTTTTTGCAGATTTCTAAAAACACATTTCATTTTTAATTTGATTTGTAATTGTATGATCTAACAACTTTATTCACAAAGAAATCGTCGAAAAAGACGTTGGTTTCTACCAATAACAACAATCAAACTAGTTTACTTACAATACTCTTAGAATATATATTGTTGTGATACTTCGCGAGCTTAAAATATGTTCATTACATGCGCCCGCTTCATCAATGATTTTATGGTGCTGCTTTAAGGATCAACGATGTGAAAAGCTGTGATTTCCCCCCACACCAGCCCCACTTGACACCGTACGTTCCCCCTGTTTCGATGTAGTGAAGCCCAAAACTACCATCCGAGTGGGTGGAAGAAAGTGTTATCACTTTCTCCCTCACGCGCTCTCGCTCACTGCCCGCGTTCGCTGTGTATTATTTATATCTTCATTTGCCGGAATGAGCTATTCATTGAACCGTTTCATTGCCCTCGAGGATGGTTCGGTCCTATTTTTCTTCTCCACGGGCAACTCGAAACGCGTCTTCTGCGGATGTGTTAGTCGCCAAGCCGGGGGCGACCTCGGCGTTGGCCGCTTGGGGACGATCACACGAGATGGGATAACGGGCCGTTATGCAACCGATAATGCTGGAAGCAGCATGGGGCAGCAACTCACAAGAAACGAGCCGGGGAAGTCGGGGTTGGAGTAGGAAGCGAAGGAGACGGCGGATCTAAGGAAAAACTGTGATTCACCCGGCGGAAGCGAGGGAACAGAAGGACCGCAAATCTTGGACGATACCCTTTTCTTTGCGCGGCTTCCGTTGGGGGGGGTGAGAAAATCTCTTCGCTCCTAATAGTTTAGGTCATACGAAAATGCGAAGACAATAAAAACGTGATCGGAATTTTATACCCTCAGCAATTTACCCCCACGTCCCGCAAACACTGCCGACGTTCGTGGCGCTGTAACGCGCTCGTTGTGAACGTGGGCGAGTGAGAGTGCGACGTCTGCTCGGCGTCCTCGGCCTCCGAGAGCTCCGAGCGCTCCCAAAAGGCGACACAGCGTCAGACCAAGGCGCGCCGTTCGGCAGCGGCATTCTCGACGGTTTTCCCTCGGCACCGATGGTTTCCGGTTCGGTTACGGTGGTCTGTCATCTCCGTCCGGGGCAGCCGTTGTCTTCGGCAACACGTTCACCGGGGAAGACGATGCGCTACGAGCGCGCCGAGGCCGCAAGCCAACACCGCACGCCGCAACGTCACAAGTCACAGCTCGGCAGGAAGCATTTCCCAACCACCGTGACGCGGGTGTGGTGGTTGGGGGTAGGGGAAGGTACAATGTAAGAAAGGAAACTTGCGGGTGAACTTTTCGCCGAACGCAACGGAGGACGAAGGGGGTGCGGGCAAATATACGACCGGCAAACAAGATGAGGTTTATCGTGGTATTCCCTATAATCATAACAGCATGTGACGACTACGTAGAGTAGCATCCTTGCTCTTCTGCGCTATTCTCTTGGGAGGAACCCCGGAGCAAGTTCAGCATTCTTGAAGCGGAGTCATTTTTCCTGCGAAGACTGTGCCAGCAAACGTGTTGAGTGATTTTCTCCTGGGAGGTTTTTGGTATTTTTCGGTTTTCATCTCACTAAAAATACGATTGTTTGCGGGATTAAATCACTATGATCTTTTATCAAAATACTGAGACAATATTCATACAGAGTATTTAAAATTATATAATGTGACTACCGTTATACAACAATGATAAAAAAATCTTCCTTATTTCTTATCCTAAGGCTGAACAGAGACAATGAAACTTGTGTTACATTTACGAACGTAGAAACTCAGCAGAAAAACAGCAAAGTAAAATGTAACGAAGATTGCAAAGGTGCACCAAGACCCCCTGATGTTTTCCCTCAGCTACCAAGCGCATGCAATTTACTTTCCCCTGTCCTCTTTATCCTGAAGCAATCGAGCCGGGTTGGCAAGAAACGGAGATTGTTTGTACAGCGGGTGAGAGTAATGGTAGCACGACGGAACGGTGGTTCTTTTTCTGCTGCACGTTGCACACATCTCGCCAATCAAAGACACCTCCCCCCCCCACCCCCCATCCCCCTCCCCCCCCTCAGCTGGGGTGGGTGGTCCCAAAAGGAAAGTGTCGACGATAAACACCAATGCATTCTCACCAGCGTCTTACGGGCGTAAGCGCTTTTCCGTTGATTGCAGTTTCATGATTAGATTTTCGCCGGAAGCAGTAATGTCGTAAAAACAATCGTACCCGAATGCTTCGAGTGATCGAAATTGGATCCAATCAGAGATCGTTTGTTTGTTTGAGTTTGTGCACTGCTTTGGTGGTTTTGGCGGAGGCAAACCGTAATGCGATATCAGTATATTATTCAATCACTGTAAGTGTCAGAAATATTGGGAAATTTGATTTGTTTCGTTTATCAATTTTAACCTGATAAAAATTGTGCATTTTTGTGCAGTGGAGAGTTAAATTTAATTGTTTTATTTGATATTTCATTATTCACTCCCAAAGTTAAGTAGAGATTTTGCTAATACGATTTTAATGCGAGTACAAAATAGAACAGTTTTTCATAACCTAAATTACCATCACCCAATAAACTACCAACGGTGTTTGAATGTTCGTTCGCTCCGGCGAAAGCCTGAAATATGAATATTAAATGCAAATCTCACATTCTTTGTTCCTCCAAATTGAAAGCCATTTGCTTGGAGTCGCGTGAAAAATAAATTACTTTCCACGCCCCGTCGCGAAAAACACACAGCATGATGTTGGCGACCTCCGGCAAACCTTTCTTCCAGCGCAACGAGCGAACTAATGAATTAATTAGCACATTACTGGGCGCTGACGGGAAGCAACAATTTGCTTCGAATTTTCCCTCCCCATTCGTTGCCTGGACGTTCCCTTCCCGCCGCACTTATGCTGCTAGAAAGCTTCCGCGGAAAACTTCTCATGGGGCTCCCGTTTTCTCGCTCTCTCTCTTCTCCTTTTTGCTTCTTTTCCGTCTCCAACCGGGTGTAACGAATTTATCTGCCTGCCAGTGTGTGTGTGTGTGTGTGTGTGTGTGTTCGTGCCTTAGCAATAAAACATTAATGTTGCCGCTTGATTAATGGGTGTTAGCAGAACTGGACCGGAAGAAGTCCACTAACAAACTATGGCACGAGCAACCGTGGTGGATGGGTTTGGTTGAGAGAGGGGAGGGGGGGGGGGAGATGGTGGTAAGAAGCTAAAGTCCATGTACCATCCTGTGCCATGAGATCACTTTTGCTTCGGTGCACAGTTTGACTTTGGAGCATTCGGTAATTCCACAATGAGGACAACCAAGGACAAACGATGAATCTTAAACAGGCCAAACCAAACACACTGAAGATTTTGATGTTTAGTTTAACTAACTTAGTATAAGATCAAAATCTTCCAGTATAAATTATGAAATAATAGTAACTTTGTGCAGTAGGAAAAGAAAGTCTTTAATCTGAAGAAGTGAATCTGCGGAAGTGAGAAAGGTTGTCCATCCACTTTGGACACATTTGAATTGGTAATGGATATTTCCCTCCGGCAAGTGAGGATTTTCCCAGGTACAACTAATCTGTCGACGAATCCCTGGTGGACGATTGCCATTTCTGCATACCTCAAGTACGGGTTTGGTCCTTTTATGTTCTTTTTTTTTTGTCAAATTGATCTCGTCTGTGAAGAGCTGGAAGTCCCAACTGTGAATCGATTCACCTTTCTTCCTTATTTTCATTCCCTGGTACCTGACTCTGGTAGTAACAGAATTCCGCCCACTTTCGTGCCCGAGGAAGATTGCAAATGAAAAGAAGATGTTCACCAATCCAATCATGTCAGATAACACCGGTAATGTGTGGTGTCTCCACGGACGTGCCTGTAAATGTGAATGAAAAATGTCGTCGACGGTGACGTTACAAATGCTGCATGCTTGAAATTTGCATGTGCAATTCTGTATTAGATTGAGGACCTTTCAATGTAATTTTTTAGGGTATCGTTTTTCACAAATGAAATCATTTCCTGTAACGAAAATGGGGAACTTAATGAATCGATCGCAAAGGATATTTTTGAAGTATTACCTTTCGAGGTTTGTAGTTTATTCATCTTTTAACCAACCGCAATTCAATAGATACGTATCATGCGAGATGCATTCATATTAATCTTTCACCCAAGATTTATTCATATGAATTCATGAATCTATGACGATTCAAAGCTTCAAACGTTTATGAATCTTTCGAAACCTTAATAAAATGTTCATGATTGTTTCATGGATCTTTCACGAATCTCCATGATTATTTCATTGGCGTGGATAATGCGACCAAAAGAAAAACAATGGATCTCCCTGGCCAGTTTTTGATCTTCACTTTTCACCAGTTGATTACACTTTGGGATTCATGAATCTCTCATTAAAATATTTATGAATATCTAAAACACAAACAATCATCCAGATTCAAGGGTTCTGAACCTGAATAACACAACTCTAGTAAAAACGGAAAGTACAAATAAAATCCAGCTCCAAAATTGGTTCATCCTTCTTCAGATTATTGGCTGTTTAGCAGTTTTGTCACCTCTAAATGGCACGTCGCTTATCCGAATCACTCGGTCGGTCGGTGAAGGATAACTAAGAGGAACATTTCCCTTTTCCCTGTGCGACTGTGTACCGATGAGATTAAACACAATTCAATGAACCATATCTGCCGATATTCACCCAAAGCCGAACCGATTGCCAACACGACACTATTCCCAATTTTCTTCGGGAATGGGGACTCTATTTAGCCCTTATTTAAATTTTCATACCACTCTGGCAGCACTCTTTCGCTCGCCCGGTTTCGGTTTCTTTCATTCTTTCCCATTTCATTCGTTCCCCGTTTTCCAAGTGGCCAAGAAAAACTATTGATAGCAAACGAAGTGTGAAAATGGATGATGGTGGAAGAAAAACTCCGCCGAACGAGTGAGTGGGAGCGGCGTCCCAACGGTGGCCGGTGAGCGAGAAGGAAGGCGGAAGGAAGTGAAACAAATTTCGCTGCAAACCTCCTCATTTCCGGATCATCATCACCAACGTCGTCGTCGTCGTCGTTGTTCGGTTCGGGCCCGACGGGTTTTCAAGGAGTGGAAAGCGATGGAGAGAAAGGTGATGCGGATGGCAAATGGTAGCCCTGGCATGGGATAGGGATGGAGCGCGGGGCAGGATAATAAGAGAACTTCTCCAAAATCCAATTTCGACAAAAATCGCATTATCCCTCAAGCGAAGCGAACGGGTGAATCTCTCGGGCGGGCAAAGAAGAGTGGTGGGATCGAGACGGCGACGAGTGGCGACGGAGAGCGTTGGCTTGCTGCGAGCCGGGGGTTTTCGGGCGAATTTTGGGTTGGGACGATGGCGCGCTCTACTCCACGAGACGATGATCATGCTTAAACCGAGAATACTACCGTTCGTCGCAGGCGGAAGTGGAAAACCTCGAGCCAACCTCGGAGTGATTTGGCGATACTCGAGCGCCACTTTTCCTGTACGCAGACACAGAAGCATCCACACACACACGGCGACACACAAGTTTGCAGACCAACGGCAATCATTTCGAGCCACTACAACTACTAAACCGAGAGGACTGCTCCTCGAACTTCGGCTCAGATCTAGATGATCCGATAGTAGTGTGTCCTTCGTTCCATTTGCCGTTCCGTTTTGGAGACCCTTTCCGCCATGGTGTTCTTTTGCGCAAAAGATGTCCTGTTAGTTTTGTTTTTTTTTTTGCTGCTAGATTTTCTCGCATGACCCAACATTAAATTGGGCTCCAACGCCGGGCTCGACCAGCGACAACATTTTCTTTCGCTTAATCCAAAATCCGGAGGCGACCACGTGAAGGCGTGCTCTCGAAACCGGGATGGGTCTTGCACACAGGATATGTGGTAAGTGAGTTAGTGGACCGTCGTGGAACGGCCACACACACACACACATTTGTGTCGGCGGATGTCTCTGTGCGAGGGAAAGAGTTTCGGGTTGCGGTTTCGGAAGAAGAAGCAAGCGGGTGGAGTCGGAGTCGGAGTTGTCGGGTTTTCTGGAGAACATTCAATTTTCAATTTCCCCCTCGCCTTCGTGTGGGGTTTTCCGAGTGCCGGTTTTCGTTCCCCGGGCAAGGGCCGGCCCCCCTTCCGTTAGTATCCTATTAACACCGAAAGAGGTTTCTTCGTTGCGTCCAGCCGGAAGTTGACATCCGACGTGGAACGCAAGACACACCGAATTCTCCTATCTCGTATGCATACTCAAGTGGAGCGGATTTGGCGATAGTGTGCTTCGTTCCGTTCAATGAAACAATTTCGTGCCGTCTCGGTTTTGTCCGGGCACTCCGGTACTTTCCGGTTTAACTCTTGAGGTATGCAAAACAGCGATCGACAACGGACGGTTTGAATTGGAGTGGCTTGTTATGCACCCCGGCGCATTTATTTTCCCTCTGCTGATTTTTCGCTGCTCAGGAATAATCCAACCACTCGGACAGTCGTCCGCTCCAGCTACGCTGGAATGTGTAGGATTGTATGTAAAATATGTAAACAAATTTTCTTTTGTAGGCCATCGCCATGATGACAGAAAACAGGAGGGCGACACATAGTGCGTGCATTTTGTTTACTGCATGGACTGCCTACATTAGTGTAACTCTCCTTTTCGCTTTTTCCTTGTCTGTTGGAATGCATGTGCTGCACATCGACCATTGGAAGATACTCATTCGGTGCTGATGATGGTAGAGGAAGGTTCCAAAACCCCTCCCTTTCCGGGAAATTCTTGAACCAAACCGTGTGGGATGAGAAGTGAAAAGCTATCCCCAAAACGGAAAGCGACAGCAGGGGCAGCTTGAAAGCAATTTTCGTTATTGTTATTGCGCTCTTTTTGTGAATTTTTGGGGAGCTTCCTTGACTTATCAGCGCCTTTATAGTGTTGGACTTTGGAGCAATTTTTTTTTTCTTTCGAAGCACTTGTTTCTGCCCTTCTCAGTGCCATCAACATTGCTTTCAATTATTAATAACATTATCCGTTTGCTAATGCCCTTACAAAATTGCATGCTTTTGGGATGTCGCTTTTATGGGCTGTCCTTTCGCGCGCTTTGGACAAGATTTAGCCGCTTTTTCGTTCGGTTTTTCCGACGCTCTTCTAAGTCACTTTTCTAAGATGGCTCATTCAATGGCGCTTGGCGAGTCTTTTCCGTTTCTGCCCTCTTCATTAGTTTCCTGCTATCCATGTTCCATGGAAACGGGGAGACGAAAAGAAAACGGACGAACAGAAGAAGAAAAAAAGGGAAATTCAATTCTTGCCGTCGGATCAGCTTAGCATTTTTCCTTCGCATCTATCTTTAACTTCTCGTATCATCTTCGTCGCCGTCGTCGTTGGTGTCATTCTCCACCCGCGCCAATTGTTCGTCGAGCCTGTCTATCGTCTTCACTTCTCATTAATGTGACCCCATCGAGCCGAGATGGCCGAGGACCAGAAGGAAATGTCTGTTCATTTCTCGTGATTATGTTGTCTTTCGGGGTGCCCTGCTGCCTGCTGCCGGCTCGAGTGGGTGATCCTTTCTTTCGGCGCCCCCGGGCACCGAATGATGCGACAATGACACCATCTTGACGGCCAGTTTCCGGTTTCGTCACCACCGCCACCCCCCCTGGCTCGCTAATGCCGTCGTGCCACTTTCGTTGCATTATTGTGTGCCGAGCAAAAAGGGATAATGAAATGAGAAGGAATGGTCCTTCGGTCGGTGGGTAAGGTTTCGTTCGCTTCCGGCAAGCAATGTTGGTTGTGCAAATAAAAAAACTGCTTCGGATGAGCCCTCCGTTTTGTTGTCCGTCCGAATGGCCGAAAGGGATTAGAAAGAAACCGAATAGGGTTCGAGGCACGAAGCTTCCTCAAAAATAAAGCTTTCCCTTCCGATCGCTCTGAAGGGTCTTCTGCTGATGCTGAGAACTCCTTCTGAGAAGCGGTTGATTTCTGCAACCCTTAGCTCTGGTACGATTTCATCCCAATGTCCGACCCAGAATGGGGAAAAAACTTTACAAAAGCAAAATATCTGGCAATTATGGTCACGCGACGGTCCAAAATAGATCCGTTTTCCCGCACGACGCCAATTTTGTCCGCAGAAATGTCCCCGTCGTGATTGTGCGTGTGTGTGTGTGTGTGTGTGTGGTCCGTGGGTGCTTCCGGTAAGAACATTGGAATCCCAACGCGTTTCGATCATTACATCCGATTACGAGCGACCAAATTGAGACAAATGAAGGGATTAGGTGTAAATGTAATCGGATTGTTTTATTAGTTGTTGAATTTATTTCAAAGGTTTTTTTTGGTTCACATCGGTTGGAGAAACAAACTCTCTGTGTATTCTTAACTGATAAATGTAAATAATCGTATTTTAATTATATAGAAACACCAATCAGAGAAGCTTATTTTATTTTATAGGACATATAGAGGGCAATAAATGTCTTGTTAAATACGCGTTGTCAGTATGATATCTAGCAATCAATATTATTTTCATTGAAAAATCGTCCGCAAACGGGAAAACCCCACGATTATCAACACCAACGACGCGTCACAAAGCGGAGAGAACGGGCTCGGGCTTCGGGTGACTTTGGAATGGCCCTCGTCGGATTAATAATTAATGATCCGCCGATTGACACGATTCAAAGATTGACATTCTTCGACATCCATTTACCCGAAACACGTCCATCAAACATCATTCGCGGCTTGCCGCACCATTTATCACCGGGCGGCTGGCCGAATGGGCTGGGGAAACCCCCTCGCCTCAGTGTGCCTCATTTTCCAGCCGTTGTCGCATCGAAATGGCGCGGAAGGGCTTTGTGGCGACTGTGCGATTATGAGCAGTAATTTAAGAAGCGTCGTGACCGAAGAGTGCGAGAGATGATGACATTAATCTTGGCTGGGCTCCCGTGAGGTGGTGGGGGTTTGGCACCGTAATAGCATGACCGCGACTCCAACGGATGTTGGGCGAACCCCGGAAAACCACGTACCGTCCATTACGGGCGCATCGTTTCCCGGCGTATCCGGCCTTCGGGCGGATATATCACATTTATTCATCATCTCAGACGAACCGAATCTCGGAAGTGGGGAAAAAGTATTTTCATTGGTTCATTTCTTGTTTCCAGAAGAGACTGGATAAGAAATAAAATATTCCAAAACGAAAATGGTTGTGACCATTTTAAATAAATTCAAGCATAAAAGTTATAACATCTGTTTCACATTGAGATCACTTGTTCTGTCACAGTTTCCTCTGTAGAATATGATCATAAATGACAAAATAGATTGGAATCATAATATTATTTTTTCTACCCCCAAAGTGTCACTTTAACAGATGGTGCATGCAAGATGAGTATCTTGCATCTTATGTAGTCATCTTAAAATCCCAATCTCGCCCCCGGCTTCAAAGCAACTAATAAAATCCACCATAATGACCCACGAGAGCCACGAGAACTCGACTCGACTCGCCGCCACTCCTCGCTCGATTAGTTAGCTTTCGTTTCCATTCACCGGTAGACCACTCCGGGCCGCTCGAGTTTTCCTTGAGATAACCTTTAAAAGCGAACGTTTTGGTACAACATTCCTCTTCCGGCGCCGGTTCCGGGCGTCTGCGTTGCCGTTCTGGTGGAATGTTGGGAAACATCCCGGACGAACGTAAGATGCACTTCTTATCTACCATATTTTAATGGTGTACCGAAGAAGGATAAACCTCTGCCCATTACGCGGGAGGGGGAAGTTGCTTGGGACGGGCACCGCAATAGAAAATCCCGCCCGTAAGGTGAAGTCTCAAGCGGTGGAGTCAAGCTGCAATATTCACCAAAGCTTCGCTGGAATGCACCTCTGCCGGTGCAAAGCAGCACACGAACATGTCTTTGGGGCTTCCGTCGAAGAGAATGTTGGGCCCACCATACGACGGAAACACGTCGACCGGTGGAAGGAGGCATTCGATGGGGCTGGTCGAAGGTGAACCGCCATCTTCTACCTACCTGCACGGAGGAATGCAGCGCTTCTAAGGCCACCTAAGGGTGGTTCAAACTCCTCGACGTAACATTCTTCAAGATAGCCGTAAAGAAGAAAACCGGAACCTTAATGGGAAGGATGATCCCGCTCGTTGGGTGGCACGAGCGTTTCCGTCCTTGACATATTTCGTTTCGTAGTGCTTTGAATCCTTTTACATCTCCTACACCCTGCCGCGGGGAGGGGGGGGGGGGGGTGCCGTATCTTTCACCGAAGCAAGCAAACGGAGGGCACTCTTTTACGCCCGTAAATGCGCTGAAAACCGCCACTCGTTGGACACGTTTGGCCCAAACGCAAACGAATTGACTTCTACTAGCAGTAGAAGCGTTTGCTTTCCATCTCAGCAAAATAGTAGTTTAAGAGGGAAATCTTTCAAGGGACTTGTGAAGAGCGCAAGGAAGGTCTTGAAGAAAGATTTAAAGAATATATTTGTTAGTGGCGTAGGTTACCCATAGCAAAAGAAACCGGTGATATAAACGCTATTTTAAAGAGATAAGCACTTTTCTACAAGGTCTTCTTCATTCCTATTTTAGATCTTACATTCTTTTTTAAATTTTCTAATATGTTCTTCATAAACATGTTTCCTTCAGCTGTGAGTCACTAAGTGCAGCCACTTTATCGAAAGTCACCATCAACTTACGTACAACCATTTTACAAGATACTATTTATAGGCAAACGACACGTGGTTTCCAGGCATGGAAAAGGAAACATCTTTGCCACCCGCGTCAGCACTTGTTGTCATATCGCCCGTACGCAAAACGTGCAACAACTCGCTCCTGACGACATGTCGACGCGTCTCGTCGGCGTGCCGGTAAACGGTAAAATGTATTACATTAATTTGCATTTTAAATCCGTCGGCAAATCATTATGGTTCGTGGCGAGGTGTGGTGGAAGTGGAAAGATGCGACGCCAGACGTTACATACGAGGCACAAAGTATTATTCCTTCAAACGGAAGGGGATGGCACGGGGTTTTCTTTTTCACTCCCACTCCTACCAAGGACTGGAACATGACGCTGTAAAGGATCGACGGGCATACGTTCGGTACAAAAGAAGGGCGTTGAAAAAGACATACGTGACGAGGGTGCCAGGTGGTTCGCCGGTTTCGAGCTCCTTCAAACGCTGAATTTACTAACATCATCCGCGGCCTGCCTGGATAAGCTCGTATGGAGCGCGTCCGCGTGAATGGAAGCTAGAAATTACGTCTAATTATATGATGCTACCTGACGGTAGTTGCGACAAGTGACATCCCTTCTTGCCAACAGTCCTCCAAAGTCTCGCAGTCGCTCGCTGCCAGTCTTTTGTGCGAGACCCTCTGTCTGTCTTCGCAACAAGCGGTAAGGCCATAGAAATCCTCGGATGGCGCCACCCGCTCCTTGGTTTCGCAGGAGTTGTTGAATAATTAAGACGAGACGTACCAAACTCTTGTGTAATGTCATGTCACCGTTCCCACCAAGTACCTCGTAAGGACGGTTTTGGTGTTTCAGAAAGTCCTCTGTTCCGGAACAGGGATTGCGCAAGGGGTGGGTAAAATATTGCGCAAAACTATGACACCTCGCCTCAGAGCATAGAAATTGGACCTATACTGAGTGGGAGCTATGAAAAGGTGTATGTGTTTAACGTCGTCAGAATGTTTGTGGTTTTAATTAGAAGTCATAATTCGCGCCGCACGCTGCTAAAGAAGTATCTGCTCGACGCCACGCAGTGGCATTTTATCACGACGTTGGTGATTATAAATCTGATGTCGGCTGGAACGTGAGTGTCAACCCTCTTTTTTCCACTACGGGTGCATCGGAACGCAAACGCTATTTATCCACTGATTTACTCTAAATTCTTCATCTAACAAGACTCACAAAAACACGGAATATGTACTCCAAAACTATATTGTTCGTTCACAACATTATATCTTCGAAGAATGGCCCATCTGGCATTTATTCGGCTCTTTTATGACTATTCAACAAACATACCAACGCATTAGTGCTAACACAAGCTAGACATGGCGGTACATGGACACGGTTTTCGCCAAAGAGCACGACGACCCATTCTCATCAAATGCTAATTAAGGAAGTGCCTTTGTTGGGCATGTCTCGACCATCCTCCCCCGGGACCTTTCGTGGCCACAAAAGAATCACCCTCACCGCCCCCCTCCACGGAGGGCAAGTGATTGATTAGTTTCTAATGGGACGGTATCTTTCAAATCTGTCTCGCAATCTATCAGGGTGAATAGTTTTGCCGGCAGGTTTGTGCAGCATTCGGTAGCTCTTCCTTTAAAGTGCTATAAACTAACCTTTTTATTGCCTACAAATTGATTGCATAATGGTGCTCGGTTGAATATATAATCGGTTGGTGGTTGTTCGCAATTCCGGTCCTTTTGAGTCAATATTTTCTACTCCGTGGAAGGAATTTGATCTATTATTGAATAACTCACATCGTTAAATTACCTACCGTTTTCCGATTTTATCAACGTGCTGGACAATTGAGGGTATCACGATTGGGAGCGCGGAAACGATAAACTTCTCGACGCTGGCCCATACAAAAGGTAAACAACACTTTGAAAAAAGCGAAAAAATGGCTGGCCGTCTCGACGATCCAAAACGACGCCACCTACGTGTCGAGACGATGCGCCGACACGAAACGACGCGCGTCGTTATCGTCGAGCAGTTTCAAGCACCTCCTGGTCGATGGATCTCTATAGACCGTATGTTTCCGAGGCATATGTGGCTTCTATAGATCTTGGTATTTACGAAGAACATGATAATTCAGGATGCACTTTTCATATCAACGTTGTGTTTTGACAAGTCACTTTGATTTATTTAGACTTTTAGCCATAGTATAAAACACACCAATAACTCGATCGTTTTGAAAATTGATTTAAAATCAAAGTGCTCGAAAATTGTTGAAAACTATATATTTATATACCTTGGAATACTTGTATAAATACCCAGGTTGCTATTCGAGCAAATATGCGGAAACTTTCGAGCAATAACGCGGAACTGGATCATAATACCCTCAAATATCTGTTTTCCTGCAATAAATCTGCCTTGGGTAGTTCATCAACACTCTGTCAACACAGATATTTATACCTCAGTTATGTGGAAGATAAATCCATTGAAAGCTGTTCTTCTCAGTTTCACATTACAGAAATATAGCATACATGTTGGATTATTGACGGGAATGTGATAATTCACTATTGTCCAGCATTTTCATGGAAACCCGTACTATTGGAATGAATGGAAAATGTGGGTACTGTCAAATTCCTGGAGCGTATCAGCTTTGAAATCAATTCTTTTCGTCGAAACAATGGACTTATTGATAATAGTATAATGTAATTATTAGCGTGTGTCAAACTCGCTAATGGAGCTTGAACAAATTATGGAAAATATACTAATAATTGGTTATTATAGTACGGTAGTTTTGAATAAAATAGATATAGTTACACCATTTGTTCTAAAAAATGTATTTAAAAAGGATGACACCAAAGTTCTCCTACAACATTTACCTTCAGCTTTAATCCAACGGCCACCCAACAGTACCGATTTGAAATGGCTACACCACAGAAGCTTAGTAACGTCCTGCCGCACAGTGGACAATATCTGCCAAAGGTACCGATAACCTTCCCACCGGCAAAGCGAGCTTTAAAACCTGTAGTGTTGCGGGGGGGAAGCAAAAGTGCGGAAATAAAAAAATAAATGCGAACGAGAAAAAGACGTCAGCGACAACTGTTGCGACAAACCATTCACCAAGCCATTTGCAGACGCAGACCAGCCAGACGTCGTTAACGATGAGCGGGAAATAATTTTCTTTGGCTTCACCCAAGCGTTAAGTTTCCTTCCCCATTTCGTTTTCCCAAACGTACACACACACACACAGTTTCGTAGGCGTACGGGACAGCTTGTCGCTTTCCGCGCGATGAACCTTCACGGATTGACATCCTGACGTAGGGCGGGCGAATGATAAGGAAGAATGAGGGGGGGGGGGGGGAGGGGGTGGCTCGAACGCAACGCGAATGGAGTCGTTGCTCTGCTGCGCAAAATTGTCCCGCGATAGCTCGCCCCGTCCTGCGGAGACAATAAAGTATTTTTCCTTCCAACATGACATCCCAAACCGGTGCGGATGAGATATCGCCCCGCTGCTGGTTATTGTTCTTGACGCGCAATGTGGAGGCCTGGTCGCAAGGCAGGAAAATGGCTGACGCGGATGTCTTTCTCTCCGGCTTGCGTAAAAAAGTCGTCCTATTTCTATTTCTTGGTTTGCTTGTATTTTTTCTGTTTGTTTCTTGCTGCGTGCCCGTTGATGAGTGCCTGTTATTATATTGCTTGCTCACTCGCTTTGCTTTCATTCTCAAAGGCACAAAAGTTACCATCGCAACGGGCCTCGGACGGAAAGGGCTACCAGGGTTGCGACCTAAGGTAGGGTTTTCCTTCCGATGGGAAGGCAAAAAAAAAATTAAACCTTCCACGACGCAAACAAACCGAAGATCGGCGTCCGGTTATCGGCTGGAGCAGCCACAAAAGAGACAGCTCTAGAAATTGATATCTTAATATTATCGTAGCCCTGACAGTTTTCCACGGATCGCACGGACCGCGACAAATTGGATCGGAGCTGGCCCCCAGCGGCGTAGAGGTTCTCCGATGTTCAGGTTATGAAACACCATTGAAAGGCTGATCTTGGGTCCAGGGGGGAGCCATTCGGTCGGCCGCCGTTTATCGATGGTTGTATCCAACTTTTTAGATCGGAAACTTTTTAATTGAATTTCTTGCTACGAGCATACCGGCCTGGTATGATAACACAAAGGAAGATTGTGGAACTAACCACATCAAAAGTCTCTTAAAACTATCGGTGGTATTATAACGCTGGGAGAAAATACATAAATTTCAATTTGATGTGTCAGTTTTTGTGCTCTCAAACATAGAATAATGCATTCGATACATCGTAAGAAGTATTGAAAGAGGAATATAACATGTTTTAATATGTGTATCGAAATACTGAAAGCTTGACAGAAATTCGTGACAAATAAATCAGAATTCATTTAAAAGTCACCGACTCTTATCATCGGATTACAGAAAGCAGGCACAAACTGTAATAATTTGTTGTCTGTTCCGTGAAAAGATGTAAAAAAAAGGTCCAAGCTTATACAAACACAACACTACGTAAGCCAGCGTATACCAAACCAAAGGATGGCTGGTAGGATTGTGTATTCAATCTTTCATGTGAAATTCCAATACTCTGTAGCAGTACTGAATAAAAAAAAGGGTCAATGTGTTTTCCCTTCGCCGATGCGCCGAGACCCGATTTGCGCGGGTGAATTCCGCACCAGACAGAAAAAGAAAACACACACACATGTACGGCAATCCATCATTAAATTAATCCACAATTTACGACCATGTCCTTGCTCACACACTCGCAACCCCTCGGAGCGCAAACGAACGGGATGATTTTGAGATTTCGATTGCACATTTTCCACTACCGGGGGAAAGCGTAAAGCTTGGGTTTTTTTTTGCCACCATCCTCCCCCCAAACGCCGTTTATCCTTTCTCACGCATCGTGTTCCAAAAGGGTGGTGTTTGTTTGCCGCTTTTTTTTCCAACTACCTTTCTTCCACATTTGAACGGAAATCTGCACCCTCTTAACCCCGCCGGGGGAGGATGAATGGGTGGGTGAAGTGTAAATTCCGTTGCCAGATACATTTCTCGCAAACGCACTCTGGCACTGATTTATAGAAGCTTTTATTGAATAAAAAAGTCCGCTCGTACCCGGGGCAATCCCTCGAAAGTGGCAAATTTGCTGCTCTGTGTTTCGGTTTTTCCCGTTGTTGGTTCCGTTTTTTAGTTTTTCACTAGAACAGGACAACCATTTGAAACGGTAACGGCTGCTCACACGAGGCAGGGAGGGTAAAAAGCGTGTTGAGCAAATAATAATAATAATCCGTTAGTATCTTCCAGGCAGGACGCGCGCATATCCATCCCCCACGCAAGGAAGGGGAAAATCAGTTTTTCCCGCCCAGCGTAAAAATGGCAAATTGTTCCGTTCTGGTGCGATGGAAAGCCAACCCCACCCACGGGCTGGCGGTTTTATCACGCTGGCTTTATTTGCGCTTCGGTTATTCGGGCGAACGGAAATCTTCGGTTGAAATATTGCACTTTGATTGCTGACCTTTCGTTCCGGCTCATAAATAATCGATGCAGACGAAACGACGTACCGGGAGCGAGCGGCGACTGTAAAGCGACTGCTTTGGATGGTTTGGTGGTTACGATGCTTTCAGCCATTATTCTTGGCGCACGGTAGCAGATCCAGCACAGCCGTATGACTTCGCGGGACTTCCCGAAGTAAAAAGGCAGCGAAGAGCGTTGAAAAATTGGTTTACTGTGCGTCGTTTCCGCAAAACCATTACCGCTTGCGGTCAAACTGGTCAAACTGGCTTCGGCGACGGCCACATCTCGCCTTAAGCGCGCGAGCAGGAAAAGGGTTTGATCCCTACTTTTTTTCGGCCCTTCCACGACCATAACTGGAGCTGGAAGTGTTCCGCTTGCCTGCTTCCGGATCAAGGCCGGACCACGCGCGAGACACACAGACTGACACAGAGTCTCACACTCGCAAGACGCTGAACTAGAAACCAAAAGCTGTCCAGCTGTTGTGAGCTTTCGGTCCAGGCTAGCTTCACCCTTATATGACCCGCCCCAGACGACACGTAATCGGGCGAAAACAGGTCTCGAGGCCGTCTCGAGTGGAAAAAGAAAGGGTTTAGACGGTGGGACTTGAAGGGCAAGCCCTTCTGGCACGAACACCAACACACAAACCAAGCGACCAACCAACCGGATTGCCGATCAGCTCTGCAACCTCTTTCGAGATGTTGTAATAATCATTAATCGCGCGCCCGAAGGTATCAGCACGTTTGCACCTCTTACAATGTGGTGGAAGATTGCACAGATCGATCAAGGTGTGATTAAACTGATTTTGTATTAAGTTTCTACATTTATTTATAAGTGAAATTCGTAAACTCGCGACAGCTATAAAAATTGTCAATTCGCAAAGTTTCACCAAAGTTGCACGCATTCCATTTCGCACAACAAATTGTTTGCGGAACTGCATTGCAACAGATGGTGCAGTAACGTGTCGCCGGTCACCCACCCGGCTTCACCCACCAGCCATGCTTGCGAAGTGAGAGTTGTCCAACGGTCGAGAAACACGAACCGGTTTTTTTTATTTTGTGTTCACCCCCTCTAAGAGATTGAAATTGAAAGTTGCTGCATCACGACCCGAAACACGATCTCGGCGCTTGTGCTGTTGCACCACCACCGAATGCATCGAATGTGCCCAGTGGTGATGCAGTGTTAAATAACGATGCACTTAACAGCCAGCGCACACACACATACACACGCCCTTCGATGCAGCTGTTCACTGGCGTGTTCGGTTTTAATCAACTAAAAGGGTGCATGCGTGCGTTAATTTAAAAAAAAAACTAGTGACTCACATTTTAAAATCTCCACCTCGTTCGCCCCGGCAGGGTGTTAAGCGTGTCTTTGCTTCGAAGATTATCCAACTTGCATTTGCCGCCTGGAATAGTTCAATCCGTTTGCACATTTTTCCACCCTGTCCTGCATGTGTGCGGAGAAAATATCCAAGCAAAAGACCGACATCTCTCGGTCAGTCTACTATCGGCACCGTTGCGGTATTGCGAAGGGTTTTCCTTGGAATTGATAAAGTAATGCATTCCAGCGCCGCCCTTAAGACGCTGAATGGGAATCGTCTTTCTCAGCCGGTAGCAGACGCTTCCTTGTGTAGGTGCGTACAGATTTCCATTAGGTGTCAGACACGGACACTTCCCGTTGGGATTGGTCTGGAAGTGCACTTGATTTGCTAATAAGCATCGGAGCTGTGCTGAGTGCAGCTGCATGTGCGGTGGAGAGGAAACCAACTCATCCCGGGGTCGAAAATGTAGCAATCTTGCTTGGTAACCATAAATATTGGTTCATGCAGGGGACGTGCATCGTTTAAATTACTTGATATATTGGAAAATAAATCAAATAGTTCGGGATTTCCGGTCTGGCGCTCTGGCTCGAGAACCGGGCAAACGCATCCCCCTCCTCCCGTTAGGTGCTTTGTTGCCCTTCCGCATCCTTTGTGTGATCAAACGGATCGAAAGCTCGAAGCACTCGCTTGTGCAGCAGCAGCAGCAGTCATGACGTGACTTTAGTTTTCCATTCCGGTGCCCGGGCAGCTCCTTTCCGAGCGTAATCGAGATTCTCGGAACGAGATTGTTATCCTTTTTCGCTCGCTATCGATGGTACTTGTGGGGGGGGGGGGGGTCCTGCATGTTTCCCGGATTTTTCTCGCATGCTTCTTCTCCACAATGGAAGCTATTATTTCCTCACACTGTATCCGTTTCCCGGCCCGGGGTTTTCCTGCCGGCGGGCATCGTTTTCTCCCGGGTTTATCTTGTTTGTGTAGGACACCTCGGATCGTCCCAGCACCATCTCCGTGCACCGGTTCCTTGCTTTGTGGTGCTTGAGTTGTTTCATTTTTTGGTATTCTGTTTTTTTCTTCTCCCCACTACCACAAAACATGAAAACCACGTGAACAAACAAATTTTGCGGAAAGCTAGAATAACACAATCCGACACAAGCACTTTACGAACCCCCGGAAGGGTATTCAAGCGTTCAAACTCATTGCTCTAATTGTCTTCAGTTAGATCTTATCCATCCGTTATAAAATATAAATTATTCACCTTTGTCCTTTCTCCGTTCAATTTCAGATTGGTTCCCTCAAGGGATACTACTTGTTCCATCACAACCACGTGCGAAAACGATCGCTGGACCGAAGCGACGTTCATCACAATGCACTCAACACCGAGCCAGAGGTAAGCTAGCTGTGGTTAACCATTTTCAAAGTTTAAAGTACGTTAAGCAAGAAAGTAATAAATAATAACTTTCTACTCTTGTTTCGTTCTCCACTTCGAAAGGTTCGATGGGTGCAGCAGCAGCACGAGAAGCCTCGGTTCAAGCGCGACTACAGCACGTTCGATCAGGACTTTGTCCGATTTCCGGGCTTCCGGTCGCTGGTGGCGCCCGGCTCCCGGATGGCCTATCGCGATACGAGCACGCACAACATCTTCCCCGATCCACTTTTCAAGGAACAGTGGTACCTGGTGAGTAGCGTATGTGTTCTTCTTCAATCATGTTCATGTACATCACAACTCGCTTCCTTCCCGGCTCTTTTTTTACTGTTGATTGTTGTGTCTATTTGTCACGCTTTGTAATTATCCTTTCATAAGCTTTATATCCTTGTGATAATTGTTTTTTTTTTACAAAAATGCTGGTGAAGTGCCAATAAACCTTTTATTTGTAGTGTTTTTGTTGAATTTATTAAATTCACTTCATTTTCACGTCGCCCCTCGTCGGTAAAGGGCGTCTTCTTCAGTTTGCTTTCAATTTATCATCTATGTATGCGCGTCGTTGGGCCACACGTGCTAGGAGGAAATATAATTTGTTTTCCCATTATCCCCTCGAGGACACCCGGAGCGCGACCCTCCCCGTCAGTGTGTGTGCGTATCAACACAAACACCAAAAAAACAACAAGAAATATTTGCCCAACGGAAAGATGTGCTTAACGAAGAATGTTTTCCCGAAAAAAATATTCTTACGCGTGTACAAACCGTTCGGCTCTCGCTAGGTTGAGGCTTGTCGTGAACTTTATCGTACCCGGTATGTGTTTATATGCTTATTCGGTGAAAAACTGGCGTTTGCACGGATGGTGCCGGAGTACGTTTAGACGTGCCACCCCGTTTGAACCCCGCGTGTGTGTGTGTTCACTTGCCCTTATCTCCTCCCATCGTCTGCTGTGGATGTGAGGTCGATCCATTTTTTGGCTAAAAAAAGCATGTTTTAGTAGGATGAAGAACTCACTTTGAAAGGTAAAAAAAATAGATGGTGGAGAAAATTCACTTCCAAATGCCCGGCAAAGGAGATACAGCCCCGTTTTTTTTTTTTAGCGAGCGCATGTTTGACTTAGTGCACACAGTCATGTGTGCGTCCCCTGGGAAAGAATTAAAATTCGTCCGCTCTGTGTCGCAGTCGCATTATTTTTCTTTTCCCCCCGCCGTCAACTTCTATTGCAAAGCGGTTACTTTAAACAGCGGAAGCGACCCACCGGAGCGACCGGCCGAGTTTCATGAAACCTTTCCCACCCCCCCCTCCCCTCTCCCCTCCCCCTCGTCTCAGTCTAATCCTTTCGAAATTGTAGCCTTGTTTGACTTTTGCTAGAGAGCTTTTTTGATTTATGTGTTTCCCTACGTCGTCGCGAACCACACTCCCACGCTCTTTCCCTTCCCTTTCCCCCAGCGTAGGGTTTTGCTAAAATGTCCGTGGAAATGCGATATCCTTTCGCATCCGTTTGGTGCTGGGTGTGAGCGCGTTCCGCTCAGTGGGCGGCAGTTTCGCCCGCGCGCACATTTATGGCGAGCACAAACGGAAGCGTCCCGATTCACACCATCGCTGGTGCGCCCCGGGGCGGGAGGGCTTGTGACTTGTGAATAGAGTTTGGGTGGGGGGGGGGAAAAAAAGGAAAGGAAAAAGGCCAGAAAGACACAACTCTCGAAGGCCTGTGGAAAATCGGTTTGACTAATGACCGAATGCCAAGAGGAAAGGAAAGCAAGCAAGCAGGGTTATGTTGAAGTAAGAAAAGCGCGTAGAAAATAAATGGCGGCCCACATTCGGTGAGAGTGTTGGTACGCGGCCAGCATCCGCTCGACGATGATGATCGTCCCCCCGCCAGCAGAAAGGATGCGAAATTAGAAGCGCAAGCGGGAAAATTTGCGCCGATGTGTAAACCAACACCCCTCCCGCATCCGGTAGGCTTAACATTTTCAATTTAATTACTTTTCGAAAATGAGGTTTAAACAATCGCAAGCGCAAAGCTGAACACAACCCTCACTACGAGCTTGGGAACGGGACTAAAGTTAAACATGGGAGTCCTTCGGTGCGTTTCCTTCTGCTTCTTTTTATCTGCAAATAGAGAAGAGTGTTGGGCTCTGTTGGGTCATATTTTGTTTCGTGTCACTTTTCGCGAGCGGGCCAAAAGAAATTTTCCTAAAACCACCGGAAGGAAAAAAGAGCAGCAAATGGAAAGGGCTGTTCGAAATCGATACGTTTTCCGTTTCCCGTGCTTCCGGTAACTTCCACAAAACGACATTCCTTCGAGAAGAATGTGTCTCCTTTTTTATCCCTCCAATGTCCTGCTTTCGGTTCTACCCTTTTTTTCCTTGTCTCCCCTTCCCAGATGTCGTTCGTCATAAATTTAAATCCGTCCGCCTCACCCACTCCTCTTCGGCGCATCCGACCGACAGATCGGTTTACGGCCGAAGATCATAAATATTAGTAACCGGGTGAAGAAATTTCCCGAGGCAGCTTGGGGGGAAACCTCTCCGTTCCCTTCGCGTTTGATGTTGGAAAATTTGCAAAAAGATAACTCGCACTTGTTCGAAAGTGTCAGCGGCAGCGGGTCTGTCCGCTTTCCCTCTTTTAGTTTGCATTTCCAGCTTTAGGATGGTTGAACGAAAATCGAAATGAAAACGCAACAAAAAACGGTGCCATAAAATTTTCCAGTTAGTTTGCTATCCGCCATGCAGGAGGAGGAGGTTTTCATGGAAACTCTTTCCGTCGTCGATCGTGGATGGATTGCTGCTTCTTCTTTCCACGGTGGCGATTTACATAGTGTGAGTGTTTTACACCATGTTTTTGCATATGGATAAAGAAAGTCAATCCAGAAGTAGTAACATGGTGATATGCGATTCTCTTTTCCGTAAAAATAAAATTTCGAAAAAGGGATTCTCAATCCGTCATTCAATCAAACAACTAAATATAAATAAATTTTCTCCACTATAAGTTGAACTTGTCTCTATTTTGCCATGTTTAACGAGCTTCGTTTACATATCTAAATGTCACTGACAGTAAACATTGAAATACTTCGATAGAGCGTTCGATATCGATTTGGTGGTGCCTCTGGAATATAAAACCAAGGTAAAGCAATTGAAATTGACATTAAGCCCGAAGCAGACACTACGCGTATGTTTATTAATCGCTTGTGGGTGAGTGTTTAAATTTTACACGCACGCCCAGCTAATTATGCGTGCCGAAAATTTACAGCTTATTGAATTCGTAGCAAATTGACTACGACTACGCCACGATCCAACACATAATCCCACGGTTCGCACCGGTTTTCCGCCCGATCACTATCACAGCGTCCCCCTCCCCCCTTTAGCAGTGACAATTAACATCAGAAAGCAATTCATTAAACAATGGTTGGCCCGTGTTCCGCACCCTACGGCGCATTACTTGATGGTGGTGGTATGGTCGTCGTGTTTGCGTGAAGTATAAATCGGCCAGGTTCGCTCATGATTTATTGAAATTCGCTCCCCCACCTCCACCTCCGGCCGGGCAGAGGGGTTTCGGTAAGTTTTGTAAAATCGGTCATATGCTGGTTGGTTTTCCTCGGGAGCCAACTAACTGACCCGCGTGTTGTAGCAAACCTTCGTTCAGGTGAAGGTTATGATGCGTCCGAATTGAGATGTGAGTATTTCGGAGGGAAAACGCAAAGCAGATGCAAGAGAATGGAAGGTCCAAATATATCAATTCGAAAAGTATCGATAGTAAAGCCATAAATTCCGACGATTTATCATCCTCGAGGAGTCCTCGAACTCCTGTGAGTGGCGATATCCGGAGGCTCCTGTCGTTTGACAACGTGCGGTTTGTTTCCCGCTTCCAAAGCACTCGGTTCGTCCAACCAACTGTTCGGATTAAGCGGAGCACACGGTTCGATGAGGATGCAAGAACGATGTAGTTGTGCTACTCCCCGGGTGCATCAATCTGAAGTCAATGTTTCAAGATCGATTTACATCGAACATAAATTATCTTCATTTGCATTCGGCATTCGGAAGGATTAGCTGGTGAAGGCGAGTTGGCCATGCGGGGGTGAAGTTTAACGCTGGTTTGAGGTTAGCTGTTGCAATGACAAATTTCCCAACGTTTCCTTTCCTCCCATCGATCTGTGTCGATGCATTCGTTACACTCGATTGCACAATTGGAAGACCGTGAACCACGTCGGTGGTGGTGGCCGTGTGCATTATTCACTCTTTCGCCCTGGACGTGCATCCAACGTTCACGCCACACCATCCCACAAAGACGAGCGAGCGCGTCCAATTACGATTTGTCTCCGTCGATCAAGTGCGCTTTTCCGCGGCCAAGTGCGATATAATTGCATAATAATGTGCTTCCTGACGAGGATCGAGATACCGCCCCTCCCGCGGGGAAGACGGCTGCGGGTTTGGTTGCCATTTGATTTGCTACATAATTAACATAAAATTTATTCCTGCCGCCCCCCCGGGGAAGCCCTCCGAAACTGGAACGACTTCATTGGGCAACATCAAACGCGCGTTTCGGGTCAGCTTCCTTCCTGCCCGTTCGATCGGCCGTGAGTCGATTTATTTTCCGTGCTCGAAGGTCCTTAAATCCGTTCGTGGCCGGGAAAAGCGATGCCGTTGCGCGCTGGTGGACCTCGTATTCGGACCCCTCCCACCCGTCACTCACCGCCAACCAGTGAACCAGTGGGTCAAAATGGGGGGGTAAAATGTTCCCTTAAATCAACATAACCACACCAACCCATGTTCTGCTATGCGGTTTTAACCCGGAGGGGAAAATAGTTGCGGTGCCTGGGAAAATTGACACCCAACCGAGGGAAAACGTCCCCCAACCCCCCCCCCCCCCCCCCCACGCAACGTCCTACCCTTCCCTACCATGTGCGTGCGGTTGATGATCGTTCTGCGTTTCGTGTCGTGGCTCAATAAATTTATTAAACATGCATTTCGCTGACATACTCAATTAATTCATTTTTCATTTTCCGTCCCATAAACGGTAATTAGCTTCCGCGGTTCGGAACCCAGTCGCCGGTCGTTATTTCTCGCTGCCTTTGGCACACGATTCCATTTCTCGTGCCTCTGTTGTTTTTTTGCTTGTTGGAAAATTTGTGTTTGTGTTTTTCTTTTTTCCAACTTGGTAGAATTTGTCCGAGCAATGGAGTTGGGATAAAATTGGACTGGATAACTATTCCATGGGAAAACAAACGAGTGTGACTGGGAAAAAAATAAATACAAACTTTACTTGGTTTTCCACTTGCGACTGAAGTAAAGTTTTCATTGCAATGGAAAAGATTTATAGCTTTAAAATTTGAACCAGAAAACTCATTAAGCAACTTTTCCCCCAAAAACTTGGACTCCTGGACTTTTCGGCTCCCTGAAGAGGGGGGGGGGGTTCCCTTCCCCGATTTGCAGTGAAATATAAATTCCTCACAATATCTTATTGTCATAAATAGCGTAAGCGTGATGAAAAATGAACAACGCAATCGCGATGATGGTGTCCTCACGTCGTGCGGTTCGTGAAAATTGCACGTCGAAAAGGGCAACCTTCTTTCTTCCCGAGGTACCTTCATCCCGAGCTGAGCCATTCTTACATGTCATTTGTACTTCTCGGTTCGTTTGCCCGTAACCCCTCCCTCGGTTCCCCGTTCCCACCCGTTGTGCCACTTGGTGCGCGGTCACGAAAAGTCCATTAGAAAGATTCATAAGTGAAATTGTTTTCCCAACTGTCTGTGCGTCAAAACCGTGTAAAACTTTGGCGGCGTTCAGGCGAACCGAGGCTGGGGCCGCTGAAATTTGTACATTCATGAGCATAAACTTGATTTCCAAACTATCAGCGGGGTACAAATTTTGCAACATTCATAAGCTGTTGCTGGAATGTGTCGCCCCGAAAAGTTGCTCCTGACTCCGAGGCATCGCGCGGGCGTAAGTTTGGTTGGCCCGTACGTTTGGGGCCGCGTTGTTTTTCGCGATAGCAAAATGCCACTTTTGCTAAAGCATTTGCATACCGGATCCCTTAACAAGCATCACCTACTTTTCGGCGGAACCGTTCCCTTTCCCGATCGCATTGTCCTGGGACCGCGCCGTTGAAGACACAGGGCGGTGACTATCTCGACACAAAGTCATCACTAAGATGCTTCACTTTATGCGCTACCGTGTGCTGCCGCGGTGCGATGACGCAAGGAAGGGGTGTGGTGTGGGGAAATGAGAAAATTGTTTGCACTGAAATAATAACAACACGCCCCACCGCCGTGAAAGCCGATTAGTTCATACGAGCCGTATCAGGACAACCCTTAACATGGAGAAAAAATGGTAAACCTCGTTCAAAAGCAAGACGTAAATGTATAACAAGTCCGCCCAGTTTGCATGTTTCGTTTGGTTTTGGTTTTAGATTTTCCTATCGTTACGGTGTATGTTAGAGAAATAATATGCAAAGACGCCACAGAAAACATTTTAACCATTACCTTGTTGTATTTAAATAACGCACGTGTTAAAACCCATTCCGTTAACCTTTTCTTATCTGAATTATTCTTGGCAATTTAGGATTAATAAAATATTCGCCCAACTTCCAGCACAAAGCAGTGCTTTTTCAATTAGACATAACCTCTTTCAAACCGTGCAGTCATTATTTAGCGAATTTTATTACCACGTAATGTAGTCTTATCTGTTACGAGACACACAGAGTGGTGGGTGATTCTTATCTCTAATGCATTTGGATTTCCTTCTTCCGGCTAATGAAAATTGAACTCGATATCCACTCTTCCTATCTCGCTAAAAGGGGGTTCGTTCCACAAAGCGTTAATTCTGTGAATCCTTTAGGAATAAAAGACGTACGGAACTATTAAACTGTCAGAATTCAATTCGATAAATTCCCAAAACTACTTTTAATATCTAATTTCTGAATAAAGTGAAACAGACAGCTTTCGTGGAAGATCCTTTCGAAAAGTGAAATTATCATGAAACTACCATTTACATTGCTTTTAAGGATAATGTAAATTCATTGCGTCAAATTATTTGCCTAGTAACAGAGCCGTTTCCTTTCCTCGATCCGATAGTGCTCGTGGTTGGCCCAAAGAGCCGTAGGGAGATTTAATCAACACACCCAACACGACATCGTCGGCAATGATTTGGCCTTTCCCCGTCACACACTCCGATCTCGGCCTCAGGGCCTCCTGCCGGAGATCCGAAGGCTGCTGGTGGCATTTGCCGGACCGGAAAATCGGGCCTTGCCTGTTAAATTGCTTTGAAATGCACGTCTGCGTATGTCCGTTTTCTTTTTTAACCAAATTAAAATGATACGGCTCCCACATTACGCATTCACATGGGCGGTCAACTCGTTGACCCTTTCGGCTATGTCTGGTCCCGACCACCGCACTTCCCAACCCCCCGGGGTAGGGTTGCATGGAAAGCAGAAGGAGAGCACTGGTTCGCTCGGTTAAACCCTCTGCCGGTTGGAATTGTTTTGCCCTCAATATCCTGTCGTTACTTTACTGTTAATTCATTCGAACAAGATCACTTTTCATCACCGCCTTTCGACAGCCTTCCGGCGCACTCCCCCCTCGACTGCTGCCCTTCTCCGATTCCTGCATCGTTTCCCGCTGTAGGCTATTGTAGTTTCCCCGTGCCATCGCACAGCCCGAACGTCCTTTGCAGCCTAACAATATGGTTTTCCCCTCCGCCTTTCGGCCGTTAGTGGAAAATTTGTGTTCCGGACTTGCTTCTTTTAGCTAATGACAACTTAAGCATCCTCATCCACTTTCCCCGCTCGCGTCTTTCCTTACTGTTTGTTTTCGTGTTTTGGACAGCATTTTCCCTAACCCTGTTTCCTTTTCTCTCTCTCCTCCTCCTTCCGCAGAACGGTGGCGCCAAGGATGGACCGGACATGAACGTTGGCCCGGCCTGGCAGAAGGGCTACACTGGCAAGGGCGTCGTCGTATCAATCCTCGACGACGGCATTCAGCGCAACCATCCCGATCTGGCCCAAAACTATGTAAGTACTGTGTTCACATTTGCATTTCAAAGTTGCTTTTTTCCGTTTGTCCATTTTTCATTCTACCGTGCTTCGAAGAAAGCGAGTGCTGAAGGTCAATCAATATTTTAGCTGTGCTTAAAGTGAGAATTGTTTACCATCGTTACAAATTATACTTACCATTATTCATTAAAGAATGTTTAGAAAAGTGGAGCGTATTTTGTTATATTTTACCAGCACGTTCACACTAGAATCCAAATTGGGGTCATTTTGACCCCAACGCAGTTTTCGATTTTAATATCTCGTAATAGATTTTTCTGTTCGACCAGTTCCGAGAACCAACTTGACTATCCCTAGAATGCTTTTCAGGTAGTAAACAGTTACTTTTTAGTATATATGTTGACTATCTTTTGATGTTTTGGGTTTTTCGATGCATTTCTTCATCATTCCGCTAGCTCGGTGTATAGCAAAAACGGTCGAAATTGCGTTATTCGGAGCTTTTATTCATTCAAAATCATAGATTCTAAAATGATCTAGAAAAAAGTGTGCGCTAGAAAGTTAGTATGTTGATCAACATTTCAAAAATAAAATCATATGTTTGCCATAAATTGGGCTCAAAGACGGAACAAAGCGCAGAACGGAAATTTCCTATGGAAAATGTTAAGATCCACATCTTTAAGATCAATTTGTGGCGTTATTTGTTGGTTTAAAAATATGAAATTATTTTTTAAAGGTGGCCTAATATATAAACATCATAGTGCACATTTTTTCCTGAATTTACATGATACATTGTGAAAGAATTAAAGGTGAAAAGGATTAAAATTCAACTCATATCGATCTTTTTTGCTATACACCGAGCTAGCGGAATGATGAAATGGTACATACAAAAATTATAAACGCCAAAAGATAGTCAATGTATATACTAAAACACAGCAGTTTACGGATTTTAAAAATCTTTAAAAATATTAAAGTTATAGCGTTTTCCAAATAGGGTTCAAAATGATCCCTAAAAAGCATTCGGGCAAGTTTTCAAAGCAATGTATTCTAGTATTTACTACCAATCTATTTGTTATTGGTGTATAAACAAGTATTTGCATTTATTTTATTAATAATGTTTGTACTAAAACGCTTGACAGTCAACGGTTTAAATTGTTTTAAACCAATCCTCAAAATGGTGTTTGATCCTAGGATATATGCAAAAAACTAGGTTGCATATTAAATCTTGTTCGTGAAACCAATCTCATATGCCTACCCCAAAAACAAACACAAGCCTCACTATATCAATGCATTTTTGTCGAAGCATTCCAGCGCGTTCCGTTTGCTTCCGAAAGCCAAAGATAAATAGCTACCGACACAAACTATCGGATCATTATTCCATCGGGACTCTCATGCGCGATGCAATCCCGAATGCACGTCGTCGAACCAAATATGATCCACCCGAAAGCCTCCCACTTGGTTAATCGTCACGTGCGCATTTGGCCGGGGGAAAGCTGGGCATCGATCCCCCCCGTGTCATCGTTTTTCATATTCTATCAAAACATAGAAAAACGAGCATGCCCGCCCCGGTGCTGTTTTCGCACGACTTTGGGATTTCATAGCTTCCGGAGTGTCTGGGATTCTGCACAGACATTCGGGATGTCCTACATCCGTCGGATAAAAACGACGAAGGCCGGCAAAGATATCCCGGTGTGGACCGTTTACGTGGAAACACTCGATGGATTAGTTTTCATTTATCGACGTGCATCCGTTTCGATAGTGATGTTTGTGCACACTCCCATTCGACATCACGTCGGCCGCGTTATAAAGATGCAAAACTATGGTTATATGGACGGGGTTTTTCTCTCGCGGACGATGGAAACGGAAATTGGTGACCGTATCGCGTAGCTTTTTTGCTGAGTCGACCCGCCAGTTGTTACGTTCGTGTGATATCCTATATTTCGTGCCGCTTCGCCCGGTTCGATAAATTATACGTAAAGCCTTCGGAATGCAACCCAAACGGCAGCGAACGAAAGCGTTTTAATAAATACGAACAGGCTATTCGCATCCACCAAAATCCTTTTGGGCCAGACAGACGGACTTCCGCTTCAGTCAACGCTGCCAATCAAACTCCAAATCAACTCATGTTCAATCGGAATCGAGTGCATGTTTCGCGTCGGAAAAAAAGGTTCAATGGAACTATCCTATTGATGTTTACCTTTTTGCATAAGAAAAGAATCAGTTCTTGTGAGAGAAATAGAATGCTCCAACATTGATATTTATGGTACAATGCTGTTTGTGAAAACCTTACTCCTATAGCCATAAGGTTGTATAACAGAATGATACCCTTTCAATGAAACTGATGCAATCCAGCAAATCCGTTTTTCCGATTCAATCACTCTGGGAATTTTGTTTACTTCTTTTTTTTACCCCTTCAGCGGAAGTGACAATGCCGACGAATCAGCTCCAGGACTGTTTATTTGCTTGATACCGCACGCTAACTAGAGCTCGCACGTTGTCGTCGTCTGTTTTTCCGCTCGGCAGGTCCGTTCGCTCGGCGTTCTGTGTTTGAGTTAATTATGAAAATGAAGTACCATCGGGGGCCGCTCGGCCGGATCGTTTCGTCGTTTCTAGTACGCGTCCGCCACCGACGCCGACCGATGGCTTCCGGTCGCACCGGAAGTCGCACTTCCGCAGACATTTCCGGCATACCAGAGCCGCCGAGCTGAGCCTGTATTGTGGGGGTTGTAGAAAATGGTTTAATGAAAACTCGAAGCTTGGGAACGGTTGGGCAGTAGCGCAACTGTCCGGGACATTGACTCGTTCGTGGTCCACTCGCCCGCCATTGTTCCACTTCACGGGAGGAGCTTATTGGCCGCGGGAAAACAGAATGAAATCATGCAATCGATACTGTCCTATCGGCAGGTCCTCGTCATTTACTCCTTTTTGCCATCGTTTGATAGTTTCAGTCGCCAATGTGGAATGAAAACGGATACGTTTTTCAATTGATTGTGTTTATTTTAATTAGATAAGCATTCTGCAAGCCACGAATGGCGGTATGCACGAGTGATTGCTTGCTTTTATAATCTATTGTAGTGACTCTTTACATTTGATGCAATAAATCGATGTGGTTGTAGCGATTAATACAACATTAAAAATTATTTTCTTGCATTTACTAAGGTGAACAAGCTTTAACTAGTTTTTTTTTAAAGGACATCCTTCAACGGAATGGATTTTTTCCAATCACAGTGCTACCGAAACCCCACTACCAAATCGTTTGATCCGAAGGACCAATATGTCCTTCCGCCCTACCGAAAAGGCATTAAATTTGGTAAAAGCTCTAAAACTCATTATTCAAATGAATCCCGCTGAAATTGCCCGCCTTCGCCGTCGGGCGGCGAATAACTCAACGCACACAACGAGCGCGCCGGGTCGCACCGGCATTCAAGTAAAGCTCGCAAGACGCGCAAACCATCGCGCGCCGTCACTCCTGGAGGCACTTGTCAAATTAGGGACACCACGTGAATGGCACATTCTATAACATGCACATGGGGCGACGCCATCTTCGCTCATCCGAATGTGCCGTCGCCTTCGAGCCGACGCTTTGAAGTCGACTTCGAATGGATGTGGCGGCGGCGGCGGGTCGTCCTGGTGATAAAAGGTTTCCAAATGAGAAAACCATGCCCCGTGTGCCTCCCGGATGATTTTACGTTTCCATTCGATGGACGTTTCGGGTCGGGGGATGGAAATCCTTCACTCTCGGGTAAGTGGGAGGGTGACGAAAATGGGATCAATACTGAGCGGGTAGGCGGCGTTTGAAGGGCCAGGAATGTTCAAACAGACTGCCGACAGATAACAGGCGACAAATCGATCGATCGTTCCATTGGCCCGAGGAATTCAACAGCATTCCATCTTTGGCTAAATGCGCTGAGGTTTATTTCATTCCGTTTTCTTTTTCTTCTGTAGACTTCTCATTTCTCGCTGCGTTGACTGCTGGAAATGAAGTCACGTCGCTCCGTCAGGGATTAGAAGGAAGGGCCAAGATGGTGTTTTGGTGGCGGAAAGGCGGTGAACATTACATTTCAACATCCGACTACATTCAACACTTACGCTTATCGTTGGGCGGATGGGGAGGGGGGACATTAAATTTGCGTCTGATTTCTCGGAAAATGTGGCCCATCTTTAGGGTGCCCTCGCGTGTACTCCACGCTTCGTGAAACAATGGCCGGGTGGAAATGAAAGAAAACAATTGTTCATTTACAGTTACACCGCCAACAAATCCCATAAACCAATGATTTATTGATTTTGTGGCTGTGTTCGGGCGTGTTGCTGCTTCCTTTTTAAGCGAGCGGGTCCATTTCATTAGCGAGCCGACGTTCCACGCGCCAGTTGCGCCGTTTGTCAGATGATAGCCATTTATCTTCTCCCTGGTATCCTTGGATAGGTATTTACTGTCAGTAGAGGGTTGTAAATGTGGCTACTTAAAGCGCCCTTTTGTGGCGGTGGATCGAGTACTTTAACTTGCATATATACGGCGCTTAGACCTTCACACCGGGTGGGTGGGGCGGTAGCTGTAATGTATTTTCGATTTGTTTTGGGAATTAGGGAGTTTATTTTCGACCCAGCTGTCGGATTTGATAAGCAACTGGTCGTAAGTAATGGAATCAAACGTGAGCAAATAAACATCAAACGGAGCAAACGGAGGTTCGCTTGATTTTGGTTGAAAACGTTTTTTTTTCTACGATTTGCCTATGGTCAGCTTTTGTCCGATTGTAAAGTTTGCATTGTTACCGGTTCTTTGATCTTTACATTACAAAAGGAACTCCTGAGTTTGCAGATTATTTTTCCCTCCACCTTTAAGATCTTAAAGAAAGGACAATGTTTCTGCTTTGTTTGCTTTGCTTTTCTTAGTAAAAGTCCTTCTGTTTTGTTCTATGGACTATTCTTAACACCTTGCCGTCCGGAGACCCCATACGGAGTCCAAGCCGTATCGGTTTTCATTCGATCACATCATTTTGATGTGCTGTCAACGCTGTCGCCTGACACGCGCCACACTCTACTGGATGTAAACAAACATCAAATAGAATGTAAACAAACTTCACAGGGCGGCAAACTCATTAATTTCTCTCTTGAATTTCATTCATTTGAATTCATATGAATCTTTCACCTATGATTCATTCACATAAATTCATGAGTCTTTGCGGATTCGAATCTTTAAAGCTTAATGAATCTTTCGAAACCTTAAAAATAATAAACTTAATCTCTTGACGAAAGATTCATGAATCAATTATAAGGCAAAGATTCATTCAGATTCATGAATCTGAATCAGATTTACACTACTCTAGTTGTGACTAGTGTTGTGCTTAATGAATCTTTTGACGAAATTCATTGATATGAATCTTTCCCCTATGATTCAGACGGATTCATGAATCTTTGCGGATTCGAATCTTCAAAGCTTAATGAATCTTTCGAAACCTTAGTGAATCTTCATGAATCTTTCATGTATCTGTCACAAATCTTCACGATTCTTTCATTGGCGTGGACCATGCGACCAAAAAAAAGGGGGGTCCCGCTAGCCATTTTTGGCTACTCACTTTTCATCAGTTCTCGACGAAAGATTCATGAATCCCTAAAACGCAGAGATTCATTCACATTCATGAATCTGAATCGGATTTACACAACTCTAGTTGTGACGTGTTGACTTATGAATCTCTCGACGAAAGATTCATGAATCCCTAAAACGCAGAGATTTATTCACATTCATGAATCTGAATCGGATTTACACAACTCTAGTTGTGACACCATGAATTTTACGGACGTCAATGTGGTAAAAGTATTTTGCTTACTTGTTAAATCACACCCCAGTGTGTTAATTGTGATTCGCCTGTGTAGCACGCCAAAACCAAACGCAGCACTTTTGAATTTCACAGCCTAGTGATATCCTTTCCATACAAGCAAGCGTACAAGATCAATCGACAACTTTGCGGGCTCTCACCTCGCTGGAAGACACTGAATTACGCAGCCGAACCATATGTCGGCGTATGGTGTAAATATTTTATCGGTAGTCAAACCATGCCTTCTCAAGCTCAGCATCCCGAAACGCGTCGAAATTGGCAGGATGTTTTTCTGTTTGAATTTATTTTCCATCCTTTTGCCACCTACGATGCGGGTCGCGCTGGTGTTTCCCCGAACGAGCTACTTTCTTTTGCGCTTTTCCTCGGGCAACATTTCAAAGGCGAGTGTTTTTTTTCCTCCCCCCATTTCGCTCGCCGTTCGTTCATTGGGTGTGAAGAGTTTTTCCTTTGAAATCCAATACCTGCGTCCGTTTGTCTTGCGAAAAACACTTCGCCTGTCACTAGTCAAACAATCTCACTTTCCGAAAACTCTGTCACCGCAGGCGGGCGGGCGGTCGGAAAAATGCCGGAAGCGGGATGAAAAGAGTGTCACCCTTGAAAAGCATCCATCCCGATCTATAATAAAACGCGATAAAACGCCGGAAGAACTTTCGCCGTTGGAAAGTTGAAGTAGATGTAAAAAAAGGGGAGCGAGCGGGAAAAGGAGGAACCCCCGAAAGGGATATAGGAGAAAGCGGGCGAGCAAAATCAAGATGTGGTATGCCATTTGGTGGGGGAGGGCGAAAAAGGAACTGAGCGAACTCTTCCTTCTTCTTTATTTTCCCTGTAGCTTTAATTTTAAAGCATTGTTTGAACTGTACGGCGAAGAAACCTTTCCCTTTTCGTTCGGGACTTTCCTTCGCGCTCACCGACACTTCACAGTTTGCGTAAGCAACCAAGTGCCAAAAACCGGTGCAGGCTCAATTTGTGCTCATTACTGCTGCTCATCATCAACACTTGTTGGCTCAAGGCCACCAGCGATGGAGAGGGTGTGTTTTTGTATGTGTGTAGGAAGGGGTAAAAGCCGCCCGAGTCAAGAAAACAACGACCGGTTGACAAACAAACAAGTCGAGCTGTTTCAAATTTCATCTCCGAGGGTTTTGTCGGGGTCGGGGAAGAGTGAAAGGAGATTGGATCTAGTGTGGGGCCTAAATGACGCGTTTGAAGATGTGTTCGAGAGAAAAGTTCAATCATGAGATGAAGATAAAGATAGGGTGCGTAATAGCTCCGGGAGGGTAACGTCAGGCGGGCAGGTGACGTGAAGCAATTTCTTAACAACGCATAATACGAGTTTGACGAGAGCATACGGTGGTATGTGCGAAAGGTATATGAGGTTTTGTGCAAACACACATAAACCATTGTTGTGGAGCTTTTAAATACTATGGAGAGAATGAATTTACATCATCGTCAAATTTTCTGATAATGAACGGTAAAAGTAACTGGCTAATGAAATTTGTGTGAAAGGACTTACACTAATATTTTGACCTAAAGAAAAACACTTCCCATTCGCTTATACCACCTCTCAAGTAACGTCAATTACAGGAGTCAATAAAGTGTCATGTTGTGAATTTTGAGCACCGTTTCCCCCCGCTCCCGAAGCAAACCTCTTTCCGCTGGTGCACTCCAACCAATTCATTACTACACCTTCGAAAGCGTCCGGTAGCCGGACTTCGTTCATCGACTTGGAAGTCAATCAGCAAACTATTGGAAAAGTCCTGAAAACGAAACTATCAAATTAGTTTCGGTAGTTACCGCTCCCCCCCGACACGCTCAAACACACTCACACACGGGCCCTTAGATACCCCGGCGAGCTATTCATAACCTGTGCAGCATGTGAAGGTACCGTACCTATCCATCAAACCGACCCCGACGCTGATCCTTCCAGGAGGTGCACGTTTTTCCGGTGCTTTTCCGGAAGACCGACCGGTTCCGGGGCTTCGTGTAGCGCCGGAAATCAGGTGGGAGAAAATTGAGCACAAAATCGTGTTGGGAAAACATCCACAACCTGCGCCAAAAACCCGACCACGACGAAACGGTCGACTCCGGGCGTCCGTCACCCCCTTTGCCGAAAAACTTGCCTCCTCCTCCCGGTTTCGAAGCAAACGTCGGCAACAAACTTCTGACAGGCCCAGAGAGCCAGAACTATTCGTCGGACCATATGTCGTGTGAGGTCGGGGTGTGGTTCCGTGCATGGTTTGTGTCTGTACATACACACACGAGAAGTTTATTTTGCTGGTCAAGATGGATGTTTTCTCTGGCCGTCACCATCCTTACCTCCCATCGTTGCAGCAGCGATCCTTTCGTATCCAGTTCTGTAGGCTTTTAACAGTTTCCCAAGAACACAAGTTCTCCTCTTCTGCATGCAACTCGGCATGTGAGTGTTGGCTCGATCTATTTGTTTGCCTACCGACCGAGTGTCGATGGACGAGGGAGGGGTTCAGGAAAGAGAGGAGGAAATTTGGACTCCCTTCTCGGCCATCCCGGTGGCCATAATCCATTTTCCTGGCCGGTCTGACCTCATCAAACGGGTCGAAAAAGGGAAGAGAAAAACGCCATATTCCATCAATCATAATTCAGCAACCGTTTTCCACCGGGTTCCTCAAACTTCGGTGCACGGAAAGGGAGGGTGCTGCAGGGAAGGGATGTTTTCTTTTCCACCGTATGTCGATACGTGTTTGTTAGGATACGCTCCGTACCCTGCGCTGCCCCGGATCGCGAGACTTTCCCCCGCACCTCTCAAGGGATCGATTCACTCGCTGAACTTTAGATTGCCACTTGACCTCACCCCTCCCTCTGTCCTCGCGCTGGAAATGGAACGAAGCAACAGGATAGGCTCCACGGAGCGGGCAGAAGTGATACTTGGAATTCATTAAGTCCATCCCGGCGATTGGTGGAAATAATGGGGATCGGAGCAAGACCGAAGCAGGAAACAGATGGCGCTCGGTTGGTTGATGAGCTCGTGAATGATGATGGGTTTTCCCGGGGGCGGGGACGGTGGGTGGGTGAATAATAAACCTAACCATCTGCCGCGTGCCAATGGCTTCCGATTAACCTGTGTCAATCATGTTCCGTGCGATTGTGGCTTTTGGTCGTTGTTTGACCGATCGTGCTGGGAAAAATTCTAATTCATCAAATACGTCCGAATGGGTTTCGTTTTCTGGCCTCGTGAAGCCTCGTGCCTCGTGTACATGGATCAGAAACCGTGTTGATTCCTTCCATTGGTGCATGATAATTTTCCCCCATGACACGGTTGTCGATGCTGGCGTCCATGTCTTCCATCATCCGTCACCGGGTGGTATTGGCAGTTGGGAAAAACCGCACGTCGAAGCATGAAACCATAAACGCATCAATAATATCAACTTCTGCTGTAGTGTTTACGCTACATTCTCTAGGATTGTTGTTATGATTTAGTGTGAAATGAGTCATTCTCATATAAACTCTGTCCAGTTGCTATAAGACCACCTTGGTTATCATGATTTGCCATGAAAATATTGGTAAGTTAGTTCGCTCTCGATAATTTTTTGGTAAAAATTTGCAATTTTCGTTTTCTCAAACAAATACAGAAATTGATAGTATATTATAGCTTCACAAATATAACATGATAAAACGTTGAAAGTCGAGTCAATGATTGTCCAGTTGCTATAAGACCAGTAGCTACTTTTGGTGAAAGAAAACCTGCCCCTCTTTTCAATAGATTCAATATCTCTATAAGAACTGCTAAAAACTGCAAAAATATTTTATAAATTACATTTTTCGATCGATTCTATTTACAAATGATCTAAGTCATTTTTATTAATTATTTGTATTTTGAAGATTAATTTACCAATAGCAGCTGGCTATCATATTATCTAAGAAAAATAGCACTGATGATACCGATGTGCTAAAAATGTGTTTGTAATCATTAATTAGGCAAATTTTTGGAAGAAAATATTGCCTTCCAACTACTTGTTTATTCCATGGACGCAAACAAACCATTCAATAGTTGAAGGGAAAATGTAAATTTCTTTAATTAGACAGGCTTAAGTTAGATCGCAATTTATTTGAGATATTAAGTTAGCTGTATTTATTAAAAGGGACATAACACGCAACGCTATTTGATCTAGTACGGTCAATTCCGACACGTTGGACAATCTTTGACCCATCTTTGCTAGTTAACTCCAATCAATCTATGCCAAATCGAACTATTCAGATGATTAAACTGATTGATAAAGATATATACATTTAACAAACTCAAAAATCTATTGTATCTACACATTAGATAAGGATAATGCCTTTTAAACCCGATTGTATTTAAGTGGTCTTATAGCAACTGGACAATCAATAAATCGACTTTCAGGGTTTTATCATAATATTTTTGGTAGGTTATATTGTACTATACATTTCCGTATTGATTATAGCAAATTGGACAGGTTTTTAACAAAAAAAAAATTAACGAGAGCGAGCTAATTTACCAATATTTTCAGAGAAAATCGTGAAAATCGAGGTCAAGGAAAAATGGTTTTATAGCAACTGCATAGAGTGTATGGCTTCAAAGCTGTTCGCGAGTGTGTTGTTTTTCGGTTTACTTTTCAGGGGAAACTTATGAGGCTAGTGTTGCGTAGCAAAATAATTGATGAGTGTTATTTCAGTAAGCCTTATAAGTGTCGTACAAAATTATTTGGCTTTTTGCAGTATCATATGTTTGGAAGGGATTAAAATTTTGTTGAAAGAACATTGCGAAATCGGCATAGGATGGTAATTTCCACGAAATAATTTGTACAAATTGAATATGTTTTCCTTCTTACGAACCATTACCTAACATTGGCATCGAACTAAAGCCTCTGATTAAGCATTACCACAATCTTCGACCATCAGCTGAGCTCTAATCCGCTTACCATTAAACCGATATCGCACCGGATCGGCTCTGTTATTCATTGACAGTCAAAGAAAGTGTCGACAAAACGCATCATCGGCTTTTGACGAGATATTGCCGGTGCCCAAAATTTCGTTCGCGGATTATTTTCCCACAAATCATCTATCCACGTGCCGGAGTGTATCATCACCGTTTTCCAAGAAGCCCGTACTAACCGTAGTGACCTTTTCGCACCGACGAAAGACACTTTTCGGCGCACACAACGGCAAACCCCCGAGCCCGAAAGCCAACAAACAGCGGTAACAATCGGATACAGATTTCAAGCTCCTCGTCGGCGCTGAAAGCGCTTTTCAGCCAGCGCTTGGCGGATGATATTGAACTTTCGGTACGGCTTCCACCTCCAAGCCCCCCGAACCCGGTGAAAGGCCACCGGGTTTTTCCGACACCGGCAGAGGAGGAGGTAGTCGTAGGGCCCGGGAAATGAAGAGCTACCGAGAACGGGAATCAAATCAGGGCCGCCCCACGCCGGCGAAGGTTTGATTTGCTTCAATCCAGTTCCAATCCAACCGTTGGCGAACACCCCACTCCTCCCCCATTACCCGGCCCGGGAAATCCGGTGAACTTTTTCCGAACGGCTTCTTTCCGCACCAAAACGTTGTTGCAAAGCTCTGCCGCTCACTGAACGCTGTCACTGATTTTGTCTGATTCTGTATGCAGCGGATGTTGATTCTACCCGGTCCTCGCCCCCCCCCCCCCCCCCTCTCCCCTAGCACCCTTCACCCTGTGTACGTCACTGATGGCGGATTTGTTTGCTTTGATTGCGAATTGTTGTTATTTGGGCGAAAACGAACAGCTGAATGGTAGCATACCGTAGCCAACGTTCGATGCTAAATATCCTTTCGAGAAGTTTGACGGTTTTTCCTCCATCCTTTTTTCTCCCTTTGTTTGGGAGCTACACTTACACGAAACAAGACACGTAGCGTGGTTGGCCGGAGGCGACTGGCTGGTGAACCAGTTCCAACTCCTCGGGACCCAAAGCTCATCTATCCGCGATGCTCCCCTCAGGAGTAGTTTAGCTGATGCGAATAAAGTGTGGTTGGAACGAGCCGATCCACCGGTCGGATGCTCTATTGTGGGGTGTGTGGCTTGAGCGGGAAAATTATGGGCTGCTCCTGAAAACTCGAAACGAGCTCGTGAGGTAAACTATCTGAGAAATGATGTTGCTGGTGTGTGCACTCGCCATGGAATGCATGTGCGCTGCGATGGATATCCTTGCCAATTGAGGCTCCACGATTCCACAAGCAAGCCAAAAGCAGTGTCTAGCATTGAGATGATGCCCTTTTTTTCGTTCGCAATGGTTCCCTGCCCGATATTTTACCAATTGATTGTTTGCGAAGGTTGAGTACTGCTGCATCTATCTAAAGGGGAAAGCGTATCCTGCAAGTGCACTTGCAGAAAATCAGATGGATTTTAGGGAATCGATTTTTTTTTTGTACGAATAACCACTTCATAGAAGTAAAAAAAAAACATACTCAGATATGATATTATGAACATGTTTCGACTTCTTAAGCTAATATAAACAATATGCTAACAGTACTCTTTGATGTGTCCAATTCTAGTCAAAATATTACACTGGAATACTTGATAAAAGAAACAAAACTTTGTTAACCAATCAAATTTTATCGTTGATACCAAAGTTTAATAGAGTGTCGACTCATTCTGAAAACAAAAGGAAGACTTTATCGTATGTTCGAGTATGGCATGTAATCACCATTAATAATTCTTTTTGATATGTCCAATTGTAGTTAAAATGTTTCACCGGAGTGTTTTTATCTCTTTTTCTGATGATAATGTGAAAATGTATCTACTTCCAACACATCCATTAATCATCTCATGAAACACTGATTGCTCTATTCCCTGTTTAAAGGAACTTAACCCCAATGCTTTTAAAGGCGGTTCCAATTGATGTTTTCCTTAAGAGGCAAATGAAAATGCGTCTTGTTTTTAAGAGGAAATAGTAGGCTTTGAAGCAACCCTAGACCAAATAAAGCATCCATTATCTGGCTCTTCTTCAAAAGATCTTCATCCCGAACCAACGAGGTCACTTCGTCGTAGGAATTGACTTTTTCCAAATATGAAACCTTTCGAAAGACGGTTGCTGCACTCTCGTTAGTGTGATGGTTATTTCATCCACTTCACATCATTTGAATGGTCCACCGAGCACCACCACCATGTACGGTACCGGCATCAAAACCGAACGAAGCTGTCTGCACGTCATTATTATCATCAGAGGCTTCGGCAGTAAATGCTGCTGTTTAGCTGAGCACCGGCTTTGGCTCATATCCTTGCTCTTTTTTTTGCCATACCTCTAGGGATCCATCATCCGCAAGGGATAGTTTTTCCCCGCCTGTGGCGGAGGAAAACATAAGGTTAGTTTAAACACTTCCCCCATCCACCCCGTTCGTGATAAAACCGACCCGCCGACGTAAAAGTGCATCGTTGCGGAACGACCGAATTAAGACGAACGAAAGATCAAATACTAACCGGGTAAGGTGCGCCTCGGAGAAGAATGTGCTTGTAGCTCCGGCGATGTCGTGCGCTCGTTTTATGGGCGAGCACCATCGACGGAAGGAAGCGGTGACGACGAGGGCGGCAGCATAACTATGCAAAAGAACTCGTGTGCAAACGTGTGCATACGTACAAATTTGCTCAAGGGCTTCCGACAACGGAACCTTCCCTTTCATAGTTTCTTCGTCCTATGGATAGACACCATAAGCATTCCTTTTGGATGCAGGATGCAGAATAGATACGGACGGGTTTTCCCTTCTTTCGGGATGGTTTCACCGGTGGGCAAAGTGTCAGAAGGCATCTGTAGGCCATCTCGAATTCCTCATGCACTCGCCAAACGATGCGGGACAAGCTCGGGCTGGTTTATGCGAACCTGTTTATGCACGTGAGACGTTAACGGGATGATCGAGGTGATGTTGCTCGAGTGGCAGGAAAACTTCTCACCCCTCCCACCGATCTGCCATTCAACCTCGTTGTGCTGCAGGTTAAGTTGCTTCGCTTCACAGAAGCTTTGATGGTTTTAAATTCAAAAACAGACTGTGTGAGAGGTCGATCGTTACCACTTTAAAGTGCAAATGGGAGCCATGATTCACTTACAGCCGATGAGGAGGATATAAAACCGTGCACCAGCATGGCTGTCACTCACAACTTTCGATCAGCGTTACCCAAACCCTGGCGAACGCTAAACGGTGGGAAAAATGAATTACTTTCAATTTGTAAACTTAATACGGCACGTGTGTCTAATGTGAGGAGCAATCCGTCTTTCCGTTGATCGCAAACGGAGGGGAGGCCGCTTTTTTTTTCATATCGTTTATCGTCCTTCGCTTCGAAATTTCGGACCGGAGCCAACTGATGTATTTTTATTAATACCATCAAAAAGGATGGAAAAACCCGGCCGGCCTACGGCTCCGGTGCATGCGCGCGCCACCTCTCTCGACAGCTGCAGTGCGATTTATCATCCCGGTAGCGCTCGATCTTCGGAAGGTCGTCGTTATTTCGTTTGCTGTTGCACAAAATTTCAAATGCGCCCCCGCACCCTTTTTTTTTACTCACAAAACGGGAAACAATGCACTGCTGCCCTCCGTTGTTGGCGATGACTCTGCACCGACTCTCGGCTGCAGTGCCGATGTGCCGAATGGTTCTGCTCCAGCGAAATGAAACAAAGTAAATGCCGGAAGGAAAAAGGAACTTACGTGAGCGATATAATTTGTTTAAAAAGCATTAATATTCCTACGCTTACGGATCCATTTTATTCAGCTGGTTTTCCTTTTTTTTTGCATTGTGTCCTGCTCGACAGCATTCCTACGGGAAAGGCGAGAGCTACTTTGGTCCTTTGCCCAGAGTCGACGAATTGTTGCCCTTAATGTGGCGGATGAGTTTGCAGCTACTCTGGGAGAAGAAGGGGGGAAACACTGGGCAAATATAAAGAAGTGTATGCATAGGAAAACGCAAACAGCACTCGTCTGGTCATCTCAATTTGTTTCTGTCATTGGAAACTGCAAAAACCGCCTGTGACTGGAGCGTTGCGAAAATACTGCACTCAGCCCTTGTGCCTGTATATATGTTTGTGTGAGTGGAAAAACTAACAAGGCAAAAGCGAAGCGATGAGAGTATTATATCGCGTAAGTAAAAACCCCCTACAAGTGCTGGCCCGAAGCGAATCGTTTGTTGAAACGGATGTGTCGTACGTAAAGTATGATAGATGGTTTATAATTTGTTATCCTGTTTCCATTTTATTTTCCCCTTTTTGGTTTTTGTCGGGATGTTTCGGTCCGTTCGTCCACTTGCCAACCCTTCCGGTTGGGTGTAAATCGTTAGTATCACGCTTCGATCGAAAAATAATCCTCAACTCAGGCATCTCTCCGAAGCTACGCTTTATTACTGGTGTAATTGTTAGAGCTCCTCGTTTGAGCTTTCCACATGTTTTAGGTGGAATATTAATCGATTATGACGGTACAAAAAAGAGAAGATTATTTCGTCGTCCATGTGTGAACTAGTTCACGTTAGGAATCATTTTTCATATCTGTTTCTAAAATGGGGTATGAGTTTTATTTAATTTAAATGAAAAGGATAAACTTGTGTAGAGTATTTTTTTTGTGAGGTAAAATTCTCTTTGATCGCTTTTATTTAAAATATGTTTTAATGTGCATCCAATTAAGCTGCAAAATCAATTTCGCATCATTCTGCGAATCGTTCTCGCAACTCGCCACAGTTTACGACGTCCCGATCGCGACGTTTAATGGCTCAATTCCTCGAAAATAAATGCAAATCATGTTCGCGCCTATTATCATGCCATTCAAACGAGGAAAACGCTTGGCCATAAAAATCAATCGTTACATTTGATGCCGAATGATGAAAAAGCGGAAGTGGCAAGCGGCGGTAGGGAAAATTTGTGCGAAACATGAAAAGTATTTTTTAATTTGCACTCATTCATTCCTTGACATGATAAAACTTCGCCTACAAAACCCGGCGGCGCGAGGATATTTTTTCCCCCCAATCGTTCTCAATTTTCCCGAACCACACGTCGGCCCCGTGTACAAAATGTGATCGACTTTTATCGAAACATCGACTTCGGCCCACTTTCCCACCGAGCTCGGAACGCGGAAGGGAAACCCCCTCGGGAGAACCTCCATGTCACGCTTCGCTTGGGGAAAGTTTTTCCGGCGTTCGAATAATTTGGAAAATCACTTTCACCTGCCGCGGGCCATGCGGCCGCAATGAGTGGGCTGGAAATCGGAAAAAAAGGAAAATTCACCCAAACAAATTTGGATTGGCAGCGTAGGAGGGAAAACTCTGCCGCCCCGGTCGGGCATCGATTGGATCGGCTAGGTACAAAGTGTTCCTTTTTTTTTAAACGCTTCAGATTTTTTCCTTATTACCATACAGCCGTCCTTTCCTTGCCCCCTCCGGTCCACGGGTATCCCTCGGAATTTCGATCCCGAGCAGGTATTTTGTTCCGCAACCATACGGTGAAATAAATTTCATTTTGCCCGTTCTACGAAAAATTTACATACAATATTAAACGTTTTCAATATCCATACACCGTCAGTCGGTGTTAGGGAAAGCTGCGTGTACGCGAAGTGGTTCTTACCGTTTGCCTTCAATTTTACCAATGCACCTCAACGGACTGCAAAAGCGGAGTGGTTCTGACTTCCCGTAAGCTGCGAAATATAGGTCGATAAAAGCCGTTAGGGTTCGATAGCGAAGGGTAGAAGGCGATGAAAATGCCAAAAATTGCTAAATTGGTAGCACTTTCGCAGAGAAGGTGTGCCATCAAGCCACTGTTGATCGTTTACGTAGCGACCGTTCGTTCGAAATGCAAGGCAAAGAGGATACATTTTGTTCGTTGCTTCTGCGAAGGCGTCATAGGAGAGTCGTTGTGCTTCTGCACGGAAGTCGTTCGGATGCACTTCTTCGAAACCTTCTGCTGCGGAAAAGGCCACAAAGCGGCATGTTGTTTTAACGGCGTATCAAATAATACATTATTACGTTTCATAAATCAACACCCGGGCGTACGATGGCTGACTTGGTTTCCTCGAAAAACAGGGGGAGGCACCGTCAACAAGACTGATGGCTTCTAATAGCTACGCCATGCCGCGCCAAGAATTGACAAAGCGATACACACACACACATACATACACCGACCTGGTTGAGTTCTGTTTCGCCACTTTGTGAGAGGATGGTAACGTCCCTCCAACACTCCACTGCTCTGGAGCACCAATTTCCAGCAACATTGTTTCTGACCACACCAACATCACTATCATCATCCCATCAAGGGACGACCACCGGAAGTGGCCATGGTACGTGCGGGAGTGGGGGTTTCCCGATGGGGAAACGTCGCGGAAGGACACGTCAAACCCCCATCCGGGTGGGGGGGTGCAAGTGTTGCTGCTAACCTCTATCGGTTCTCGAGGTCGTAATTATGAAAATTAATAGCGCTTGTGAGACTAATATTCGGTTGAACTATCGATCGCATGGGACAACGGGGAGAAGGGCCGGGCAGGCAGGTTCCGTTTGTTTGTGAATATGTGTTTGGATCCGGGCAAATTGGAACAATTGGGCTGCCCCATCGTTGCCGCCGATCGTCGACGCGCAGGTGTTTTCGAACCCAAAGACGACGAACGACAGCTGGTAATTACGGTGAAACCTCAACCTATATTTCGTGCGGTCACCACAAGGCAGTGCCGACCAAGATACGGCTCGCGGCTAAGCGTCTCCTTGAAGGTGCTGGGCAGCACCGGCACGAACAACTAGAACGAAAGCGTATTTTCAGAACGGCAATATGTCCTGGAGGAGGATTGTGTACGCCACCGCATACCGCATGTAGAGAAGGTGGAGGACGGGAGACAGGCACTTGAAAATCCTTTAGTTTGCCACCATTTATATCACGCTTGCCGAGGTGTTTGTAGAGTGGAAAGGCTCTCTCTCGATGACGGACGATTTGGGATTGCATACTATAATTAAGGTGTTTCTAATGATACGCGTGGAAAAACGGTTATGGAACAAAACTACCATTTATCGAGTCCAACGATATAATGACAACAACACTTTTCCTCAATGTAAATAAGAACCTAAACACCATTGTTATTACCCCCCACTTTGTTTATTCCATATTTTATCTAAGATTAAACGTGCTCTGATGGCTCGAAACAACGCCTCACTCAAGATTTATTTTTATTTTATTACTACTTCTTCTTGGAGTGGAAACGAAATTCTCGATCGATAGTTCTACGCATTACCCAACGCCACTTTCATCAGAAGGAGCAAATTCATTAATAATTGCTTGATATTTTGTCGCATTAACTACACATTTCCCAACCGGAAACTTATCGATTCCATTGTGATACTTCCATCACAAATACCTTCACCGAATCGATACTTAATAATAACAATGAACTGGAAAAAAGAAACTCAGTATCCTTTCGTCAGCATATTCGAACAAATCCCTTAGGAATGGTGTTTGATTCAAATAATTTATCCTCTTCGTTGCACTGGAATGAATATTCCACTTTGCTGCTCCTCCAAAATATCTCCAGGATACAAAAGAATAATTTCTGTGGTTGGGGTTTCGCTGGTTGACTTCATTCTCCTTCTTTCGTTATCTCTGAAGCAACCGATTGTCTTTTCGAGCTGTAACCATTGTCTTTCGCTTATCGTTTCGGGTTGACTGTCATTCTTATCGTCCCATTTTTTACTCTTTCTCTTTTTTCTCGCAGGATCCTGACGCGTCGTACGACATCAATAGCAACGATTCGGACCCGATGCCACGCGATAACGGTGACAACAAGCACGGAACCCGGTGCGCCGGCGAAGTGGCCGCCGTTGCCTTCAACCAGTACTGTGGTGTCGGTGTTGCGTACAACGCCAGCATTGGCGGTAAGTAAGCCGGGGGCGGGGAAAGCGGGATGGAAAATGGTCCGTTTTTGTGAAGAGCTTAATTTTCATGCCCTTTTTCCTCGAGAGGCGAGGAGCTTTGCTTCCTGGGGCGCTATCGGCGTTTCCCGTTTTGATTCGTGTTTGTAGTCAGTCTGTTTATATTCTAGGTTTGCTTTTTGGTGAGGAAAACTGTTTGATAAATTCCTCCAGCAACCGTGGGGCGCGCGGATTTTTCCATTATCAGTCATTTTACACACTGAATACGCAGACGTTGTCGCGATTATGAGACTTGGCAAACGGAAACAATAGCGTCAGCGTCAGTTCGATATGTTTTGCTTTTGTATTCGTTTCCGATAGTAGCGATATTGCCTTAAGGTTATTATAGGTTTGTTTCCTTTTTTCCCTACCTTCGTTTATTCCCTTGCGACATCCCCGGATACACATTAAATTTACACAAGCGCACATCATGCGATGATTAATTGATTACGGGACGAAGCGGGAGTGTTCGATTTTGCTATGATCAGGTTTTGCCGATTGAAAGCAGCTTTCAACGGGAGCCGTGTTGTGTCTGCTGCAATCCCCCGATTTTACACGTCATGGCTTGTTGCTGGTGCAACCTTTTGTGCGATAAATCCCGGGCTATTTACATAAGCCAACTAAATCCCGACACAGATGCATTTGCTGCACTCTTGATAAACTTTCGCTTGGCGACGAATTTACACGCGACACTCTGCAACTGTTTTACGCCACCCGTTTCATTCAAGAGGGCACGTTTGAGTGATCCTTTAACGACTGCGATTTTAAAATAAAACCTGTAAAAAAGGATAACGTTCGATCCATCATTGAACAAATGCGAGGTACAGGATTATTTGCCAGGTGATTGATCGGCACGTATTGTGGATATGAGTTCTTGTAACCCCTTTTTATGGCAGCATATGGCCTGCCGTATTTATGTTTCCAATCGAACTAGTTTTTTTCGCGTTCTTAAAAAACAGTCCGTGACTTTCGTTTGGCACATGTGCCTGGGTTAAATCTTTCCCATCTATCATCTCGACAAAAAAAAATCCTAATGCGGGAGCTAAGCCTTCGTAAAAAAGAAAAATGGATGCGAAACGAAGGTTACACAATTTGACAAAAAAAAAGGCAGATAGTGAATTTTTCATAGTTTTTTTTTATGGCAAAAAAACTCGAAAATTTGGGAACGAAATGAATCTGAATTTTGAAATACTTCATTTTTGCTCCTTGTACCCTATCGATCATTGTTTCGACTCAAAAGTTCTCTGAAATTTTCCGCAAACAGAAACCACGTTTGATGGTTTGTTATTTTTCTAAAGTATCTAACGTGAATGATGTGTATTAACTGTGAACATTGTGTGAGTAAGGCATTATTGATGTGTGTTTCCTCAGAAGTTGAGCACATGTGCTGATCCGAATTTAGGTCTTCATTTCTTTTTCAAGTTGCAAGACACTAGACATCTTGCCTGCCATATAACATCATCTCATTTTTTCCAAAGCGGCTTGTTTTTCCTTTCTCCTATACTAAACCCAACTAGGATGTTCGTTTTCTCGGAATCATTTTTCTTAATTTACTCCAGGGCGCACAGTATTTGCCCCGCGTACAGAGACGCCGTCCTAGCAGTAAGCAGAAAATTTGATTCCACGAATGCGACCTGCTTTCCCCTGCACCTTTGATAAAATTTTGATAAACCGTTACGCGTGGCGGTGCTGTTACAAATAGAAAAATCATTTTTCCCTCACTACCAATCAGCCGGTTCTCATTCATTTTTACGGCCCACAAACAATTTATCAAACTAGGATCAGATTATACTCGAGCGGCTGGAACAAATGGGTCAGTGCGCGGGAAACGGCCTTTGTAGCGAACCCTGGATGAAGACGGACTCCTCGAGCTGCTGCCCGGTTCGAATTATTCCCGCCAAATCGACCGTATCAATCACTATTGATCAATTTTAAATGGATTTGATGGGATTTCCGTTTCCATCTTTTTTCACCCCTCCGGATTTCGAGAGCCCTTAAGTCGAATTGAGTACCTTTTTTTTGGGTATGTTAAATTTACTTTTACAGCTTTTACGCGGGGATATTTGATTGAATCAGGATTGGTGGTGCTCTATCAAGATATTTTTGGGTTGCGGTACTCCAGTAGCTATTATTTATAGCAAATCAGATAATGTTGCTAATTGAAAAGAATAAGATGGAAAAATTCTCCAGTTGAAGTAAAATCCAACGGAACATCGCCTAATATGAAGCTGTGTATCGAAGGCATAAAATGATTACCGTACTCTAACACTTTCACCGGGGTGAGCGAGTTTGTTGTAAAGCGAGGAGAATGGTAAACTCCCTGATACTTTACATCTGCTGAGATCCATCAACACCTGCTACAGGATTGGATGATTTCATAACAAAATCCATCCCGAACCGCCCGGCAGGGTGCTGCAGTGCCGAAATTCGTATAAAACAACACCAAACACGCGCGAAACCCCATCATGGGAAGATTACATATTTTATGGCACCACCACCTTTGGCGCTTCCCGCAGTGAAAACTCTCGCCCCAACCAACGGTTCACTGGGGGGGGGCGTCATAATATTTTTACCAATTTGTTCGACCTCCCACGTGCGGAGTTCCTTCTATATGCGTACTCTGTGACCATTATTTGAATATCTTTGCCGGTTAGCGCGGCTTTTTCTCCCCCGTTTTGGAACATTTCATCTTCAGTTGAGATCACAGCACACGGCTAAGGGTTGGCAAAGCAGTGGAAAACAAAAATATGAGTAGCGAAATATGTAGGGAAGTATCTACAGCAGTGTTGTAGGAGATCCGAGACCACATCCAAGGAAGGTGAATTCCTACCGAAGATTTTGAAACCGTAGGGAAAAGATGCCATAACTCGTAACGAATTTATTTTTATCTCTTCATCTCGTTTGGCCCGGTCGTTAGACTGAAGCCGGTTGATTTGGTACGTTTTTGGAAAGCGGTGGAAATTTTTCCGATAGGAAATCCTTCCTAGTGTAACCAGCGTTCTCGAGGAAACCCCGGAGAATCGTTGAAGAGTCGAATGGGAGCGATCGACCTTTGGGGCAAAGTGTTGTTTGTGAAAATGATCCTTATGATTTTCTTTCTTCTTGTGTTTTCCGGTAGGTGTTCGGATGCTGGATGGAACGGTGAACGACGCGGTAGAAGCAAAGGCACTGGGGTTGAACCCGGATCACATCGACATCTACAGCGCCTCGTGGGGTCCCGAGGATGACGGTTCGACGGTGGACGGCCCGGGACCGCTGGCCCGACGCGCCTTCATCTTTGGCGTCACGAGTGGGCGACAGGGCAAAGGCTCGATCTTCATCTGGGCATCGGGTAATGGTGGCCGATACACGGACAGCTGCAACTGCGACGGTTACACGAACTCGATCTTCACTCTATCTATCTCCAGCGCCACTCAGGGAGGGTAAGCATTGTTTTTATTGCTTTTTTTCATTCCTTGCTTATGTGTTCCTCTTTACATTTCCCTCAGCTACAAACCGTGGTATCTGGAGGAATGTTCGTCAACGCTAGCGACGACGTACAGCTCGGGAACTCCGGGACACGATAAGAGTGTGGCGACGGTCGACATGGACGGTTCACTGCGTCCCGATCGAATCTGCACCGTGGAGCACACGGGAACATCGGCGTCGGCACCGTTGGCCGCCGGCATAGCGGCGCTCGCGCTGGAGGCGAACCCGGCCCTAACGTGGCGTGACATGCAGTACCTGGTGGTGCTAACGTCCCGCTCGGAGCCGCTCGAGAAGGAACCGGGCTGGATACTGAACGGTGTGAAGCGGAAGGTGAGCCACAAGTTTGGCTACGGCCTGATGGATGCCGGTGCGATGGTGAGCCTGGCCGAACAGTGGACCGCCGTGCCCTCGCAGCACATCTGCAAGTCGCGAGAGATCAACGAGGATCGTCCGATAGAGGTATCGGTGGGCTACACACTGCAGACGCACATGGACGTGAATGGATGCGCTGGGACGGTCAACGAGGTACGTTTCCTCGAGCACGTGCAGTGCAAGATTACGCTGCGATTCTTCCCGCGGGGCAACCTGCGCATCCTGCTCACGTCTCCGATGGGAACGACCTCGACGTTGTTGTTCGAGCGCCCCCGAGATATCACCAAGTCCAACTTCGACGACTGGCCGTTCCTCAGCGTGCACTTCTGGGGCGAACGGGCCGAAGGTCGCTGGACGCTGCAGATTCTTAACGGAGGTCCACGCCACGTCAGCCAACCCGGTATCCTGTCCAAGTGGCAGCTGATCTTCTACGGCACACAAACAAACCCGATCCGCCTGAAGTCGGAAGGTACACGCTCGGGTGCCGCCTACTCGGGCCTCAACCCGTTCGTGTTTCCCACGGAAACGGACATCAACCAGCAGTCGGGATCGCTCGGAGGAACTGGTGCTAACTACTACCAGTCGGATCTGTACAGTAACTTCATGAACTTCCCCAACCTGTTCAGCGGTGCCGGTAGCGGCATCGACAAGACGGTGGCCACCCTGAACGGGCACAACATCCCGACGGCGCAGCGCGAGAACGTGATGGCCGACTCGAACAACAAGCTGGTGGTTTTGCACGATTGCGATCCCGAGTGCGATCAGCAGGGATGCTACGGCAAGGGACCTACGCAGTGTGTTGCCTGCAAGCATTACCGGTTGGACAAGTAAGTAGAGTGCGTTGAGACGAACCCAACCCTTGACATGATGATGCATATCTCCTTAACTCCTCTCCTCCTTTTTCCAGCACTTGCGTCAGTCGCTGCCCACCGAGAAGCTTCCCGAACCAGGGAGGCGTCTGCTGGCCATGTCACGAATCGTGCGAAACGTGTGCCGGAGCTGGCCAGGATAGCTGTCTTACTTGCGCCCCTGCCCACCTGTACGTCACCGATCTTGCCGTCTGCCTGCAGGTCTGCCCGGAAGGATACTATGAAAGTAAGTGTGCTTCCGAACCTGAGACACACAGTGTGTTTGTGAGCGTGAGATGAATTTTCCTTATCTTGCCACCAATTATCTTCATGCCCTCCGGAGTAGTAGATGTCTCTTGCTTGTTCCAGTGCCAGTAAATTTGCCCCTTCCGGTTCGGATTTAATTATTAACTTTCACAACTCCACCAACCAACCTCTCAGCCTTCCAACATCGCTACGCTGTCGAATACAAATCCAAAGAAGCACCCTACAGGCTTGACTGTCATTTGGGGTAGCCATAGAGGGCAGAATTGCGAAATCCGATCCATCCCGTCTGTTTCTCCTCCTCCTGCACCCAACAATGTTTGCTGCTTCTGTATCGTGAAATCCTCAACCAGACAGCGCCGTCAGGCTGCGGTCGTAACATGAAACACAGCGTACACAGATTTTGTCCTACGACCTCGACGCGATGGTCGCGTCAGCACAGCCTTACCGGTCCACGACCTTGCGGGCCCGGGAAAGGGCGGGAACGAAACGAGTGTATAAATTTAATCCATACTTTGTGCCACAAAATATATCTCCAACTCCACCCGTCCAACGCAGCCAACAACACGGGTCTGGCACACGAGACCGGATGTTTCTTTCCATTCCATTCTCATTTCGATGTTGTGCTAGGGATACAATGAGGAGGGGACCGTGCGAAAGGTGGGTGAAATGTTTTCCAAACGCCACCAAAACGTGATTGCACGGAATGCTCGGATAAGGGGTTTGTGGCCTTTCCGAAGCTGCCTCAGAGTGTGTGCGTGTGTCTGTGTTACGCTTCGTGCCAGAGAAATTGTAAGTCCCATCGAACCCTCCATCCCCTCCAGCTGAAAGTCTTCACCTACCACCTCTTCCTTTCTTTCCCTCACCCTGACGCCACAAATTCTCCTCGCCGTTCCATGAGGACGACGATGATGATCACTCGGATGAGCACTGCTGTAATTTGTTTTAATTATGTTTGTTTGTCATTTATAATTATTAATTTTAATGCCCATCGGAGGACACGTTTTCCGCGTCAATTCCCATATATATTTATTCTTGCCCGCCTGCCTGTAGGAGGCGCACACCATCGTTCGTTGGTTTGTTTGCTTCCGTTTTCGGGCTGCGTTGGGGCGCGATTGTTTGGTCGGTGTTCCGCAGTGTTTGCCGAAACGAAACATCCTTCCGCATGTGTGTGATTTGATTTTTTCGAACCGACCTTCGCTCTTTAAAGACGCGTTTAGACGCTTTTTCCCGAGAAGGAAACTGTCCTCAAGCAAACGAAAACTGTAGGTAGGGCTAAATTAGCTACAGTGTACATACATTGACGAACAACATAACATGTCTTTCCTTGCGTTGGCAATACAAATCTTTGGTAAGAACCTTTTGAGAAACACTTCTCACCTCTGTAAGTCCAATCTACAGCGCGACCTGTTGCTCCGCTTTACGGTGTCGGATGCGGTGTCGGATACCGTCTGGTGGTGGATTTAATAGTCTCTTTAATTGTTGATCATTCGAATCAAACATGGCTGAGTGGAGTTTGTGCACAATCTACAACGCTTGGAAAGACAAACTTTTCCCCTTAAAACGAGGCAGTAAATGTGAGGCCCAAGGGGGTAGCGAAGGAGCGTTGTGTGTCATCGGAGATCGGAGCGTTAACGGCGCATTACTCTGAAGGGATGGATAAAACAGCCATTCCATTGAAGTAGAATTGGCACATCAATCGACCCGTGAACAACTGATTTATTGGCAATCATCACGTTGGTTAATGTTTGATGTTGTCGATGCGATTGTCTGTGTGCACACACAAATAAAGTTCAACGTTGTTCGTTTACCTTTGCACGAGAGGCGTAGAGTACAATTTCCCTCGTAATTGAAGCAAATTGTAATTTGACTTGTGCGAATCATTCGTATTTTCCTTTCGACTCGGCCGCCCTTCCCTATTCCCTCCGAACAATAACAACAGCAGCAACATCCGGGCTCAAATGTGTGATAATGACAGCGAAGGAAATTAGTTGCGAGAACCGTCTTTGATCTTTTACTGCGCCATTTGAAATCGGAGATCTGCTCCACAGCAGCCGAGAAACAGTCGAGCATATGGCGGTGAGGCGGTGTACCTGCGAGCAGGAGCGAGAAAATAGGAGCCCCGTTGTCTGGTGTATGTTTTTCTTCCATTTTTTTGTTTTTCCACCCCCTCCCAACACGGATTACAACCTACCCAACAAGCGAGAGTCGCCTGTTGTTTGTGTGGAGCGGACGCAAATTCAATTATCTTCGCCCGGGAAACGCACCCGCAAACTAGAAGATCCGGTAGTCCTGACCTTTTTGCCCGCAAACGAGCGGCCAGATTAAATACCGACTCGTTCACTGTCATTTCATTTGCCCTCCCCGAGGGGAGGGGAGGGGATACGCACCGGTTTTTGATGAAAAACTTGTCCGAAATGTGCCGATGTTTGCTTGCCTTCCACCAGAAGCGTACAACGTTCGTGCAGACAAGGGGTTGTTTTCTTTCCCAAGCAGTGTAGCTTTTTGACTAAAATATACTTCCAGTCCCCATCTCCAGGATTCTCTTCTTCCTCGAAAACTATCCGGAACCCAGCGCGTCAAAGCTGGTCATTTACTTTAATTTAATTCTGTTTGGTTTAACTATCCTTTTGCTTTACTTATCGCTTACGCTAGAGCGCTGGCCCACCGGAGGGCATGGTCCCCCGTTGGCCGCAACAACTGTTCATATCGTTTGTGCAACACCGAACTAACCGATTCTTTCTACCCCGTTTTCTGCCCCATACAGACTACGATAATCGAACGTGTGTGCCGTGCGAGGCAAACTGTGCCTCCTGCCAGGATCGGCCCGATTACTGCACGAGCTGCGATCATCATTTAGTTATGCATGAGCACCGCTGCTACGCCGCCTGCCCGAAGAACACCTACGAAACGGAGGATTACAAGTAAGTGCCCCCGGCGTACCACAAAGCCCATATGATGTTCGTTGCACGGAAGACACACCGTTGTTGAAGGCACAGTTCCATCGTCGCACTCAAAACGACACAGGTTGTGTGTCCATCCACCCCACCCTTAATGACGCCGAAAGAAGCCCGTAGCAGGAGGTCAACTTTTACCTACGATAATATTGGCGCAAAGCTTCGCCGCACGGTGGTTGTACCGGGGGGGTGGGCCCACTTGTCCGGAAGTAGATCACTAATCTCCGGGTCTTTAGCCACCACCGGAGCCACCTTTCGGAACATGTGTTCTTTCTGGGCAACGATTGAAGTCGAACGGCGGATGAAGATGGGGTCGATCCCCGAAATGAACCTGAAGTATGTTACACAGAAGTATTATTTTAAGGTATTACCATGCTTCGGTGTGTCCACAGTTCCCCATGGGTTACAGCAGCTGCCATTTCACCTCCTGCGGCGATGGGCAAGGGATGTCTTTATCTATGTGTAAACAAAAATTGCCACTGTTTTCCCCTACCGCCCGGTACCGGTTCCTGCGTTCCTTCTAGTGCTTCGTGTACTCTTCGGGTTGTTGGGACTTCGATTGAATAATTCAACCTGTCCCGGGTAACAATCCAGCGTAATCCCTACGCTCCGGGGAGCCTTAGATGCACCTTCCAGGTATGTTTCCGTTAGTTCGAGCTGGCTCCTCGTTCCGGGAAGAAAGGCGTGTAGCGACAAGAATTCCAGCAACTCCGGGCAACAGCGAGAGAACCCATCGTCCTCTTGTTGACTCGTTTGGCCGAGAAACGGCACAAAGTAGCCAACGAAGTATTCAATTGAGACGCCCGTCCGTATTGGAGCCATTTGCTGTCTTAACTTTCTCGAGTGCTATCGATTCCATTCTATATTCATTATGACTCCGTGCTCAACGTGCTACCGAACCATCGACAGCGAACGAGGACATCGTGTCGGACGACATTGTTCGGTTTTGTTGTCCTGTAAATAAACGCTACCAACAGGTCAAGCCCGGGTGGAACCGAACACTCGAGCGGCGACTGCTTCCCCACAGCGTAGGAGAACAAATGGACAACAAAAGATATTCTTATAAATTTGCACACGATTACCAGGGACTTGTGGCGTTGACAGTTGTCGATCTGCATTTCAATCGCCCTCACGAGGGCGACACGGTCGACTTCCGCCTAGGTCAGGTCACAAGACGCTGGTGACCAGACTGACCGACATTTCCGTTTGCCCGTTGCCGCGCCAGAGGAACGGGCAAATTGAAAACAAGATAAGCAATCATTTAATATTCCATCGAAGACTTCACCGCTGTGGGGGAGTTTTCCTTTGTCGACGCTTTTCCTAGAAGAAAGAAAGGAAAAAGGCAAGGACATTAGAGAGCGTTCGGAAGATGGTGGAGAACATCCGCCAGCTCATAGAGGGCAACTACGACCGAAGGACAAATATTGAGGTTGGGGTATCGTTTGCTGTCGATCGAAAATTTGCTTTTGATGAAATTTTTCACCCACTTTCTAGATATGGAGCATTTTTTTTTCCCCACAACCATGAATTCGTTGGGTGTTTTACTCCCCATCCAGCAGCATCGTCCTCTTGCTCCTCGCACCCTCACCTCGGTGGCTATTCGTGGGGAAATGTTTCGGTTATTTTATGAATAAAATTTTATTACATCGTTTCACGAAGCAAAACGTGATGAAACCTGTACGCCATTCGCCCACAGCCCGGACGGGGCACATTCGTGACAGCGGGCCCCGGAAGTGTGTATGGATACTTTTGCACCTCATTTCACGCAGCAGCAGGGTGTTGCGCATACGAGTGCCGTGAGGTGACGATTGTAAAAATAATGCTTATGCTGCACAGTAAAAATGGCATGTCGTTTCATTTTAACGCTCCGTTTACAGTAAAGCACTCGTATTGTTTTCTTTTGTCTTCTGGTGGAGGCGTTAAAATTGAATCGATTGTTTCAATCATTTTGCGTGAACGTACAGCTTTAAAAAAACCGGAATGTTGTCCTCCCCGGTTGTTGCAGCTTACTTTCGATCCTTCGCCAAACATAATCCGACGAGAAGACGGTGCAAAGTTGATGGATTACTCGGCGCTTTCGGCGCGAAGCTTTCCACCGGGGGCATGCATTCGTAATGAGCGAGTTTTGGGGCGTGAAAAAAAATCTCATCAAGCGTAATTGATTGGATAAAGGTTGTCGACGGCGGGGGAAAATTAAACAAAAAACACCTTCGAGGAACAACTGTCCGGGCCAATTAAACTGTTGGCGCTGAGAAGCTTAGAAGGGCTTCCAAAATTTGACTAAAAACGAAGCTCACCTTGGTCGAGCGGCTGAATATGCATAAAATGTAACTTAATTCAAATTTCATAACCTCTGGCCTAATCCTGTCCGGTGCCAGATTACCTTCTGTTGGCGTTTCGTTCGTAACCGAACTTTTAATGGTAAAGGATTTCCGTTGGTAAATGTATGGAAAAACATTTTGGTAATTTTTGGGAGGGATTGCTTTTTTTCCGCAATCACCTTTGGTTAGTTTTTTCTTGCAAAATTTTCTTCCTGGCATCTTTTATGTAGCAAATGCTTATTTTTTAAGTCCCACCAGTAGAGTTCATCGCTTTGTGTCCGGTTCGTGCTTAAAACTGCTCCACGAATAACCATTTTATGGACCATTGTCGCTGTTGATCGGTTTCACAATTGCATCCGATTTGCGTTGACTTTCAGTTTCCTTTTTTTTGCGTTGAAACGCTTCGCCCAGCTCTTTTTTAGCACGATTATCCTGCAAATGAAACGTTCCAGATTTAGGGATTGGATCCATTTCCTGTCGGAAGTGCCATTGTTACTGGCTCGATCGAAATCATCATAGTTATTGTCGCCAGAGTCGTTCATCGCAAAGACGAATGGTAAACATAGCTGGTCCCATAGCCTTGGTGCTTATGGTATCTTCCTTCGTTTCTCCAGTTGTGTGCGGACAAAAAGTTGCTCTCCTGATGTTTATCGCCCCGGCACATTACAGAGGCAAACCGCAATGGGAGGGAAATGTTTTGCTTAAGATACTGGTTTATAAAAGCTTATTTTTATTTAGTTTTCTCCTTTTCCGTCCATTCCATTATCGCACAAAAACCCCGCTCGTGACCGATTGTTCGCCGAAACCGAACCGTTTGACACCGTGCCAATTTTATTTACTCGCCAAATGTTGACTCCGATCCGGTTGGCATTGTTCTTCCGGTTGCTTACTGTCACACGGTCGTCTTCCCTTGACCACAATGGCCCCGAATGTCGTTGGAAAGTTCTTTAATGCGGAGAAACGAACTAAAAAGAATGTAACCTACTTGTTCGGTGCGGATTCGTTGATTTTCCTGCGAAGCGAACCATCCTCCGTCGCAACGATTCACCAGAAACGCGAGGGATTTCTCTAGTGTTTGTTTCGGAAAAACATTCTGCCATGGACAGGCTTCGCTACTTTTCTTTATGTCGCCCATCGATACTGTCATCGCCATCGCAACAAAACGGCACGAAATAATATTATTTCTGCAAACCTTCGGCCTTCCTCCATCGCGCGCATCTTTTCGCGTCTGCTTCGTGTTAAGCGTTTCGAGCTATGGCTTATTCGCGGAACGATTCCCCGAGTTTTTGCTTCAAATTATGAAATTTTGTTTCAGAGCGAAGGAAAAAATTGGGGAAACCGAGGAAACGGAAATGAAATACAAACGATCGCTCTGGGGACGATCGGTTTGCCCGCCGCAGTGTAACGAACCGTGCAAAATGACAGGATATTGACGAAGAAAATGGGAGATGAATGGGAGAGAGGGAGAGAGAGAGAGAGGGGATAGGATTCCACGGTCGTAGAAGGAAAAGCACTCGGACGGCGAATGAAGCAGATAATTTGATTGGGAAATTGCATATCCGAGAGGGAAGGAATTGGGTTCCCAGTCCAGAGGGAAAACCGAATTCAAAATATGGTCAGCCAGATGATAGTTCAATCGGAATCTTCGACCAAACATTGTCCAGTTTTCTTTGCGGATCGATACCGAATCATGTCCATATTAGTGTTTGCAATTACATTGCAATGTCGCTTTGTTTGTCATTTTAAATCAAATGAATGATTTAAATGATAGCATTTTTCATTTAACGCTTTAACGCTTTTTTAACTTTGATCCAGCGCGTTAAACGCAAACCTTGGCAAAGTGAAATATATTTTAGTATAATTTTCTAGTTGCACTGAACTAAACGTTTTGCTACACACAGCAGGTAACTTTCTTAAGCAGATAACAGCCTAATTCCCTAATTTCTCCTCAATTCACCTCAAACTTACTAGAATGTATTCAAATTTAAACAGATCTGGCATAATACCTTTAAAAAATCAACGACAGGGAAAGGAGAGAAGAATGAGGAGAATTATAAATGCATTGAATCACACCGATTTGTGAGGCCGTTTGGTGGAACTGTCAATAACAAACATTGCAGAGTAACACTCCATCATTAACAAATTCGGAAAATTATGGAAATTATCAAGGCTGCAACTGTTGATCCAGAATGTTGTAATGTTTTAAATCGTTTGTAATACCACGACTATACAAACTTTGTTATCAACTTTTATATTAATTGCTTTGTTATGCGATTTTGGATTTATACATTTCCACAAAATAATCCTTTATGGATATGGTCAACAATAGTCTGTATTTCTGGTAAAAAGTAATTGTTTTCAACTTCTTTAGTATTTTTATTAAAGTATTAAAATGATTTGTATTTCATTGTATTGAAGGAAGTATTGTATACATTTGAATGTGCCTTTGATTGCAAATGGGTTAAAGCTACGGTTTGTTCTTTATGTAAGTATTTATAAGATTCATCTGCAAACGTCATTCCACATTAGAAAGTAAGCTTAGAGTTTTCTTCTAAATTGAAACTCCAACGATCGTGGCTCCTTATAATATTTACCATAGTCCTGAATGCTGTTAAAATAGAAACTTAAACTACCTGTTTTTTTCAAAACATTTTTTGGTGAATTAATGTTGTAAACTGAGTTAGAAAGCTACATTTTGGATTTATTACGAAACATGCTCTAATGGATGAGGAGATTCTCTTTATTTCCTTAGCTAAGCTTGTCGTTTCGTTCGCTACGTTTTGAAACATAAAGGTAACGGGAGTCATAAACACACTTCCTAAGAATGCCAACGAAACAATGTTTCTGTTTCCCGCGGAACAAAATAAAAAAAAGGACACTCTCCCCTCCCGGTCCGCCCCGCGGCCACGTGGTCCACGTACGCGATGGATGTTTTGCTAACAACATTATTCAACTTCATTTCGCACGATGTTTTCCACAAAGTCCCGTGGCCTCAGCCCTGCAGCCGGGCGGATGTGCATCCAGATGTGCACGGCGAGTTGGAGTTGGCGGCCCACATTATGCTATCGTTCGCTTAAATCTTCCCCTACACACCTGTGGGCGGAGCGGCGGGGAAGGGGGGTGGCGGTTGGTTCCAGCTGGCGTTAATGTAGCGCACACCGGAAAACGGATGCTTTTGGTGCTGGGGTGGTGACGCCAGTACCGCTTACTTACCCCTCGGCGAGGACGGTGGGTGGTGTTGGTTGACTTGGCTAATGGATTTCCCCGGGGGTAATTCGTACCCACACTGGAGCATCAGGTCCTTCGCTGCAATGGACATCCCGTGGTGTGAAAGACTGTCATCCGACCAGCGGTTCTCTCCCTTTTCCCCATGCGGCCAACGGCCGATGTTCCTGGATGCCCACTTTTGCCGCGGCGTCGAGTAAGGGTCATAAAAATTGAAAATAAAATTTCATGCTTCCCGCACTTCAACTTCCTAAACTCGCCGTTGACATCCGCTTCGGTACTTCCGCTTGCGGGACGTCCCGCCACACCATCAAAGCGACAGCAACAGCGCAAATATTATCTGTCACTTCATATTTTTTTACGATTATTTATCGCAATTTGCTGTCACGAGGACCGACCGATCCTGGACGCTCTCTATCTTTCCTTGAGGTTGCTTCCTGCCAACAGCCGGGACACTACAGCCACTACCGTACCGTACACCTGCCAAGCCAGGGAAGGAATTTACGAGACATGACTTACCTCACCGAGGAGACGATGCGCCCCGTCCCAAAGCCCCGCCATCCTCCTCCAGTGGGAACCGAAACGGGTACTAAAACCCCTTTTCCGTTCCGATGCCACGGACACGGGCTCATATTTTCCCTTATTTCATTATCATACACGCCACACATTTCGGGCGCCAGAAAAGGCGCCGGTGAAGGGGCCCGACCTGGTCACCCGAAGCGCGAAACGAATAAGGCCGGCAACGGGCGCGAAGGTGCAAACGATACACACCCTGGCAATTACGTGCCCCTGCTGCTAAATCTTCCTTGCCTCCAGGACGGCAAGACGGCAAGACGTGCTCGAGAACACTCTCGACATCTTTGTCGACCATGGAAGGCGTTTTCCCGGTGACAAGCTTTCCCAGGGAAAAATGGCTCGTCGAGCCAAGCTTCGGGGATGCCTTTTTGGCACGGTATCCACGACATGTGGAGCCTCTTTAAACGAGTATGTGTGTGTGTGTGTGTGGGAGGGGGGGGGGGGGGTGGGATCTCGCGTGGTGAAAAGTCAATTTCAGGTTGGCTCCTAGCAGCATGGTACCACGCGACATAACTCATACGTAACGCGCGCGCTTCCACTTTCCACGTGTCCTTTCCGAACCCCGGGAACTCCGGGAAGGACAACGGGGAAGATGGCACCCACCATTCGGCGAGTTCTCGAGGGTGTGTGTGCATAATTTATGCTGGTTGAGGTGTACATAAAAATTCTATCTGTATTTAAGTGTTTCCTACTGTTTTATTTTATTCTAGTCGGAAGGAACCGGGCGCCGAGCGAACGGAAAAATTGCACATACTAAGGGCACCAGGGTATGTGTACTTGCAAGTGTACGTGTGCTCGGCTGCCCCCTTCGTTGACCCCGAAATGCGTCGTCTTCGCCGGGCATCGCGTCGCTTGTGTGCATTTGTGCTTTGTTTCGTTGTTGTTAAATTTTATTGCCACATCTGGCGATCGTAAAAGTGCTGAGTGCTGCCAACGCCAACACTTACCAACAAGTCCGTTCCGCGCCGCCCCACCCCTCCAGGCAGGATCGCTTTCCCACGATCAGGACATCCGAATGTCCACCCAAGCGGAAAGGGGGAACCCATTTTTCTAGATTTTTTCATTTTTCAAGATTATTCTATTTGGTTTGACTCGCGCTCGGAGGGAACGCTTTTTACAGCTTTTATCGCCGAGAAGTGTTTGTTTGGTGTAACGATTCTGGCCTGCAACGAAAAGACGCACTTGGGCGATGGTATGAACTTCCCCATGGTTGGTCGTTTTAGTATAAAAGTTGATCATAATGCCCAATGCTAGTTGAAATTATTTCTTCCTTTGAGCGACGTTTTCCAATTTAATGTACTTTGATTTTTGTACGGAAAAAAATTTCAACTCCATAAACAAAATATCAATTTCTTCAGAGAATGAACGTCGTGATTAGATGAACTATTTTGATGTTCTTTTATCACCAAAAGGGAAAAAAAAATAATTGTTTGTGTTTGGTAAGAGTTCGTATTTCATCGAAACAGGTTTACTGTTCTCTCTTTTAAGGGTTTTGAATCTTTTTATAATGTTGAATAAATTAAGGTACAGTGTCTGAAGTGTGTACTTGCTTCCTTCTCGGATTTATTCATCGAACAAAAAGATGGCTCCAAGAGCCAGATAGCATTTAGTACTAAATGATTCAATCGAGCAACGTTTGAAGACTCTTTAATGTGCATTCATGCAAACCATTTCCTCCGCTCCAATTCAATGGAACTTTTTGCGCCCCATATCCTGTGCCATTGTAATACCTTTCCATTGTTTTCTGTTTCCTTCCAGCTGTGCCGATTGTCATACATCCTGCGCCACGTGCAACGGGTCCTCGGAGAGCCAGTGCATCCTGTGCCGGGCCGGCCGGTTCGCGCACGAAGGCCGCTGCCTGAACGCCTGCCCCGACGGCTTCTACGGGGACAAGAAGCGCCACGAGTGCATCGCCTGCCCGCACGGTTGCGCCACCTGCAGCAACGGTGCCGTCTGCCTCAGCTGCCACGACAACTGGACGATGAACCGGAAGGGGAAATGCATCGCCAACGGAAACAACAACTGTGACGAATGTAAGTGTACCGGCATCGGGAGGGGGTGGAAAATTATTGCACAATTATCGATGCCACCTCTGCGTTGTCGCACCGTTCCACGGCGCGCGGAACCATTAGTCTGCGTATAAATGCACCCGGTGCGGGGAAGCGGGATGGACGCGGAAACGGTTGGCACCTTGGGCCGACACTTCCTTTCGACGACGCTTTCGAAATTGGCCGGTATCGTGGCGAAATGGAAAACGTGCTCGCAGTCCATTTTTATCGCTTGATCGATTTTACCTCTTTTTTTACCTTTTTAAATCCCAACTAAGTGCATGCAATAATGGATCCCATTGCGAAGCCGGGCGGGAAAAAATGGTTCCCAAACTAAAAGCCACCTTCAAGCAAGCTTCAAGCCACCTTCATGTCCCTACGGACTTTCAACGTTTTTTTTTTTTCATTCGTTGCAATAGTCATGGAAAGAGAAAAGTGTGACTTTATCTCTGGTGCGTCATAAAACTGAATGGGTCTTTCCGGTACTTTTGCTAACCGGGCTCAACGTGCTTTGAAAAGAGAGAAATGAATAGTTTCGCGCCACTTTCTTTTTCTGAACTTAAATGTTTCTCTTAATTGAACTTGAATCGTTTTCCTTCCGCTCAGCGCCAGTATCGCAGATTCGTTAAAAATCAATTCATGAAAATGCTTTTTAACACGTTTATCACTGATGTTTTCTAAAAAGTTGTTTCACCAACAATAAATATATAATGAAAACTTAAAGCTGTATTAATCCCAAAACGATATTCTCGGGATGTTTAGTATAAGCTTGGTTTTCCAAACCGGTTGGTTGAATCAATCTGTTTAGTGTTACTTTAATCTGGCACTCAACGAAGAATTCTTCACTTTACTTCCTTTTTAACTATAACCCTGGTGACTCTTAAACCTAGCATCTAAATAAGAAGCTGTAGTGCTTTTGAACTGCACATGCCGATTACCGAAGGCTCTGTTACCTTAGTTTCGCAGCCTGATGAATGAAAAGGGTGGTTCGAATTTATTGTACGCTTCCGATAGGTTCTCCAACATACTGTAATCTGAAGTATTCACATTCATGGCGTTCAATGTTGATGCTTTATTGATAAAACCCTTTTTTCCCTCTGATTTTTAACAATCTTTGATCTTTATTTCACATAAAATCAATGAAGAACGTCATTAAATTTGTCAGAAAAAGGATACAGGTGTACATGGAGATTCATATGTTGTGCTTCACCTCTTTCCGAGTGAACGACCAGGCGCCTCCATAATGTACTCATTTGGTAGTTTTATTTATTATTTCCTACTGTAACGAATAATGCGCCCAAGTTTCGAGTGTATCTGATCTACCCTTGCACACTGAAGAGAGCATACGCTTTCCCGGAATGCTAACCACCACCTTGCTGGCGAAACCAGTTCTCCGGAAAGATCCGAAAGGGAAACGTGGAACGCGAGCAAAGGGGGGGGGGGGGGGGTCCTTTTGCTACGCTCCGATGGGGCAAACGACGCTTCGATTAATGCGCCGGACTGTGAATTTATGCTCGTTAGGCGAATTGCCGTATCGTTACGCCCGGGCTCGGGAGTGCACCGATGCATTTCCCCGTAATTGCTGAAGCGCTTCCGTGCACAGTGGATGGGGGCATCCATCTAAGCGATAAGCTTTCCATCGGAATCAAACGGCGCGCGTCACCGTCAGAGTGCGGGCGGTGAACCACCAAGCGGTAAAACCAAACGACCGACCTCCGTTCCTCATCCGCCTCCCACCACTTCGACGACGACCCGCGACGATTGTGCGACGAACCGAAAATGCAAAAATGCGCACAGAACCCGTACAAAGATTGCCAACTGTCCTTTGCGATTCTGATGTGCCGGGTAGAGGAGTAGCCGGATGTTGTTTCCTTGGTAACGGTGGCTCGCCATGTACATTCGCCCCTTTTTATGCTTCCCCAATCGGAAACTGCAATCAGAGATTGAGCGCCTGGGAAGGGAAAAGTTATTCCTCGGCCCCGGAAAGGGAGCTGGAGCGGTTCGTGCGGGATTCCGTGCGAAATTTTTCGCCTCTCTGGATAACACGACGGTATTTCATCCCGTGATTAAATTCCCAAATACGCGCCCAACCGCGTGACTCGCAGGGAATGATGATGGGGTGGGTTTGCTGCAATTTCCTTGGAAAATCATAGACCCCTAGGCCGGGCATGATGGATTATTCGCACAAAAGAACCGCAACCGCACCCGGCGTAAAATGGAGCGAGAGCGGAATTCGTAAACACTGTCATCGGAACGGAAACTGTTGCCAAATGATAATGCGTCCGGCAGGCAGGGTAAATATTGGTGATTGATCGGTTTTAATGAGGTCTGGCTGGATGTTATTGTCGCCGAGGCCCGAACCGAGGTTGGTTAAGGCTATTTTACTCTATTGCATTAATATTTACCCAATTGTTTTGTACGGTACTGGTTTTTACTTTCCCCTCGGGCTGGGAAAATTGGTTTAAATCGTACATCTTTAATAACAATATTTTCTCTACGTTCTCTACCTTCTCTTCCCGGGATCGTAAACCAAATAATCAATATTGTTGCGTTATTGTATCACCAACCTGCAACATGATTATTTTGTAAATTAAAATTAATATTAAAGTGAATAATTACATCGCCTGTGATGGGTGGATGAAATAATGACCTGTCGTCATGGCGTGTAACGTTGATTGACTTTATCCTCTTATGTGTATATTCTCGTTTTTTTTCAACCGAAGGAAGGATCAGAGTCATTTCCCGGTCGATTAAATGCATTCAAACCCGGTTACGAATTAAAACGTTTTTCGTTTCGTTTCTGTCGTTCTTCCACACAGCTGAATACTTCGAGAACGGCCACTGCCATCCATGTCACTCGACGTGCGAAACCTGTACCGGGCCGACGGAGAACGAGTGTCTGACGTGCGCCTCTAATCTGCTGCTCCAGGGTCAGCGCTGCGTGAACGTGTGCGACGAGGGCTACTACATGGAGGTGGGCGTGTGTGCCAAGTGTCTGCACACCTGCACGCAGTGCGTCTCGCGGATGAACTGCACCGCCTGCATGAAGGGTTTGCAGCTACAGAGTGGCGAATGTCGCACGACCTGTGCCGATGGGTAAGTTCCAACCGAACACTAAAGCCATTCGAAAAGAGATCGGCTGACCGATTCAACTCGCCGCTTCGCATCTTACAGATACTACAGCGACCGAGGAACGTGCGCCAAGTGCTATCTCAGCTGCCACACGTGTAGTGGGCCGCGGCGCAACCAGTGCGTGCAGTGTCCGGAGGGATGGCAGCTGGCGGGTGGTGAATGCTTCCCCGAGTGTCCCGAGGGTTTCTTCAAGACGAAGTTCGGCTGCCAGCCATGCCATCATTACTGCAAGACATGCAACGGTAAGTGATCGATGTTGTTGGGACGATGTACCACCAACATGATTGACTCGTCTGTCGTTCTTTGCATTATTTAACATTTTCGTATTTCATACACTTGGTAAAGATAATTCCTCATCGAAACACGAACATTTTTTAATTCCCAACACATTTTTAATATTAATTTTAGAACGAATAGCTTTGTTCTAAAACCTCACTCATAAGCGCCTGAATGTATGCAATCATTGTGCATGCAATCAACTTCAAATGAACGAACTAGAAAATATAATTGAAAACACAGATTTAATTCGATCGTTCTTCTTCTCCCTCTTCCTCCCGCATTACTACAGGTGCCGGCCCGCTAGCCTGTACGTCCTGTCCGGCCCACAGCATGCTGCAGGACGGTCTCTGCATCGATTGCCTCGCGTCACAGTACTACGATCCGCCGACGCAAACGTGCAAAACGTGCCACGAGTCGTGCCGGACGTGCAGCGGCCCCGGCCAGTTCTCCTGCCTCACCTGCCCCTTCCCGCTGCACCTCGACCGCCTCAACCATCAATGTGTGCCTTGCTGCGCGGCCGACGCATCGCCCGACGATCAAAGCTGCTGCCATTGCGACAAAGCGACCGGTAAGACACAATCCCTCCGCTTCTATTCTTTCCAACACTGTAGTAACCTTCTTTTCGCCTTCACCCCTTGCTGTTTCAGGTGGCTGCATTAATGCATCGCCGGCCGGTAAACGGCGCGTCGGGACCGAGCAGCAGCTGCTGCAGTTCGGCGACGAGAGGGCTGGCGCTGGGCCGGACGTTCCCGGCGAGGGAACCGGCGGTGGCGGGTCGCACCAGACCTGGCAGCAGTTCCTAACCAGCACGTCCATGTCGACCATCACGGTGGTTGCCGTGTCCGGCTGTCTGCTGATTGTTACCCTGTTTGTAGTGATATTTACCGTTTTACAGGTGAGTAACGTAGTTGCATTTGCGGAATGTTTATCCACAAGAGGCCATTGGCGTACTCTAGATTTTTTTTATGAATACCAACCCTGCCACCGAAACCTTCGCTAATCTACTTAAGCGCAAAGGTAGTGTCATACTCCCTGGCAGAAAAAAGGCTGAACAGATCCTCTCATAGGCTTATCCGGGATAAGATTGTTAGCCTGTTAAAATTCGATTGATCCTTCAGCGCGTCGCGACGAACTTCATTGTCGATGGGTTATCTTATAAATCAAACATCTAAGTCCCGTCAAAAAATTATATCGCTGCATCCGGTGATGACGTTGGCTTGAAAATCTTCCCTTGCGCCTTCCAAGGGTTCCATTCCAACCAGCTTAACGGCTCCCCGTCACAATCCCGCCAAGGGACCGACCTGGGATTCCAATTATCCACCCCCCCCTTTAGAAGAGAGGAGTGCGCGGGTTGAAGTTGTTAATCGGAAATATGATTAAATCCGTCCGCTTCCATCCGCACCCGCATCGGGGGCACCATGCTTACATCTTTTCCTTGCGAAAGATACACACATACACACACATATATACTCTCACTGAAAGGATTGGGTTGGTTCAGTTTATTTGGTAAACAGACGACGGAGCCGTCTCGAGATTTGAACACCGTGGCCGTAGGGGGTTTTATCGTCAACCGCAATTTTCGGCGTTGTCTTACGACGTTCCAGCGGCATCGTACCATTTCCCGCAAAGAGGAGCGGGAAAGCGAAAGAGAAACGAAGCTTACGCTTCCCTCCCGCCACCGGAACATCGTCACACATTTTCCCACCGTGAGCCGCTGAGTTCCCCGAAGGCGGCTCGGTGCTCGCGGGAAAACCACAAATCAATTTGTCGCGTAAGCCAACATCATCGCCTCCTGCTTGTCTCGCTTCCTACCCCGCTCTTCTCCCCTTGTTCCACGTCAAAAATGACGCTGAAATGCCCCGTTCGCTCGCCGGCGCGGTCGTGATGGCAAAATCCCCTGGACTGTGGCCGTCTCGCCCACCTTTTCCACCGCGTTTTTTACACCTCGAGGTGATTGGAACGTGACGACCCGAGTGACAGCGAGGTGGAGACGGGGGGAAAAGGATTCCATTAAAATCCCGTTCATTTGTTCTCTCGCCCAACGAGCCCCCCGTAACACTTTCGTCCCGGGGCAAGGCACCGACGAGGACGCTGATTAAACGCACTCCGCCATCCCCCGATCCCTCACACCGTCGATCGCCAGTATTTCTTGTTGTGTTCGGTCGATCAAATCCTTTGGAGAGTTTGTTCTATTTATTACGCCATCCACCGTCGGCTCACTGGGGTCGCGCAGGTTTGCTTTGTGTAATAAATGATCAAATCTACAAACAAACTCCCCACGGGCCGAATTCGCTCGTTTCCCAGGTATTCCGTTCCGGTGGATTCGACAGTAAGCCCGATGAAAGAAAAATCGAAAATCATTCTTGAACATTCACTAAACACAAAGCCAGGAAAAAGTTGATCATGATGGAGATGAAAGCGGGTTTAAAGATGTTTGGTTCTCACTAGGCTAAACATAAAACCTTTTTTTTTCTTGGGTTTCTTCACGACACCAGCAAGCGTGTAAACCTTTTCTTCAGCCAAAGCCTCGCTTGTGGTGTTCGGTTTTCATTTCCAGCACGTCTTGATTGGATCGGCATATACTTTTTTGTTCTCCTTAGGCAAGGATTGTTTTTCGGTCATTAAATTTCTGCACAAACAGTCTCCTCAACGAATTTCGCACCTGTGACTCAAACCTCCGGGTGTTTGATCGAATTCTAAATAATAACAAATTTTTTTTTGCTTTCTTTTCATTTCATCCTTCATCGCATCGGTATCGTTGAAAACACTTCACGCCGTTTGGATAAACGAAAACTCCACGTAAACGACGTGGCCATCCATCGATCGGAAAACCGCGAACCGGATAAAAACACCAACACAAACACAAAACCGATCCCGCGAGCGCAGAAGCGTAGCCAAACGATGTACACTGGAATTAAGTATAATAAATTAGGCAAGAAACCACCGTCGGGCGGCGGCAGCCGAACCACCAGGATATCGATACCGGCCGATGGGGATGATTTATTGGAACCAATTGTAAATAACGACGAAGAGGAGGAGGAGGATGACGACGACGACGACGACGACGACGAGGATGATTATGATGGCAGCAGCGCGTCCAATCGGCTGGCAACCACCGCCGAGGCCGAGGGCAGTGACCAGGAGGAAGCGGATACGGCGGGACAGTTTGACAGCCGGAGGTTAACCGCGAAAGCAGTGCCGGCCCGAGGGAAGCGGACGTTTCGTTACGTAGCGTCCACCAGGACCTAAGCGGGAAGCGGTGGAGCGACGGTGGTAGGTAAGCAACAGCCCAACCCTCCCGGAATGCAGCATTGGGGCAGGTGTTTAGGAACACCCACACCCCTTCATTCTCGGTCCGGGAAAACCTCTGGGCAGTTGACCGAAAAGCGGAGGGAGGGGGGAACGGCGTGAATGTGTGCCTGAACACAAATGCAAACTCTCAGTGTCGAAGCGAGCAGCAGCATTTGTGGACGGATGTGATGTACGTGTGAGTAGGCGTGTGCGTGTGTGTATGTGTGATTGTGTAAAGGCGTGGTTGAGCGATTGTACGAGTCGGAGTTGCAACAATAGAAAGTTCACAGTTGAATACGAACAAAACGAATCGGAAGGACATTTAATCACTGAAGCAACTTAAACACCTGCACCTATCCCCTCTTCGGGTCAGTAAATTTATTTCATGTGAGTGTGCAGATGTGGGAGCAAACCACAAGGAAACTGACAGCACTACTATACTGACAGCACAGCATCCTTCGTTTATGTTGTTGTATCCCAAACGAAAAGAAAAATCGTACTTCCGGTTGAAGGCAGTTAATCAAAAGTATAGCGATGAATCAAAGGATATTAGCATCGTTTTAGGAGAAACAAAATTAAACAGTATGGAGGAACACAAGATACAGGTAATCAGTCCAGCAGAAATTATAGCAGTATTTTTATTGGCCTTACTTTCAAGGGCACTCAGAAGCCAGACAGTGCTGTATAGATTTTTAGCACAGTTTGCTTTGTTTGCCCTACAGTTGATTTTCAAGCAAATTCGTTTGTGTATGAATAACATACGCTTGCTTTGGCGGCAGAAAAACGTGCAGCTTCCGTTGATTAGGATGCGTTCGACCTGTTTCGACCCGGCATCGTTGATTTTTTAATCAATATTTTTAAAATAATTGAAAACGTAGCACTAACTCGCACCAATTCCTGCAACGTTGCAAAAACTAAATTAGTTTACCTTTACGCACTTTTCGATTGTTTATTATAAATCTGCACACTTGTCGTTTGACATTTGTTTGATAACTGTTTTTCCATCCATCTATGGTTGTGTCTTGTGATTCTCGACTCATAATCACATAATATTTAATTTGTTAATCGCATCGTTTTAAAAATTCTTATCACTATCAACTTTTTCCTTATTTTATGCTATTGCTTTCGGTCACATTTTTTTATTTGACGTGCGTGTACGCTTGTGAGTGTGTTAAACCAATGTTTGCGTGTGCGTGTGTGTGTATATGCTTGCGTGTGTGTCTTTGTATGAAAGAGTATCGTTGAGAACGAGGAAGAAAACGAATCAAAAACTCCACTAAAGGAATGTCTAATGATCTAAGTTCATCTCGTACCGGCCTCAAGACAAACCCGTCGTCGTTCCCGTGTTGTTCGGAAACAAGTAAGGAAAGAGCAACCGCCCGGTGCATTCGTGTACGAGTTTCCACCCGACGGACGATTGGAGGCAACCAGGGAAGAATAGGAACTATTATATATACATATATATACTAAAATAGATATATATTGAACTATACATATTTTTACCTTTGCCCTTTCATGCCAAAAGTGGCAAATACTGGGTCGAGCAAGGAAGGGGGAAAGGGCCCCCGACCGGTAGTAGCCTAGGAAAACATGTTGCTAAAAGGGGGTTTAAAAGCGAAATCTGGGCGCTCTATGTTAATGTATTGAAACAGACAGTAAAAGCTGGAGGGAATGTTTTCAGCGCCAAAACTCAATCCTGGAGGGGGTAAAGTTAAACCAGCCGGTTTTTGTAGCCTTCGACGGAAGCAGCTGGCAGTTCTTTTGCGATTCACCGGGAAGGGAAGCATTGTGTATAGACCCATCGCAGCCATTAGACGTGAAGAAGGGAAGTTGGAACGGGAGCGTCTCAGCATGAGCATAGCAACATGAACAAACCAACTCTTGTTCCGCGGGGACGATTTGTTTTTCTTTTGCTTTCGAATGAAGCCTCGTCGGGGGAAGAACGTTTATGTTTCGAGAACAAACTCATGCTCATTCACGCACATACACACATCCAAAACCATGGAAGAAACATTGCAAAGGCACAGGAACATAACAAGGAACGTAACCGACGAACGCGGGCAAGAGCAGAGCAAAACGAATCAACATCATAGAAGAAACAAACGAAAAGCGCATGTCCGGGTGGGCAGACAAGAAGAACAAGAACAAAACAAAAAGAAACAGGGGTGATATGGTGTTATATTAGGTAAATATAATTATTTTTAAGTTAAAAAATAAATAAACGTAAAACATGGAGCAAACATCCAACCACACAAACGATGAAACAATTGAAAAACAGAAAAAAAAACTGTTGGAGAAGAAAGATTGAAAGAAGGGAAAAGGAAAATCGAAAGAAGGGAAGACGAAAACAAAACAAACGAAAAATTGACTCTCGAAAATAAAAAAAAAACGGTGGCTAAAGGTGTTGCTAGAAACCCAGATATTTAAGTTGGAGCAAATCGAAAGAAAATATTATAGGGTTTGAACGACCGAAGTACAGGAAAGAAATGAAATGGAAAGTAAAACGAGTAGAAAAGAAGCGTGACAAGATGAATGTCGAGTAAAAACCTCAAAACGATGAGATATACTGAAGCATAATGGCTTGCAGGCTCAAAATTGTCCATCAATTTCCGAGATAGGAGGATAATGTTTCAAGAACTGTGCTGAACGTGTTGTTAATTGGAAAAAAGATGATGAATTAAGGAAACCGAGGAGGTAAGCAGCCGGTCCTCGAGAACTGGAGTAGCAGAGTGGAAGTAAATGGTAAAATTTTTCTTTTGTAAAAAAAACCAATAAAATCGGAAAGAAACCCAACCAAAACGCAATCAATGTGTTCAGTATGTTTCTTTTGCCAAATCTATTAACACGTTGAAATTTGAAAGGTAAGTGTACCAGAGAAAGTCCGTTCAAAGTGCACGGTTTTATTTGTTCCTACTTCATAGTTGTTTGAATAGTTGTATAGCAAAAGCTGGAATGTTGTCTCCGTTCAAGAGCAGGCCCTTCTCACCCGAGGTATTTACTCAGATCGAGCTTGTGAGCGCCATTGCCTGGTTGCGCAAGGTAGAACTTGGCCCGAAATTTTCCGCCCGTTTTGCGCGAGTAGATCGTGTCCACGTGCTTCACGGCGTCGGCGAGGGCTTGACGTTCGATCAGGGTGACGGTGCATCCGCCGAAGCCACCACCCGTCATGCGAGAACCGATCACACCGGGCGCCTGGAGCGTCGCCTCCACCAACAGGTCCACCTCGTGGCAGGACACCTCGAAGTCTTCGCTGAGCGATCGGTGCGATTCGTTCATCAGGGCGCCCATCTGCGGAAGGAATCGATTAGAATAAGGTATAGTTTGAACTTGAAGCAAAACTCAACTTATTTGAAATTGATTTCATAAATCAAGGTGGGTTTTTCAGGAAAATTAATTTCATCTTTAAATGTTTTCAAAAGGATCCGAATTTATGCTTGTTTTTACTTTAATTACTACAACGTTTGCGACTTGGCAGAGGCTTTCTAAGGGATACCACAACATCTACAATTTGCCTGCACCTATTCCGATTTTTTACGTCATTTGTTTCGTTTGCTCTATGTTTTTTTATGTATATTTGTTGTTTACTTTTTATAATTTTTTTCTGTTACTTTTGATAAATTTTATGTTAGTGTTTAGAAGACAAGATATTTATCCTTCTCTTTTGTGATGTTGATTGGGAACGTCCTACGATAATCACTGAAGTTAGCCAGTATTCTAATCTACACTTTGCCCAATAATTCTCTACTTTTATTATCAAACTTATGTAACTTCAAAGAAACGTGCTTCTCAACACATTTCTTAACCATCACTCCAATCCACTCTCAATTGATTTGCCGCCTTCTGGTACAAATCCATTTCAAGTGCCTCGTTAAGTTAAAACAACAAATGATCTCCCCACAGCCGATAGTTTTCGAAGGTGATTCAAAAAGGGGGGGCACATGTTGCGCAAATTTCAACTCTCCACCTCTAAGTACCTATTCAAACCGATCTCCACCGAATTTCGGCTCCATTTAGCTTCGTTTGTAATGAGTTAGTTTCACTTTCTGTTTTGCAACAGCTGCCGGAAAATATGTATAGCTTCTCGGTTGAGGGTAACTGCCGACACTTACCTTTGCAAAATCGTTAGCCTTCAGTGCCGCGGCCGCTTCCGTCGTACGCTGGATCTCCGTGATGACGTGCCGGGCCCGACGCACCAACAGCTCGCTGGCGTTCTGGAGCGCTGTGCATTTCACGTGTCAGGTGTCAGAAATGGCATCCGCATGGGGAGATTCGTGGGGATAATATAGAAATTATGGAGAAGGATTAGTTCTTTGAAAGGTGTGAAGGTGCCTTCTTGCGTTCAATTATCTTTAAAAAAGTTTTATCAAATTTCACTGTCATATTAAAAAATAACTCTTATTGTTCCTCTAAGACCCCCTTTGGGGATTAATAGCAACAATTAAACTGTTTGGTAAAACCTCATTTGATTTAATTGAATTGGATTAGATTAATATGGAAGCTTGTTCCCCGCAAAAGGTAAAGGCTTCTGGACTTAAAGCTGTTATCGATTACATTTCAAATACTCTAAAATGCAACCACGAACCAGATAACTCGCCGTTGGTCAAATCAAATGCCGGAAACATGCAGCTCTCCGTCTGATTGGAAGCTCCGCGGCTCGGAACAAGTTGAAACTCACCCTTCAGATGGTCAAGCGAGGCATCCCGGTAGCTGTCCAGACCCATCAGCTCGAGGGCCTGTTGGCACTGCTTCCTCCTCACCGGATACTCGCTCGAGGACAGCTCGTGCTTGACACCCGAGTTGCAGATCAACACCGCTAGATGGGGAGCCTCGAACGGAATGGGTTCGGTGGCGAGGTTTCTGAAATTACCGGACAAAAAAAACATTACAACGAGTGCCCTTACAACACGGAGGACGAGAGACCGACTCGGGAGGGTGGTTTGATGTCATATAAATCCTGGAATTAACACCCAAAACTAACCGACCGAGGCGTTTCAGAAGGAGAAGCACCGAAGCATTCCTACGGGAGCTCTTTTCCGAGGTAATAAAACCTCGGAACCAATATGGTGGAAAATGGGGGGAAAAAAAACCCAACCCAAGAAAGCAAGTAAACGGACTTGTTTTAAAAAATAAACAGCACCAACGATCGACCCAAGGGCGAATGAAATTGTTAATTTTACGGCTTTCATTAAATCTTCCGAATCGAGCGGTTCAGAAGCATCATCCATCTGGAAGCTGGGAAATTCCCGGGAAAGCAGCACCGGCAGCAGAAGCGGCCAGGAAGCGACGACGTAAGCGTCCGTAACAAGCCGGCTTTTCCGGAAGAGCTCACTCACTCTAAAGATTGTTGCATTTTACGATCCTTTCCTTCCCGACCGGATTGGAACGGAAAAGGAACCAACTCGGCTGTAGAACGATGAAGTATTCAACATACACATATGTGTGTGTGTGTGTGTAAACACACATAACACTCGGAACAATTACAGAAGACTGTGAACCATTTCAAACCCCAGGCGAGGATTGAAGCCGAAGACCGTCCCAACAATGTCTCACGTCGAGTGGAACCGTTTTCTTCCTCAACGTGAAAGGGAAAGACCGTGTGCGAGGCAAGGGGAGGGAGGGAGGAAATGTGCCAATGAAAGTGATGTGTCGGAATCGGTGAAGGCAACTCAATTCCTCCGATCCCATCAATCGTTGCATCCGAGCGAGGGCTCCGGTTTTGTTATCACGTCGGAGTTAATCTCTCTCTCTCTTTCGCTAGATCGAATCTTCGAAAGAATCGCTTTCCCGATTGGTCGGAAAATTTCTTTCAGATCCTACTGCGTTCCGGAGGGTGGTTATCGAGGGCGAGGATGCAGGAAAAACAATTGTTTCCGAGGGTTTCTTCTCTTTAACTCATATTAAGCAGCATGATGTGGTAAGTTTCTACAAGTTTCCATTTCGTTTGAGATGAGAGAACGATTTTCCAGCCTTTGTGCTTCAAGGTGTTCGTGTGAAATTAATTTAAGTGACTTAAAATTTGCTGAACTATTATTTTATTTCTTAAATAGATTTTAAAACCTCGCTTATTAATGTTTAACACGTTTGCTTTTAAATGCTATTTATCATTCTAAACTAATTATCTTATCAACCTTTCATTCGGTGGAAAAAATAAACCTTAGTGGTAGCTACCCTTTAAAAAGATATGTTGGATTCAAATCTAAATTATTTGAAATTATCTTAGCTCGAAAGATGTAAATTCCACATTTTACAACTCATGGCAATGAAGCAAAAATACAAACAAAATATACAATCTGAACTTTCCATCAAGTTTTCCAGATTCGAGTGAAATATGAAAGTAAATCAACTTAATGAATTTTGATGAAAATTGATGCATTACAAGAGTTGAAAATTCAAACACCTTTATGTTGTCTTTCATAGTTCATTTGAAATAAATTCTTTTAACAGAACCCTGTGTCACTTTTACATTTTGTTCGTTTCTTTGTCGTTGCGGCGAGTGTATAATTTGTGCAACCCATGGATTTGCAACTCGTGTCGATCAGGACGAAGTAATGCAACTCCTTTCAACTGCAAGTACACATTAATGCATTTCAATCCTTTCTGAGGAACATGTATCTTCACACACACACACAGAAACAAGTGCCTGATATTGACTTCCGAAACCTCCGGAACAATCCGGTATCTTCCGGGTAGCATATTTGTGCAATCGCATGTTTCATATTTCCGCCTCTCTGTTGACATGTGTCCTTCCTCCTTTTATCCTTCCTCCTGCGTTACGTTTCACCCCGAAACCGGCAAATAGTTGGTTCCGCCGCGCTCCGATCGAATGTGGCAGATTGAAACACGCAAGCACTCGTCTGTAATTTTCGCACAACCCAACCGTCGGCTCAAGATTTCACCAAGGGAAACACCGGAAAATCGAGTTTCCGCTGCATTCAGCCCATTTCCGGCACGGGTGCAGCGAAGCGCAAGCCTGCATGCATGCATGCACACACACACATACAGCGATACACTACTACTCAGGATACTGCGATCGGAAGGAAAAGCACCACGAAGAAAGGGTCCCCTGTGTGGTCGTAATTTTCCGGCGGACTCCTTTGACTTCGAGTCGTGCCCGACACTCGACACCTTTTTCCCCACCGCTGCCAGGGAGTTGCAGGCCGGAAGTAAGATAAGACCGATACGACAAATTGTAGCTTGACGTGTGTTCGATGCATTCTCCGCGAGTGTAGGAGAGCGGAGTGAGATTTTTTCAATGAATTGTGAGACAGATTCCGGTCACGAATGTACGTTTGAAAATGTCAGATTCATGAAAGTCCAACCGAATCATTACATGTAATGAAAGGCAAATCGATTACATAGAGCAACTGAAACTAAGGTTTTGTTGCATTAGAAAACAATTAAATATAAATTAATGGAATAAAGAAACTAACGAAGATAAAATAAAAAAGCTATAACAAAGAGCAGTAAGGAATTAAAAAAGTGAAATAAAAGAGAAAAAAGTTGTCAATCATAACTGACATAAAATATAATAAATAAAATATCAATTGGAAAAATTAAATCAAAAACAAGCTATAGGAAATTGGAAAAAAGTTTCTAACTCATTCTTCTTATCTCCTAAGTTAAGAGAACACCATCTAAAGCAACGCATTCGAACAGCAAGTTCGAAAGTAGATACTCCCGTATCTAAGCTACGGAATAATCCTCGAAAGCAGGACGATGCTCCTGTTTTGCTTCCTTCATCACAATATTGGAAGCAACAAGGACACGAGACCGATACAAAATGGAGTAGCAACCTTTCAGTAGCTCTTCGGCCGGCGACAACCCGAGCTGTGCTGAATTTTCCGGTTTAGTGGCACTCAACGAACCAAATTGTTCGAACCGGATCACATTCCTCCACCCACCCCCTATCCCCTCTGTTGGCCAATTCTCGGGTGGGTGTTATCCTGTTCTGAATTACTCCACGAGGCGCGAGGGAAAAGGGACGTGCGGTTCTTGGCGGAAGTTTACGGAAACGAAGGGGACATCTGACAATGGCCGGACACTTCCGCTGCACTTTACCTCCCCCCCTCTCCCTTCGCCAAGTGGTAGTAAGAGGTTTGGAAGGGAATGTTTTTCGGAAATTCTTGAACACCACCACGAATATATTAGCCAGGAATTAAGCCGTTGCCGGGGCTCGAGGGGATCCTGATGCAGGTTGCCGTGGTTTCGAGTGGCTCCCCAAGGTAAGCCCGATACGGGAACCACCCTTCAAGCCACTCCCCGGCAGCCGGATTAGAGACGGATAGCTGTCAGGATTCATTTGTGCACCTTAATTAAAGAGATATGCATCCGACAAAAGGAAGCTCGAGCCCGCTCCAGTCCGACCGTCCTTCCTTTGGCTAATTCGAATAACACCCCGGTGGCCTGAGTGGCTGGCTCCGAGCCGATGTTTGCACAAAGACACGTTCGCTCAATAGTTTACTCGCCCGCACCTCTCCCAACCGTGGAAGGATTAAAACGGCCCCCTCCTGTCACCGTACTCGGCGTACTCGGGTTCATGTCACGCTTCGGGATAATGCTTTGGAATCACAAAAATGGCTCGCCCTCCACACGTGTCGGCGTCGACAGCGGAGGCTCTCGACTGTTTCGAACTAAACGGATGCGCTCTCGCACGGAGGAAATGGCACGGTTCCGATTGCCATCTACCGCAGTTTGGCGAAGCGAAAAGAGCACCCGGTCGTACAATGCAACGACGCTAGGGGATCTGGGGACCGCTCCGCCACCAAAGCTGGCCACTTGCAGGGGAATTATGTTTGAAATCCAGGCACAAACAAATGATGGATGTGCAACACATCAGCTCGGATGAGATGTTTTTGATGCGGGATGCGAGGAAAGTGTTTCTCCTTCCCTTTACACGAGATGACTTCTTGTAGCTCCGGTGCATGTTAGAGTCACCTTAGTTATTGCACATCCGGGACTTAATCTTGCTGGCAAAACATATTGAACGTACAGGAAAATGTTCACTTCCAACGCTTGCTTTTATGCAAAACAAATATTCTATCATATAGCATGTCATTGTCAAAATAAAATGCTTTTTTTTCACTACATTCTGTTACAAAATTGAATAATTATCGAAAGAATGAATTTGCAAATAGTTAGATGTACGCAGGTACATGACAAAATTTGTCTTTAAATACCATAGAATATCAAAAACAGAACTATTTACAAGAAATACCTCCGAATGCTATCATAAACATTGCTTTATGGATAGGTCAATACGATAATAATTGATCAATGTTCCGTTGAAAAAATAAAAGATGCATTAAAGAACCTTTTTACGTTACCCCGGTAACTTTTGATAGCAATTATAATGGTTTGATGTTTAAAAATGTGAAGCATTAGTTAAAAGTGTGCTTTAACGAACTTCAAAAGCAACAAAACCTGAAACAAACAAAAAAATTGTTTGACTTTTTAAATCAAAAAATGAAAGCGCATCTCCTTCAAAATAATCGGCAGTATTTGTTGGACGAATAAATTAAAAAATGGCAGGTAACGTAGTTGGAGTACTAGTATGAACATTTATATATGTTTTCTTAGACAAAGCCTCTATTAACAACATTTTGAAGGAGATGTTTGTATTGAATCAGGATGCCTTATTTCCTTCAATACTGTTTGACCTCCCAAGCAAATCCAAAGTTAAAATATTTTTCTGTTTTATGGCTTCAAATCTACAAACTACTTGGTAGACGGTTTGTTAGTTGTTTTAGTTAAAGTGACACTTTTAAGTGTTAGTTTAGTACTTACCGACAATCAATGAGCAATGCGTGATCAGCTCGGCCTCCGATCGCGATCAATTGATCCATAATGCCACAGGGCATGTTGGCGAACGTGTGTTCCGCTCGTTGGCACAATTGTGCACCTTCTGCCGCACTGGAAAAACGGAATGGGATGGAAAGTTGTTCATTGCGGAGACAAAAATGTGATAAATCACTTACCTGCCGGCTCGGTGTCCGGTGAGTTGCTCGAGGAAGGTCAACGTGGCCACCTCGAGGGCGGCCGAGCTCGACAGTCCGCTACCGATGGGCACGTTCGTGTGGATGACCGCATTAAAGCCCGGAACTGGCCGCCGGAAGTGGAACATCACACCCTTGACGTAATTGAGCCATCTGATCGGGAGGGAAAACCAAGCGTTACTAACTCTCATATCCGTTCTATCGAACAGGTGCAAAATTAATTTGCTCTAAATAGTTTTTTTTTCTCGTTGCCCGAAAGCTGAAAATAATACCCTTCAATTGAAAATGCGCGTGAAAATTGGTTTCGAACGGTATAAAAATGATTCATGATACTTGCCAATAGCGAACCAATAGAATCTATCGCACGAGAAAATGACCCTTCACGGAAGGATTGCTCGCGGGGCGTAAATAAATTCCCCAAAACCCGGGTCTCGGGAAGCCGGAAAAGCGGGGCGAAACACACCAAATTCAATCATTCTCTATTGTGCCCGCAGACCCAAAACAAAAAGGTCCGAAAAAAGACCCACCACCGGCTGGATTTCAATTACATTTCGACGTGGAAATTAGCTTTGGTGTGTATTTTGCCACCACCTCCTCCACTTCAATCGCGCTTTCGAAACCCTCCCTTACCACTAGCTTTCCTGGATAAACAATCGAACAGCAGGAGGGAGGGGAAAGCAGCCAAATATTGCCAAAATCCCCAAAATTCGATGGGCCCAAAGATGGGCGCGCGAAAAATGGGCTCATTTGTGAAGCGGAAAGGAAAAAGGCAGGACAGAACTCGCACTCCAATTATAATGATTACGTTTGCAAAATGCCTCTGTGTAGGTGTGTGTGTGTGTGTGTGCGTGTTTGTGTGTCGAAGCTACATGGCGAACCATTGATTACACAATCGTACCCTCGCGGGGCGCAGGGATGGGGGTACGATGAAGGATGAGGGCCCGTTGATGCCACAGGTTGAAGTTTGCTAATTATAAATGCAATTAACTCGAGCCACTCAAATTAGTTCAATCCGAATGATTTGCTGGCCGGAAAAAGCAGCTCAACACGGCCGAGGTGGGACGTTGCGGTGGGGAAAAAAGAAATGAGCGGGAAAAACTGGTGCGGGATCACCGAGTAAAGCCACGCAAATTATGGCCAAAGCCCACCGGAAGTGTACTTGAAAAAACGTAATTAAATTGTGCCAGATATAATAACTGCTTCAAAGTGGTGCATAGTTGTGCGATATAGTTTTGCCATCCAGCTGATGAGATACTCCTGTAGATTTGTTTACTTTCAGTAGTTAAATTTGTAGTACGCTTATAATTGAATGTAATAAGTTGAGTTCAAATATGTACGTGTTATAATTCAGGACTAATGTGGAGCAGTGCTGAGATGATCTTGAATTGCATCCCAGTTGACAACTTTTTAATCTACAAAGTTGACACCACAATACATCGCAAATTGGTTCACTGGTTAACGAACGACGAAGTTCCCAATCCTTAATCCTTTATCTAATTCATATCCATGCTAGAATGTTTTAAATAATTCAATCACTATACTGCTTTACTTTTTCTATCTCTTCATGAGCCTTCTCGATCCTTTGAAACTAAAGAACATTCCCAACACAATTTGATACGCTTGTTTTGTTTGTTAAGTAAAAACATTATGTTCAATTTATGCAACCAGGTTTTCAACCAAAAGTGTTCAATTTGTGAATTTTCTGCATGGTGCATTTTTAAAACACTGCCCGACGGGTTGTGTTAAAAACGATTAAATGAATTTGCATCTAGTTTAAACCCAAAACAATGCGTAAAAATTCGACAAAAACGAGTGACATTGCCTAAATTATGCTCCGGTGAGCCTCATCAATATTAACCGACTCTGCCACTATCGCGATCTATTTGAATGGAAAAAAGGAAAAAAAGGCCGTGAACTACAACCGTGTCCGGTGGAAAACGGATTCCAAACGACGCGATAATCAATCAGGATCACATAGAACGCGAGGGGGAGGAAAAAAAAACCCCTGAAACCTTGGGGGTGCTTAAAATATTTATCTGATTTCGCATCGGGATCCACATTAGCAATGTATCAACCAACTTAATCACAGATAATCGCTTCGTGCCATCGCGTGTCCCTCGATGGGGAGGACGCCACTGCTGCGCTAATAATCCACTTACGATCATCGGCGCGCGATCGAATATTACCACCGGTTCGCCGTTCGCACCGGGCATTTTCCAGCGGGCCACTTTTCCCGGGTGAAATAATTCCCGGTTAATTTGACAACAGAATCCGGAACCGATCCGGCGAATGCGCTGACCGGTCCCCCTCCGGTTGGCCTCGGCAGCTGTTTGTAGCGTGTATAATCTCTTCTGCACGCGACACCGATGGTGTCAGTGTGTACTTGTGTGTGTGTGTGTTTGTTCGATGGGAGGACTTAATCAAATTTTATCTTCCAACAACACTGCACCAACCGGGCGAACGGACGACACATGTTTTCGATGCTCGCCTCGCCTCAAAACACCAACACCAAACGATGCAGTCGGGATCCGGAAACGGAACTCCAACTCCGGGGCGCTCGTCGGGTGGAAAATCCACCCACCCTTCCCGAGGGAACCAGGATGGTCAGCTTTTTTAGCTCGAGTCCGTCCTATGCGCGTGGGAAATTAATCAATTTTCCGTGTTAGGTTGTTTTGCCACGCATAGCGAGGGAGAGAGAGAGAGAGTGCGATTTACTCTGGCTTTGCTCTGGTCTTTGTTGTTTCCAACCTTCCGAAAGGAAAGCGAGAATAAATGGAAAACCTATGGCATGTCGAAAGAAGCAGGTGTCTGCAGGTGGAAAACATTGGAATGAGGTACGACTGAATTTGAATAAAAATCTAGCGCAAAAAAAACACAAACCCTGGCTAAGGACACACGTGGGACATGCACACCCAAGCGCGTGGGGATTTTTCCTTATCCGCTTTTTCTTGTAGTCTGCGCAAAAAATAACACACCTCCGCACACACACGAAATTTAAGGTAAAATAAATAAAATAGAATTAAAAAATACAAACAACCACGACATTACGTTCGACACCCGGAAAAGGCTCCCGTGGGCCCGCTAGACCATTTTCCGCGGGCGACACGGGAGTCTTTCTGCCGGGGCCGGTTTTCCGCTGGCAAACATCGTCCAACGCCGGGGGAAGTGCGGTGTGCGGTGCATGAATTATGTACACGTTTGCACATTCATTATACGAGTGAATTTTCCGCGAGTTTTGATGTCGTATTATTTAATTTAAATACATGAATATGAAAATGAACGCGCCATTTTCTTCGACGTCGCCATGGCGCGCACACCCGAAAATCCAAACAAACACGCGGCATACACACACACACACGCGCACAAGGGAAATCACCGGGGGGATGCTGCAGCAGCGTTGGAGAAAATAAACAAAAATAAGGAAATCCTGCCCTCCACCGGCCACGACCGGGAAAATTGATCGTCCCACCCGAGGATCCTCCCCCAGGGTTTATCCGGAAGTTTTTCCCGGCTACCTTTTCGGCTACCTTGGTACGTCCTGGGTGTAAAAACACCGTTGAGCGGCTGTTGCTTCCTGGTGGGCTGGTCGAATGTTGAACAAGAACCTCGACACCCGCCCAACACCCACCGGAAAACACCCACCCCCCCCACCGCCCGGCGAACCCGAGGTGGGCCGCATTGGTCGGCTGCTGCAGTGCGGAATTTCACGCACCGGACGTGTACCGGCAAGTGTTTGTCCTGTGTTTTTCTCCTTCCCTCACCACCGCTTTTCCTCATTCGTCCTTTCCCCGGCCCCCCCCCATAGCCACGGCTTCGATCGAAGCTTTCTGTTTTGGTATCATTTTCAATGCAAACCAACCGAAAACCAACTGTCGATGGTGTTACTCAAACTGCCTCATGCCGATGGACGGCCATTCACACACACGCATGCAAGCACGCACACCTCACAGGACGATAAATTATGCGCACAAGGTGCAGAACACCCGAGTCCCGAGTCCCGGGCGCGACTGTATGCAAATGATGCGTGAGTCCGTGGGTCCGGGAAAATCCCGGGAAAATGGTGGCTAATTAATTAACTAGCGTGCGTTGGCGGTGGGTCGCGGGCTTACTTGGGTGATCCTTTGCCGATGGAACCGCTGTCGAACTGGCCCCGCTTCGAGCCCTCCTGGATGCCCTCGGAGCAGGTGACCACGTCGCAGGTCGACTCGCTGCCGTTGCGCTTTCCGACGATCACCGTTCCGAACTGGAGTGCCTGTGCAAGAGAGGGAGAGGGAAGATACGGGTGAGAAGAAATTAATGGGGGCAAACAATTAGTTTCGGTTGCAGGCAGTTTCCACGAACCGTGCGGGACCCCGATTCGATGGACTTTGTACGCGTTTATGATTTTTCTTTGCTAGTCCTGCTCCAGCGGAGGAAATTTGTTCCTGTTTTCGATTGTTCAAATTAATTTCGGTTGACTTCTTGTGCCAACTGCACACAGGAGAAGTTTATGTTTTGTAAATTAAAAGGCTCTCCAGTACTGCACAAGTAACAAAGGTTATTTAAGTATGCATACCCGTTGACAGTAGGGTTTGAGATAAAATATGTCGGTATATGTTCTGTTCAACTTTGGTCTTCCCCGAACCGTCCCAAATGTTTACCTCAGTTCGATTTGATGTAAACGGTAGTTTTATTGTTAATAGTTTTCCTCTAGCCTTTTCTAACTATTTGACACTTGCAAAGGCTTATAAGTATAAATCAATTTAAACATAAAAGCATTTTGCTTAAAATCTATTTCATTCGTCCTAATGTCTCATTTAAAAACGTCTGATAGTTCCTAGAGCGTAAAACAAACTTTCTAGATAATAGTAAATATCTCTCCTTCCTAAAACTACGATAAAAGGATTTGCTGTGATTCTACAATACACATGCACTAGTTTTGATAAAACAATTTCTATAGCCTTCAATATAAAAATCGATCACTCACAATCAGCAGCAACAATAGATCTTTCTCATCAGTAAGAAATAATGAACATCGTTCTTGTAGGAAGATAAATTTCCAGGAAATCTTCAAAGAGAAGCATCCAAACCTTGCATGCAACCTTCTCAAAGCTTATCACTTAATCCTTCTGCATTTGTGTTGAATCAATATAATTGCCGTGCAGTAGTTGCCTTATCTCGGGGTGTTGTGCACGTTAAATAAAATATTAACGCCATCAGCTCAATTGCTGCACAAATAAAGTTCCGATAAAGTGGGGATTGGATTGAACGTTGTTTCCGTTTTGTTTTAAACTATCGCTAACTATTTGCAGGCCACTCATATGATGTAACGCCAGCGTGGAGCATAGAAAGTAGAACAAAAAACAAACATAAATTGCTGGATTTATGACATTTCCGCGTTGTTGTCGATGTTGGTGTCTTCACCGGCACTGTTTTCATTTGATATTGCACGTCGACGCGCCGCAGGTATCTCGCACGGTTCCCGGTGGCGATAAAATACCGACAAGTGTTATTCTTTAATCAACGAGCCTCCACCGGCAGTCTCTTCCTCTTCCCGCTGGGAAAGGGTACCGTGGCTTTGCTGATAAGGCCTTGTCTGGCCCATTGGCTGGATGGGCTGATAAATCGATTTTCATCGAGTGTACCATTAACCGGCCTCTCGCTGCGGGGTCTTCGGCACCGTTTCGGCGCTACATACGTTTACAGCATGTTTGACGAGTTTCAACCAGAGTTCCAGGGCTTATCGGAGATGGGACATCGTCGGACTGGATCGCACATTGCAATCAATAATTGCGCCAAGCTTTCAAACGATGAGATTGATTTTAATAAATTAACACCTTCCGCAAATGTCACAACCAATTGGCAACGATAAGCTGTTTGATTTTTCAGCGACCGGTAGGTTAAACAAAAATGACAAATATGTATTGATCAATTTCCAATTAATTCCTATTCCGCCACTGTCACCGATATGCTGAAAATGGGGTTTCTAATTTTAATTCCTATAATTTTTAACCAGCGCGTGTCATGCAAAGGTAATCAACCATGTGATTGTCATTTACCTGATGACTGATTTCGTTTGAAATTCTGTCCCATCTTCTGATGTCAGTTGGTGGACATTGTATGGGGGTTCAAGAGTCAATCACGAGCTAATCTTGTCAAACCCACTGATTACTTCTGAGCTGATTGGAACCAGTTCAAATTAAACCGTTCGCAAACGTCAACCCCGGTCCCTTTCCGTTTGCTGCCAGCCTTATAATTAAGATGGAAAATTCAAATCAACATCCACTGGTCCGCAACATACTCCTGGTGAAAGGTTCTCCCCCCCAAAGGCAATTATGACTGGACAATCCCTGGTACATGACACCTCCAGGTTCACCACCACTGGGTTGATTGTGTTATATAGTGGTAGGTTGTGGCATTGGCAAACGATTCGACATCAATCTCGTCACCATCAGGCGTGGTGTGATGAAAAATGTTTCAACCGGGAGAAACCGAGCGGGTTGGAGGTCTTTGAATGGTCATTCGGACAAGGGTTTTACTAATGTTTTACATGTTCCATCGGTCCGCTTGAGGGTTTTGGAGGAGGAAGGCGTTCAATCGGAAACAAATCCTAAAAATCAACCCTTGCTGATCGACAACGGCTCCAACGCACGAACCTAGAACACTTACCATCGGCAGAACGAAACCATCGTTGTAGTCGACATGGTCGCCAATTAGGTTGACCCGGCCGGGGGCGCAGGTGGCGAGGTCCGGGTCGGTGCCGAACGTGTTGCGGAATGTTTCGATTGATGTTTTAACAACCTCATCAAAACTAATTACTCTCGACAGCATCTCGATGTCCTCTTCGGCGTGCCTGGCGGAGGAGAGGGGGGGACAAGAAGTGTTACAAGCATCAAGTGTTTGGCGGAGGGGTGGGTGAAATTTTCTGGAAATTTTATTACAACACTTTCGGTGGCTCCCGTGCGGTGCACGGTTAGGGAAAATGAGATTTTCCAATAGCGCCTGCTGTTTTTAATGGGATTCCCGGACGATTTTTGGCGTGAAAACCGAAAACTAATTTGCAATACATTTCCACTCGATCAGACTAAAATTGTGTGCAAACTGAAAAAAATAATCACCAAACAAAAAACACACACACAAAATCCCACCCGATAATCACATTACGGGTTCGATTATGCAAAAGCAATCAATCACGTGGATGGAAAAAGAACAAACGTTTTCTGTTTGTTTGCAAACGGCTTTTCCGCGATGAAATAAATGGCAACTTTCGGAAGGAAATGCAACAGACGAAAAAAATCGGTAACTGGCGCGAATGGCTCACCGATATTGCCATTTGCATAATTTGACCGAATGGTCAATCAGTTTCAATCAACGGCTGGCCTCCCCCGCACGAATGCAATCGACAAATGTTTGTGGGAAAAATTGACAAGTTGACCAAAAGCAACTACCAATTGCGTTCCATTTAATTGAACTAAATTCAAATGTTTGCCACAAACGGTTACGGGTGGGCGGACAAACAGAAAGGGGAGAGGTCATACATAACATCAAAACAAAGAATCCTGGAAAAACGGAAAAACTGTGCGGTTGTGTCAAATAAAACGAGAAGCCACGTGATAATTAAATTTTATTTCAATCAAATGCACCTTGATTAACCGATTATGAATAAAACACAGGTTAATAGCAAAAGGTTGGGAATGGTTCTTTTGATCGCTATTTTATTGGTGGAAAATGAGCAACAAATTTGAATAAAAAAAAACATTCCCTGTTGTATTCAATTTTCATCAATTGCACTTGTTTTAACAATAGTCAAACTGCTCTCTTTAAAAGCAGGAGTAGAAACCAAACCACTCGAAGGCATAAAATTCCAACAATCAAATCGTTCTGTAGCTCTGTAAAGTGAAAAATATGCAAACAGCAACGAATAGGAAAAACAAATAAAGATAATTAAAATTTTCCAGCAAGCCACTCAATACAAAACGATAGGAAAAAAGGGGTTGGTTTCCATCAGTTAAAGAACTGGGAAAGGTGGGAAAAATAAACACATCCTACAGCCTTTTCCAAGCCAACTGAAAATACTTATAAAACGCAAAACACAAACATTGACGTGGGTGGAACTTAAATCAACAAACGATCTGAAAAAAGGGGCATTGTAACAACACCAACTGCACAACTGGTTAATACACTTCTTTTGAATAACTAACTGAACACTAATTAATCGCAATCCTTTTTAATTGACTGTCTGCGTTCATAGTAACCCACTAATTAACCCTCTTTATGTTATACACTAGTCGGATTGTTTTACAACTGAAAAGCTCACACTAATGTTGATGATGCATGCTGGTAGAAAACATTTAAAAGATATATTTTCTATCATCAAATTGGACGTACGTTTTCTTCGACATTATTAAGAGCGATAATTAATCGAATTGATGAAACTGAATTTCCAGACGAGTAATAACACTGTTTTACTCAGCACAACTGTCACAGGAGAAACTAATAAGGTCAGTGTTGACGACCAGATAGACACCAACTGATGTTAGTACACTCTTCCCTCTGGTTCAAGTCCACGGTGACAACGAACAGCCGACATCCCGGCTTAATCTGCCACTTGAGCATCTGCGTGAGGCAAACGAACCACCGACACCACCAGAGTCGACAATGAAGGTGTTAGATGCCCGTATTGGTGGCCGTGCGATACATCAAACATGTGCGATTAGCCTCGACAAAATTAAAAAAAAAAAAATACACACTTCTGCGACACACATTTTTCCGCTCGACGATAAATGATAACAACACACACTCTTCTGTTGGGGAAGCATTATATGCTATTTAAAATAAGCTTTCGGCTGGCAATGAGATAAATCATTCGGGTTATTGAACGGAAGGCATCTCGATGCCGGTAGAGGATGTCGAAATCATCGTTGACGTATGTTACATAACTCAATTCGACTCGAACGACATGCGGAGGTGACATCAATCAATTTGGTTGATAAGAGGGCTAAAATTTAAACCACAATACAATTGGTTTGTCGCTAGTGTTACAGCGCACTCTAAAATACATTGTATTTTACAGTAAGTTTGTCTAGAAACATATTTGGCAATGTTTACTTGGATGATTTAAACGACTCTACAAAATAAACATATCGTTTTAACAAATGTTGTACCATTTCAGAAGCCTTTCAATATACTTCAATGTATAATGTATTATGTAATCCAAAAAGCCTATAAAAAGGCTCTTGCCTAGTGCCCCTAAATGTAGGCCACTGCACACATATGCGTTTTTGAAAATTAAATATCGAAATTTTATTTCTCAACTCAAGTTCCGTTATCGTTAAGGACCTGTTTTGTATTTCGCTAACCAATCATTAAATACCTCATCAACCTCCATGAATCCTTTCGTTTTCTATTTACATCGATTCCAAAAATCGATAAAATCATATCTCTAATTGGTTTTCAAGGAGGTTCTCTCCATCCCCAAAAGAGATGTTTTCGATCATTTGTGCTAAACCTTTCCCATCGGAGGTTTTCAGAAGAATTTCCTCTTATTTACCGTCCTTTTTCCCCATTCGGGACTGTAAATAAAATTGGGGCCGAGGAATGGACGGCAACAGGAAAATAAATAAACACTGGAAAGCTTCCTGCCAGAAGCGTAGGAGTGAGCAGTGCCCGATGGGATTGCACCAATTATTCGCATATTTAGTATCTAATTTGTGAATGGTTTTTTTTCATCTTGTTTTGAAAAGGAACTTCAAACGGAAAAACATCTTTTTGCATGGCAACAGGCAAAAGCGAACACAGTGTCACCGAACGACAAACAGCTCGTCCGTGAGCCAACTGTTGCCCGGCGTCCGGGCCAGTAAACCATATTCCCTCCTTCCGATAGCCAAATAACGATTGGAATCCTATTAGAAGCGGTCGTATGAAGGACAACATTTGAAGTATCCAAAAAAAAAAAGGAAAATATAAACCATGAGTTGAAGTGGAAAGCGAGGATACTGGCCAAATACCCGGAACGGCACGGTCACATGCCGCGGACAGAACGTTCCCGAACGAAGGGGGGATCGAACCCCGTTTCGGTGCCCAATGGCAACGAGCTGATGATACAATAATGATTTCTAGTCCGCAGCATCCGAAAGGACCTCCAGGACCCGAGGAGTTCGCCAAGCGAAAGGACACGCGCGTGTGGCCAACCGTTGCGCAAATATTCAATCACAACCAATTCTCGACCCCGAAACGGCGAGGCAAAAATAGAAATATTGTCCTCCGAAAAGCGATCCCAAAGGAATGCTCCAGCCCGTCGCTTCCCATTCCCGTGCCCCTCGTTCCGGGGTCCAGGATGTTGTTCCGGAATGCGCCGACATGAAAGGGAAAGTGAAGGGAAAATACTAATCTTCTCTCCGGTCGCTCGGTGCGTTCGTTTCAGTCGTAAATCCTGTAATTTATATTCAATTTCATTTTCCACAATTTTGGACAGAAGGCGCAAAGGGCCTGTCAGCCACGTCGTCGCCGGGCCGTGAGCTGTCCCGTCCGCGTTTTCGCGCTGTTTTCCGAGCAATTTCGAGTGCGTCTTTGGCATAAAAATGATTTATTTATTTTCCATGGCATCCGGCTCGCGGAAAATGTGACACTTGGACGGAAGCCTTTTTTCACTAGCCGCGCCTTTTCGGCCAGTGGTAACTAGGTGGAGACACTCCAGTCGTAGCGTAGGAGATGAGCATATTCACAGAAATTATGTCCCTGCTTTTATTTATTTTGTTATATTGACCCACTCGCTTTTTTTTGAAGGTGCTTAACATCTGGAGAACGTTTGGAACAGTTGGTAGAATGCTTCAAATCGATACTGGAATATTCGTCAACTTTAAATACACTAGAGACAGTAAACATTGCTTAAGACAAAAACCCACAACTCAGCGCCTTAAGATGTCCTAAAACCGAATTTTAATCTGCTCTGAAAATGTTTCTCCCTTTTCAAATCAAATGTCTCATTACATCCAACACCAAAACACCACCGACTTCCAGCGCAAACAACCAACTGCAGACAGTCTCTGTTGACTTTGCCAAACGCGGGCCAAATAGTACACGACTCGCGTTCGGGGATTCAGGTGTTTGTTTGGTGTTGTTGATTTTTGATTCATTTTTTTTTTTCTTGCCATCTCTTATCTAACCTTCAGCCTGTGAACACATCACGCACTCTTCCGAGAAGAGCCGGTGGTTGGCTTGTGTACCATCGTGTCCCACGTCGAGTGGAGAGGGCTCACTGAACGGCTGTTTGCCGTCTTGCTTCGCGGAGATAAATGAAGTACAAATGATCTTTCCTGGGTTGCGGGCGATTCTGGTTAGAAGTAATCTTGTTTGGAGATCTGATAGGAGCGAGATAAAATAAGTTAAAAAGGTACTAAATAAAGATTTTAAATAGCACAGAACACACGTCCAACGCTCAACGAATCTCCGGATATCCTTTTCAAACTCATAAGGTGCATGTTAAGCAATACGCTTTTAACACACGTCAGTTATTCGTTAAAAGGTATGCTGCTGCATTTGCTAAACACCATAACTTCACGTTGGTCGGCTGTCTTAAATGAAAGCCAACTGAACCGTACACGAACCATTACCCAAACAAGCTTCAAAATGGACTCCAACGGCGGCACTGCAGAGCGCCCACAAACGAGCGTAACTCCGGTTAGGAATGCAACCGATCGATTCGACCCAACGTAACGAAACCGAAACTTGAATCAACCGATCTGGCGATGCAAACGGAAAAGAACGACCGATACGATTGATCCTTGAGGGCGGGCGAAGTTCAATAGCGCCACAAAAGTGGCAGCGAACACCCGTGCCATGGTAGGAACAGGTTTGACCAGTACCAGGAAGACAAGTAATGCTCACGCCCCGTACGTCGGCATTGGCAATGGCTGAACGGCCAAACGGTGACGCTGTTGCCCGTAACGAAGCGGTTCGGTACCACAACCGGCCGGGCATTGTGAGGAAAGGGGAAAGAAATGACTGACCGGCCGAACCACACCCGAACCACTCGGTGCGGGAGCCCATATCCCTCCACAGAGTGTGGACCGGCTTTCGACGCTCATGTGCGTCGTGCGTGGAAGCCAACCTTCAAGGGCACGCGTATCGTTACCGGGTCGGCTGGCAACGATGTTAGTGGACGCTGGCTGGACCCAAGCGACTCTGTGTAGGTCTGGGCAGGGGTTGCACTACTAGCCGAGTGACCGGCTTTTCCACGCGGAACGTTAAAAACAATCCCTTGCCCCAGGGCAGACCGCTTCACCATCATCTCTTCGATGGAGTTGGTTGTTATTTTTCGCACATACCTCCTTCTCCCTGTACTAGGTATCGAAGTAGGCGATCTGCTCCGTGGTTCAGCTGAGATAGATGCACATCAGATACCCCATGATGTGTTGATAATGCACTACCCCTCCGATTGCTGTGCTGTATAAAGGTTAGCTGCTCTTCACTCGCCAGCTAAACGGCAACGCAAACATGGCGCTTAATCTTTGACCTGTCAACGGGCGTCACTGTTGACGGCTGAGGAGAGCGTCCAGTGAAGGGAAAGGAAGCGTTGAGACAACGGCATCATTTAACGTGATGTTTTTCACAACGAACGATTTTCTTCTCGTTCGCTGTGGTCTTCGTTTTTAGTCATTGCCAATCTGTACGGAGTGTTGCAAACGCCCATCAGGTATTGACGCCATATTGGAATAGATTATAATCCAATGTCCACTTTCCGATACCATCTATCCTTGGCTGTTTCATAAGCGGTTTTACCTTTTTAAAAGCCATACTAAAACTACTTCCGTAACTTCCTCCCGAGCAAGATAGATCAATCGCAGTCGCCATGGAGATTGCATGCAACGCTGTATTCCTAATTGTAAAGTTTGATTTGGTATTCACCTAACGTTTGCATGGCTACAGGTTGACTCAACTAACGTTTTTCTTGACGACATAGCGTCACTTTGTCGTACCAAGCGACACGAATAAAGTCAATTTAATTTGCATTGAAATATCCTTCGTCCAGCTAGCTGCTGATGACGCTGTTGCGCGTACCAACAATGTGCAGCGCTGCATTTAGCCTCATCCAAGCAAAACCGAAGAAAATGATAATAAACATAGTGTTTACTAAAGGGAATCTAATGCCGTCCCCTCGTATTAAGCATTATACTGAACTTGAGATCCTAATCTATACTCTTTTGGGTATCACAGACACCTTTTTCAAGTGCCAACGGTAATAAATCAACTCTCGTTGTCACCCACGAGTTAGTTTTAAAATTGAATGTTCTGGTTTAATAACGCACGGCAACGGATTCAAGTTCAAGCTGCTTTACAATTCAAATTAGCTACTCACATGATCATCGAGGAATAAACTGGTAGGTAGTTCAATAGAGAAGTACTATCGAAATGTACGTTTTAAAAAAGCTTATGTGACCGACGCCACTTTCCGAATGCCCAAAGGCGATTGCCGTTGGTAACACAAATCCGCAACTCCGCCACCCACAAAATGACGTGCAATTTCGCCCAACGCAAGTGTCATGCTCGGCCGGAGATGACCGCTCCTTCGAAGACGTAAGACACTTAATATTGCACCTTCTCACCAGGGGGCGTTCCGTGAAGCATAACGTCTCATCCCGGGACGGCTCGAGATGCATTTACCGTAGCGTTTCGTTAGTCCCCGCACGAGTGTGGATCGCGTAACGCATTTCCTAATTAATTTACAGTAGCCCCTCGCGAATAAAGTCGTTGTCGCCGACCCGTCCCCGGCTCGTACTATCTATAGAGCTGTCCACCATTTTTATCTCTCCTCGCCAGCCGGTTGAGGTTGGCGGAGTCTTATCGCGATCGCGATTCCACGAGGAGTACCGGACGCAGTTTGCTTCATTCACTCGATCCTCCAATCGTGCCGGTAACGAGATGCAGCGAATGACGCTGAACCGCGAATTAAGAGGCCGACGGTTTCGCGCGAGACCCGCAACGGCCTTTTGTGCCACACGACTGTATTCACATTTATTGTTACAAATGTGCGCCATCAGCGATCCGATGACATGGGCTAAGGAGGGCAGGGTTGGGGAGGGGATCGTGAAAAGATATCAAACCCCCTTCTTGCTCATACAAACAGACACACACCGGCGTGTGGTTCCATTGTGTTAGTGGCCATCGTTGTGCGTAGACGAATGTGTTTGCGCCTCAAATCATCACGAACCGTCCGGCGAGGAAATAGTGCAGTTTAGAGCTCGTGTAGCTTCGCGGAAGGCGCGACCGGTATCATAAGTCAAGTCGGTGTCCGCTTAGTTCAACCCTACGGAGTGTTGTGAGTTAGTTTGTCCGTAGAAATAGTGTTGATTAAATTGATGGAATCTCGATTTTATTTATTTCTCGTCACATTTAAACCGATTTCTAATATTTGTGCGTTTCTAGAAACTTTTAAAGTACATTTTCATGTCATTGACAGCAACTTTTGACCATTAAATTTTAATGATTTTCCCCGTTAATTCTCATGATTTGTAGTGAAGCCTGTGGGAATCAAAGTGCAAGTGACGACGGAATGTGTTCCAAGTGTGTTTTAACAAGTGTCCCGTGGTGAGAAAAGCCCTTTCCGCACAAAGTAACGGCCTCTTTTCCCAGCCTCACGGGGGCCGAAGAATCATTCTACGGTACCGAGGAAAACTCGCGTACTGGACGCCTGGGAGATTTCCTAATAGAAATCTAGCTCCCCTCGGCAAGAACTGATGCGCCGCTTCTCCGAATGAGACGCGTGCGAGGTGTTGAGTTTTAAACATTCCCCGGGTCTCCCTATCGTCATCTACGTCTTCGCCGTCGTTGGATTACAATCGGGCGCATCTTCGCGCATTGCGTGCCAGCAAACAACCCCAAACAGAAAAAAACCCTTGCCCCTCCTCCCGTTTGGTTGGGAAAGCGGTGAAAAACGTGCGCAAAATAGCGTTCCCTCCTCCCCCAGCTGGCGAGGGCAAATTGCCCGAATGCACGGAACCGGCATCGCCGGCAGATTGCAAAACCGCAACCCGACGGAACGGTCGGAAAGAAAAAACTGTGCGAGCGGAGGCCACGGGCGCGGGCTTTTATCGGCCAGAACTTCGGGCTGAACGTTTGCGGACGATGTGTTGAAAGCCGCCACTGGAAAAGGAAAGCGTTGGTAAGTAAATATAAACTTGCATTTCCTTGCACAAACGTCCAAAGACGCGGTGTCGTTTTAAAACGGGGGACGTCGACGTTAAATCGTTGTGGCCACCGAGTGCCATTTCTCGTTCGGGGCGGACGAGCTGTGCTTCAGGCTAGTCGGCTTGAATGTTGTATAAATTTCCCTCGGGCAACCCGAGCGCTTCCGCTTTCATCGGGCCCTTGAGCTCGCTTTTCACCCGTTTTTCCTTGGAAAAGTGCAGCAGACGTGGGATGTAGCCGATTCGTCCGTTGCATCATTAGCGCAGGCGGCACGGGACGAAAGCGAACCCGTTAGAAAAAAGGGCCCCGGAAACCACCCCCGGGTGTGGGGTGGGAGAGGTTCGAGTATTTTAAAACCCGGGTGCAAATTACGACACCACCGCCACCATTATGCACACCGGTACGCACGGAAATTATTCAGCCCGCCGTTTTGTTTTTAGAATTTTCGCGGGTTCTAATCTTCTCCAACCCACCGCGACCCCCCGGGGGGAGGGGGTGGTACCCCAAAATTGCCCCCACGGTTCGCCTACGGTATACGCAACGTTCGTTCATCTTGCGCAAAGCGCGGATGGCTACGAAATAATGAAATGTGAGAAAATTGTTGTCATGAATCAGCCGAACAAACAATTTTCTTATCTAATGGGCCATCACATGTGGGTATCTTCGTGACCGCCTCTGAGTGCAATTTTGCATCACATATGTACGTCGTCAGGTGGTTAAGCCATAATAACAACATTAATTTGGAAACTAAATACATCACAGTGGATATTTTAAAGTGTTGCATGATGTACCGCTTCTTTCCCTTGATATTTATTATGTTAGTTTCTTACACAAAATGTAATGCAAGAATTCTCAATATCCCTTGATCTCATTCGATGGATCAAATATTATTGTATTGCGCTAATCTGCATAATTATCACCCTTGGATATTGTTCACCTTAAAAGCACTTATGCTCATCTTGCATAACAATTTAATAATAAATCCACTAAATCAAAGCAACAAAACAAGCCACCGAAGGTGTTGATTTGCACTTGAATCTTAAACACACATTAGCCGCGTAACGTTATGTCTCTTTCATAGCAGAAAGCGGCCGCTTTTGAGACCGGTAACACCCACTTGAGGTGCTTCCACAAAGAAAACCCCCGGCTGGGTGTTGGGACACAAAGGGCGTACGGCGGTCGAAAACATACAATCAGCGTGAATTAGCTTTATGGCTATCATTAATCCATTAGCTCGAGATCTGCCATCATGCATGCTCCAGAGCCTCTTCGTCTGGCCATGATTGGGTCTTAAAAACGATGCGCGTCGCAAACGAAAGCGCTAAGCTTCGAGAGATTTAATAAGACCGCTCCGGAAGACGCCCGCGAATGTGGGTACGCATCTTCGATAGAACACTCTCTTCCTCTCTTTCTCAAGACGGAGCAACATAATGCTTACCTTCCCGTGCCGCCCGTTTGATGCTCTTTTTGTTGATTGTCAATAGATATCCATTAGGCTGTCCTTCAGGTGGGACGGAAAAATTGCCATCTTTGCGCACAAACCATGCAAAGATCGGTTGGTTGGATGGGTGGTCAAGCTAATCGCTGCCCATGTAAAAACCAGCCCAAGCCGATAGATCCATTAAGGCGATAATCGATTGAGTATTATTATTATTACGAAGGGCTTTAGAAACGACAGGCGGTTGGGGGAGCGTATTTGGCGCGCATTTGTTCCCGGACAATCAGGCGGCAACATAAAATCCATTAGCATTCTATTCTTATGCCCGACCCATCCAGGCTCGTCTTGGTCGAAGTTTCTGGGAAAGCGCGCGATAAATATTGAAAAGCTTGAGCTGGTAGCTGGAAAAGAAGAAGCACTCCAGTTGCCGGGAAAGTAATTATTGGGAAACGACCGAGTTTAATGCTGACGACCATTCGTCTCGAAACACCTAAATAGACAGTTTGATTGCATGTTATTGTTTTTGGATGATAAAAAAGCCCTAATTATTCCACATAGGATGATCACATACCCGCAAGAGAGTAAAACCATGCTACGTGCCTTTCGGAAACATGCCACTAACATAGGCAGAACTCCATACATTCGGTATTTAAATGTTTAGTTAACAATCATCCTGTCGAACATATCTGCAAATTGAAGAGTTGTATACGATGGCATATAACAAAACCGTTGTCCTGTTTTATACTACAATTACCAACCTTTAAGAGCACACTTGTAAACAAAATCTTCTTGCTTTCCTCACTCGCTCGGGATTCGTCTTGGAGTTATTTTCGTGTTCTTTTCTTGTACCGTTACCTTTAACCGTCTACCGGAGGGTTGTAGTACGGGAACGTAATTAGTGTCTGGTAGTAATTATGATTTAATTTTATCTTCTTGTTCTCCGGTCTGCAGTTCGTCACCAAACGGAGCTCTTTTTGAAGTAGAGATTTAACAATGTCACAAAAGCGTTCTCCGTTAGAACATCTTCATTGTCGGTGCTCCAAGCCATGATGAATATCTTGTGCGATTGATATTTGAATCAACACATTAGTATTTGTGCCGATAATGACTAACATTAAGTATCATCTGGTTAGCTTAATACGATTTGTTTCTTTTATCAATTGTGCTATAAGAAATAAAATTGTGAACTCCCCATCACATCTTCAATCGCATGGCACATCTTTTTCAATGTCTTGTACATTATTTTATTCATTCCCATAATGATGCCCTAAGAAGTACCCTCTATGCATAAAAGTACACTCTTTCTCTGCACTTGAAAGCATCGCCGCCAGTGAAAAAGACATTCCCCGATGGTGGAGTACTCGGAAGGGAAATAATTAAAAAGTAACCCTGCTCACTATTTGGCGCTTCCACTTGTAACCCTTTTAAAACTTGTTTCGGGTAGCATTTTTAGCAGCGGAAGTACTTCCCACACCAGGCACCGACAGAGACTTCTTTCCGGTTGCAACGAAGGACATTAGCATTTCTCCCACCGTTCGCTGTTTTGTTTCAATTTGTGCTTGTCGGTGAATAATTCATTTGCAAACGGTCCACCGTTCTTTCGGTCGCAGTTTTTCCCTTAACCCACTTGCAACCGGATCGACTGGACAGTAATGATGCATGTTTTACAATGATGCTCATGAAATTTTGATGTACCATTAAACTTTTGCCGGAATGAAATTGGCTCGGAAAGTAGGTTTAAACGGGCTGAAGTAGTTTGTACATTTTCCAAACTAGTTTGAAAAAGATAATAGAATAAAAGGAAAGAAAAACCATAGGAAAAACTTAAGATCTTATTTTGATAGAATGTGCACTTTTAATCATAACAATAATATGCCACTCGTTCTCTGTATTAAGACTGATCAACAATGAATAACTTTCATAAAACATTTACGGCAATAACCCACGACATGGTCAATAAATTAAGCAAACATTACTGGGTGTTTCAAACAATTAATCATTAGCAAAAATGGAAATTTATTGCAATCAATCAACCACCCAAACAGTTACACACAAATAAATTGAAATTCGGTCGTAACCTCATAACACAGAGCCCCCACCCTTGAAGCCCGTGTAACCCATTAGGGTCGTATTCTAGTACAAATCACAAACGCGAGGTCCAACGTGTTCCACTTGCGGTAACCGACTTTTGGCCGGAACGACCCCGTAGTACCCTCCTTACGGAAGAAAGCTGAAAAATTATTCTGTCACAGCTGGACGGCGTTGCAAGCCGCTCGTGTATGTAGATGGAGGTGATTTTTCTCCCCAAAACTAAGCAGAAGGCAAATTCCACCGACCATGAAACGATATGAATGAAGGCTCGTTTTATTGTTGTCAAGCAGCGACCGCTTCTTCGAAGCAAAGGGTCACGGCATCGGAATTGAACGTTCGCGAGCGCGATATGTGCCTACATTTCAAATGCCACACGTCAAACTGCGCGAAAGAAAGTATTTTTTCCCTGCAGGTTCCATTCTTAAACGAGGCGTGCTTGTGGAACGAAACAAGATGAAACGTGTAGATAAAGTGGCCACGGTTGTAGGCTACGCCGGATGCAAACGATCGCGATTGGAGAGGCACGCTAGGTTTAGTTTAGTGTCAGAAAAATGGTGCTAAAATGCGGCGCAAACAACAAACCTTCGAAATGTTAAACCAATTTCAAACAAACTCAAGCTGACAGCCGGCGTTTGCGTCGAGTACTCTCAAGGGTGATTAGTGGCGCTTTGCTTGCCGTTTTTACTACCGTTCCGATACGCAGCAGATAACGCGACCACTGGATAACGATGTTTATGTCTGAAGACGTGACAGAATAAAATAGAAAACAAACGGATAAGAAGTCACTCGACGAAGCACCGACCATGTTGCACCGAAATCGCTAATCTTTAAGGCATAAGCGAGGATTAATCCGTGCAAACTGTTGACTTAAATAATGTAGCACTCGTTATAGGCACCTACGATAAAATTTCGAACGAACGCGATAGGCTTTTCGGGCTGAAGAGGAAAGTTATTCACAAAAGCACGAAAAATGACACCGAAGCGATACACGGGCACAAGTGAACTGATTCCCATACCAACCGTGGCAGTTTGCGATCGGCCTCGGCGGGATGTCACACCGTCAAGGGTATCAAGATCTTCCCCGGAACGGTGTGCCGGAGCGGTGCACGAGAAGGCTGCACGGAACGGCCGAACAAGCCAACGGGAAATAAAAATAAACGCTCCGACATTGGCTGCTCCCATCCCGACGGCGTCCAGCATCAACAACACCATCATAATACGATGAAGAAACGTCCAGCACTCGATCCGCTTATCAAATCCGTCTTCGTAGAGATCCGTACGATCGAGAGTAGAGCCTCTCGTGTTATTGTTTCAGTGGAGCCGAGTCGAGGGCACGATCGCGATAACCTCCAGCGGTCGATTCGAACTTTCGCACAGGAACGATCGACACCATGGCGCAGTCATTCCTTCGGGGGGATCGATTATCGACCATATTATACAAAAATCGGTGTTTTATTAAACATTTTGATGATTTTTCCTTCTTCGGGTTAGGCCTATTGAAAACGTGAAAGCGATTAAGTCTATGTAATTACGATCGTCAAACAGCAAGTGATGAACACAGGTTAATAAATTATATCTTATCTGTTCGAATCGCCACTAATATTTATTGATTTCTAACAAAACTACAAATTAAACTATACAGTAGCAATTTGCTTTACATTCAGTATCAAATTCACTACTTCACTGTTTAGGTTTCAGAGTTTTATTGTGTCTCTATTTGAAATTAATGCACGTCTAATAAGGGCATAATACGAATGTAAGCTCCTATCCATCCTATTAAGGTAATAAATTCATCCATTTAAATCCCCAACATACAATCAAACGAGTCAAAACTAGAGCTACAAAAAAGGACCAATAAAATAGAATGAGAAAGCAGACGCTTCAAATGAGCTACTTTGTACCAAGTGCTCGGATCCATTGAACAAACTACCTCAGAACTGATCCGTCATCCAAAAACGTCATCCACCGGGTGGGGTTCGTCCGTACGTGTTTGCGTTCCAAACTATTGATCCACGTTTTTTTTCCGGCACCCCATCGCATATCCTGTTCGCCGGAGCTAAACATCCTCCATTTAAAACAACTTCGTCATCGCGAAATACCCCATCACGTCGGGAGGAACGTGTGTTTGCTGACAATTGATACTTTACCAAGAAAGGCTAACAATTTGAGATTCGAATGTAATTTTAATGTGACTCGTTAATAAACAGGAATCGTCTTAATTGATTCTACAAAAACATCAAATATAAGCATGTTTAGAACAAGATGAACAAAACCAAAACGATGAGCCTGGCCTAATCACTTATCAATCAAATAGGGAAAATCAAATCACAACCTAACGATACGGTACAAAACATTCCCCGGGTCACATGTGGTGGGCCCAAATTACTGTGCAGCAATGCAGACTGTTGATGAATCGAGAAACTGTTCCCGGCAGCGTGCCGGCATCCAGTCAACCCAGCAGCAACAGTCAAAAGCAAATGCAGGCCCCCAGGGACAAATAGGAATTAGTTTTGATTGTTTGAATCTCGTCACAAAACCGTTTCGGAATGAGCTCAAATTGACTGAAGGGTGACACGAATGACGTGCTACAAATAGGGGGCTCCCAGAGGCCTGGACGGAAAAGGGGCACAATACATGTCAATGGTGCATATGGTCGCGCTCACAACATAATGCAGCCACTTTACATTCGTCGAAAAACCACACACTCCCTCTGTGTTGCAGTGGCGTGGAATGCAATCAACGGGTGGCTTTTTCTGTGACGATGCAAAGTGCACCAAAGTTTGCATCGGTACTGCTGGGTGGGCATTGAAATGGGGATTATTTTTCACACGAATGCCCGTGGTTTGCCATCAATCATCATTCGATTCGGGCGTCATTTTATTACCTTTGCGTTGGTAAAAAAAAACAATTGTTGAACATTCATCTGAAAGAATGCCATAACCTTTAATGAGAAAAATTTTATCAATTTCTGTAAACTATATTACAACAGCATTAATTTCGATATAACATTAATTACTAGTGGTAAAGGGTGAATTCAACATTTGTGAAAATTATTACCCCACTCAAACGGTCGCGTTCGTGAGAACAGAAACATTTCCCCACGAATCATATATCGCCGCGATGTTTTTGCCGGTTTCTAATTAATTTTTCCTCCATCCAAGCTGGGTGTAAGCTTTTCGTGGCTCATTTCCTTTTCCTCCCCGTTTTCTCTCCCTTCAATCTGCTGCCCTTCACCCGTCCATCCACCTACACACACACACAAACACAACAGTAAAGGCACAAAACAAAACAATCACCACCGGACCGATGAACTTTGCGCTTTTTGGTCAAGTATCGCGAAAAGCCCGTTTTCTTCGCGGTAGCCGCGCGGTTTTTGGGAGATTCACGGAGGCCACAAACCGTTACCGCTCACGAAACCATCCCAACCTCTCCACCACATACCGCACACCCGCGATGCTGCACGAGTTTTTCCGCCAAAACCGATCCCGCACGGCCACTCGAAGCGCGAGGAAGGGGAACAAGTTATGCAACGTTCCCACAGTTCAATTTTCAGCTCGGTTCTGTTCGCAACACTCTTTGACCCAGCATAACTGCCGGGGGCGACTGGATGATGTGGTTGGTGTGTGTGTGTGTGTGTTTGAGGGTGGTAAAGGTGGGGGAGCTAAGCCGCACACTCTAAGGGAAGATCGCTAGTTTCGCATCGCGTCTGTCGTGCTTTGTCTCTCGAGATCTGCCTCGGCCTGAGCGGGAATTGTTTCGCAAGATGAATAATTTCGAAGACACCTAACAACTACAGGCGAAACCCCCATTCGGAGGAGTGTGTTGTTTGCTCAAGTTAGAGGCAACCTAATGACATGCCGTTCTTTTTCCCTGGCGATCGTGGGCCAAGATAGCTGAAGAACCACACCACGATAGCGAAAGGGCTGGCGCCAGAAAAATCACCCGAGATTGTTTAGTTTTCTTTGGCCCGGCGTTCTTTTTCTATTGCTTTGCACACCAGCACACCTCCGGCTGAATAATTGATGTTGACGGCTTTTGGACACCCGATTATTAACGCTGATTACAACCTGTTAGCTCGGAAGAGAACAAGCTCAATGGATCCAAAAGAAGGTATGAAGAAAATGCCTTTGTCTCAGCATGTGTTTGAAACCTTTAAAGGCACGACCTGTGTTGAAAGTTACATCTTTTCGGTAGTTTTAATTTGCTACTATCATCAAGATGTACGGTTCAATGTTTGACAATGCATCAGTCACATCAACGTAATTATAAACCTTTCTCATTGTTTATATTGGCACATGATATTCTTTACTTCAAGTGAGTGTGCCAGGTTTTTTCCTCCCACAGTCTCCATTAAACCATCTTCTTCCTTTACAGTGTCGGCACGCTTTAGCATCAAGATACGGTTTTACCGACAAACACGCGAAACTGTTAACGTGAATTAGTGTCAAAATTTAATTTGATGGATTAAATTATAGATCAAGCGATTATGGCCGTCAAATAAAGCTCCATTTTATCGTTCCTTGCCGAGAGTGCGTAAAAAGTGAAAAACGAGTTATACTTTTCCGTCATTCTTTGTAGTTCATTGCAATCTAGGTTAGCTTTCACTGAGCGCATAAAAATATGCCTGTGCGTGCTATCGTCCAAAAGAAAACAAAATGATAGTAGTTTACGCATGGCATCGCACCCTCAAGCTTTAAATTTCACGCAAATTGCTTCGACGGTTTTACTTAGCGAGTCGATTTTGCGATCCATTTTTCAATATGAATTAATCATCTCAACCATGATGTGCAATTAGTGCTCGAAAGCTAAAGTGTGACGTGGATTGAAGGAAGATATTATAAACACATTATGCGTGAGGATGTAAGATTTGCCAAACAGAAAAAATTACGTTCAAAATCCAAAATTAAAAGAGGTAGTTCACCTTGTTCACTGCATTGGTATCATTATGATAAATGTCAAGAAAACATTTGACTGCTATTCAACATAAGACTCAGTCACAAAAGTAGACGATAAAAAATGTCTTCTTAAATCAATTCAATTTAGTCTAATACAGACTACTGCGACGAAATGGTGGGAAATGACTCAGATTGCTAATGCTGGAAGAAGCTTAAAACGCCGCGCTTTTTTATATTTAACCACCAGGCAAACGACGTTGAGTTCTGTTTATTGTCCAGAACATTGCTCCATCTTCATCTTCATTAGTTTTGCCATTAAAATCTTTTTGTCGAGGTTTCTGTTTTTGCAAGCAACACTCCGCTCCAAGGGCTTCCAAGGGTCCTCCTTTCTACCGTCAGCGTCGTCTTTTGCTGCGTTCGTGGAGTCGGAATGTGCTGCTCTCTCGCTATGACTTCCGCCCATGCAGTCTCAAAGATTGCTCTGTCCACTCACAATGGTGTACGCGGTAAGTTCAAAGCCAGCCATGACGGCATGGCCACCCCACCCCGGCCAGGTTCTTGGTTTCCACTCGGAAGGGAAGACTCGGACGAGAAGCGCACGCTGTCCCCATTACGGCTGTCCCACTCGGCTGGTGGACGATTTAATTTAAATTTGCACAGGAAATTGTTATTGCTTCAATGAGGAATGCGCACTGTCCATTGGCGCTACCAACGCACACGTCCACGCACACTTTCTTCTTGGCAACGGCCAACAACTTCTTGGCCAACACAACGGTGGAAGCTGGTGGTCCGCAATAGCCGTGCAATTGAATGCGATGAGTTAACTCGGCTACGCCACCGCCTGTCAGTTGAGGAAAAGAAAAGCGATTTGAAGAAAGTAAACTCCTTCAGCGGATGGTCAGGTGCGGAGGGAGGGTGGCGTAAGGGGGAAAGAAAGCAGTGTTCTGAGTAGGAAATGGATTGGAACATCAAACCCACGACCGGCTGTCTCGTTGGGAAAAGCTGAAGTGAAAAACAAATGCATCAGCATGATGGTGGAGGCGGAGACATTTGTTCTACGAATGAAAAATGCACTCAAGCACCTGAAGGCGTGCATTTTCTTCTTTTTCTCTCATTTTCGTTCCCTGACTTAATTCTCGAAGAGTGGCAGGTGCATTAGCTTTTCGGAATTGAATTTCACATCTTCCTATTACACGTTAAATTAATCATGTAAAAGAAAAGGGTGGACTTTCTTTGACTATAGGCCAATTAGAAACTAGTAAGCGAGAAGAAAAGGTACGGTCAAGATGTTTAAAGAATGTCTAATGATGAAAAGAAGTGGAAAATGATTAAATCAATTATTACGAACACTTGAAATACGAAATGCATAAGAATAAAGAACCACAAATTCAAAACATTTAAAAACGATTGAGCATCAAATGTCTTGCACCTCCGATTCCTCCTGTAAATTTTCTTTAAAATATTGTTTTTGTTTTTAAATAAATTTTATATTTTTAGCTTTTATTCTACCTAAAACTAACTAAAAAATCCTGTTCACTCTGCCACACATTAGTTTTAAAATCTTTTTTTTTAAATGCATCCCCTAGTGAAGAGAAGAGAGGTTATTTGACTCGATCGTTCTTTTGCTTTCTCTCACGGTTTCTCCTACCTCTTTTAACCAATGCTTAGGGAAGCACCGAGCGAAAGAGAAACAAAAATGAAGTGAGGGGATACAGCGTTTAATTCATACGGTTCCCACTTACAAACTATGAAGTGAACTTTTTAAGCACAAATATTAATCCTGCTGTTATAGAAAAGTGTCTTCACCGGAATGCCATAACTAGAAAGATTGTAAACTAGAATGAGTTGATTTAATTTAATAAGTTTGCACGGTACAGTATTCCTACTTACCCGGCACATGATACTTTCCAAAAGTTGAATTTGACGCGTTAAAGACCAAACGTCGGACTGCAAACACTGTAATGTCAGAGCGCGATGACTAGCAGTTGCTCACTCGCCTTTCTCACAGTCACTGAAGTCCGTGTGCATGGCGTTTGCGCCTCGCCGTTCCGTTTGTTTGTTGATCGGCTGTTGTTGGGAAGTCCGCGTAGTTTTTGCACCCGCCATCTGAAAATCATAAAACGCGACGCGGTGTGCTCGTTAGCTGTGCGTCAAACGAATAAGATTGCCAGTTAGCCAGTTTTGCTGAACGATTCGTTGTAAGTGTACCTTCAATTCCTCGTGCGAATCCCCGTTCTGCAGTGGCTCATTGCTTTGGACGTGTTGGTAACCGAGGGTTCAAGGTTCCAGTGGGCCGAAAAGTGTTATCGTTTCGTGATGGCGTAGGTGAATCTACGCGAGATGTGGTAAAAATATCAACCTCCATCGATAAAACCACAGTCTGCCAGCAAGTGTTGTGTGATTCCCCACGAATGCCATTCAATATTTCCGTGTTCTGCTATGTCACCCGCAAATAGAACATCGGTTCGCTGTCAGATCGAACCAGTGGTATCGGGCAGCAACAAATTCCGATGTAAACAACCCTCGGTGGGACGTAAATATACTGGCAGGCGATAATCAGTGCTACGTGGTTGCCGCTTACGATTAGTTGATTATCATTTACAGCACAATACCAGCCCATGGGCATCGTGTTCAGTGCTGTTTTCGAAAAGATTCTGTATCAACCAGGCGGATAATCTTGTGTGGTTCGAACAGTCGGTCGGCGGTTGGTGCATTGTTTTGACATTTGTACGGACGCAAAAATCGAAATCGCTTCACGCTCGGAGAATTGGGAAGGTCGTGTTTTTTGGGGTCACAAACCGTAGTGAAACAAGCGCACGGGTATACGTTGTGTCTTCGTGTTATGAACATACGTGGAAGATAAATAATCGTGATTTCTTATTACAAAAAAAAAGATGAAACACATGAACCATCCAGCATGCGAGGCGATCGGTGAAGCAGGCTCGTGAGAAAAGGTGAGGGGTTTATTGATTTTGTGCCGTTCTCACTATCTCATTCTTACTCACTCTCATAGCAAACCTCTCTGTCGCTGTCTCTGTTTTCCCGTCTGCTCTTCTTCATCGAAACCTGTTTCTCGCACAATGAAACATTTTTACATGCCTCACATGGATTCGTTGGAGATGGTGAATGCAGTCACCTACAATTTAACATCATTCATACAGTGTGCTGTTGTTTTTGTTTTTCAATTTCGTACTAAATGGTGTAAATCTATTATTCCCTCATGAGCAGGTTTGGAACATTTCAAACATGTCTGAAATGAAAAGAGTTTTGTTTTTATTTTGATTCTTTCCGCTCATCTCACCGCCTGTTGGTGAGATGAACAGCAGCTCATCGCTCGCCGGGAAGCTGCAACCGCCTTTGTGGGGCTTTCAATTGTGAATCGAGTTGCAGCGGAATCCTTCATCTTTTTCTTACATTCCTTGCGTCGTTTCCTTTCCTTATCGGTGCAATGGAATGCATCCAACACTGCATCGTGTCTTTCGGGCAAGAGAAAGCAGCTGTGGTGAGCAGTGTGAGAAGTGAAATCTGTAACCGATTCCGTCTCGCAGCTCTCCGCGATGCAAAACCACCAAGGTGAAGGAATGGAAAACGGAACCGAAAATGAAGATGTGATACGCAACAGCATTTATCATATAATCAATTACTAGCTTTCGTTTTTGGGGGTCGCTTATGGGTAACCTTAGTGCCTCTCTGCATCAACATAAATACAATGTTGAGACGACTAATGCAGTTTGGTTATCGCCCGCAGCCATGTGAATGCACCCGACCTTTGCACCCGTTTGCAGCTGGGAAGATATATCGATTGCATTGATTGACCAAACGATCGCGATTCACTTACGATGCTGCCAAATTTTCCATGCACCATTCACCCGTCGAACAGCGCAGTCCATTCTCATCTCATGACGGAGCAGGCAAGCTCACCATTTACCTCGTTAGCGACAGGTCGTCGAGATATAAACGTACAAAAAGGTTTTCAACCGTGCCGGGAAAGTGGGTCAGCCACGAGGAATGCCATTTTCATGATCGCTCAGCTCAGCCACTCCAATTTCCCAACCGTTCCATTGTCAACGTGCACATGGGCAGTTTTTCCGTTTCTTTTTTTCTCTAAAGGGCTATCTGTTTGCCCAGCTGACCTCCGCACCGCAGCACGCATGCACAGCCATGCGCTAAAAGTGCATCCGAAACCCACTGACCCAGAGTCCCCGAAAAGCATGACCTGCGGAATAGATACGTTGTTTCGAGGGATATGCGATGTTTAAAACCCGCTTGTGTGCAGTCGCCGAACGACGAGAATAGCGCGAAAAGTGCATTCATGTGCATTCAAGCGTTTGTCTGCGCGGTCACTGTCCGCGGCGAGCCGGCCTGAAAACTGCTCCGAAAGGGGGTGGGAAATGTTGTGGCAGTACTGGGTCTGGCAAGGTACCGGTGCTCGATGCACTCGGACAGTGATTGAGGGGAAGAGAGCGAGAGAGAGAGAGGGACAAACATCATCTCCCTCCAACAGTGATGCACTTTGCGATGCACGTTTTTTCACGGCTCGCCGGCTACAGCAGGGGGCCTGCTGTGAGTTAGTATGTGGGCTAAGGCAAACGTGATTTTTCCAGTTTTCCCACCGATGCGTTTTGTACGCGAGAGGAACGGGGACGCTTCTCTCAGGCGGGCAGCGATGCACGATTTTTCCTCGGGAGGAATAAATTGCATCAATAATTATCTCAGTCGATCTTCTGAAGGGATTTGTTGGAGAGTTTCATGCTCTTTTGTTTGTGCCGAGGTTTGCCTCCCACATGCCCATGTGGGAGGGAATAATGTGGGCCGTATAGTTGTTTGGAATCGGATACATTATGAAGATTTAAAGGCAAACATTTGCTACATGTTTATGTTTCGGTAAAATTGTTTTATGGTTTACGCTCGTTGAAGCAGTTTAAAATTCAATTTTGGCACTTGAATTTACTTAAATTATACTCATTAATCCACATTGTTTAATTTGCGCTAATGTGCGACTGAATAATTTTCCGAGCACGATTAATAAAAAGGGAAGAGACGGCTTAAAACCGACTCCCCAATCATGGGTATCGCCACACCGCGGTACCATAATGAAATTTCTAAAATATCCTCATTATGTCGTAAGCTGAGAAGATTGCATAAATTTGGAAACTTCCAGTGTTTTGCTCTGCTGCCAACCATAAGACGGTTTAGCAAAGTCGCGGAGGAGTTTTTGGGTAAGTTTTTTTGCTACCGGCTTTGCATCCTTAACAAAAACGATGCAATTTTTTACGACCACCTTATACATGCTCGAGCTGCAGTATGCTCTTACTGAAAATTCGCCATATTTTCTTTTTGTGTTGCTTCCCATACTTTCCCCGGCAATTTGCAAAGTTTTCTTCATTGGCAAAATATCATCATAACGTGGCATTAAGCGAGTACACCAAGCGAAAGCAAAATCATCGTAAAAATGCTTCGCATGCTGTAATACTTTGTGAGGTTCATTATTTACGTACTGTGTTCTTCGAAATGGTGCAGAAGAATGGGGAAAAAAATTCCACCATACGCGACGGAAGACTAATCTCTCCGGGAAAAAGATCACTTTGACGTCTTTCCCCCCCGCGCCAGCCCGATCGATCCCGTACCCGAATTCCCACTGGCTCCTTTCAGTATACCAACTTTATTTTTCCAGAACTTCGTGCGTCTAACATGAATTCCGCGGACGGTAAACGCTAACGAACGGGAATCTTACACTTCGGTTACCCTCCTAGGAGCACCCGGGTTGGGCTTCGGTTGTGGGATTTTTGTGCTTTCGTTTCGATGTTCGTTTTATGATGCCACTCTTCATCACTTTTACTTTTACGTCACGGTTTTATGGCGCTACCTGGCGGTGGAGATTTTAGCGAGGGATCTCCATTATTTCAGCTCTCCCGCACTCTTGGGCTTCAGCGTGTGATGCTGGCTGGCTAATGTTGGCCTTTTTTCCAACCTCCTCCCCCCACGTGTTGGTCGTTTGGGGCGCATTCAGCTGTTGACCTCCGGCCAGGCTGATTTTGGACCAATTTTCTGCTGACCAACGCAAACCCAACAAAGCCTTGTATTCGTTTGCAATGAAATAGATTAGTTTGATTTCAATGTTGTTTCGTTATTATTTTATTGCGCGCCAATTATTTCGTACCGTTTTTTTTTTGTTTCGATGAAAAACACAACCAATGGAGAATTCCGTTGCTTTGTCGGTCGGACCACGCCGCTAAGTGAAAGTCCTTCTAATGCCCACCACGTTTGGCGACAAAAGCGACACCGGATTGGCACCGGAAAGCGATCCCCACGGGTGAACACTTTCAATTTGCCGACGAGCGGCAAAACTTTTCCAGCTTCACAGGAACTCAGGGTGGATTTATGGGGGCTTAACTAGACGGGCGTCATTTTCCTCCGGAGCACCATTTTCCTCGCCACTCAGTAGTGATTTACAGTAATTTGAGCGAACGAGGGATTCGCTGCCATGCTTCCTTCCTCCTATTTTTCCACCCAACATTCGGGCGGTCATTTTTACGATGATGTGTGCGCAGGGGGGAGGGGATTGGCCCGGGATCGATTTACCACCACCGTTTGTACGTCGTTTAACTTTCTCAACTTCGAACATCATTTCGCGTCGATGTGAATTTTTGATTTATTGCACACGCGCGTGCACGTGTAAAAAAAACTACACGCGGTACTACAAGCACACAGCGCGTGCCATTTCGGTGGCGTTCGGTGGCACGTGATCGAGCCGAAGATGGAGGGGCTGGTCTCTTGACGTGCTTCTTTTCAACGCGGATCACAATGAACTCACCACTGACCGTGGCCGGAGCGGCCAGCGAACCGAGAGGGTGGAAAATGTGGAGCATAGTTTTCCCTCGCCTCCCAACCCATCAAGCAGAGTATGTTTGACCGATGGCGCGTATTATTGTAACATTGGCCGTAATGCTGCCACGAGAAGGTGGTTGTAGCATCCGTGCGCGTTTGAAAATCGTCCACCAAACCGAAACGTATGTTTGCCATCGTCCGATTGCGCATATGAACGATGAACTCCATCGGAGAGGTTTGAATGTCGAACCACGACCAACCAAGCAAAGTTTGGGGATTTTTTTTTCTCTCTTTCACGTTTAAATGTTAACAAACCTTGAGACACGACGCCAAAGGTGATCTCTGCAGATGAGGCGATTCGAATCTTTTTTCATCACATAAAAACCATCAATTCAAACCAGTTTCTGTGTTTGGCTGTGTTGAAGCATATGCTCGACGCGGTGGTTTACACGTGTTAGTATGTCCAGCCAATTTACATGGCGGAAATGGCAATTCTTCTTGCGTTAATAGGTTTCTGTCATTCGAAACTCAATCGAGATATTGTGACTACTGGCGAACCTTCAACTAAAGGATCAGAAGATTTCCGCTTTTGTGCCTACTAAAGCTGAAACCTTATGCTGTCAATTTATGCAAGTCGTTTTATTACCTTTTGAATCCTCTTTCTCAGTGGTAAAGAGTTCTGTTTTACTCCTTTCACTCGTTGACCCACTTCCTGGGAACAACAAAACTTGAAGGTATCTCCGGGAAAAAGTAGATCAAACCGCGTGAGGTGAAGTAACTCAATTGCTATCTCCCGGGGGCGAGCACAAGTTCTTGGCGTGTCAATTGTACGAAACAACCAAAGCCCAAAACAATAAACTCTGGCCCGCGGGGTTCCCTGGGATTGACAAGTCAAGATATTCTTCTAATGGGAAGCGACTTCGGGGTTGAACCGAAAAGTGGCCCTTGCGAAAACTGCCCTGAATTGAAATCGTTCGTCCGTTTTTCCATGGGAAAGGTGCTGTCGTTTGGTGAAGGTTTTTCCTTTCGTTCGCTCCGCTGCCCTTCCGTGCTGCGAATGGATGGACCGATTAGGCCTCGGAAAAGGAGGTCACGGAGATTTGATGACCGAACGCCGGAGGCCTACTGAAATCGCGGGGGCCCCCATTGCAAAAGCGAGAACCAGCTCTCGTAGTGTTGAAATGCGCGTGGGCGCAAAGTGGCATATTTTACATGAGGGGGTGGAATGAAGAGAAATGTATGGCCGATTGATGATATTCCCTAGGCTCTGATTTGGCTTTGTCCCGATGGATCAATATTCATCCATGCTATCCTGCCCTCCGGCAAGGTTTTTTTTTTTGCATCTCCCAATCGTCAGAGCAATTGTTCGACGGAAAAATACCACGTTCTTGTTGGACCTGTTTTTTTTTCACAACTCGGCGGATATTGTCCCGCCGGTTGGCTTGATTCGGTAAAAAAGAACAGGTGAACAGGAACCGGTATGCCTACCTATGCCGGAACCGAAACCCGACCAGCAAGCACCCAACCAGCAAGCACCCGACCGGAACCGGAGATAAATTGAATTATTGTCTACAGGGAATTCTCATTAGCAACCGTTATCGATTGTGTAATCAATTGTGCAATCAGCCAGTTGGGTCTAAAATGAAATCAGAGGGAGAATTTTGAGTCATCTAGTGTAAAGTACCTGATACCAAAGTAGTCTACCGTCAAGTGGAACGCCCATTGACTTTACACTCAAGATACTCTGTGTTTAAACATAATTACTTTGTTTTGGCTTTCTTGTGGTATTTTGTTTCTAAAGCCTCGTGAAAAAACAAACTTATTTGCATAAATATCTAAATCATTTACTATGTTTTTCAGCAATCCCAGAATCTTGCCCACACCAGACGGAGAAATTGCAACTTGTTTCGAAACACATGTTGAATGATAAGTCATGGGTTCCACGACAAGAAGGACCGGTACTAGAACAGAGTCACACGAGTGGCGAGCGACCCATGCTGCGGTTCGTCCCACGTAGCTTTACAACAACGCTAAAATTAATCAGTGCCAGAACCTCTCGGGAAACATGGCCCACGACACGGCCTCCCTGCCTCGGAGGGCGGCCTGCAATCTGCAACGCGCGCGCGATAGATAAAGTGTCCATCATAATGCACTTTGCGCTACGGCTCGGTTGTGTTGCGATTAGGGTTCGGGAAGATGGAGGACCCCGGGGGGACACTCCTGCAGTGACACTTGGGGAACATGTCTACCCACCTCCGTAGCGCTGTTGGACGCCGTTGCCTTATCACCACCCACAGCCATGTGTGTGTGTACCCGAGAGTAAGTGCAGCGAATGCCCGAATGCGGCGACATTCATACATTAGCGAACGAACACGACAAGGATTGGGGGGGGACAAGAGCCAGCTGCGGCCGTGTTAAGCCGTTTCCGCGCGGACATGTGCCGGCAAGGGAGGTGGCGAAAATAAATATGTTTATTATTAGTGCAAATCGGAATCTGCCACAGTCAGGCCTCATCCCGGTGGAAGCCAGGCCAATCCAGTGCCAGAGGCTGGACAAGCAACAGCAACGAAAGAAAAAAAGGTGGCCAAACCACGGCCGGGAGCACACGGTGATGGATGTCCAGAGGCAGAGCTGACGTGAGTCAACAAACAGCGCCTGCATCCAGAGATCGGGGCGAGATGTGTCAATGTGGACATTGAGAACCGTGTGACACGGGCAGACCGGACGTCGTGGTGTACAATCCATCTAATTTCCGCTGGCATTACCCCCTCCCTGGGCGGGCGCCGGACACACTTTAGGGCAAGCGATGTTGTTACGATGTTCGATGATCGTGAATCCCACTGGTTCCACCGTCCAGGAATATGGGGGATGTCCTGGGAACGCGCCAGCTTCGGCGTGTTACGGGCTGTGAATAACGGCACGCACGGGTAGGCTTTGGGCGGACCACCGAAAGATCCGATGGGCACACACACACACACACATTTGGAGCAGCCCGGCCGGGACTCTCCCACCCGGGGTTCTAACCCGAACTGATACGGCTTAATAACCATAACGAACAAACGTTGCACAATTCATTCGCTCTAATCGTGTATCTTTCGCACACGCGAACGTGAAAGACGGACCGGGGCAGAATTAGGTCCGCCATGTGGAAGTGACTCGATTCGGGCGCGGCTCCAGTCCAAGGCAAAACATGCAAATCAAATAAATTGGAGAGAACTCCAACACTTGGCTCGGTGGGGAAGGATTTATCTCGTTCGCTCGGACGGACACAAAAGGAAGTGGTGTGTGTGTACGTTTGTGGGAATAAGGAAGGGGGAGAATGGGGGGGGGGGAGGTCTGTTTTTGGAAATAGAACGAATTGAGCCAATTTTAACACCCTCTCCTGGAAATGGGTGGAAAGCATGGGAGATGCAACGCGGGGCACTTGTGTTACGTCACGGTGTTGAAGTTAGACTTTTCGGACCATCGCGCTGACCACGAGGCGAACCGGTTCCATCGGGGATCTCATTGAGGTGCAGATGAGCGTGGGAGATTTCCAGAACATCCGAGTTGGAGCTTTCCACTCGCTCGAATGCGGAATGGAGGTCGGTGGGGACTGGAGTAGAACTGACGTAGAACTCTACATTTCCGTGAAATTGGGTTAGGTTGTGATTGCATATATTTAAACAAGCGGTACATTTCCCCATAAACTAAACTCCAGCAGATGATTTCAGGATATCTCCAAAATTCTGGGAAACGTTCGTGTCGATGGTTTTGGAAGGGAACACCCGCTGGCCGCAACACCCGCTCGAGACTTTGATTGTGCCTCATTAGCGATGATTTCGACATTAGGGGAGCGCAACTGGAGCTCCCAGCTTCCAATCAGCTTCATTCACGTTATTGATTTCCTGGCGCTGTTTTGTGCCTCCTTTTTCGACTCCAAACTCCCGTTGCGTTTTACCTTGTAATCGAAACGAGGCCACGGTTCTGGGAATTGCCTTTTTTTTTCGGCTGACGAACTCTAATGGAAATGGCTTCACGGACTCCGGTGGCTCCGCACCGCAAGGCTGCCGACTGAGCATCATTCAACCGGCGGCAGGTCGAAACCTGGTCGCAACGTTCGACGGGACTCCCGGTTTGCGGTCATGATTCGAAATGATTGAAGTGAACTCGAACCCTGTTCCCACGGGCTCTTTTCAATCGGTTCGCAATGAAATATGGATGCAGGCCGTACGAACCGAAGGCACCGCCGGCGGTCCCTCGTGGGTCGCAAACGATGCGTTTTAATAATTTGGAAGGCCCTCCACTCGCTCCCCGAACGGCACATATTCCCAAACACGGCGCACGGAAGCACCGCCGGAAGCCGCACATTAACCCGAGTCTGGGGCGGTGGGTTTGCTTAACCGCGTGACCCTTTAAAGCCCCCCAGAAGTGGGAATTGGTGGAAGGCTTTAATCACTCCGCGTCGATCGGAGTTGGTGGATGGTCCGATGCCGCAAATGCCCACGCACGCCGCGTGGTGTAATTGTGCGGTTGATTAATTGCCGGCGGTCTTAATGATGGTGTAAATGAGTATGAGGTAAGGACCGAATGTGCACATTCTCTGGGCACGAGTCTTCCAAGTCGCCGATGACAGTTCGTGGTGATTGTGCACGTAACAAATTGAGCGATGGTTCTGCAAAGGCCCCGTAGGCTCTGCGACCTGTGCCCCCGGTGGCGGCAAGTGAGTAGCAATTAATTGTCACAACTTTAGGGGGAGCAAACCATCATCGTTTGCCGGTTAACTGACCGTGGTTTATTCGGAACCTGCTGCAAGTTTAATTGCCTACAGTTAGCGATTGTGGAAATGATTGAAACTTGTTCCTGGATCGCTTTCGGGGGGATAATTAGATGCTGGGGAAAGCGTTTTCTCCTAACGTACGTTGTGTAACATTTAATTTGTTGACACAAACCAAATAGTCAGTGTTCATGAGTGTGGTTTTGTTTGCTAAAAACAAATTAAATTTAAAGGGCTCCATTGACTTGCGCCTTGGATGTTTAAGATGTATTTCAATGACTGACGGAAGTCTCGACGTGAAATAAACGAATACTAATCCCTTCCCCGGACGAGCCAAGGTCTAGACGTGTACGCATGCCGTTGCATATAATTTAATTCCTAACTCTTTCCTTACGTTTTTAACCCATTTAGGCGAAGATCTGAAAGAAGATAATGGAAATTTTTCCAGCCCATGAAACCGAGCTCTTTCGCGACAAAGTGACCGACCGGAGAATGCCACCAACCCAACCCCCTCGCACTGGAATGTCAGGAAGTCGAGGAATCCCTGTTGATGCGGGACAAAAACAAGCTTCCGACCCGGGATGTGATCGAATGCTTTGACTTCCCTGGCACATCTCGACCGTTTAACGACTCATGGCGGTCGTTCATGAGTTTGCATTTTATTTACGCTCCAGGTTGCGCATTAGCTATGCCCGCCGACTCGGTATTTACGTGCCTCCTCCCTTTGTCCACCTTTTCCACCCACCGACACGACTGTCCACAAATGGCGCATCATCTCCTTTGTTTGAATCTGTTTCCCAGTTCTTTTCTAAGTCTTTCTTCGTCGCGGGAAGAAAATTCAACATGATCGACATTTCGGAACGATTTATGCACGCGCTGTGCTTTATCTTCCACCACTCCACCTAAGCGCCACTGTTTTTACGCCGCCATTCGTTATTATTTGTTATTCCAATCAAGTCACGTCGGAACGATTTGAGAGTGTGATTTAAGTCAATGCCGCAAAGATTTGTCCTCTTCGTGTCCCGCGGTGAGGTGAAGAAAAAACCTAGGATAAATGGGGGGAAAAAACCCAAGAAAAGGGAGGACATCTTGAGCCCGGGAGGGATACCGAAATGAGGGGACGATTTAATGTGGTCGTTGTCGTTGCGAAAGCATCCTCCAGCGCAGGTGACATTGAGTGAGGACAAAAAAAAAGGATTCCCAAATGCGATCCATTTTGTTATTCTCTCCCCGCGGTGCATTGTAATCGATCAATCGATATTAGCTTTTTCGGTGAATAATCGACGAATCAATAATTTACCTCTCATCCAAGGAGTCTGTTTCACGCGGGACAAGGAAAGAAAACCTTCGCTTTGGAAAAGACAAGACAAAATGGTAACCGGTTGAACACGACTCGATCAGAATGCGGGAGGACACCATTATCACCTTGAGCAAAGAATTAGTATTTGCACCCTTTCTCACCCTTATCTTGCCGGGGCTCAAATGTAATTTGCACAGCTGAAGCTAAGGCTGGTTCGGCTTTGTTTTTAATCCTACTCCATCGAGGGGCCGAACGAAGGTTGCAAGCGGGAGGCAAATAATCGAAACCGGTTGCAATAAATATCAAATCGTTTGCATTTCATTTTCCACCCCTCCGGAGGGTGGTGGTGGTGGTGGGTTAGGTTTTAGTATCGGTCAGTGTCATTCGCACACCAACGCACGCACACAAGTGCATACATGGAGATAAATATTTTGCAAACCGGAACTGGATTGCGCCCCTAGTGCGGGTTGTTCTTTCTGCCCCACCACAATGCAAGTGCACAATAAAAACACACACACACACACTGACCACCGGTCCGAGCGAACCAACACACCGATGCAATCAGAGCCGAATCATAAACATTTGACGTTTGGACTGCACTTTGGACGAGGGCCGTAAAAAAATGTCGTTTTGACGTAGCGGCCCGAACAGGTTTGACGTTTTGCGCGCGCGGACGGAATGCAAAAAGTGCAGCTGCATTGTGGTTCGCCAGAGGGTTGTTAAAATAAAATCTTTTACGATCAGTTCGTTTAAAAGTTTAAGTCTCTCTCTCTCTCTCTTTTTTCATGTGCCCTTCGGAGGAGACGCTGTTGAATGTTATTACATTTTATGACCGCTTTTTTGACCACATTGGCAGTTTATGTTGAGCTTTCCTTTTAGAATGTAAAATCACCAGCGAAGGGCAGGTAACAAGCAGATTTGGTTTTATGTACAAACATACTGATATCTTTAGGCGATCTTATATTTTTAAAAAGGTTTTGAGGATGATTGCTTATACATTCTTTCGAAACACAAACTGGTATTTCATTTTATGGCCGCTTGTTTTCCTCATTGGCAGTTGGCTTTTACATTGAACTTTCTTTTTAGGATTCAAAAAGCATTCGAAGAATAGCTAACAAGCAGATTTTATCTTATGTACAAAAAGACTTATTGTGTGACAAAATATTTCGAAGGCTCTTGATATGATTCTTTACCTTCGAAACACAAAATGTGCATTTAGGCCCTTTTATCTGCTTGTAAAAAAATCCCCCGCAACGACAACTTGTACAACTTGTGTCCCAGGTAGCAACATTGACTGAGGGATGTAAGAACCAAACCCTACCGGGCAGATTTCCAATTAGTCCCAATTTGTGCTTGCGCCAGCGTCGTGGCGAAAAGTGCAATTTTCCGAAGTTGTAGAAAAACGAACACCAAAATATTTTAGGTCCTCCTTTGATCATGTGGAAGGATAAATCCTCCGTCCCTTATCGACGGCCGGACGTAACATTGTGGCGATGCCGATATGGGAGAGCATTTCCGCCAGCGCTCTGCATGCTTGCGCGCGGCACGGACGGATGGTTCCCAGGCCCGGTCGGGAAATCCGAACATCCGGCTTGATTGCGAAACAGTCGGCTTGATGCGTGTCGGGCGGATCCGCCGGCAGGAAACACAACTCAATCAATCATGAAAATCCAATTATTTTGCAGGCTACGAAATGACTTCTTCGGGCGGCGCGCGTGTGGGTGTGAGGCCGTCGGACGGGCCGCGATGATATGATGCCATCACGCCGAAAAACCCCTGCGAGCGATGCACGCGAATGATACGCCAATGATACGCGAATTAGCAGAAAAATATTCTACACCATACACGTCGCTGGAAAGCTGGCGAAGGTTATCAAAGGCCGAGGGGCGTGGAAAGGAAGGGCTCCGGTGAGGAGGGACCGGAAATAGATGGTGATATGTGTTTGACAGAGTGGGAGAGAGAGATGAAAAAAACGAAGCTAACAAACGAACTGCAAACAAATCGCAATCGGCAGCCGCTGGTTATGGATGCTTTGGGTCAACTTGGGAGTGTTATGACTTCGGTTCTACTCCCGAATGCACATTCAACGGCTAACACGCGGCCAGCTCGCAGCTAATGCAATCAACGGCGGCCAGATCGGATCGGCGCACAGAATCGACCGGAGCGACCGACCATGCGCTACCGGGTGCGGCTTCAAACTAGCTCTTAATTAGCCTTTTCCGGTGTAGCACTTCCGTCGTTGACATGCTGCGCCGACGTTTTTCCGAACACCACGTTGCGTGACCGGGCGATGGTCGCGAGGATTTGCTACTCGAGAGGATTTTCCAGCCCCACTTCGCCGTCGTCGGATCGTCACGTTCGTCATCCGCTGTATGAGGGACCACTCTGCCTGGTGTTGGTGGTGAAGATCCTCGCGAACCCGCGGTGGCCATGTTGATTATTCAACCATTCGCGTATGGTTCCGCAACCAGCTGCACCAGCTTGGATCTCTCGGCATGTTATTGTTTATTCTGTGGTCCGGTCCGCGGACTCGGGTGCCGGCCGGTTTGACACCGCGAGCACAGGATCCTCCTCTCCTCCGGCCGCGTCTACCCCGTTAATGACATTCGGAATTCAATCCGTCCCGGTTGCGCGCATTCCGGAAGCTCCAAGCGGGGGTCAAGCGCGCGACCCGGGGTTGATTGTGTCAATATTGGAATCTAACTCGCGGAATTTGTGCCCCCTGGTCGTCATCGTCGTCGTCGTCCTCGGCGGTGGAGTCCTTGCCAGGGCGTCACGATCGGGCGATAGGTTAGGAAGTAAATTTGATTGCGCCTATTTGGGTGGCCGTGTTTGATTTGCAGATTGAGGCGCAATTTACTGCGTCGTCCACGTCCGTCCGCTCAGACGTGGGAAGGCGTGATTTAATTTGCACTCCTTTCGGCGAGAGCGCTACTACTACTCACTAGCACTGAGCACTATCGGCTGGCCAATAGCTAAATGTTAGCATTTAACTGTCAGAATATCGTAAATAAACGATGGGATATTAGTTTTTAATCGACCCAGTTTGAGTTGGTCAAGTTAGTCTGTTCCCCGATGTTTGCCGAGGGATATGTTACTAGCTTCGCTTGTAGGTGAACGCCAATTCAATTTACAATTATTTTCGGTGTGCATTTGACCTTTGTGTGTTAAACTATTTACACAATTTTCGAGCCCATGTAGCCAATGTCCAGCTGCTTTTGCATTACTGTACAACTGTAAGTAAACATTTGACGTCCAACTAAAATGGTGTGTGCATGGTCGAAACGTAAATGAATATAGTTCAACCGCAACTAAACATTTAATACCCCCAATGTCAATGCACGTTTGTATTGCCCGGACTCGTTTGTTATCGTTTTATCGCTTTTTACAATCAATGATAAACAATCATTGAGTGGGAAATATTATAGTAAATAATTAGCTGCGGAGCACAAAGAACTTTTTAAATCTTCCAAGTGAGATATTTACGAACATGGCAGACGAAAATAATGAAGAAAAAACGACTGTAAAATGACTTCTAACGAAGATCGAGAATTTTTTTTACGCAGAATGCAGTTCATCATACAATTTTAATCTGGCTGAATTATAAATTATGTCTGGTTTTATTTTAATGATCTTTGCAAATGAAAGCAACGAAGCTAACCTATATCATGTAAACGAGGAGGTATTAAATGTTTCGTTGCGTTAGAATTATATTCATTTATGTTTGGATGATGCACAGATAGGTACCTTCATTTTAGTTGGACGTCAAATGTTTACTTATGGTTGAACAGTGATGCAGAAGCAGCTGGACAATGATTACCTTGGCTCGAAAACGGTGTGTAATGTTTATTTTCAACCTCCAAAAATAAGCTTAAACGTTTCCAGTCTTAGTCGAGCGGATTAATGTATACAAATTGCGTAATTTCCTCTTTAAAGCCATTGCTGCGTGGTGGTTTTCTTCTTGTACATTATTCATTCTACAAAAACAAACAAACTTGTTTTATGATATTCACAAGTCAACATCTTTTAATGATCGCAAATTATTGGCCGAAGATGGAGAACAAAACTAATAAATTTACCACTTTTCTTTTACTTCCAGGCCCTTAACTTTCAACTGAAGCAGATGAAGATCTAAAACCTGTAAGTTTCGTTGGGTTGCTTTTAGTAAATTCAAAATTTCCAACCGTGTAAAAACGTTACCAGTTTGAATTCATTGCTATTTCCATCAATCAATTTACATCATGCACGATTACGTTAGTTTGTTTGATGTGACAGCACGGTGTCACTGCAGTTCGGCGTTGCGTTACGCGTCATTTCACACCCCGACGTAAGCCCTGGGCCCTGTTTGTCCCCCCGCAGACCGCAAAACCTTCGAAATCCACCGAGCCGAGAGTGATTTGTGCATCCATACGACGTAGTGTCACTGCCAACAACGAGTCCCAGCCATCCCGGGAAGAGGCGAGGCATGGAGGGAAAGAAAACAATCGCTTGAAAATCGCAAAGTTTTTCCTCAAGTCAAGGGCCAACGCGAGCTGCGCCGTGTCAGTGTTCACCGAAATGTGACATCGTGCGTGACGCGCACGAACCTTGAACCGATCGATTTGGGCTCCGTTCTGGACGCGCGTTGGCCGAATGCAATGTTTGCATGTTGTACCGCGTCACGTGTCACGGCGGCATCAAACGAGCGCTGGCCAGTATTTCATTTCATGGTGGCCTTTCGGGCACGGACGTCGGTTGGAAGCATCCCATTATTATTCGTTTAGTATTTGATCGGGGGACAGGGAGGAGGTTGGTGAACACGATGTTAAACACGACCCGAGCACGGGCTGGACAACCTCTGCGCCGGTATGACGTGATACCTAAATGTTTGTTACACTTCTCGATGCAAATGACACTAATTGTTAGTGACAGATAACAGCACTTGAATATTTTTTCGTTTCCTTTTGACTTTGCAACAACTTTATCAGGTATCAATTATGTAAGCTCAGGATCGTTGGAAATTTCACCATAACGTTGGTTGAAATTGAAGTCTCTCTTCCGGCTTCTACATCGAACAAAACTTGGGACTTTTCTTGGGAGTTCAAGGTCGTAATAACGATTGTAAGCATTATGCACGCTTGTCGTTTCGTTTTCGAATTTTTCCAACCGAATAGACTCCATTCCCGGGCGGAAATCCGGAGTGGAAATTAAACCATTTTTACCACCTGTTTGTTTTCTTCCGACGCGACGGCCGGGTTTCAATTCGGTACGACAAACGTTCAATCAAACCCAAAGTACAATGTGTTTTCCCCACCCGACCGAAGGGATTCGATTTGGGAGGAGAAATCGTAAATGGATCGCGATTTGGATCCGCCGCACGCTGCGTTGCTGCCGCAAAATTTGCCACTTCCGGCCCTTTGGTGTCCGTGCGCGGCTCGCATAACCCTTAATGTGGCGCTCGGGCAAACGGGCTAATTTTACACCACCATCGGCGCCGCAGCCACCAGGTGTCCACAATGGGCCAAAGCCCGCTGTACACCGCAGCCAATCGGCGATTTTCGCGCATCACGGCACGTACACGCGCGCGCACGGCGGGAAAAGTGTCCAATTAATTGATCAATTTTTCCAATCCGCCACCGACCGCGAACCATGTTTTCTGTGGTGTAGGCCCTTTTAGGCCCGGCGGGCTGGGTTTTGCCACCGGGTTGGCCAAAGTGGGCCACGCAATCGAGGCCGAATGTCGCGGTTTTCTCCCCCGTCAATAAAATGCAGCCCGCGCTTGGGGCGGATTAGAACGACGAACCCGGAAAAGTGGTTGGGTTTTGATGTCTATCGTAACATGTTTTGGGGTTTGGCGATTGAGTCGTTTTATTATATTCAACCATGGTGAACACTTGCCGGTGGTTTTCCGGTGGAAATGGTGCTTAATACATCCTGAAGAAAAAGATTCCTATCATAAACCGAAAGGAACTGTTTGAAGTAAAGCCAAAGAGTATTGCTTATTGCTTCATGGTACGAACTCCGTTATTACGTTCCTTTTTCTTACCTCTTTGTGGGAACCGCTCGTCTGTTGGTGATAATAAATTCATACTTGTTTCGCTTTTCTTTATTTTTACATTACACTTACAGCCATTACTGTTACCCTAACTGGACGCAGACCTGGAGTTCCATGTCGATGAATGTTTAATTACACACTTCTCGACTGGAACCGGTCGCTCGCTTGCTTGCTCGCTTGCTTGCTGCACTAGGATGGTGCGGAACGAATCCCCAGCCACGGATTCGGACGCCTTTCATCTCGGCCTGGGTTCTCAATTGCACCCAGAAAAAGCACCAGGAGGGAGCGGGTTTCGGTGCGCTTTTGAAAAAAGACAACCCGAAACGGGGAAACATATCTGCCTTCGGATGTGTTCCTAGCATTATCAAACGAAACTGAAACGTGCATGTACGTCCATTTGTTCGAGTGTGAAATTGGTTTAGATGGTGCATTCCGGGGAACCCATTTTTAACGTCGCCGGTGGATAGAGGAGGCAAAAAAAGGGCAACAACTTCATGCGCAAAACTTCGTGCATCTTCATTAAGCTCCATTTGATGATGAAATTCGTTTCTAAAGAGCGTCAGCAAAAGGGGGGAACATCATGCAAATTGAAAAGTTTCTTCGCCTTCGCCAAGAACAAAGAACGTTTTTGCAAACCATTGAGCATCGTTTAATATCATCATTATGATTTTCGAGTTGTCTAGAAGTTGCTCAAGATGGATCGTTTGCTACCTTTCTATCTTTACAGAGAGTGAACACCCGGGGGGAGTTATCATGAGCCCGTCATGACTGACGCTCGCTGCTAAGCCACTCGAACGGACCCAACTCTCTTTCGCTACGGTTTATAAAATTACGACCCGGTTATGTAAAGGAGCCCGGCGTCCACATTTAACTCCCGCCGGACACCCGCCATGGCAAACAATTCGTAAATGAAACATTAAACCACCGTGTTTCGTCCGACCGTAAGAAAGGTTTTCACGAGCATCGCGCGTTGTGCAAGCAAACGTACGAAACGTCTTTGATGGGGCTGGCGCATTCGCGAACGGTTTGGACGATGGGAAGAGCTATCTTGTCGGCGGCGAGCGATTTATTTGCGGCCACCTTATTTAAAGTAGAGATCGACCGGGGGGGCTTCACAAAACTTAAGCCGACAAGCACGCGCTGCATCGTGGCCTTAAATCAAACAAACACTCCATAATGCACATCAACATTGGCGTTGTTTTTTTGCGTATCGGGGATTTTTGTTGTGATTTGTAGGCTTCATTTCAATACCTTTCGAGCATTTTCAACTCTCTTCTTCATCTGTTATGTTTAATCTTCTCTCTGTGATCAGCTGTAACGGACTCCGAACCGAAACCGGAATCGTGCGGGCTTCCTTTGTTCATCTCGTGACACACACATGCCGCGGCCAAAGTGCGTGATGATGAGATGCATACGGTTTGTTTGTCTTTGGAATCCGTTCGGGCTTCACTTTCTCCGAACCGCGGAAGTTGCGTCTGTTCCAGGTGCGAGATACGGGCGAAGCCATGTGTGTTCCGCTTTTTCGGATTCGATGCTTCCCAAAAATTATGATTCCATCGTCCACAGCCCACGTGGTGGTATACTGGTTTCACCTTTTTTTATTTCTGTCGGAGGACCCAAAACTTCCGGCCGGGAGCGCGCCCTCTTTCGTAACAATCGACCGATAGTTATCTTTCTGGTTCGTTTGGGCGCTCGATTGGCAGACAATGTTGTGTGCCAATCTTGCCCAAACTACTCCACCCCAAACCAAGTGGAACAGACACCAAACAGACGGTAATAAGTGTTTCATCTACTCCACACTTCGCCAAAACGCGGCAAGTAGCAGCCAGAAAAACCCTCTCCTGGGGAAGATACTTGCTTATAATTACCAAACAGCTTCATCTTCGCAAAGTTTCCAACGGGGTAATCTCGCATCGCCAAACTTTCAAACTCCTCCAAATGCCTCGCACCGACACTCGATGAATAGCGTCTACTATAAGACGTGCGCCGTGGGGTCGTCTATCTGTGTGTTTTCCCTTGCCCGTTTGATCGGTAGAAAAGATGTCGATTGTTTTTACCCCGGTTCGATTCGTTCGCTCCACTTGTGCGGCTTGAAGTGGCCTCTCGGGAAAACTCCCGATAGATCGCCGACGAAGAAGCCTGTTGAATCGCGTACGACTTCGCGCAAGTGTTCCGTAACACCCTTTTCTTCGTGGTAAAAATTTACGCTGTGAACGCTAAATGTGCTGAATCAATCGAACGTGCAAAGTGTGTTACGTCTTCGTCCATAAAAGAACTTAGAAGAGAGGATGAGTTTAAGGTTTATAAAAATTCACCTTTATTGCAATATAGATAATGAGCAAACCAACATTAATAAAACGGGTTTGTAAATGTTCAAACGGTTGTCAAAAAGTGTCTTTACGCGACCTTCAATGAAAAGAATGAGAGGGATTATTTTCGTTCGCGATGATGAGGCAGTTTTGAGGTAAAATTTCCCTTTGTAAAGTGTAATAAATAGAGCCGTTGATGGTGAGTTACAATTGCTCTATTTGTTCGAGCTGCCTTTTTTAGAACTTTTCGAAAAGTTCGTTTTGACCTAGTTGTGCGCGTTGGAATAAAATGATTGCCTTATATTTATTAGAAATTCAAAACTGTAAATTTGAAACGAATTTCAACTTAAAATTAATAAACAATATTTACCTAAAAAGCTTATCTGCAATTTGTAGCATATAAAAATAAAAAAAAGAACAGGATGATATGGAAAAGAACGCATACACGGAATGCGAACGAGAAGTAATAATATTTTACTCTCGCACCGTTTGGCGCGCAAAACCTAAATTCGATTTTGATGGATGAGTTTGTAGATTTTTCCCGATTTTCCCGCGCGCAAACTAATAAAATTGGCAAAATTCTTCCAGAGAACGGCACATGTTTGATGCGAACAAAACAAAATACTGATCCAACCGTCACTCGGCTCTAATCAATTCCTTTGCATTTTCCATTTTTCCCCACAAAAATCCGACCGCTGGCACTGGTGCGCTTAAAAGGCGAAAAATCAATTACATTCAATGTTTGCACGCGCGCATGGGCTAGCATTTTGGGGCGCGCGAAGTGCATTACAATAAAATAAAAAGTGGAAAATCTGGCGCGATAGGAAGAATTTTTCGGAAAATTGCTAACCCCCAGCATAGAGGTTTCTGTGTGTATGTATATCCCATCCCCCGTTGCTCGCCGAAGTGACCGCGCGATGTTTGCGTGATGTGTTAGATGAATTTCTAGTTTTTCCTGATTTTATTTTCTTGTTTCACAACAAACAAACCCCTGCACAGTTGAACGATCGCAAATAAATATGAAAATCTGATTTCGGAAAATGTGTGTATTTGGGGTGTCCTCGACAAAAAAATGATATTCCACCATTTCGTGCGGGATCGATAGGAATAGTTCCTATTCGTGCACGCAAAGAAGCCCTCAAAAATCGTCCAAAAATATCAACTACCCACGAGGGAGGGCGTAAAACTGAAAGCGACCGAGAAAGGCCTACACAATATTAAACATTTATCCATTTTGTCGGCCGCTCGGTGCTTCCGAGTGTGTGCTAGGGAAAAACTGCATCGCGCGCCTTCGCGACTACGAATACCTTTTATTTATATGGGTTCTTTCATAAGCATCGCGAAAAAAAAAGTACACTTTACGGAAAGCATATTGTAGATTATGTGACAACCGCTCATCCTTTCCCCCCGGGGGTGGAAAACAAAAACCCCGAAGTCGATCGCACGAATGCCATTTTATTTTTTCGTTTTCGCCTGACGTGTATCGAGTGGCAGAACAATGGAAACGATGAATTGTGGTTCGGAAAATGCGTCCATCAGCGGCGAAGGGCAGCACTACCAGCGACGAGTGGAGTGCATCGGACAAAGCGCAGCACGCAGCGATAGTGAAAGCCAAACCGCTGGCCAGAGACTGCCTTGTTTGTCCACCAGTTGGAGGAAACTGTGTGGAGGAAAATTTACTCTAATGCAAAACGATGCCAAGAAGGCATCCGAAGAAGCAGAGGAGGAAGGTCGCCGTCGGATGGGGAGATGAGCAAAAAAAAACGACGTGTGGCGGCGCCAAGGAAGCACGGGGAGGGCCTTCACCTTGACAGCGACCATAAATCCGTTCGGTGGCGGTTGATTGATTTATGAAGCCCACTCTTGTTTTTTTTTTGTTCCTCTCTTTGGCTTCGCGTGCTAACGTTCTTCGTTTTCATTTTTCCACAATGTGTTCTAGCAAACACATCGGTCGGTCGGTCGGTCATCCATACTTCAAAACCTACGCACCAGGGACAGCTATCAAATTCGCACCACACGCCACGCACACATACTTTGGGCCGGGCAAAGTTTGCAAAAAAAAAAGATAAACGCAAATGGAAAAAGTCATGTCTATTGGCATGTCATTGAAACCGAGAGTGGGAGGGAAATAAGGGGCGGCTGCAACAAACAAACAGGCACAAAAAAAAACCTCCCGTCGTGTGGCTGGCGGAAAAACCAAAACCCGGAGGCTACCCAATACCGCAGAACATACGCCACCCCCCCACACACACACACACTCCATCTCGTCGTCGAACGGTGCATGAAAAATGCATCGCCACGCGAAAACAAACATGAATGACGACAGCTGGGCTTGCCCTTTTTTCCACCCATAAACTATGCACCTCGTCAAGCGCGTCCGCCCTCCCCGGTCGGTGCACCCCGTTTCCCCACCACCCACCCTCGGAGGCGTTCTAACTCGCGTTGGTTCGCACGATCAGTGTCTGGAAAAATAGCACTCCATCGAAATCCACACCCCCTTGTGCTGCTTTGGCTGAGCCGCCAGGACCGGCTCCTTCCTCCTCGGCATCCGACAATCCACCTCCCGATGAAACCCTTCGTGCGCGAAGGTGTCTGGATTGAAAAGTATTTTGTTTTGTTTCACCTTGTTTAACACGGTTCGTTTAGTCGTCCTTATTAGCTCTCTAAGGGATTGATGGTGATATATTAATTTTTCCTGTTCGATTTGAAATTTATGTTACGTATACATTTCAAATAGATGCACAAAATTACTCTTCGGCCTTTTCGTTACCCAAATTCTAGCTACACTTTTCAACCCGCCCAGCGTACAACTGCTTACATATGTATCAATTCCGTTCCTTATTCTTGCTCACCAGCTCACGACGAACACAGGTGAACACATGGATGTAGAGTGGAAAAGTCAAATGGTCCACACGAGCGAAAAACAAAAAAAAGACAAAAACACATCATGAACAAGTGTTTTAGAAGCACTCGATACCCGGTTGAGACGTTCCACTGTCGCGTGGTGCCGGTTAAGTGCCGGAAAAACGGTCCACAATTGATCGCATGTCGGTTGCGAATTTTGCTTTTCTTTTGGTACAATTTTCCCATCCGCCGCCGCGGCATAATCTTCCACTTTTCCTTGGCAGTTTTCCGTTCCCGCTCGCCAACGTCGAGGTAACCGAAGTGAAAAATGGTTCCCTTCCTTCTTCAAAAAAAAGAGTGGTGTGGAAAGTGCTGGCTGATTCGCTTTTCACGTGCCAGATTTTCTTTTCGATTCCAACGGGACACCATTGTGCGTAACCGACTTTTTGAAAACACCCAGCGAGGGTAGTTTTTTCCCTTTTCCAGCCACCCACCCGGCGATCAGACTCATTTTCCAGCCCTTTGTTCCCTTTCGAACCGTTCGGATTCGTTGATGCTGCTACGCCAGCCTTTCGGATGGAACGATTTTGCTTTCTCTTCTCCGTTCTTCTCTTCCGTTTTTCGTTAAAAATTCAGATCTCAGATCCCAATGTTTCCCGCCATTTCCTAGTTTTATTTTGATTTTAAGATGTTGTGTTTTCCCCCAACCGGTAGATGTTTCCCAGGGAAAAACATTCCTCGCATCTTTCGCACATTTGCATCGCATTAGCTCTCGCCATCTGTGGCTCGCCGTTTGCCAGTTTTCAGCCCCACCCCCCACTTCCCAAAAGGGGGGGGGGGGTCACAAATTATCACCAAAAACTGCTCGGTAAAGAAGATTTTCGCGGCCACACCACCCCGATAATGGGGGGCCCCTCTTTTCTCTCAACGAGGCGTCGGCGCGTTGTTGGGGCCTGCGTTGGCCGAATGGAAAAAAATGGTGACGGAATAATTGGGTCGATTTCGCACTTTGCATCGGAAAACGTTGCGTTTCTCTCCACACACTTTTTTCACTCTTGATTTTCACCCACTCTTCACTCACCGGGCGATTCCGGAGCATCTTTTTCCACACGATTTGCTTTTTCATTTGTTTCCGTGTGTTTCCCTTCGAATTATCTCATCACCGCGTTCTCATTCTCTACCGCGAGTGTGGATCTCGTGTGTTTTCTTTTCCACCGATTTGCTTGCTTTCTTTTCGACCCGGTGTAAAGCCGGCCGTCGTTTGGGCACAACTTTTGTTTTTCGTTCTCTTTTTTTACTTTATTTTGCCATTTTTTGGGGTCGCCACCACGGCGTCGAAAGATGTTGATTACATTCCGCCCAACCGGGAGAAAGACCACAACGAACACGACGTTTTGAGGGTCGCCAGCGTCGTCGTCTTGATGACGATAATGATGATGGTGATGATGTAGATGGTGATAATGAGAACTGCCACCGTTCGGTGCCGGTGTCTGCTCGGGCCGTGGGTTTTCTTTTCACACTCCACCGGAACGGCGTGAGGCGCATCAAGAATTGGGGACGGACGGCGGTTGTGAAAAGAAAAACAATCTCAGCTCAACGGCCGCGGGTGGTCTCCGGGAAAGGCCGGCCAGAAACGCATCTTCACCGGTGCCGGTAATAGATGTCGCAGCCAGTGTAAGCGCTCCCGTGTAAATCGGGAAGAAAGCCCGGGGGAAGCCAACGAACCCGAAAATTGAAAACAGCTAGTTAACCTTTTCAAGCGTCGTGGCGGAACAAAAGGTCAACATTCCGAAGGAAGCCTCGTTTCTGTGGGTTATGCAAACGTGTCGCTGTGGAAAGAAAACCCCCCCATTTCCTGACGATTACGTCCGAAAAACATTCACCGCTAACCTTCGTGGCCTGGAAAAGCTAGAATTATATGCGACACCTGAAGCGGCTCCGGTCGGTCCGGTGGGAAAATCAGGTGACCGGAGCCCCGGTTAACCGGCGCGTGATTGTTGCGGTTAAGTGTTGTCCCGTTCGACGAACGCCGGACCACGGACCAAACGAGGTCTCGTCACCGGGGCCGAGGCTTTGAGCGTTTTGGGGCCCGGATAGTGGGAAGGGGGAGAGGAACCTGGCAGCATTCCGGTGAAGAGATGAAGAAACACATAAAACCGCAAGCAAAGTGTTCCTTTTTCATAAACAAAATTAATGCTCTCCACCAGGTGGGACCTCAAATGGGGCACAATTACTCCAAAGTGCAGCAACTTGACACTTCCTCTGGTCCGGTCCAATGGGAACTGGGCGAGAGAAATATTGGGTCACAATACAAGGAAAACCGTTGCGAAACATAGGACGGCAACTAAACGAAATTTACTGGTTTACGAAGCAGCGTTATCCAGAAAAGAATATCAAATATGAAGGCCCGACCACGCTGTCTAAACAGATCCCAATCAGATCTAGATCTTCTGAACTGTTCCGGAAAAAAAAGCTGAACAAAGACATCGAAAATCCACGGTGACACAACGCTGGATATTTGTGGCGCTTCTGGGAGCATAGATCTATTAACAGATAAGGGGTTTCGGGTCAATAAATCTAAAATTGCCATCTAAGCATGACATCTAAGACCGAACATTGTTTAAAAACAATAAATTTTAAATAGTACTCAAGTTGGTATCAACTACCTAACAAAATGAAGGCCAAAAACATAATTTTATTTACAAGATCATTTTCTGGTTGTTTGACATGAATCACTCGTCTGAGGCAAGATCTCAAATTGAGTCAAATTAATTCGGAATAAAGCCCACCAAATTGGAGTTTGTTGCAACTGACTGCCACAAAAACGATACCCACCATTAAACCTCTTCTCTCCCCCTCTCAGAGGCGCAAGGGCGCAGTGCGGCCATCCTCCTCCCCTCGCGCCCGTTCACCTACGACAAATCTTACGCCTTATCGGACAGAAGCGATCCATCCAAGGGGGGTTGAGAAGAGAGCAATGGCGCGACGTGTTCGGCAGCAAACATCGGTGTGGCACATCGACAAGCAATAAATAAATAAAATACATCAGACCCCGAGCAGCAGCAGCAGAGCCGGAGGAGTAAACACTACCAGCCACCACCAATTTCGTAATCAATGTCGCTCGATTACCGATTGCCGAATACTGGGAACCTGTACCTGGTCCTCTTCGGCGCTTGAAACCTTATCGCCTCCGCCCCTGGTGTGTCGCGCGTAATTCAATGATTGATTTGTGATTGAGCCTCACGATCGAGTGTCTGAAGGTAAGAAGCGGTGAGGGAAAGATTCGCCTGCCACCTCAATCGCCATTGCCTTATCCATAATCTTGGAGGCTTATACGCTGGATCTAAGGATTCGCTGCGTCTCGATTAAACTCGAAGGTGACTAATGGCACCTTGGAGTCTTGTGGCCAGGATCGATAAATAACGCCATTGGACGAAGTGACTCACCAGCGCACCCCGAAACGGAAAAGCCAAATCCTTGTCTGGATCAACGGAACCCTTAATGGATGGTTAATGCTGGCGGCCCGAAAACCACAATGTGCACACAAGTCCACTGGGCTTATCGTGGGTTGTTATTGCCTACTGATGAAAATTATCGAACGCTTATCATGGTTCGCATTTTGGATCTGAACAAAGGTACACCGCCGGTGCCCTGGTTTCGGGCTAAATTTAGCCACCTTTCACACACAGCCTTACGCCAAAGCTAATTCTTTGTAAGCCGACGCCTGCTGGGTTATTAAATTTTAATGCTATTGATAGTAGCTATCTTCATCCGAGATGTCAGACATTCGAACCACCACCGGCCATTGATCGTAGGAAAATTATCATTATTACTATCATTACAATATTTCGAAAAGTTTTCCAATTATGGCAAGATGTTAATGCACCGCCACGGGCCAGAGATAGTAGACGTCCGAGCGGACGGGAGGTGTCGGGTGTAAGAAAAGTTTCTTATCAACTACCAGTATCAGCCATTATTATGTAGGAGCGTGAAAACATTCCCTTTACGAGAGTTCAAACACCCCAGAACCAGGCGCGCGCAAACCGGACCCTCTCGAGGTCAATTGCAGCTCGTTTTTCGCAATTTCGCTATTTCACACGACCATTTTTAAGGCTGGTCGCATCGCATCCCGCTGTGTCGTGACCGACCGACCGACAAATACGCACACACACCGACCGGCACGGTGTGGGTCAAAAATAATTCGAACAAATTTTCCACTTCACTATTCAAGTTCTCCGGTTTCAGTCGGAACGAGGTTGTTGCAGTGTGAAAAAGGGGGAAACAAGAAAGTAATGGTCACGTCTCGATGGGATTATGGTTCGGCGAAGTGACCCTCGATGTCTAGTGAAGGTGCAAGAGATAAACCCTTAGCAAGAATTCCCCCCCCCCTCTCCCTTATAGAATGTGTGAAAACACACCCCATCGAGCTTTTTTGTGTCGTTTTCGTTCGGAGAAAATGGGAAGCTGTTATGACCCCGTCTGGAGGTTTGCTTTCAGATGAAAATCAAACACCGAGAGGCACCAGTCGTCAATTCTCCCTGGAACGCAACACCGGAAGGCGACCATGTATTTATGCACCCCCCTTTCCTCTACCGGGAATCAAATTGAATCAAAACACTAACCCCCTGAGCCCGTAAGCATTTAACCCCTTCCAGTGCTCAGTTTCAAACAGTCCGAGTCGCGAGTGGTCGTGCCCGGTTAAACACAATTCCCCTGCCTTCTCCTCCAGGGATTCCATGGGGATGGAGAAAGGTAACCTCAGTCATTTCGGAGTAACCTGTTTCTCCTACCCGCCTTTTTAACGTGGACGTCTTTCGGGGTAACGTTTTAGGTGTAAACGTGCTCCGGCTACCTTCCGCTACTCGGACGGGAAAGGGGATGTTATGGGTCGTAGTTTTTCCGAAAAAACAGCCTATGTTGTTTTGGAAGTTATGATGATGGAAACATGAACCTGGAGGCACCCCTTCCCGTCCGGTGCGATAAGAGCACGAAAAGTTTGCCCACAGAACGGTACCCGGCGGTTTTTCCGACTTCCGCACGATGGTTTTTTGTTCCCTTTTGCATAACTGCTTCCCTCGGTGGTTGATGGATGTGGTTTTGTGGTCCACTTACTGGCCGCGCGAGAAAAAGAATCTCCCCCTGGGTTTTGGCTGTGTTAATTAAAAGGTTACGTTGCTAGTCTCCCGGCCCGGGCGATATGCATGACGAGAACGCTTCACATTCGTGTAAAAACATTCTCTCTTACCTGGGAAAGGCGCTTCATTTGGGCTTCCGCACAATCGTTTCATTCCGAGCCGTGCACTTTTCCTGGGTTTATAGAGTGGCCACGAATCGATCACGAGTGTGATTTTTTTTTATCACCTAACACATTCACCCAAAGACGAACGCTTCTTCGGGCTAACTGGAACACCCCGTCGGACCCGCACCGTTATGAAAATTAAAAAGAAAAAGTAAGTTTTTTACGAGCTCCAGTGAACGATGATACCGTTTGTTGTGGAGCATCAGCAACATGATGAAACAAGAGTGAAAGATAGCGTAAGGCGCGCTCACCGGAGCTCCAATTCCCCGCTGGCAGACAGGCACCGCTAATCACGCCAGGGGGGAGCCGAGAAGATCCAGCGCGACCGGAGGAACTAGAAATGCTGATCAGAGGTTTCCAGAGATCATGATACCAGATAACTGGCCACTGAGATGTTTTTAAACATTCAAATGTTTTTAAATCTCCTGAGACCTTCACGTGCCTTTAATCGGTCTTTGAACTAGCTAATCGAGATCAAGATTATAACACCTAACGCTTATCTTTCCAATTGCCTTAAGCGAACCCTACAGTCCCAGAGTAAAGATTGAAGTTTCAAAAAGACCCTTAGAACCCCGACAATTAAAGATGAAAAATTCTGAAGAGAAAGGCCGGCATACTTCCTTTGAAGAATATGTACAACCGAGTTGAAGCGAAAACCACAAAAATCCGGCTGAAGAAGCAGAGAGGCACAATGAATGGTTACTTAACGTTGCGCGAGGTACAACAACAATGAGCATATGTGGGAAATTAGATTTATTTTCTTCCCCTTCCCGACGGTGTCCCTCCTCCTCCTCCTCCTCTTCCTCTTCTTTTGCCTCCAGTTCGGTCCTTCTAATCCGTTAATGAGTAGTTGCGCCAGTAGTTTCTGGATTATGGCGGCTTATTCTAGGTTTCACCGTTTTTCCCCGCCGTTATTATTATACATACACACACACCGAGGAAGTAGCCGCACGACGTGAGGCTTCTTCTGCGCTCGCTGCAATAAAGATCGCATCGGGTCGATAAGTTTGGGAACTTTAGGTTTCGCTGCAATCATCACTCCACTGCGGGTCTGTACTGCCTCCACACCAGAGTTCGATGGCCATCTCTTGGGATTGTTTCGCTTCCTTCTCGACATGGACTGTTGCGCAAGCGTCGTCAATCTCTGAAGAGCCTTCCTGCCCTTGGGCACACGGCGTCTTCATCCGGGAATCTAGTGAACCCCCCCCTTGGACGTGAAAAGAGGGTCTGATTGGATTGAAAAAGCATTTCTTCAAACCGAAACTTGGCCGGAACCCGTCGGCGACCGCTCCGGTCACAGTTTCATCAACGTTTGCCGTGCTTGCCCCACGAGGTAGAGTGCCGGTGTTGTAGCTCGCACGAAAAGTGATCCATTTCACCGAAGATGGAGAAGATATTGGGCATCCAGGTTATTCCACCGGAGGGCTTCCGTTCAGTTCTAGTTTGGGGGTTTTTCGTTAAAACATTTATTTTTTATTACACTCACCGAGAACAGACAATTTTTTACTACGCTTAATTTTTATATCTCTCTTTACTTTACCCTCCACTACCCTTGCTTTCCTCCCAACCCCCCCGGTGGTGTCCAGCGATGCTCGCACGCTAGCGGTTTCCGATGGCTAACGGCGGTTAACCGCTTGTGGGCAAGGTGCAAGGTTTTCAAACGGTCCGTTACGCGAACGATAGAACTGCCGACTCGACGCTAAGCGATTATGTTTGCTCATCGATGAGATAAGCATGATCCGGGGGGGTCGCGATCAGGAATGATCGTTGAAAGGGAACAGCTTTCCGGCTTTGGTAATAATTTTGCAATCATTCCAAAAGCAGTCACACTTTGCGTTAGCTCCGATTCGATATAGTATGCAAATTTATGCCCCAAAAATTAACATTTCAACAAACAGCCTTGCTTTGTGTCAATGTGCTCACAAAACAAACAAAATATCGATCGAGGTAGAAATGCGCTACCGGCCAAGTTCCGCGCTAGTAAAACTATCAAAAATCGATTTAGAAACCAAAACCATCACTTTAGCGCTTTCCCCCTAACCCTCGGCAACGGGGGTCCACAAACGCCAACCTTTTTTTTTTTGCTCGCACCCGCCTCGTAGCATTTCCGGTCATTTCTCATACTCGAGCGTTTCCGTTACAGTTTAAATGACTTCAAAAAAAAGCCGTGAACCGGTTGCCCAGCTGGGACTGAACCTCGAGGCACAGCAGGCATTGCCTCCAAAAACTGACTGATGTGTGGTAAAGGCGTCGATCACCCCATGGATTACGCCTCCGAGCAAAAGATTATGGATTCGAATGGTGCCTCCATGGGATCGGAGCGTCTCGGGGGGATTCATCAGACTGACCTCGGGGGGAGACGAAAGAGAAAATGTTTGGTTCCCATGGAAATAAAGCATTGGTACGACGACCTATACACGTGTTAGGATGAACCCTAATAAGCTCGCCTAACGTGTGCCACTAAACCGGGCGAATTCAGGTCGGTCTAGTTCGAACGCTCAAATCTGGCAGTAATATGCTGCTTGAGGACGCATGGAAAAACGCCGTACATCTGATGGCCAAAAAACAAAAAAAAACCCACCCCAGTTTGGTGGAAGAAACGGGAACGTTCCCGGCAGAATCCAGGCTCGTTTGAGGCTTTAATAACCGTAATCAAACGAAATGGATTCCGTGTACCCGTGGATGAATATGATAAATCGGCTTGATTTGCCATGAAGCACACGAGCAACGAGCCAACTGCGCGGTCGAAAGATTAGAGCACAAAAAAGAACGGCTTGTAAAATATACCAACGCTGGAATGAAATGGATAACCACGGCGTTATTCCTAATTCACCGTGCGAAAGGTGTATGTGTGTTCGTATGCATATATGGGTCAAACTGTAATTATCTTCCAAACGCGCATATCGCGCACACCGTATTCCATACGCAGCTCCAGCTACTGCCACCATTCTCATCATCATCATCATCATCGTGATCTGTGGAAACAACATCACGATCGATACGATCAGTTGGTGATCATGCAATGGAGCTTCTCTTTCCACACCTCACCTCACAACCCAGCCTGCGTGTGGCCTTGTTCTTACAGCCATAATTTTCAATTCGCATCTCTCATCCAACACTCCATTACGCCAGTCCCCAAAAACAAACGCAGCTTTCTGGCACAACTAGGCAAACCACAACCACAACGCCGATTGTGTGCGATGTTCATCTTGGTTTGAAATTAATAATTCCATACGAACAATCTCTAAACAATGTTTTATCTGTGTTTTCATACCCCCCCACTTCTCCTCCTCTCTCATTATAATTACAGAGTTTTACCATCCAACAAGCACCAAATGCCAACGCAACGCAACCGGCAAGCGCTCCCGTGGAAGCGACGAATTCAGCTGGCGGTTACAAACTCACCCGCTAGAACGACGGTTCGTCCAACGTGATCTCCTGAAACCCTAGCGGACGTAATCGAGCCGCCGAAAACGAAAACACAAAAACCCCAATCCACGTGTTGTTACGCTCGTGTCGGATATTGTACGCATCGGCTCCAATATACACACCTGTCTCTGCGACGACGACGACGACGACGGGAGCCACGCACGACCGGGGGAAGCCACGCCGAAAGTCGTCATCATCGCCATCGTCATCATCAGCATCGGTCCAAACCGCGAACCGAACGGTGAAACGGTGCGCGAACACAGCGTAATCTCCCGCAGCGAAATAAACCTCGACGCACACCGCTCATCTTCTCTGCGGAGCCATTTGGGCCTCTCGCTCGTGCCATCCGGAACCGCTTGTAGCCGGTTTGCTGAGGGGGGGAAGGGGGCTTCCGCCGTCTAGAGCCAACGTACCGAGAGCCATCTTTGCTTGATCTCCCGTGAGCGTGAGCGATCGATCGTGGCACATAGCAGTGGCAGTGAGAGGCAGCAGTATCCAACTCTTCTTCACCTCGTCGCGTGCGGGGTGCCGCGCCTACGTCATCATCATCCGAGCCGGCCCCGGCGGGCAGCCTTCACCGCAACGCGGCAGCGCAGCGACCGAACGTGGCGGCAGTATTGGCTCGGGTTTGGCCCGAAACGCGTCGCGTCGAGAACCGGAGCAACGCCATCCACCGGACGGATCGCGATCATCAGCTAATTTTCGTGTCACTCGACACGAACGGACTTCACCAAGGACCAACTCGCGCCGGTTGTTTATGTTAATTCCCAATCCAACGGGCGACGGGGAAATAAACACTCCGGCACCTTCAGTTGCGCGTTCTTATCAACCGAACCGGGCTCGGATGATCGAGGTAGCTAGTAGCCGGGACCGGTTGTGTGCCTGTGTGTTTGTTTTTTGCGGATGACGTCGCGCGTGTTCGTTCCAACACACATTCCAGTTTATTTTTAATGTCTTCTTATACTGCGTCGCGTGTGGTGTGATCATCGTCGTACGAAAAGCCCACCTTTCGGGAGTTCCAAAAACTCGGTCGCGTGGGGCGCATAAATCCTGCGCACGCTGTTTGTCCACCTCTGCCGGCCAAGGTGTGTAGCAACCTCGCTATCTCTTGTTGGTTTCACGTTACAAAAAAAAAACGAATGCCCTAAGGAGTGTGTGGTGCTGAGTCGAAAATGCTGACTCGAACGAAAAACAACCATCATCGCGAACAGTGTAAACAGTTGACGCGACCATCACCATCGGTGGCAACTGTTTGCCTAGGGTAGCTGATCGTCCGTCCAACGGTGTCGTTGTTAGCGCACCCGGCAACCGGTGCGGCGGCGGCGGCGGTGTGAAGTTATCGAACCTCGAACCCCATCGATCTGAACTCTAATCTTGATGCCAGAGCAAAGCCTCCCCTAGTACACTACTATCAGTCGTGTTGATGAGATCCGTGCTGATCTTTCCTCCCGGACTCCCGGGACTTGACCGAACGGTGTGCATGTGCAGTGAAACTAACTCTAAACAGCACCGCAAAGCATAGTTGCTGACTCAGTCGCGGTGGCGATAACGTTTGGCGCACATTCAACCTGCTGTGTGCCAGTGAAAACGAACTTAAAGGCCTTGCCTTTCCGGAGTGTAAAAAGGGGGCAACTTTGTAAGCAACCCGTCCAGCGCGCGCCCCCCCGGTGGCATTGAACGTGTCCACCCGTTTGGTGGTAGTGGTGTTGAAGAGTTTGCAGGTAGGTTCTACCGAGCGCCCGGTGGTTCCGACCAGGCATTTAGCAAGTGGTAACCGTGGCGAACGGGTCGACGTCTCAGCATTCGCACCGCCAGCGCAATAGCACCGCGGCGGCCATCATGTTCTGGATACGCTCGAAACGGCTCAAGGAGCGGCTGGCCATCGGGTTCGGTGCCTCCTTGGTGCTGTTCACCCTCCTGCTGGTGATCGACCTGCAGATGGATCTGGGCGTGTCGCGTGGTGAGTTCATACCGTCGCACGCCCGGATACGGTACGCGAACCAGGAGGATAAGAGCGGCATCTACAACGAGTTCCACCGGAAGTATCTGGCGAACAGTAATGCGTCCGGTTCGAAGGAGTATCTCACCACGAACGCACAGGCACACCGTGGCCACACGGACACGTCGGGCCCGGGTTATCCGTCAAAGTCGGCCACGACGGCTCCTCCGCCACACGATCGATTCAAGGATCTGACGGCGCTCATTGTGGCACCTCGTAATCGCAAACGGCCCGAGCCATTCGAGAAGATCATCGTGAAGGAGGACCTCTACACGACCGAGCTGGATGAAGTTGAGGCCAATCCGACGCTCGGTGACCTGCTCGATCTGAAGCTCGCCCCGAATGCATCCAATCTGGAACGCTTTCAGTTGCGGATCTCCAAACGCGAGCTGTACGGCGCAAGTGACACCCTTGTGAACGCGGTGATCGACGATATGATCAAGCTGCCGATCTTGCACGTGGTACAGAAGGAAGGTGGAACGCAACTCAAGCTGATTATCGACTATCCGAACGATATTCACGCTCTGTTCAAGCCGATGCGTTTCCCGCGGGAACAACAAACCCTGCCGAATCACTTCTACTTCACCGACTACGAGCGACATACGGCCGAGATCGCGGCGTTTCACCTCGACCGGTTGCTTGGGTTCCGGCGGGCGATGCCCGTGACCGGCCGCATCCTCAACATCACCACCGAAATCTACCAGGTGGGCGACGAGGTGCTGCTGAAGACGTTCTTCGTGTCGCCCTCGAACAACCTGTGCTTCCACGGCAAGTGTTCGTACTACTGTGACACGTCGCACGCGATCTGTGGCAATCCGGACACGCTGGAGGGTTCGTTCGCCGCCTTCCTGCCCACGCAGGACGACACGCAGCGCAAGGTGTGGCGGCATCCGTGGCGCCGATCGTACCACAAGCGCAGGAAGGCCCAGTGGGAGACGGACGCGGACTACTGCACGATGGTGCGCGACATCCCGCCGTACGACGAGGGTCGCCGGCTGCTCGACCTGATGGACATGAGCGTGTTCGACTTCCTCACCGGCAACATGGACCGGCATCACTACGAAACGTTCAAGATCTTCGGTAACGACACGTTCCCGATCCACCTCGATCACGGTCGGGGCTTCGGGAAGCCGTTCCAGGACGAGCTGTCCATCCTGGCGCCGGTGCTCCAGTGTTGCCTGCTGCGTGCGTCAACCCTCGAGACGCTGCTAAAGTTCCACAACGGCCCGAAGCCCTTGTCGGAGGCGATGCGCGAATCGATGGCCGTCGATCCGATCACGCCCGTCCTCTGGGAACCGCATCTGGTGGCGCTCGATCGGCGGGTAGCGATCGTCCTGCAAGCCATCCGCGACTGCGTCCGAAAGGCGTCGGATGAGGACGTGCTCGATGGTGAGGTCCATAACGCGCTCGACGTAGACGACAACCGTCGCAAAGGGTTCTATCGGTCCTAGCGACTGGCGGCCTACCGTCGACGGACCGGGCTGCAGGAACGCCACGCCAGGCTGCACGCGATCAACCGGTACTCGGCGGCAGCGGCAGCAGCCCACATCCTCTCCACAAGGGTTGACCACCGGCATGTCGCCGGCCAGTATCGGCGCGCGGCCCGAACGCCGCAGCATGACCTGTTCAGCCGAACACTGTACATAGTTTAGCTCTCCTCCTAAGCAGTAGCACTAACTCGAGATAACAGTAGGACCTGGGCAGACGCACCTCTTAGGACGCCATTTTCCGTTTCGCGCGTGAGCTCTAGTGACCGGAAGTGAGTGGACTGGTGATTGAAGGGCAGAATCGCAACAACGTGCTAGGCCGACGCGATGTCGGGATGATCGAGATTTGTGATCGTATCGTATGTGTGTGTGTGGATATGCGTGTTGAGTGACTGTGTGTGATGTGTGTAAGTACGTGAGGAAGCGAGCGAAAGCGAGAGAGAGAGAGAGGGATCGAGAATTGTTATTAGTGATCTTTAAAGTTAGTTCTAACGGTCTATAGATTTTCTATCAATCTATACAAACACTTTTTTAATGGTGAATATTTTGCTCCGCTCCTAAACATCAACACAAACAAGAAAAGGATTAAAAATGTTGACGAGAGTAAAACTCGGAGGGAACGAAACTGAAATGGAAACCGCGTGGAAGAGCTTGACCGGAAACGTTGCAACGTTTTCGAGTCGTGAGGACGAATGATAAATATGTCTTAAACGAAAAGAAAACAAACGAAGGCAAACATTTAACGCGCTGGTGTAAAACCTCCACAAGAAACTCCTTTACATATGTTAAGATGGTAGATCAATTTATGTGACACGCGGGATACCACTTTGTTAACCCTTTAATACCTTTACACAGTTAGGCAAAGGCCGTTTCCGTTGTACAGGTTAAGTTCCGTTGGGATGTATTTAAGTTTGCATCGTGTTTTTTTTTTCCTCCATTGTTTTGCCGGTAGGAATCACCAGAACTAGGATAGAGTTAGTACTACTTCATTCGCTCGGTATTGCGCTAGCACCGAAGCGAAGCTGTGAGGCCAAAGTTATCGATTTTACAACCCTCTCAACCCACACCCCACACATACACACATCCCCCCGCGGGAGAGACAGACCACATCTTTCGTAGAAAAGATGTTAGAAACAACACGTTAGTAGGAGCTAAAAAATACTACGAAACCTTAAGCGTAAGGAATAGATTGGAAATCAAAGTGATTTGTTTTTGTTTTCAACGTGATTTGTTCAACTTTACAAAACGAATCTGTTTTCTGTTTTTTTTTCTTTTGCCTACATCAAGTCGATTCCGATAAGCTGTTGTTAAGTTTGATAAGGAAGCTGGTTACAAAACTCGATCATGTTATTTTAAGTGCAAGAACAATAAAATGGTCGGACGGTGAATGTTGTGACGTTCCGATACGATATCGCTTTAAAATGATATGTTTTATGTTTCGTTGATGGACTATAGTTTTCTTCATGCACTAAAAATGACAACAAACAAGAAAAACAAAAGAGCGAAAACTTTTTCTATTCGATTTAAAATGTGCAAACAATTGTTGCTAACTGATGGCAGAGAAATCGCAATCGCCCAGCCGCGGGAGGTTTCTTTTCCACTCGTTTGTTTGTGTGTTTCACTGCGCCTTCGAACTCCCTCAACCACTTAGGGAATTAAACATCGTTTAGGTGCTCTTAACCCGCGGCCAGGAATGCTTCGAGAGAGGAGAAAACAACCAGCCGATGCCGACGCTGCACCTACACTATGCAGCACCGTCTCGGCGAAAAGCCCATTCGCCAAAGGCCAGTAGTGAAGGTGGAGGAAAAATAAATTATTAAGAGCAACAATAAATTAAATCAATAGACCAAACTCGCGCCGGTCAGACTGAAAGGCGAGAAGGGCGGCATTAGTTAGGATGCTATCGGTTGTAGTGGAGAAGCGCGGCTCATCTTTTACCATCCCGCCCGCTCGTACATGCCGACGGAAACACAATGGAAACCGCGATCGCGAGACGAGCACGCTAGTCGCGATCGCGTACGCTAAGTTTTCCCAGCGTGCCCGCGCGCACATCCAACGTATTTTCACGAACCCTCCTGATGATTCTTTCCATTCATACCGAAGCCGCGGTAGCTCTTGGAGGAGAATGTGCACGATGGCGCCTGGTGTGTGGTGTATGTTTCTTGTTTTGTTTTGGTTGTCATGTTACACTACGCTGCGGGCGAGGTGGCACGGAGGGTGATACGGAAAAGTGTCAAGTCAGCGTGGTGGAGAAACGCGAAAAGTAAGGAAAAGTAAAACCTGTACGATGATGGGAAAACATAACTTACACACCCCGCATGCGAAAACAGACGTTTAAAACAATACGGCGAGGCAAAACCAACCAACCATAATAGTAGTAGTAGTACCAAAAACTGATTAAGATGATAATAGCACACTATAAGAAAACATAAGAATATTAATAGCAATGGAACGTAACTGGTGAGAAATTGTTCATCCATCTTTCCCTCAACCGTTTGACACACTCTGTCGTTCGTGATCGTTTCTCTTGCGTCAATGATCGATAGAAATCAATGAAGATGCCAAAAAACAAAATAAACACTTAAAACCCCCTGTATGTGCAAAAACATCATCTCGAGAATAAGCGGTTCTTTTGTGAGAAACAAATGGAAAACAATAGACGAACCGCAACTTAAAAAAGCCACTGATCGAAGACTGTGAGGCCAAGAGCGAGTACCGATCGCTCAAGTGAATTTTATTCCCACCATTTATTCCGTTCTTTTTGGCCAGCAAAAAAACCCCTTTTCCTTTTAATGAAACGCGTGAGAATTCTTTACCTTCGTTTTGCGTCATCGATCGATTCGTTTGATCCGATCCGGCAAAAGCTCCAAAGAAAGCCAGACCGATCGGTTTAATGGACTGCAGTCGAATTGAAAGATGGAAGCTGGAAGCTGCCGAAAAGTTTGTTAAAGGTTTTTTCCCTCCCAGGATGAATTGTATATTTTGTACAAAAGCGAAAAGTAAATCTATTGGAGGTTAAATAATTGAATATGTAAAATACAAAACGAAATGCATACACTTGTTCCTATATCTAAGAAATATAGCTTTCCACAATTCCACTGTACCGTGTGTGTGTGATCCCTTTGATGGTTATCCGTTACTTCCCACTTTTGTTTTGTTATACGTATCCGTGTGACTGTGTGTGTGTGTCTGTGCGTATATTGGCCACCACTTAAGCATGGATCAATTTAAAACTATACTAAACTAAACTGAAACACATCGGGAAGGAGCAATATTTCAATGTAGCAGTATCGTGTCAAATGAAAAAAGGGAGCTATGAATTTAAAAATGGTGTGCGAAGGGGCATCGAAAGGGGATCTTACTTTTTTATGAAGCAAAACTTTACACAATAAAAAACACACATACACACACACACACGCAAACATAAGTCAAGCGAAGAAAGTCGCTCCTTCCATCACGTCACCTTTCTTCCAATTGAAAGCAAGATCGCAAAAATGCATTAGACATAACCAATTCTTTCGGGGACGAGATGAAATTCGATGGAAAAATAAAAGTCTGTTGTTATTGTTAGCTAAAGCGTATTGAAGAAGAGGCCAGCAGGGTGTGGAGGAAAGGGAAACAAAATGTGAAAACTCCTGGAGATAGTAATAAAACAACTGATCAGCTGTGGTATCACTAATGATATAATATATTCTAATATATGAAAATCAATGAATAAAGTATGAAATTTGAAAATCTAAGTCGCACGTTTGTCCGGGTAATTTTTTTTTTAGAATATTCTGCTCCCAAATATGTCCGAAAATCTTTTCCTAGGTTCGGTTCTTCCACGACGTTCGACGCTACGAGTCCTCGCTGGTGTTAATTGGATAAAATCACGAACGTCAATATTGAACTATTTTAGGCTCGAGTTGACTGAACTTTTCAATTTGCCCAGAAATTCCGTTCTACAGTTGTTTGGTTTTATTAACGAAACGCCTTTCTTGAGGCAGCTTCTACCGACGATTCGTTGGTACTACATTTGTTGTCCTAAAGGCACACGCCCACGCCTACTTTGTTATTAACTAGTTTGCACCTTCAACGACCGTGCAAGAACCGTTTAGTCCATAAGAACAGCATTGTTTCGTGTTTTTTGAGTGACACCAAAGACAACTTGGGCACGGTTTCTTGGAATAACGCTTTTTCTCCCACTTTCCAAGGACAGTTGTCTGATGTTTTGTGTGAGTCACAACAGCATCAGAGTCTAACCACAACAAAAAGAGGAAAACAACTGGGACGTGCTTTTCCGCTGGACACAACATTCACGGACGGGGCGAGAAGGTGTCGTCCGTGAGTGGTCGAGGGTCAAGATGGTACCACATTGTGTAAGGTTAGGGTTCGGTCCGTTGTTTCGTTAGTCCTTTTTTTCGTTCGCTTTCGAATTTGGGCAGTTTTATCGACATGAGCACCGACGAGGTTGGAATGTGCGCTCGTTGCTACGCTTATCATGAGTTGTCCATACGAGCAGCGGTTGCATCGCAGATGACCTACAGAGTCGAGGGACAAGTGTGCGGTACTGTTCATTAATGAAACTTCTTTATCAGCACTCTGTCAGTCAGCTGGTCCGTCACACAATCTGAACTAGCTGGTTCGCCGCCGACGCGTAGTTACTGTCCAAAGTACAACTTCCCATTTTCCCGCTACAAAAAAGCGAAAAAGAAGAAAGAGTTTGTCCGCAATTAGTTGCGAACTCGACTGCATTCGTAACTGGGGGATAGTGCTTGGAAGCACCAATGGAAAATGGTGTACAAAACTAAACTTTAACCGTTTGACCCAGTTTCCTCTCGCTCGGTCTGAAGCGATTTACATTTCTGTCACTCGGATATATAACCCGATAGCGGAACTTCGTCCCGGTCTCGTTGGGTTTTTCGGCAAAACGAAATCCCCGCGCGCTTACCGTTGGCCGAACTTTTACGTGCAATTGTCCCCTGGGAACGGGCCGGATAAGAAGGCCGGCATTTCTGGCGGGAAGATGAGTGAGATTTAGAATGCATTTGGCACACAACTTTTTTTTTATATCTCAAACCTGTGAATTCGCGATGAGCCCTCGGAAGGCGAAGGTTGTGGGATTAGTTAAACTCGTTTTATTTTTGCAACCGCAAAAGCAGGACACATATAAATGGGGCACTTTGTTTCACATTTATCCCCGGAAAGGAATTGAAGCATTAGAATTGGACAAATTTGTAGGAAGATTAAAACTATTATCGCAAGATAGAAGTGAGTGACGGCAAAATACATTTTTTTTTATAAAAGGTGATAATTTTGTGAAAATTTCCCTCGTAGAAGTTACTTCACAATGGTGAATGGAATTGAAATGCTCCCCAGTGGAGAAACATAACAATCTTCTCGCTGGACTTACGCAACTTTGGTGCTTTATTTGTGAACAAAATTCGATGGCGCTTCCCAAACTCGTAACCTGGGAAACTCAAGTTTTGGCGTGCCGAGAGTTGTGACGATAGCACTAGCCCGTCTTATCAACCTCGCCCAATCTCATCCACCGTCGAGAAGATTGAGCCGGTCTCGGGCAGCCGGAAGACAATGCAACCAGTGGTATCGCATTACGCCAACTGCTTTCCCAGGGCCTTTCCTTCGGTTCTCACCGACTCAGACGAACTTCGCGGCTGGCTGCAGGACAGAAGATGCACACTTCTTGCGCCACCATGGATGGCCGAGCTCGTTCGGCGTGCACTCAAATTGCACCATTAGGATCGTGTTCTATGACTGTGTAATTAACTAAGTCGACAGAGACAAAAAAAACCCCAGATGAGTTCCTTCCGCTGTCACCGTTTGTGACGAATGTTTTCGCTCAATCCTTTTTTGCTGTCAACCCTTTCTGTCTCCGGGGAAGTTGTTGGAGAAAATTGAACAATCCTGTCGTTCGTTCGTTGGTAAGTTTACTTTTTATTTCGTTTTTGGCGAGTAGAAAACTCCAATTGCTGGTTGAAACTTTTGTACCCAAAACTTGCCCACTCCAGGATAATGAGGGATGGCATTCTTTTGCTGGGCCAAAGGGAAGTTTTAACATTTATCAGCTCGCTTCAGTCAGTGCTGTGTTCGACGAAAGTAGCAGTTGCCCGTCTCGTCCTAATTAGCCGGCGAGGATAAATTAATCAGCTGTGATACTTTTTACGACGTTTCTTCCAAGGTTTGATGATTACCGAACAGCGGATCGTGTCGCAAATAAGGAGAATACGTCGAATTTGTTGAATAAAGGTGCGGGAAATCTTTCTTGAGCAGTGCAAAATGATGATATTGATTTTATTTCGCAATAATACAGTGATCAATATTAGTTTATCAATATAACCAAGCAACGCAACGAACAAGAATAATTCGTTTTTTTAATTTGAACCGTTTCACGAACCGGTTCTGTGTAGGAGCTTGCAACATTGCATAAATTGTGGCGTAAACACAAATGAGATAATTGTTTTCAAGAGAATCGTTTTATTTTAAACTCTTTTATTATTTTGCTTTTCAATTACCATTTCGCACTATTGCCATAACCTAAAACAGATCCCTACATTATCCTGGGAACACGAAAATTAATTCTTTTCTGGTTCCTAGAAAACCTGTCTTAGTTTTTGACAGAACGGCAAGACTCTCTCTCTCTCTGCCTCTGTTCATGTAGCGCATCTCTTGTTAGGCGCAATTCCTTACAATTTTCACCCTCCCAAGCACAAAGACGGGCCATCGGGGCCAACTAAATCTTTTAAATCACCTTTCTTGTCGGCCATAATCGCCCAAAAGTCCACCGGTCGCGAATGTGATGGGCCGACGAGAAAAACTTCCTCCGCCAGAATATCCGAGGGCCAATCGGTTTGCAACGCGCGTTGAGAAAATTATGAAAATTTATTGCATCGGCCAAGTCTTGTGTTATTGTTTTTTTTCGTCTGGACGCGCCTGACGTGAAGGTTATATAGAGTGGGGTTGGCCCGGCTGATCGGAAGCCTAGAATGGCAGCCTGAAACGAATAGCAGGAAGGATAACGGAGATCACAGCCGAGCGTAATTTATTTATTCTCCACTCATCGACAGACGAAACGGGGTGGCTTGGCGGGAGTACCGTCGGCACCAATCTAGCGGAGTTTTCTTCGGCATTAAGATGGGCCAACTTTTTCCACCACTAACGACCAAGACGCTTCACAAACTGCGCGAGCTCTCGGTAGCCACGACGACACGAGGACTATAAAATGGCGTAGTCAGCGAGCAAATTATTCCCCACTGCTGTATGCCAAGGTAGCCCCTACTACGTGGACTTCTCGAGGTTCCACTCGTTCCGTCGCCTTCAGTATTTTATGGACTTTCGAATAAAAATATCATAAATCTTCGCGGAGGCTGATAAAATTACAAAACTTCGTACCTAATCAATTTGCCGAGGTTGGCGGCTTCTTTCAACAAAAACCCAAGGAGATAGACACAAATCGGATCAGTCTAAAGCGCACACTTTCCTTCTCTGGCGATATTCACAAAGCGCGGACAACTAAACGAAACGAGACCCATTTTACACGAGTGTCCCTGGGAGTGCTTTTAAAGATTAATAAAACGTGTATCGGCGGACTTTCCCCGAACCTCACCGGGTCCAAGAGCCTCGCAAAAAGTATATGCATGCACGCAAAACTTGCACTCCGGGAGCCATAAAATGTGGCCAAACGTCCACCGTGTGCCGGAACCGGACGGCAAAGAGCCAACGCCAAAGTTTCGACATAAAACTACGCACGCCGTACGCCAATAACACTCGACCGTTAGGCCGTTAAAATCCATGGCTTGTGTTTGTTATATCACGGAGAAGTTCGAAGGAAAGTTTTCCTCCATCCAAGGGGAAATTGTAAGTGTTTGACTGCGAAGGTCCTTGGTGGGTACAGTCAAAATATATGATCAAACGCACACAAACAACAAACCCCTCTCGCACCACCGGAGGAAAACTTGGCCACCGAACGGCTAATGGCTCTGACCTCATAACCAGGTGGCCAAGAGGTGGCCAGAGTGCGGTGAGGGTTAATAATTATGACAGAAGACTAAAGGAAGATTTATGATATCCCATCAAGTTCGCGGTAAGCGCTGTGTTGTTGTCCACCTTTCCTCCAGCGTTCGACTTTGGGAAATCCTTCCCACCCGCTGCACAAAAAAGGGGTCGAACGGTGTCCGTAATCGGTTATTAAAATATCATTCCACGCCCTTTACTAAACTTTGACACCCCCCCACATCGCCGCATCTTCTCACAGAAGCCCTTCGAGTGGAGTGGCGTGATGAAAATAATTTACATAATTGACTAACCATTTGCCGTCCGGTGATGGCAGGAAACACCGGACCGGCAGAGAGCCGTGGCGACAGTTCAACAATTTACTACTACTGAGCCACCGGATGGAAATGGATGATTTGAATAATTTGTTGCGTCTGTGGCGTCGAATCGTGAGCTGCCGGTGGTTGGCCAACTTTCACAACTTTTGCTATCGCATTTCCTGATTGTGATTACGCCGATGAGTTTTCCGAGCTCGACACCGGCTCGGGAAACCCCTATCGGGATCCGTGCAGCCTGTAAATAAAATGACAAACGAGCGAAAGTGTTGAAGCGACAAATTTTTACACCGAAGCGCGTTAATCGGATTTCGAAAGCGGATTTGGAAAATTAATGCGTGATTGAAAATTATCCATCGTTTTTTGACGTTGTACATCCCTTCATAAGAATGCTGCATTTATCGATGGGTAAGGAACGGAAAACCCACAATTCCAACCGTCTGGTAAGCTTAGAATCCTGGGTGTAACGAGTTGGCAAGCACGTGGAACATGAAGTGTCCCGAACATGTGCGTATCTCGTCTTCGTTAATTTCTGCCAGTGAGTGCTTATTAAGGCTGTGGTTGTGACATCAAACAGCAAGATAAATTGCTCCACCGGCGCCTTTGTTTGTCAGCTGTCACCGGGCGACGCTTTTCCCGACGCGGGCGAATGGGAGGCGGAGAAATGGGTAGTTCCGGGAACACGGGACTCAACGGATGGCCAATTTATGCGTCGCTTAAACGTTTTCACCACCTTCACCGCGCACCCCACGCAAAACCCCAACTGCTGGTAAAGGCCCAATTAGGCTAATTTTATTGTGCGCGAAGATTCGGCGGTTCTGATTTCTCCGTCGGCGCGCTGTTGATTCGCAAACCGCTCATCGCACGCCACGTTGCGTTGCGACTCTCGTTGCGGTGGAATTTATGAAATAGATACCAACTACTCAACGCCCCTTCTCGGTGAGTCGCACCTTTACGCCCCGAAGGCTAATGAAGGAGTTGGCCACCAGCACCGAGAGGAGGGGGGCGGGATACGTGACCACATAGACATCGTGTGGAATGCGTTGACTCGCGGATTGATGACACTATTGGATGCGGAAAGTCTGCTAATTGCACCGCACATCGACGACTGGCCTCTCGCCGTCGCATATCCTTGCCGCCTTGGCAAGGGCAATTATTTGCCTAATCTATTACCACCACCAGAAACGGGAGTGCGATACAGAGTTGGGAAAACTTTGAGGAGTATGCGATGACATTTTGAGGAATTCATACTAATCCGGAAATATTTAATTGAGATCTACGCTTTGTCATCGCTAATTTTCAAACGCTTTTTGAGCTTGAAACCGGCAATTGTAAACTCCATTTCCATGGCAACGTGGTATGTTTTATTATCAACTTTAGTTTCTGACAGCTTCATAAAGCAAACCATGAGATGTAGTCGTCTGTAATTCTCGAGAAAATAAATTATTTTTCGGTTGTTTCGGAATTTGTTAATAGTATTCTGACATATCTGATTCAATTTGATGACATTCTATTGAGTGTGAGTTAAATTGCAAAACAACAAGAAGAAACTTTCGGTCCACTGGAACTAAGATGGTTCAAAGTTCCTAATCGCTAAAACTGGCTATCATTTATTTTCGGTTTAAAACAAGAACTTAATTTTCATAACACAGAAACAATGTTTCGTTTTCAATAAACGTATCCGAGAACGGTGAACCTACCTTCACTTCCAGCACTGTCCAAAGACCATCGACTACTACTCGCTCCGGAAAAAGCGATACAAGGCTAGATCGGATCGTCGGGAGAGTTGTTCAATACCTACGTGACCATCGTACGACCCTCGAAAATCGACACCACACGTCTTGACGAGCTCCAGCTAATGGGAAACGAGTGGGAAATTTAATTCGTCTCAATTAGTGTTAATTACTTCAATCTTCCGTTACTGTTTCCTGAGCTCATTAAATTTAATTCACTTTCGCAGCTCTCCTTCGCTTCGGGAAGGAACTGTTCGGTGATTTAATCATCTCACGAAAAGGAAGAAACACGAGCGTCGGGCGGAACAAAAACATCGGTACATTGAATCTCCACTAAATCTTTCAATTTATTCTTTATTTCGAGCTTGGGAGTGCTGGCTGGAACTGATGCCTTCTGATCACCGGAAAGTGGTCCGGCGTCTCGCGTAACTTCTACCGGCACCGGAAGGACCCGGCCAAGTTTGAAGCCCACGATGTTGACTTTCCCGACATGATGATGGTATTGAAAATCGATCCTGAAAATTTTGCTGATTTTACTTACACCCACCGGATGTAGGTCCCTCCTTTTTTTATGGAAAGAAGGACTCGAAAACGATATCATTTTCAAGTGATGTGTGCAAATTGGGGATAAATGATCGGTTCCACTTGTCATGCAATAAAACTAGATCCAACCAATGGCTACAACGATATTCAACAGGGTTATGATTAATGGCAACATAACGATAATTGTTTCCTCGGGGGATAATTTACAAGAACATATCATTCTTGGAAGCGGAGAGTTCGAACTTCTTGAGTATAGGTTGAGGGAACGTAAATTCTTTGAGGGAGATTATAAATTCAAACTGTCTCTCACCGTATTTCGGAATGAATAAAAATAGTTCATAAATTCGCAAGTGTTTGTTCATGAGCAAACAAACTCAACTAAAGAGAAAATAATCTAATGAAAAATTGATCCTGTTAACTAGAACTAGGTGAAATAAAACATTGTTACACAGAAACGTTTCTGATAAACGGTTTCACAAATTGTGCTCGGTTAATTCTGATGAATATGGGATCCGTTTGTGAGTGTTTTTTTCCCCCTTTTCTCAATTCTCCAAACTATTTAGCTAAGCGATTGTCCATTTTTCCGCACCCAACTGGCCGTCAGCCAAACGGTTTGCGTTAGACAAGTGGTCTCAATTCTCCGAACGCATCCATCCGACGGGAACTAATCACGGGCAGGCAGCGCTTTGGCAAGCGATTCCGATGCAATGCTTCCAATTCCCGGCCGTGAACAAATGTGTTCCGAATGGCGTAAAAAAAAACAAAACGAGGTATGGTAAAAGCGAGAAAATAAAACTAAACGGTACACCGAACCCGGGGGCCTGCAAACGAACGGGTGGATTGCAATTTATTTAAATGTGTTCGCGCACATGTCGATATTTTCTCATCGGCCCTCCGAAACAAGGGCACGTTGCGCGGCCAGGAAGTTGGAATCGGTACCGGTGTTTTTTTTTTCTACTCAATGCAGGTGAATTATTGCAGTTGTGAAGGGAGAGGAAAGAGAAAAAAAACACTACCCACTGGGGTAAAAAGGCTTTCCCACGAATCAACCGATACCGACATAAATTCCGACCGCAAGCCGCCAAGCCGTAAACTGTTTTCGGGATCGCGAACAATAAATATGTATTCACGGGTCAAATGGAAAGGGTATCTTTTGATTATTTTTTTTCAATGACTTTTTTTTATCAAAAACATTCGTTTGCAATTTAATGTGTAAATATGTTTGTGTATCATTTTCCGATTCCTGTGGACTGAGGATACAACCAGTTTATCTTTCATGGTTTGTGACTTCGTTGGGAGTGAGAAAAAACCACATCCGCTACAAAACTGCTTCAATTACAGACTTATCTTTTTCTTATCTTCAACCCGGGATAGGTAGGGATAAAGAAAAAAAACGGAGGAATCGGGAAAAAGAAAATGCGCTATCGCATGCACAGCAGAAGCAGCTATCGTCTGATGCAGCAAAATAATTAACGCTGCAGTTTCTTCCGAAACCGAACACTAACCAACCGCAACCCGAATCATGGTCCGGTGCTGCTGCGCTAAGTAGTTGCTGCACTAACGAACTGGTTCCCCGGGTTTCGGAGTCGCTCTCCCTCTAATGAGCTACGTGGCGGGTCCGTCGTGTATCGGGAGTAATTTATTTCACGGACAGAAAATTCCAGGTGACCATTAAACTAATTAAACGGTACCGGGCGACGCGCAAACCCGGTCAGCTACCCCACACGTTCCAGGATATCCTTAAGAAGAACACTCCACTTCTGTGGTGGTCGTGCACGTGCATTTTCCCTGACCACAACCCCGGGCGACTGGGTGCTTTTCGCGACGTACGACAAGAGTGTTGGTTTGAACAGACACGGCAGGGTGCCGGGGATAAATAGAAAAGAGTCCCGGGCGCTACCAGGGATGGAACCATTTAGGAAACCTCCACGCGCGCCCGTTGGCCCGGGGAAAAACTAACGCTGCCATTTCCTTCCCTACTCCCGTTTCTCCTTCAAACGCCTGCAGGGAAACTGCGGAAAGAATGGCAATTTTCACGTTATGCACTTGTTATGGTGAAAGTGTCATATTTTGTGTCGGAGTGTTCGTGTCCTTGGGGTTGTTGCTTTTGTCTACTATTTTTTCCTGCGGCCTCCACCTATTTTAAACGGCTGCATCATTGCAAACACCAGACACTCCTGGTGACGCTGGCTTTTATAATATTTTTCCCTCACCGAGCATCACCCAAGAAGGAGAACAATAACGAAAGCTTTTCGCCTGGAAGCTGACAGAAGTCAAGTCCGGCAGGTCCTTCCTAGCCGCAACGGTGCATTGTTTCGCTCTCTGCACCGTTTCTTTTTTGTTCCTGTGTCCTTCTTCTTCCTCCCATCCTGCTGCTTGTGCACCGGAACCAGCGCCGCAGATGAGTGCATGAGCTTGACGGAAGAAATATGATCGTGCAAGCAAGGTGAAAGTTGCATCCGTAAACATCGAGAGTGGAGCTGGAAAAGAGTTGGCGATGGGGGAAAAACAGGAAATCCTTTTTCCAACCGGGTGGAAGAGAACGAACGAAACAACAGTGTATTACTTGATTTAGTGCGATTTTTGCAGACCCATTGCAGGGGAAACCCGGTCCAAAGATACGGTACGGAAAGCGCATCGGCCCCCTTTTCGCAGAGAGGTCAACCTAATGCTACCTTCTTGCCATTTCTTTTACTCCACATCTGTGTTTCGTTCACTCTTTCTTCCCAACTCTTCGGGTACCTCTAGATGGTATTAATAATTTGCTACCGGTCCACGAAACAGACACATAAATTACCTCGCGATTTCACCATCCCGAGCCACCAGAGGGAAAGTCACGTGTGTTTTGGCCACCCCTCAAGGGGAAAAGATGGTGGATTTAATCAAGGCATGCATTTTATCAATTACCCCGAAGAGGACAAGCACATCCGAAGTGATCTATGGTGGAGTAATGTGTTGAATTAAAAATGGGATTGAAAATGGTTAAGGGTCCAGTTAATGGAGATATATTATCCATTCCCTGGGGAACATTATCTGCACTAACAAGAGTTGGTCGCGGAAAATTTTCAATTTCGTCTTTGATCAAAAAATATCTCTTGTGTGGAAAAGTTCAGAAAAACCCGATCCTGAAAGATCAACTATTTCAATATCCTTATGAAATAGTTCAGTCATGTTATGACCTGCCAAACACGCTGGAGAAAAAAATGCCGATTACATCGCATTCAATTTGAAGGCAAACTCTATTTATCTCCCTTCACTTACCGCCTCCCTAGAGGGTCAAACGTTCGCCATTGTCACTTTTAATAAACATTTACCGCTCGCTTTCTGACCTGTTGAAAACTGTCCACCGAAAACTGTCCCAGCGAATTCATCACACGGCCACACAACCGGCTTCTCGCTTCCAATGACCGCTTGTATTGGGGCACGTTTTCCACCATTTCTCTCTCATTCTTCACCCCAGTAAATGCCTCAATTTCGTGTTCGTCATCATCACGGAACCCCCCCCCCCCCCCCCCCTGGGGTGTGAGTTTCCATCCTGTCAAGCGCTGTCCGCCACACGGGACAGTCAGTCGTTCGGGTTTCGGCAACGCCATACAGCATCGCAACCACGCTCACGTTCAATCAACGGTGCAAAGAATGAAAGTGACGGAGAGGGGCAAAAAATAAATACCCCAAACCCCGGTGGGTCGGTTTTTGACATGGAGGCGCCTGGTCCGTCTCACAGAAATCCGTTGGCTTTCCGGCACACAGCGTGATACTTTGAAATGATGAAGTAGAAGGTTTGAAGGAAAAGAAGAATAAAAGGGGAAACCGAAAAATGGCTTCATGTCAGCGCGCCCACCGTGCCCTTTCCCCTTGCGCCCTGAGGAAAACCATCACATACTTGGAAACTAATAAAATTTACGCCTCAAAAAACGACGGAACAGAGCGCCTGCTCCCGTATCTGGTGTCCTTCCACGGGCTCCGGTGAAAGAAAACAGCCAATTTTGAAAGTTTTCCTCTTTTTCCTTTTTAACCTCACACATACTATCACCACGCAGCTAGGACGAGAGCCCAAAGCTGAGCCGCATGTTGAGAGGAAAATTTATGACATCAACAAAATAATATCACTTTGGCCCCCCAAATACGCCGTACGTGAGACAAGGAGTGTCATCTGGGGGGTTTATGGATCGCACTTGGTATCTGTGTGTGTGTGTCATTCGGCGATTCCCACACATTTGCAACACTACCCACTTCCCTTTCTGTAGAGGAATGTGAATTTTTTAATCCTTTTTAACACCAAATTGTTGTACAGGAGGGAAAATAAATGCCTACGAACCGGGTTGGGGAACTGAAAAGTTAAACAACGAAACTGGAGAAAAAAACAATTTTCTAACAACCCAGGTCCAGGTTCACAGCGTGGAAAGAAATTGCAAAATCTGCATCGGAAAGGTGCGCTACCAGATATGAAGCAAGCAATACAAATACGCCTGCGATGTAAAAAATGTACACCACGGCAAAACATGACTCCAACACACGAAATAAAGCCATAAGAAGCCCTTCCTCGTACAGGAAATTGCGATAGAGATTTTGACTATTCCAGGACCCCGGGACCCTCAAAGACTTCGAGGCACACATTGCATGCCGAGCTTGCTCGAACGAAAACGAAATGCTGGAAGATTACAGCATACAATGGTAATAAGCACCACTACAGTACGGAACAGCAGAAAAACAACCAACGGCATTCTAACCGTTCCAGCAGCAGGTCACCGAAACGTATTGGATAAATATTGGCACTAAAATGCACGCTGCGTCCAAAACGGCCAGGACCGAGCGTTCTCTTAGCAAGAGAAAGAGAGATAAAGAGCGAAAACAGAAACAGTAAATGCACAAGCACAAGCATCGTTAAGGTTAGGTTTCCCTGCTCCAAAGGGATTGTTTTACCCGAGAGCGCTTGCACACCGACCTCCCGTTGACCTTAGACATTTTCGCGAAACCAACCACCCACGGAAAACCGAACGAACGCCCTTGCTATTAGATTGCAACTGGCAAAACGTGCTCTAACGTGTACGATGTGGAGCGGGAAAATTGCAGAAAGCATTGAGAAAGCTCCATTTCAATGATAATAAAATTGCAGTAAATATTTCAATTTCCTTCGCTTTGTATGCTCGAAGGAGAAATTCCGGGAAAATTTTTGTTACCATCGACAATTACAGTCACAAAAGAAGCTTATGTACTTTTTCACAAGTTAACTTTCAACTTTACGTTTCATTTTATATCATTTTTAGCTTTGAAAATGTTGTTTCCAAAATTAAAAATAGTAAAGTGTTGCACAAAATAAATCACATCAAACTATTTTGCTTTAATTAAATTGTAAAAGCGAAACAAAAAGCATAAAAAACATACTGAACTATAAAACCACTCCATGTGTTAAAGAGTGTCCAAGGATCAAAATGTGTATATTTAACAGCCAAGGTAACGATTTCGTACAAGACAACCTAACTTGTTGGATTATCTTCTCTTATCCTACCGCTAGGTTTAAAAAAAAGTAGATTCATTGCCAATTTCTCCCGTCAGCTAAAAGCTTTTTTTTGCAAACTTTTACAACTGCAACAACGTCTCTTGATCGTCCCGTTCCGCAATTAGTCTCCGTACTTAAAGCTGAAAGTAAAACATATCAAACAGCATTCCAGTTTCACGAGTGGCATTCATTTACCTTCTCTGTCTGTTTATACAGATGGATCAGTACTACCTCCTGGTGATGGCGAAGAAGCTGTGGTGCATAATTTAAATAAAGTCACTTTAAGTAGTGAAAAAATAAAGAACAAAACAAAAAGAAACTAAACAACGAAACATTTACTAGAGTTACCCTTCTGGACGTTTGAAAAAGAAGGAATGATGAAAAAACCCTCCATCAAATGAAAAACACCCGAGAAAATAAACAATATAAACAACGGAGAATGTTACAACAGACTCGTAACAACCAAACCGAGTCCGAACTTGGAACGGAACAAATCTTCAACGACACTTCGGGACGATAGTTTTATTTGCATTCCAAACTTTTCCATTTCGTTTCGTTCCACGTCCTCCTCGCTTCTCGCCCTTCCGACGGGTGGCTCTTTTTTGTGGTTACGGCTACTTGTGTTTTCTGGTCATTTTTATTCCGTTTACGTCCATTTATTTGTCCATTCCAAGTACTCTTTCCCTTTTTACTGCTTTCCCCCGCCTTTTGTAGATTAGTATCCACGTTGGTTTTCTCATTTATCGTTCCATCCACTTTCGGTACCCGTTCCCGTTGGCATAACTTCCTACTTTCGAGCAGTAAGAAATGAGAAATGATTCCCATTCCTTCTTTTCTAGACCGGGGCGAGCGCTTTAGGAAGTATCAAAATATCATTTCGTCCTTGCCCTCCATATTCTCTCGACGGCGCGAAGCGCTTCGTCCTCCGGAGGGATCCATTTTAATTCGTTGAAACAAATAAGCGACTTTTGGGCCGGAAAGGAAAACCTCTCTCCCTTCATCGACACACACACACACACACGCACACAAATGGGGGCGCAAATTGGCGACATGAGACGAAAATGCTCGGCTGGCCGCGAATTTTATTTAACGCGCTCGCCTCATGACAACAAAAAACTTCCACCAAAGTTGATCGTAGCGATGAGGCGGCAGTGAAGAAAAACGTGGGATGCTGGGAATGGGACCGGATATGGAAAAGTACCGATAGAGGGCCGTGGAAAGAAAGTCTCTCCAGGTTGGGTAAAAATAAAACCACCACCCCTGGTTTTCTGGTGGATGCAGAAAACGTTAAGGATGCGCCCCTTCAAGTCGGAAGGGAAATAAACCCCGGGATGGTTGGAAAAGCGGTTTTCCAACCGAATAAAACTATTGGTGTCCCGTCTACGCTTCGCTTTCGGTGGCGCGCTGCTCGTTGGTCCCTGGTGGAAGGGTGGAAAAATGGGTCCGCCAAAAGTTTTCCAATAAATTTTGTTTTTAATTAATTTTAAATTCAGTGGTAATTTTTGTGGCATTAATTTTACTGATTTTCACAGATGTTCGCACGACGGGTGGCAGTGGGAAGGGGGAACGTTATGGTGGGTGGTTAGTTGGTAAGTCGTGGAGATCCCGATTCTACGCCTCGCGACGCAGCACGAGAAGCTGGAGCGAGGGTGTCCTGCTGCGTGTCTGCCAACGTGATTTCGTTACGCTTCGGAAAATCGCCAAAATGGTGAGAAAACCCCAAAACGGGCGGTGGTGGACCGAGACGAAAGAGAACCGGGGATGAGTGAGGTGGTTTTATGATAAAGATTTCATGCGCCCATGCTGAGCCCCCGACCTAGCGGAAGGTGAAACAAAATGGGTGTCAGAAAATAACGTTCGCTGGAAGTCAAAATTACGGTGGATCATGATCAACATGACGTATTTCCTCGCTTTTCCTGCGTATGAACGAAATGAAAATAACACAAAAACTGGCAACCTTTCCGCCACGGGAAACCACCATTGACCACCCAGCGGGGTGGGGAGGGTGTGGAAAATGGAAAAGTGGCATCATGTAATAATAACGCGTCGATCGCGACCATTTCCGCACCCGGGGAGGTGGAATGAAAAACGAAACCCGGCAAACCGGCAACCGACGCCACTCGAAAATGAGAAACATTTTCCACCGACCGGAGCTGCCCCGTTGCGTTAACTTCAATTTGAGCCTGCCATTAAACTCGTGTTCGAGCCGAAATTAACAACAAGTCGAACATGGATGCGTCACCGTGGCCGCGAAGTGGGGCGTCTTGGCAACCGGGCAACGTATTTTCCACTCCTCTGGAGCGCTGGTGCGAACAAGGAGGGTTCGTTCTTTTCATCGGAAAAGTTGAAATGGAGAAAAATATACACCCACAAACAATCCGGAGAAACTTCGCTTGACATTAATTTCGAATTTGTTCTCATTTATTTTTCATTTATTTTTGAGCTGCGAAAAACGTTCGGGGAAAACAAGACAAACCACTTTTTCCTGCTAACTTTCTCCTTACAATTGTCACAATTTGTCTTACTTCAACGTTGACGAAAATAGCATAATGGAAATGAGTGTCATTTCAAAGAACTAAAAATTAGTACAAACACCAAGCATTAAATGATCAAAAAGAGACTTTCTCGTTGCTTTATAAGTAAAACTCCGTATAGCTTGTTTAGAAGTAGAATAATAGAAATTATTTAAGGAAAATTTAGGAAAAAAAAACACCTAGCTTTCATAAAGTACTCTATAACTTTAATGTTTGCCAAATAAAAAACAAATGTAGCCATAAATCCTTGCCATAAACGGACAAACACCCGCACACATTGTGTCAGGTACCAAGCAAACAGCCCTCATGCTTCCTACAATAGTTCCTAGTGAATCTCCTTGAACGGCAAAACTCCGCTCAGTTAACTATTAAATATTATTTCTTTCCAAACATCCACACTCTCCTTCGGCCATTATTGCACTCTTCGTTTGTTTGTGGCGTTTGTTTTTGCACCCACACAATGCGACGCAACGTCCGGAAGTGCAATCCATTGCAGTATCATCTGTCCTGCGGCATTTTCATGTCGGTGACAATCGTCGTCCATCTCGGAGAGGAAGCGTGTTTTCTCTTGCGTTTCCTTTTTTGTGTTTTCGAATGTTTTTGCCGTTGGAAAAAAAAACAAGAAACAGCATAAGATGGCGTTCCCTCCGATGCGTTTCGAATGGCACTGGACTCTACCCCAGTTGGGGATGCAATTTTCATTTATTGTTCCCATTCGCGTTCATTCCACTTTCGAGGCGTTGAAGGATAAGCTTCGCTTGCCATTTTGTTTCTTTCGCTCACTCCTGCCTCCGGGACGTACGGTTTTTATCGCTTCTCTTTTCATGTTGGCTTGAAAAATCTTTACTCACGTTTCTGCTAAAAAATAAAACACAGGAAGAAAAGATTAATCATAAAAACAAAACTTTTTTCTTCGAAAACAACCAAGCCAAATGCGATCGCTTGAGATCTTAAGATGCGCCCTAGAGGAAAAGAAAAAACTACGCTCATGACACCTTCCATTTGCCGACAAGCCATAAAACTGTCATATTAGGGAAGATATTAAATCATTCAACTTGTCACGTGGTTGCGGCGTCACACGGGGACTTTCGCTGCAATTAGACATCGTTCACATCTGCACCAGGATGCGCAGAAAAGCGTTCATTTCCTGTTAAAGTTATTTTTAACCTACCATTTGCTTAACGTTTCTCGTTTTCGAAACAGCTTTTCTTTCGAATAAGCAATCAAATATGTTCAATTTTTCTCTTTACAATACCTATTTATCTTACGCTCTGCACTGTCGATTCTTTACGTACACTTTCTTAAATAGTTACATTGGGATAAAATAAAGAAAAATAACATCTAAAAACATGAAAGGGAAAGTTGCGATGCGCTTGCGGAGGGGGAAGAGAAATGAATGGAAAAGGAGGACGAACGAATAAGCAAAGAATTCTTTCAATCAACGGTGGACATACACATTTGCTTGATAAATTAGAAACAATCGAAACAATTTCGATTAAATTGCAAACCCATGGTGGGTTCGTGGGAAAAGATTTGTCCATTCATCCGCTACGACCGTGTTGCCGAAGACGAAATAGTTTAACTTAGTTTTAAGCTCATTTACTGCCCTGTCCTCGCTGTCGTGGGCAGATCCAGTTTATCACTCTTTAATGTTCGTTTCGTCCTACGTTTTGTGCTTGTCCGGAGCAAATAAAATGTCGGTAAAAGGTGTCGGAAATGTCTCGCTGTTTGCGTTGTGCTATGTGCGTTCCCTCCGACGCTATCTCACCGACGGTGTGTGGGTTTACTATCACTCCATGAGGATGACAGGTTCAACCCCGTCGTCAGGAGCACTGGAATGCCGGGCTGGACTGGACCGAACCGCACGCTGTGACCATTCGGACGCCCCTTCGAACTGCGGGTGGAAGAAGTTCATCGACAACCGGCCATGGGATGGATGGGTGGATAGCTGATGGTGGTGGGTGGAGTGGTGTTGTAGAAAGGTGAGCGAACGATTAGTTCTTGTTTCGTCCTCCGGACTGCAGCTTGCCGCCCTGTAGACCGCCAGTGCCGGACGATTGGTGAATTGCATTCGGATTTCCCTGAAAGAAAATGCCAGGGAAACAAGCAGAGCGGTGAGGGAATCAGATACAGCACAAGAACTTCGATTCGATTTGATAAATATTTAATCTTCAGTAAAATGTCCCACACTTTTAACAAAATCTTTTTAAATGACGATTGATTTTTCTTATTAACTTTACTTTTTCTTACTTATGTTTATGAGTAAAACAATGTTTGTAAGTAAACGAAAAATTACGATTGTTTGAATTACTATTTGAGAACAGTATTTTTAATTTGAATGCGGAATTTTTCTTCGCCATTCATCAGCTTTGAAGAATTCAATGGCTTACATATGGAAAATTATTTTACTCTTCTTTGGTATCGGAATCTGAACTATATTCTGATTTAAAAAAATGTTAAGACGAATTAAAAATTCCTGACAATTGAACAGCAATAATGGGAAAACAATAAAAGCTTGTCTTAGGAACTAGGAGCACATATTAAAAGAATTGTTGATTAATTTTTATCGTATACAACGGAAAGCTCTAGAACAAAGCGAAACTGGCGAGGAATCGACCATACATACCTTGCCCTGCGGTTGCTCCGGCTCGTACTCGGGCAGCGGGGTGGTGGGCACGTCGCAATCCTCGGTCGGTGGCACGACGCAGCGGAGACTGCGGCGGTCGAACACGAGCATGGCGGGGCAGCGCTGGAGCCGCGGGTAACCACCCTGGCACTGCCAGTAGCGATTGCACGACTTGCCCAGCGGTACATTTCCGTTGGCGTCATCGTTGCAGAGGGCTGGCGGGAAGAAGAAGGGGGGAAAACGATAAGAGGTAAGGGCGGGGGAATGAAAATCACCACCATTGCCGACACGGCCACGAGAACACGGGTTATGAAAATGCACCATTTTGCCATGTGCACCGACTGCAGCGGAAGGAATGCCTTTCGCCGGGATTTTCCCCCCCAACGGGGAGCAAAATCCGAAGGATATTCACAAAGGATGATGGTAAAGGAAAACTATACCCCTTTCCGGAGGGCAGAGAAAGAGAAAGAGCGGGGAGGTAAAAACACGAACAACCGAGGGAAAGACAAACAAATTAATGAGAAACGATTTCCTTCCGTTCGTTTTGTGTTTCCCATTTGGAAAAAGGGCTTCGAAACCCTATTGCATCACCGTTTGGTCACCTTGCTGTTGGTTATTATGTTCCTACCGAGAACACTACAATGAAGGGAAAAGAAAAATAGAGAAAAGCGACCAACTATTCGCTTCCTTTGTTAGGGAAAGTCCGATTGTGCCGAAAATTGTCACCATCAACCTGCATCCCTTATTGAGTAATTTGTTTTACTATTCCCTCGTCTTGTTTTTCTGTTCACTCCCCCGTGGAAGGGTCTTTTCCCTCCCCCCTCCTTTCCATCTCTCTGCCAACTTACGGTGCTTTTGGCATCCATCAACGTTCTCCGGCCAGTCGCAGCTGTGGGCGTTCTCGTTGTACAGCAGTCCACCGATGCAGAGCTGCTCCGTGGCGGTACCATTCCAGCAGGTCCAGTATCGCGTGCAGGACGTCTCGTGTCCGAAGATACCGTACAGCCAGTCGCAGTGCTCCGTCGATATGGGACCGTCTGAAACCGGGGGAGGGTCGAGAGGGAGGAAATAAAATAGAAGAATTAGAAATAAATAGGAAAAAAAAATCGAACAAACTCCCACTCTGTGGAGAAACACTTCGTTGGATAACGGAGGAGGAGAGATTGGAACAAACTAGACGAACACGGAGCACTACAACCACCGCAGCGGAAATGGCAAACTTTTCACCGGTCATTACGCTCTGCTTAAAACTAAACGACACTTGAGCGCTGCACTCGACGTTGTAGACGACGTTGCAACACGACCCCGGCCACTTCCCGGGGGTTTTTCCCCCTCGTTTCGAATCCCTTCGATCCCGAACACTTCGCCATCTCGCTCGAGGGCACTCAATTTCCAGCAGTTTTGTTGCACATTCAAGCACCAATTGTTATGACTGGCTTCGCCTGTCGATGCTGGCTTCGCCTTCGCCAAAACTCGCTCCAGCTCAAAACATAATCAACGGTTCGCTGGACGGAGGGTTAGGTTGGTCATCGAGAAACGAGCTCGATTAAGTTTGGCATGGACTATAAGAGACTCCCACGCTCTGCCCTCATTATTTAACGGTGCTCTGTGGTGGTGAAACTCCGGTCGTCGAACACGATTTCGTGCCGCCTTTGATGCAGCTGCTAATTCGGCCAGCATGGACCGACTTGAAGCTAAACTTTCGGAAGGCGAAAGGACGAAGGACGAGGCATCTGAAAAATGAGTTAATTTGCGAACAATGCACCGGGAAACTTTGTTACGCTTGGACGATCGTGAAGAAATCGTAAATAATCCTACACGTCTGGTGCTACATCAAAGGAATGGCAAATTTCGACTGAGAGCAACCTTATCAAAACTTTTATGATATAAAAATTGGATAACACTGTTGACACAGCAAACACGGTGTTCATTGGGAGAGAAAATCTTATTTGGATGCAATCAAGATTAGATTGGTAACGGGATTCTGTGAGTCAATCTCAAGTATGAACGATATCGATTGGATCCCAACTAAGAGATCCTTAGAATCCGGTATCTTGCGTTAGAGTCCAGATTCAGAATTTCAGATCTCTTGGAATCTAAAATCAGAATCCAATTCTGAAGTTCCGGGATCTAGATTCAGATACTTAGAGATCAAGATACAGTCCCTTGGTAGATCCAGAATCCGGAATGTTTGGAATTCAGGATTACTATTCTATACGATTTAGATCCGTCACAAAATGAAATAAAGATCTGAGAGCATCCAGAGGATGGATTCCAAAGTTCCTCCTGGAATAGTCAGTACAATCTAAATCTCTATAAAAAAACTTAAATACTCTCTTACTATAATAGCAAGACTTCTTGAAATAATATGTATGAGCACAAAAACACCGATCCTCTCTTTGTCTCATCCTCATGATCCTCTCCATATTTGTATATCCTAATACCGATACTCACTTGCTAACTGCTTGCCCTCGCAGTAGTTCGATCGCCACGGGTAATCGCATCCCTCGGTCACGCCACGGTGCTTTCCGGCAAACACCAACCCGTTGGGACAATCGTACAGCTCCGGCTGGTTGTTGATGCACTCCCAGTAGCGATCGCAGTACGTCACGTCACCGACAACCTTCGATTTGGTTTTGCACGGGTCCTCCTGATCCTGTCGTTGTGCACTAGCCAAACCTGAAAAAAAAAACAAACGGAAAAATTGTTAACATTCTCCGGGCGTGTTTTCATACTCGTTTCAAATTTCAACGCACAATTTCACAATCAATCCACGATGGAATAACGCCGAGGGGCTTGCATTCGTTGCCACCTTGTTGGAAAACCTGTTGCCGTGACAAGACTTTGTAGTGAAAGTTCAGTGTCTTAAACTTCACTTTTAAGTTATTTAGTTTGAGGTCCGCCGTCGACTTTATAAGTTCCGCGAGCGTTCCCTCACGAAAGTTTCCCAATCCCAGGGTGAAATGTAAATGCAAATGAGAACACTGTTGCAACATAAGGACAACCTTTGGACTAATCTCCTACCACTCAGGCGCCGGTGTCGTCTTTCCGGACGTCAACGATGATTCAAAACATTCCCTCCTCTTCGAGGCTTTCTCCTCACGGTCTCATACTTTCGGCCAAGCATCACCTGCAGGAGAAGATATCCTTACTCCGTTTCCCAGCCACGGTGCGCACCGATAGCGTTACGCGAACAGGGCATAACTTTTAATTACATTCCGATGTAATTGAATACGGTGAGCGCTTCGTGCTGGCGCGTCGCCTCAACCGTGATCCGAACTTGACAAAATTAATACTGCGTACCGTAGACGATCGACGGCGATGGCAGCGAGTTTCCGTGGATGGAATTATGAAAAACTTTAACACCCGATCGGACCCGCGCTCACCGAGGCTTGCTGCGATTGAACTCTATTGGGAAACTTGCTAGCGGAGCATAAATTGCTTCCCGCGTTGCCTGCTACGATCCATTCATGGTTTGAAGAATCAGGGATATCTCGTTAAAATGACGAAGAATTTATTTATCGTCCACTAGACAGTGGAAAAATTCCCCCCAACTTTAACGTTGGCTTGTACAATGTGTAATGAAAGTAATTGGATACTTGCCTGCTTTTCGATGGCAATATGAATGAAAATAAAATAAAGTGTTGAAACAATTAATTGAACTGCTACAAACTGATGTGTGAAAGTACCATTTCGAAAATCAATCAAACTAAAATTTAAAATCAATTGAACGTCACCTCCGACAACTCCCTTATGCAACACCGGTTCGTTTTGTAACGAGCGCGAGGTTGAACTGTATTTTTTTTGTAAACTCACCACACAACACGCAACCATTACAAATTGGCTTCACACCGGAAAAATCTATTCCACGCCCGTGGGATTAAAAAGCGTTGTCGGAAGCACTTGCATCAACCGGTTTCGCGGAACGTATCGGACCAGGGGCGTGATGAATTTCCTTTGAGCACGCGATGGGCTCCCACGCTACTGACGGGCCGCACATGACTGCCATTTGTCAGCCCCCAAAATAGTCGGTGCATCCATGTCGGAACCAGAAATCGATACAGCGACCGTACCGGGTTCCCCGGACAGCGGGTTTCCACAGGTGGCGTTCAGGCGCTGCCTTTCAGGGGCTTAGTTACGCTACTAAATAGCACGCTGTCAATTCAATTTCACAACGCCGAGTAAACAATTTGATTGAAAATTTCCCCCACCACCATGGGTTTCCACACGGATCTCGTTTTCCTTGCGCTTGAGAACGTCAACACGATAAATGAATCGATTTCAGTGCGCTGGAACCTCCCGTTCGGGCAACACTCACGTGTTTTTGATGGTGCAAGCCTACACCTACACTCACACTTACTCCCACATACACAGCAGTACGGACAGGAAAACCTCGATTATCCTGGCGCGCGCCAGAACACGTGCCATTTTGTCGCCAGCTTTCGAGAACCGGTTCGATGACATTCCACCGGTGCGCCGTGTTATTCCCTGCAGCTCGAGCAAGCCTCGATAGCTGCTATAATTGATTCGACGATTTGGAATTACCCAGCACCGACCCTAGCGGACCCCTCCAGCCCCGGAACTACTGAAGCCGGGAAAATCGAAAGGATTCTTTCCCAATCGCGCAATCACACTCGTAAGAGGGAGATAATTAATTCCTTAATACTTTAAGCGCTTTAACGGACGGTTCGCACGCCATTTTCACGGGTTTCGCTACACATACATGCACACGCTAAAACACACATCCACACGTAACGTAAGCGGGATGGATTTTCCAGTTTTCCGACAGGTGGTCGGTTTTCTACCGCTGCTGGTTTTTTTTTTTTTTCAACCGCCCCGACGTTCGACATATGTTTCCACGTTTTGTTCCGTTCGACCATTTTTCCTGGGTTTCACGCGCGAGTTTTCCGTCCATCCTTCGTGTTCCTACGACGAAGCATATGTTCCCTCGGATGAAGCGCGGATTGCGATCAAACAGAGCGCAGATAAATGGATATAAAATGACACTCTACCGTTTACGGCGTCGTGTCTGGTTTTCTCTCGTACAACGGAGGAGCCTAGAGCGTCCATACCATCAAACGGCTACCTGGTGGTTGGGGTTTGTAATCGAATTAAACATACCACTTCTTACCAACCTTTTCGCTCATGCCATCGCTCACCGGTTTCGCACCAAAAGACATCCTTGGTGCTTGCCATTAATTACATTCATTTTCGGTTCGTATTTCTCAACTGCGCTCACCTGCTCGCCCCCAAGGGACAGTGCTGTCTCGTATTTTCCACCACCGGGAGCACAGTAATTAATTTGATTATGATGGAAATATGATTTCGAATGTCCGCCCCAGGAGGAACGGACGAACGAAGATCCTTTTGTGCCTGGATAAGTGTTAAAGTGTGACACGAAAAACTGGCGAAAGAAAGTCATTACCAGACAACATATATCCATGAGCTGGGGTGGAAAGTGTCTATCTTCCTGGATGGTTTTTGCAGCACCTGCCTTCGAACCCCTCTCCTGCCTTTATCGAACGGAAATCATTGTTGAGCACAATCTATTTATAATCCCATTTTTCTTCCCGCCATCGCTTCTCGAGCTCATAATTCCCATTCCCCGAGTGGAGAACCGAATCGCTTTCCTTTCCCCTGGTGTCTTTGTGTCTTGTGCAAACGCTGCTTCAGGTGCGCACCATCTATCTTTCCGAGGATAATTAAATTCAATCAAATCATTTAGAGACGTAACCACTCAACTCCGAACGCCCGATGGAAACATTTATTCCATTTTTCAACTCCCGTTCACCGGTTAGAAAGCGACTTGGGAAGGTGAAAATTAGATTTCAAGCCGTGTGCGCAAAAAAAAAATCATAAATGGGACACAAATTAAATCCGATTTATCCGCTGCTCGAGAAAAGCGTACCTTAAATTTAACTGCCATTACGAACCGATAACAAATTCCCCTCGGGGACTACGCGTAGAAGACTAGAGAAGGAAGTCATTAGGAGCCTTAGGAAAGCCGACTGTAAGCGGTGATGTAGTTTTTCTCGATTAGATTTATCCCGTAAAAGTGTGTGCGGCTGGAGCAGGATCCGCCTTTGTCCATTGCGTCGGATAATTAAATTCATAAATACCACACCTCAACTTCGGGCAGCCCTCGGGACGTGAAACCTAAGGACGGATCTTTTATTCGGCTAATGCATCTCGAACCGCTTCGATAATACGTAATGCGTACCAGAAGTGGGAGGAAAAGTTTCGTCCTTCTTCTCTCCCCCTGCCGCACACCGGTTTTCTTCAGTCTTCTCTGGAACAAAGGTGAAACCATTCGAATTATGTGCCACCTTTAGCGGTGCTTATCTCCATGCTGTCACGCTGTAAATCGCTACTTCACTCCAAATTATCCAATGTCCCTCGGGGGCCTCGAAATGACGTTTGTACAACTCTCGCCCCACGCCCACGCTCTCGATGGAGGCGCCCGGTCGCCCATCGGCATCTAATGGAGACGCCTGGTGGCGTTGGCTTTGGGGAACGCACTTTAGCTTCGTCCGCTATCGGATGTAAGATATCGCTGAAGTGCGCCCATAAAAATTCACTGCCGACCGGTGGCCAGTTTATCTAATTTACCTTTCCCTGCCAGACCGTTCGCTGAATGTTAATTACTGCGATTTGTTGTCCGTATCCCTCGGTTGGTTGTGTTCTCGTTTTTCCTTCTTTGTCCATCTTCGGACCTTTGGTTTATTTTTTTCTTTTTCAACAGTAAGAAGTCAATGCCAAACCCACCCATCCCCTTCGCATTGAAGCTGCCCGTCCTAATTAGACCACGGGGTCAAATTGCAAAACTGTCCGATCTGCGAACGTGAACCGTGCAAAAGCAGAACCATCGTTTGCTTTTATTTTCGTTTTACTGCCAGATAGGAAAATGTTTGGTTTTTCTTTGTGCTGCCTCCCATAGAAATAGCTATCGAAAACGTCTCAGCCGAAAGACAAGATAAACAGGAAAAAAGTACTGAAAGCTAGAAACAAAAAATCGTTAAAATTAGAAACCGTTCAGAAAAAAAGCACAAACGTCATGAAGCTAAGCGTGGTTGTTTTTTTTTCATTTTTTGGCCTTTGAAATCTTCAATCACCCTCAGGGGTACCGTTTAAAATGGGCGAGCTGCCAAGAGTATGACCTTAATTAGTATGGAATTTCCTTATCCATTAAGATTACCTTGGGCGTTGTATTTCATCTCAAATATCTCTAAAATCCCAAAGACACGTGGCATTCGAAGGAAACAAAAAAGATGCGTCCCAAGATTAAATACCGAACTAAGTGGCACAGTTCCTCAATCTAGAGCAGTAATCCTCGCCTCAAAGAGCGGATTTCACCATAAATCGCGCCTTTTCGAGCATCCAGCACTGACTCAAGAGTGCTTGACGCACTTAAATTGTTTCCACTCTTTCCTTGCCATCCGCATGATCCTGCTCTCGAGTGCCGCACGGCAATAATTATAAATTATGATGAACTGAAAACGGTGGCCAGGGACACTGGCACGATACAGTCGAATGGCCATTTCATTGCACCGCAGGTGCGCGCTCATCCCGCTTCAACATCCACCCCAAGAGGACACGAGCAGGTAGAAAAGAGCGAAATTGAAATTAAAATAATTATACGAATTAAAAGCATCGCTCGGCAGGTGCTTTCCTTCGGCAGCTTAACGGAAAGGATCGAGCACGCGTTTGCCCTCGCTTTCCTAAATGGCCCCACTGCGGTGCTTCGGGCAGCTCGGGCGAAGGCCAACTGATGTGATGTGGCTCAAGATTTCGGTAATCGTCGGTGATAGCGATCGAGTCCTCCCGGGGAACCGGTTCTCGGGAAAATCGAAGGGAAGAAAATGTGTCGAGCCGGGTGCGGGCGGACGTCATTAAACGGGTTGTGCGAAGGTAGGCCCCGAACGTATGTAAAATTAAGCCGGGCATGCTCGTTACATTAATTGATTATGGAGCCCTGCGCGCACCAGACGTGTGCTCGCCGACGATTAGGGAGCTTTTAAAGTAATTGCCCCTGACAGGTATGCAACACACAGGCACCAACTGTCAGTTGTAATCCATTTGCAAAGGATTCCTTCTGGCGGTAAACTTAGCCAACAACCGCACCGTATTTCACTCCACCCGTACAATTGAAATATTTTCATTATCCCGATCTCACGATGGCGTAGCGATGCGTAGGAAACGCGAGAAGACCCATCGTCGGATCCCGACTCCGGGCGGCAAAGCTCAGCTCCATTTCAGGCTTGTACTGCTGCGGTCGTATTGCTAATGGCATCTCCGACAGGCAAACCGTAGGAGCAGGAGTGGAGCAAACACAAATAAAAACCATCCCATTTCCTGCTTGCCACAAGGTCTGATTAATTAACCCTGCTGCAACTGCGATCCGTAGGAAGCAAACAACTTTGCCGCCCTTACCATCTCTCGCGCCAACTGCAAGGCTGAAGATGCGATGGGCACGTTGTCTTTACGTTTGCATTCGAAGCGAAGGGAAACCGATTTCCGTGAGAAGCAACGAAGCGCCTTGTGGCCACTCCGCTATTTTCCGGATACGCCAGACGATTGTGGCATTAAAATCATCTACAGTGGAATTAACGAAACTAGCGGCATGAACGCTAATGAAAACAACCGACGCAACTTAAACTCCTGGTAACGACGGTCGGTAGGAGATGATTACAAACTGAAAAAGAGAACGAACGTGACGGACAAAACAATTTAAAAAGTGCAGCAGGCGAAGAAGGAAAGCAGCAGGAAAGCGGACATCATCAGCCTCTTGCTTTCGCCAAAAACGAAAGAGAAAACAAGGGGGAAAAATAATGTAAATGAAAATAAATGAAACCATCTGCATCGAAGGGCCACGCCAAAGCGCATCCACCCTCAAGTCGATCCTTCCCTTTTTGCTGCGACCAAAATGTTCCGCAAGATAAACGGAATGCGCCCTCAGTCCGCGGTATTTCCTAGGTAAGTGGATGGATTGAGGTGAAGGCAAGCAGGCAGGGATTGCCACCGACTTCGGCAGCATTGGCCGCGAGGCGGTTGTTTGGAATGCTCCTCGTTTGAACGAAGGCGCGATGCATACGCGATTGCATACCGTTCGGGCGCAAAATGCGCGGAAGGAAAATTAAATCTCGCGCAACCAAACAACCGCAGCTGACCGCCGCATCTAGTGGAAGAGGCGCTTACGAAAGCTTTCTGCCCTGGCGTCATTGCACTTCCTTCTGCACCTACATCGATGTACAGCATCATGTTGATGAATAAGTTTAACCGAACAACTCCAAAGTAAACCATCAGAAAAAATGGCTTGGTCATTCAGCCCGACGCCGGTTCATTCCATCGCTGGCAGGACATGGGATCAACATCGTCAAGGCTGGGCTACCACCATCGCCGCATAACGAAGCCTCTGCATGACGCTTGAATGTCTTGGCGTTCGGTTAACTTTTAATGTCTCACCGTGGAAAGAAAAATCACTCGAGACGCCGGAATGAGGCTAGCTCGTGGTAACGTCATACTCAAACGCTCAAGAAAACTACAACACCAACACTCATACACAACCCACAAAGATTAAGCACTTTGGCGAAAGTCCGACACCGGAAGCCCACCGACCGTCGTTTCGCTCGGCACTCGAGAGTATTCCGGTATGTTGTTCGATCAGGGTTTTCCCGGTTCTTGTCCCGGCGCTCTTCAAATCTCCACCTCACGACTCAATACCATCGTCACCACTCATCAAAAGGCGAGCGTGAAAAAGTTTTCATTTAATTAATTCTGCAATAAATAAGTTTTTACCCGTGCCCCGGGTATTTACTTCGCTGGCTAATAAAAGCTGTAATTAATTACACAAAGGCGAAACTGACCATTCCGCTCGGCGAGGCTGGAAGCGCTGTAACGGACCGGGATCATTGGCCTCCCGGTAGGTGAGCCTTTTTAACTTGCACCCCGCCCGCCTCTCTTCCCACCGCAAACCACAAGCTGAACGAGCGAGGCCAATTCATAACGAATTCTTACGGTTATGCGTGGGTCCTCCAAGAAGCTGCTTGCTTACGAAACCATTGACCATGTCAACGAGCCACAAGTGCCAATTTCGTAAGCTAACTTTCTTACCCTCACTGGCCGCGCTAGTCCCTTCCCGTAGCTAGTGCCATCCTTGCCAGCTCTCCCCTCGGCAGGTCGAGTTCTTGAGGTTAACTTATTAAATCCGATTTTCGTGAACTTTCTTATCCGCTCGATCAACAACATCGGAGAGAGAGAGAGATAGTTTGGTCGGATTTCGGTTTCGCCCCCGTCCCTTTGATGTGGTTTCATGGACATGGACGTCGATAAGAAATTAAAATTCCCTCCCTCTCGCTACCCCCGAGGCGGTCGTTCGAAAACCACGTTACGATGGCTTACTTAAAAATATCCTTCGTCTCGACTAAGTTGCAACAAGGTTATGTGGTTTCGGAAGAAAACTACTAGAATGTTGTGTGGTTTCATTACATCACAAAAGACAATCTCCAATGTTGATTATGAAGGTTAAAATCAAACAAGCTGCGATCGCCTGACGAGCAGCTGTTCGAGTTTGTGGAAAAGGAAAAGTTCTTCTTGATTACAAGATAGTTTTCCACTCGTCTCAACTATCGGTTGAACGACATTATACACATATGAATGACTTAATTTTGTATGTTAGGGATGTGCTTTTAGAGGAATTCATAACAGAAATAATTATATTATTTGTCAAGTCTCACATAATATGATTTGATAGTAACGAATACTTCCACATATTACAATCCTTTTATTTGTATGTAATAAAGTAACTTGTCAAAAAGTCGACAACTGAAAGGCAACAGTAGTGGACCTAACTAAGTTTTGCCCCAAATTCTCCTTTTCGCTGGGACAGTAAAATTAAAAGAAAACAGACTTCTGGCCCCGAAAAACAATTTTCAAACTTTCGCGCCACCCAATTTTCCCGGTCCCGGACCGAAGATTCCACACAAAGCTATTTCAAACAGTTCCACCCGAGGCCTCGGTTCGTGTGGTAAGCTTTCACACTGTTGTACTTCCATCCTCTTCTCAACAGGTAGCGGAAAACACCTCAGTAACGCCTTCGGATAGCGAAAAAATGTATTAAAAATTCGAGCAAACACAATCACTACCAAGCCGCAGTACTAACTTTATGTCTTAAGCTACCGAAAAGCACCCGCCTCTCCCTGCTGCGAAACAGCATCATAAATCAGCCAAACTCCAAATCTCCGGAGTGTCCTCGGATAGCTTGTGCCTCGGGAGCCAGTGTGGGACGCCGTTCCATTCCTCGGATGACCACCACAAAAATAGCACAAATATTTCCCCGGGACCAAAGACAAAGTTTTACGGTAAATATTTGTATCTTATCAAAGATTTTCCATGCCGACCGACACGCACTCGTGCGACCGTCGTGCAAATACCGACATTGCTGGCATGGTTTGTGTGCGCCACCCGAAAAACCCCCGGAAGGTCCTGGTTGTCCGGGTGAGGACGAAATTCTTCATCATGCTACGCCACGTGCTTCGGCCCGAGCAGGTGCGCTTCGCACGTGCAAAGCCCCGCCGAGGCCGGTCGAAACGGAACCACTTGTCTTTTTCGTAACCCGGCACGAGCCGGTCCTTGGTATCTGCATGCCCACGGGGTGGCCAGCACATTACCGCTTATTGCATGACCATCATGAAGTGGAAGATTTTAGTACAGCCCCGCAACGGACGGATGAGATCGGACTTTCCAAACAGTGCACCGACCGCAGGCCTACGTGAACCGCAAAAGGGAAAGTCTCGGAAAGCTGGAGGCAGCAGTCTGCGAGGGGCGTATAACAATTTCGGTGAAACTTAATCAAACTCATACACATCGACGGCGTGGGAAGGTACGTTAAGCTGGCCTTCCGTTGACGCACGCGTTCGGTCGACCACTTACTTGTACAACGTGTTATGGAAATTCATATTTAGGACAGCACTTCACCGACGCTTCGGACAACCTTCCGAGAGATAGTTAACGAATCGAGCGGAACGATAAAATGCCTTACCTTTGGCTAACATGCTGCAAAGTAAGATACACGCACTGGACGATATTGTTGCCGTGTACAAACACATACGCGCGTGTCATAAATTAAGAAAATTTGTTTGCCTTTCATACTCCCGCTTTCATGCGTGTGTGTCAAAAGTGAAGCCGAACGTCTTAGAAGGAAGGCTACATGTCAGACACCCCCGACAGACACGCGCACGGACGCAATCAAGCACGTGTCTGGCAGACAAACAAATCTTCGATTATCTCCCGGCACATCCTTGCCACCTTTGGGATAACGAAACGGGCGGTAGGGGGGTTTCTTTATTCAATACACCTTTTCCAGCGCAAGGATACGTTCCAACAATCAACCTTCGAAGGGTAAATTCTTCAAGAAGAAACCTCAAATGTGTCGGAAAGTCAGCAGTGAGAAAAAAGAGGGAGGCGTAATCAAAGAGACCTTCACTCCAAAAGGCTTACCAGCATGTCAACAAGGATAAAACGTGTCAACTCTCTCACATTACAGCAGCTTCTTCGCCTTTCTTTTTCGTCTCTTCCCGACACCGGAACGCGATCTGATTAATAATGTTCGTTCGGCGTCCAGCCGATGGGTAGCTTCATTTTCCTATGAAACAATTTGGACCGAGATGGTTTATGGAATATATGGTAAATATATCAAATGTATGAGGGTGATATATCTATCCGGGTGATAAACGTTGATTAAAAAACTTTTACAATTACAAATAAGACTGGAATAGAATCCCGATAATTTATAAGAAATGAAAAATATAAAACAGATCCGTTGTACTAATAATGAGAATAAGTTAAATTATACCAACACAGTGAAATAAACTTAACACTTCACTTAGAAATTTGTACCTCAAATTTAAATCAACGACAAAAGCAAGGTTGACTCAAAGAAAATCTTTATTTGAGCTACCGAAAACCGTACCACCATGGCCAAAGTTTATTTCTCATTTACCGCGCTTGACTATGCTATTATTGCTGGAACCATGAGTTTACTGAAATTCGTACAATTATGTACTTGAAGTGTGGTAGCAGCAGGAATAGTATAAAAGCCGTAAACTTTTTTAATTAAAAGCAACAAAATTGGTTCGCATTTGAATCAAACATGGGTTTGTTGAATTGTTGAATTAAAGTTGAATTGAATGAAACATTATTTAAATCAATCATTCAATCCTACCGTCACAACTGCTTTCGGTAACAATAACACGAAAATATGTAACACAATTCATTCATTTGATGTCTAAAGCAGGCATGAATCGAATTTCCACTAGTAAAATTTCACTTGCCACTTTTGTAATTACCGAACGAGCGGCTTTGTTTGGTGTAGGAAAATATTTCCAGTTGACGGTAACCAACCAACCCTTCCTTTCCCATTCCTCTCATTTACCCCTTCCATCGTGACGTTTATTTTGTGGTCCAATCAAGGACCAATTTCATGGCGCACCAATTCATCATCATTCGCAGTGAAGGAAGTGATTATAAAACTTTTGCCTAATGGGCTTCTCACACTCCCGCTCGGGCTAAAATGGGCTGCAGCAGCGCAAATGCGTCGATGAAAAATGATTATTTTCGGCGTCGGGACGACGAAAACTCTCGACTGCGGAAAGCAGCTGTACACTTGGAAATGTAAACTGGCGATAAAAGCGCTCTCTATCGGTTCCATCCTTTGAGCTTTTTCCACAGTCCAAGGTTTGAAGAAGTCGCCCGAAGTGTTCTTTAATTTCCAAACAACGATGGCTCAAGTATCAATAAAAGTGAAAACAATAATAACTCCAGAAACGGGAAGAACATACCTTCGCCGAGCTTCCAGGTTTCCCCCTTGGACGTTGTTTTTCCTGTGAGTGGACGGATTGTTTTTGTGCGCCAGCAACTTCTATAAGCGGATTTAAGCGTTGACCTGGAACTTGAGGCTAATTTGTCAGGCAAAGATCAATAATCGTCGCTTGAACGGCCACTCTAGGGTGGAAGAGTGTCACTTTTAGTCAACTTTGAATCCCGTCGAATTATTCAAACACTAAAACCTCCCCCAAACGACGTCCCTCACAGCGATAAGCTACTCTCCAGTTCTCGGCACAAAATTCATTCGATCATGGTTCTGCCACTGGCGGAACGTCTTTCCAGCGGCGATTCGGCTGGGAAAACTTCCTAAAAACAAACTCGCCACGACCCCTGCCCCGTGCAAACACTTAGGGTTTCGGCGAAAATGCTGAAGAATCAGAACACACAAGCGTACACGTGCCGGGGATGGAGTTGGTTCGGTTCAACACCGCCAAACAATGAGTAATTACCATATCGTACTCGAGCCTCGAGACGGTCATCGGTAAGAGCCAAGTTCATTTGCGCCCGGGAATCTCTCCGAATCTCGCCGGGATCAAACCCCGTTCGCCCCCCCGGGCTGCCTCTTATTATTTGCCAGAATAGGAAAATTGCCGGATCGTGTACGGAGCCCGAGTTGAAATTAAATTTCCTCGCCGGAAGGATGCGAGAACCTATACCAGCAGTTCCATTTCACCCACCCAGGACCGGTTCGGACCCCGCTGGGAGCGAGATTTTCCAAGGGAGATGTGGACCCCAAATTTACCGCCGACTCGGCGGAATATATTTATGTTAATAAGACAAACTTCAATAAATTTCAATAACTTTCACAATTATGAAATGTATCCTGTGGCTAAAGTTCTGCCGGGCCCGGTTCCGAGGATTCATCTAAATCCTATTTCCACGAAACCGGGTGCGAGAGGAGGTGGCACCAGGCGACGACGGGCGGATAACATGTACCGGAGCGGGAACCGGAAGTATTGTACACATAAGCTCAAGGAAAACCCACCGCTTCGCAGCCCGCGTGAAGAACTCCGCCGGAGCGTGACCGGAAAGGAGCGTTCTGCTTGCGTTTCGCTTCTGTGTGTGCTCGGGTGACGTCCTTCCCCACCATTCCGAGTGCGAGGAAGAAGTGCGGAGGGGGCGGGGAAAACCACATTGCACCGCACCGCAGGCCAGCTGCCCCAGATTGGCTTGATGGCCGGACGCGCTCGACGGTCTCGGCGTCGTTAAGCCGATTTGGTGGTTGCGGTTCCTGCGTGCGGTATCAATTTAAATTAAGACACGACATTTAAATTATCCACCGGCCATCGCCAAGGCGAAACCCCAGGCCGTGCGGGGTTCGCTGTGCGTAGGAGCTCGCCCCAAAACCGCACGGCCCGGCCGTTTCGGGCGAACGTTGATAGCATTATCTTTCGGTGGGTTTTCACCACCACTCGCACCCTTCGCAACGACGACGACGACGCAACGGCGCAAGCTGGTTCCTGGGCCGAGGAAATCCGTTCGCCCAGGCCTTTTGTCCTTCCCGGGCATTTAAGTGCGCCATTCTAACCCGGGGTGGAGGCTTAGGCCTTTGTTTTAGGCTTGCCGCTAATCTTCGTCGGCGCTTTCAGCTTTCACGAACGCATCAACCGATTAAAGCATCTTCCGAAGCTCTGTTACTAGCTTCTCACGAGGTTACCTTTCAATAGGGAAACTAAGAGGAACCTCGGTAAAATCCCAAACGAGGCCCTCTCCTCGTCGCACAGTCGCCATATTTTTCTAGCTTTGCGCCTGAAGGTTATGCAATAGGTGGCACTCCCTTTCCTTTCGTCGACTTTGGTTATGTACTGTATTTCTCTCATCTTTAAAACATTGTAAATGTCAACTTCGCATCAGAAAAATTGCCCACAATCGAATGCTGAACTCTCTGATGTGTGACTTTCCATCTTGCAGTACGTTCGGTGAGCTCCGGAATTGCTCGAATTAGCGGCGCAAAACAAAATCCGGAAATGGATACGTTTCGGACGAGTTCACTCTTGAAGGCAAACTTTCCCTCCGAGGGACGTCAACAGCTAGAGCTTGCAAAAAGTATATTTTTGCACAGCAGCAGAACACGAAAATGAACGCCTTCAGAGAAAACAACGGCGAAAAAAGAATTTCTCAATTATGCTCGTTCCACTTTCGAATGCAATTCCTTTTTTTTTCGTTTGACGAAAATTAGCGCCTCCCGAAGCGTGACTTTGCGGTGGTAAGAAATTTGGTCAGCTGTGGTAAGAATTTGGTGTGTGCCAAAAATCGAACAACTTTTCATTTGTGACTAAACTTTTCCAAACCGCGCTACATCGTTTTCTCAGAAGCACAAAAATAATGAAACAGACCCCGAAAAAACAGAATTCAGCCCAAAAACCCCGCAAAACACCATTATTCCTCACTAGATCTGTGAGCGTAATCCATTGCATTATGAGCGGTTTTCATTAAGTTCGGGGTTTTAAATACTAACGCAAGGGGAACAAAAACCCACAAGATCACTCAGGACTGAGGGTTTATACTAGAACTTCAAACGACGAAGCAAGCTACCCTCTATTCATGCATGGAAATCGCGACAATTTCCCGCTGGCTCGTAAACCTTACGCGAACCATTTGAGTGCTACTTTAAACAGCTCAAACAAAAAGGGAAAAACGAATATCTGTGCAGAAAAATCTGTGCCTTTGAAGTGGGCGGGGGAACGAAACGCAAAACAACAACGAACGAACAAAAGTGAAGCCAAACAGTCCTCGAGGGTGCTCGAGATCGGAAAATTTATTTAGCGTTACACACCGCACCGGCATCGGATGAGTGCCGTTGGAGCACTGGAATCAAGGATCGCTGCTGCAATTGGCATTATACCGTCGACTGAGCAGTGCGGTTGTGTTGCGGGTGTTTTTGGTTGGTCTTTCCCCCGGTGCTTATCTGCTTCTCAGTGCAAATCAGCTCAATCGCATTTCGGGGGTCGGAATGCAAAAACAAAAAACCCCCCAGACGAAGCGGACATATTGTTTATTTTGGGGTGCCTCGTCTCGTGTTGCCTTTGGGCAAAGCTACAGTCGATTCTTTTAATAAACGCTAACCATCTTTTCGGCCGCCTTACTATTCACGCAACACAAGTATCATCGACGCAAAAGTCCCGTCGAGTGGCGAAACCGTGGCCGATGGTGGTGGAAAGTAAATCGCACCGAATCGGATAATGAAAATGTGTACCACTAAATATAAAACCACAAAGCAAGCCGGATCGGGCTTATTTTTCACTCGCACAGGGTTTCTTTTACTTTGAACATCCACTCCCAGCGCACCGACCCGAAATAGGAAAATTCAAGTGCTTTCATACAATAAAAATAATAATAACACCAATAACGCGCTCCACTTCTTGAACTCCGTACCCTCGAACTGGCGAAGCATCTTCTCCCTCGGAGTTAATCCCGCCGCCTGCACGCGTGTCCATTTCCATTCAACGTTTAGCGTTTTGTTTTTTCTCCTCGCAGGGAAATTCCGCAAGTACACGAACAACAAAGACCAACCCGGCATGAACGCCGGTACGTAAAACAACGGAACGGAAAATCGACATCAAGTGGCATTCCGTGGAGGGTTTTGCCTTTGCCGCGCCCAAACAAGGATCAAACGTTGAACGGATTTTCCCTGTTTTATTAAGTCTTTCGCTCGACGACTAGCAAGATGAAGCTAGGATGAAGCCTTGTGCCCGGTAGACAGCCGACAACGAGAGAGGGAGAAAGAGAAAGAAAAAGGGACGAAGTTCACCAGAAGAAATGGAGTTCGAGAGACCGAGAGCAAGTTTAATAAGCAAAGAAAAGATTAAGACAGTCAAGATAATCGCATTTCCGGAGAATTATTGCCTCCCGGGCTTGTTGATGCCGCCCCGGAGTCGGGCTGTGGCCAAAAGGCAGTTCGCAATCGCGCCCAACCGGCATTGCCTTGGCAACACCGAGGCGGAAGGCGGGACCTCTTTCACCGTGACTCATTGACCGACTGGTTGGCTGACTAACCGACCCGCTAACTGACTTACAGACCCAGCCGGTTAAGCTCGCTGGGGCACGGAAAATAAACAGGTCAAATAACACACTTCAGCTCGACTCGGGCGCTTGTTATGCGACTTGGCGACGAATTAACCGTTTCATACGACGTACGCCTCGGGAACGCGGTGTAATGAGCGTTGCCTACCTTCCAGGCGCAAAAGTGCGTCACGAAACGGCCGGGACGGGTTTCTTTCGCTCCGTTTCCGTTAAGTATATTTGCACTGACTTGTTTACACTTTCCTGGCCGGTGTTTTCCTAACCGTGAACAGCTCGTGAGTGTCCGCCCGGGGTTGGCACACGCGTGAGGTACACCGTCATCTTTTGCTCATTATTAAATCTTGAGATTACGTTTGATTTAAGCTGCCTCTGCTCGGCGTTGTCATATTTCGCGTAATTGAGATGGCTTTAAACAGTTTACCCTTTGGGAGGTAGTACAAGGCCCACGTGAGGGGGTGGGGTGGGGGGCTGTCTGTTGCTAGGCCAACTTTTCCCGCTTCACTCGGTTCGCAAATGACACGATGACGAGCCCTCCTCCCTTTGCCCTCGTAAAACCAACATCCCGCACCGCCCGTAGGATCAAAGGGAAAACACGTAGCAGAACGCGAAAACGCGTGACCCGGTCTCCTTTGGAGCCACTGTCTCGCCTACAGGCGCCGTTAAAGCGCGCCTTCGTGACAGCCCTCACTCCCACGCACTTCTTTATGAAGTAACCCCGGCAGCAGGTGTGCGCTCCCTTTCGAAGGTTTGGAGTGTGGGAATATTTTTCCCTCCACGCTTGACTTCAGATGATCTGATCATATGATTCGGTGTTCGTGAACGGGACAATATGTTTATCGCGGCCACAACGCACACACATCGCACCTGACATCGTTCTAAGAACACTCCCCAAGTTTGAGTCTCCAAAATTCAATTTACCAGAAACCGGTTCCTTCGGGGAAAGCGAAGGATGCTTCACCCGGCTCGTCGGTGATGATGGTGATGGAATAAACTCGTCCAATATGATCTGAAAGTCGAAAACTCAACCCCCGTCGCATCCGATCGACGTTGCGGTTTGCGGGTCGAACTCGAAGGACGTCAGTTCAAAGGCGCGCGGCACTCCGTTCAGGCTGGCGTTTACCGCACCGAATAACATTAAGCAATTCGGGCTAAAATCAATTTAATGACGTGCTGGTGCAGGAGGGAACCCCGAATGAAACACTCGACGGGGCAAAACGAATTGCGGTTTTACGGCTTAAGATTAGCTAAATTATGTAAGCTGATGTGAAGAATTGTTCCACCGAATTCAATTCAAATAAGCGATGGAAACCTTGTGGTATCACACATTTGATTAAGATTTGTTCAGTTAGATTATATTTGAGATATTTTATTGCTCTCTGGAGACACAATTTGTGTAAGTAATTTATCATGGTAACAAAATAAAATATTATCTGTGATTCAGATTTTTACAACTTGATTATCACCTTACAAGTCACCCTTTCTAACCATTTCAAATACAATGCTCCTTGCATTTTTGAATAACCCAGGAGTACAATAATTCCAAGCAAATCATTTACCACCATTCCGTGGCACACTTGCCTTGATCGTGGCAAATTGGGGCACGCTTTTACTTCCCCTCGCTTCCGCTCGCCAAAACGAGCCGGTGGGCAAGAGTCGTCTCGAATGCCAGTAAACACTTTCCAGCAAGCGGTTCACGGAACCTGATGCGTCAAAAGTTCCACGACGGCCATCCGACCAGGAGCAGTAACCTTTGGCAGTAACATAATTAACGATAATAGCACTTGGCCACGATAGTGCAGGTGCATTTGATGCACCACCAGCGTCGGGCGGTTTGTTTGCGTCGATGTCATCTGATTCCTGGAAGAACTTTCCAACCACTTATCAGACATCTGGCACCCTTTTCCAGCAGTCCCGCGGGCGACAGCTTCGTTGGCCTGCTTACAGTTGGTCTCCGCAGTGTATTTGACCTAAACTAATGTGAGCTTGTTTAAAGTTCCATTTCACTTGCAATTTCCGCAATTTGTCGGCGAAACAAATGCAGTCAAGGTGAAGTAAAGTTGTACCAATACTGGGAGCCATGGGGGAAAAGTTTTCTGACCGTAAGCTGGAGGACGGGGGCGTATAAAAGAGCTGATAAAACATGCTTGAACGTTACGTCATTTAAAATGTAATAAATCTTGTAGTAATTTGATAAGGCTGAGAAAAGTTATAGCTGTAATCAACTAAACAAATAAAACTAAACATAGTTATATCATCAAATATGCCTTTGATGAAAACTAACTAAAATAAACACTTGCTTCATCATTATGCATTAAAATACAAACGCGATAAGATATATTCATTGCGCCATATAACCCCTAAAAACACCCTCTGCAACGAACCCCTTTCTGCAGCACTAGTTCCTTCTCTTAAAGAGACTGAAAAGCTGTTTAAAAAAATAAAACACGCTCCAAACGGCTGCTATTTGCAACATCATTTCCCTCGAGCCACCCAAACACGTTTACAGCTTCCCATCCGTACGGACTTTTCCAGCAGATCGCGTCGTAGAAGCACGCCCTACGAAATGTTAGAAGCATGCATTCTAACTGACAAAGCGCTAAACCGGGGACTGGCAGGAAGACAACTCAAAACCGTGAGAACAAAAATATGTCAAACCACGTTGAAAATATGCATTTTCCTTCGCTTCTCCGCGAATGGTTTTCGCATTGGGCGGGAGAGCGCCGAGTTTGTCGGCTTTAGACTGCCGCCCATCCCCCACAGCTTCCTGGCACGGCCACCCCGCCACTGAATATGCCGTCAGTGCATTCGAGTGCATTCATCCATCCACAAAATGCATCCGCGACTGGCTGCGAAGTCACGTATGGCGGGTCCGAAAAGCTGCACTTAGCGGCCTTTGCGAAAATGTCTGTCGAGCGTCACCGTATGGGTAGGTGGCGTTTGGGGGGCGGGGGAGACGGATGCTGATGAAAAAAACAACCCACCCGAATGGCGTTATAGGAAAACGAGGGTTTTCAGTTTGGTTTCCCTTTTTTTTGCGCCCTCGCGTAGACATACAACAATGGCCACGAAAATAATAATAGCTCCAGCAAAAGGGTATACCAAACACCCACCGTCACCAACAACCCTCGCTCTGGTCCGGGTTCAACTGGGAGCAACAGCAAGGGCTCGTCACAAAACCGGTCCCACCAAATGGTTACCCATTGCCATTTGAAAGCTTACAATAATATTTGTTCCCTCCGTTGGATGGTTTTTTTCCGTCCTTCTCTTTTTGTTTGTGTGAAATGGCTCTATAGCCTATTTCGGGGAAAGCGACGATGGCGAAAATAAAAGGATTCCCTTTGCAACCCGTCAACATGTCGTGTGGGAAAATTCCATTAAAAAATACGAGGAAAATCAATTCCATTCTGCTCGGTTAAATATTTAACTACAAAGAGTTACATCACTTTCTAAGTCACAATTTGTTTACGTTTGTTGAATGTTTAATTTTATCGGAAATTTCAAAAACATTACGACTACAGTTATGCACTAGGAAGGAATTTATATCCTATGCTACATTATGAATTCTTTCCAAAAAAAAGTCAATGATTTCATTCCAAAAATACTGACCACCTATACTAAGGAGGAGTACAAGAATCGTTCGATTACCATGAAGAAAACGTAAGTATTTAAACTACATTGATTTACAATATTCAAGAAAAACTAATGCTGTTTTTTTATAGTTTACCTCCAATCATATGAAATAGTTGGATTAAATGTCTCCATTCGTATAAAGGGTTCATTTTATACGTGTGCTACAATAACTTGCAAAGTATCTAACAAGTTTGGAAACGCAACTGTTAAATCTATCTTGCACATAAAAAGCCTAAACGAGCTTTTAAAATTTGTTATAATTTCTGCAAAAGGCAAGATCTGAGAATAAATATTTAACCTCCTGTATTTCTTCTATTTTTCCCACAATTCAGTATTACATCGCTTTGAATGGACCTTACTTGAACAAAATGCCTTGAAGATGAATCCCACATAGCGATACACAGAGATAAGAAACTGCTTGTACTTATTACACCCTTTTGCTGAAACACTAATAAAATGTTGTATCTTTGAGAAAAAGAAAAAACTTTAAATTCTTATAAAATTAAATTTAATTAACACGAACTACGGATCCTATTGTACAGAAAATGTGATTTTATAAGAAAAATTAGGATAACACCACCGAAAGCTAACAAGGAATCAATCAAACGGCAACTGTTCCATTCTTTCGGTTCAATCTGAGAAAAAAACGAACAAAAATCCCCAACGATTGATTCCCGATGCCAGAAAAGATGACATATAAATCTCGGATCAGGAAAAGGGATTATCGCATTTTCGAATAAATCCCCAGATAGTGACAATTTGGGGAGGAAAGATGGAAGCACAGAAAGAACAAGAAAGTGTTCGCCTTTTCGCCGGTCGTGAACTGCAAAAACGAACTCACTTAGTTCGGACTTCAATGAGCAAGAGCCTGTCAACGCCTGATTGCATCCTGCTGCCATGTTACTACAGAAAGAACCGAAATCGAACTAAAATCTGCGCAGCTTCGTTCCGGTGAAACTAACGAACTTTCGTTCGGTAATAAAATTAGGTGGAAAGTATGCAGTGAATTTCAAATAAAAAAAAACTGCTCCCATGAAGGCAGCCAGGAAAAAGCGAAGAAACTTTCCACTCACTTCAAATTATTCACGTTGAACTTATCCATTATAATTTTTCCAGCAACTCGCCACGGTGGGACTGTTGTAGCAGTTTTCCTATGCTGTAGCGAGCAACTCGATTCAGGCTACAATTATTTCCCATCTACCACGACAACGACCCCTGGCCAACCGGCTGAGGGAAATAAATCGCGCATCCAGAAACAGTTTCAAACGATAACGTCCGCCCGCCGCCGAGCCATCGCTCTTTTCGGTAAACATTTTTTACAACCGACCCAACCCGGGCCCGCGCGCTTGAGCCCGTAAGGGTAAGTTGGAAATATTTGTCCTATTTTTCAACCAAAGTGCATTTCGACCCCGATAGCACGGACGGAATTGCCCTTGCCGGGGCAAACGTCAACGCCGAAGGGCACGAACGAGCAGAACGCGAGATGAATGTGCCTTTTCCCCTCGACGGCACTCGAGAGGAGCTGGCACTAGCGTTTTGCGGACCAACACAAGTTTAACCAGTTTTGCCTTAGTTTCATCGGCTTTATCGTACCGCCACTTTGCTATATTTATTCTACGCTCGAAACTGTAAACCAATTGCTACCGTGTGCCCCAAAACTGCCAACACATAACTCCAAATCGCTTTCCCACAGACGACAAGGACGACGACAAGGACGACGACGACGACGACCACAACGGACGCGACGTTCGGCGACCGGCGGAAATGAACTATTTATTACAGACCTCGTCCGCAGACGCGGCTCCCTGGGAAATGGGAACCAGCGGGGACGAGAAATTTCCATATTTGTAAAATAAATATCTAATTTAGTTTTTCCCACGCCCTCACCGTGCTGGTGACGGGTGGAAACGTAACAAAAACCTGAAACCCGTACAATTGTATATGTTTTTCCATTACCTACCCTTTTACTTTAAAGGAACGAAATTGAATATTTTTTAGAAAATTCATTTCAGTGGATTTTTCAACCATTTGTTTTGATAAATCATTCATATGCATTTGAATTGCGAGAAAGGAAAATAAGCAATTTACTTCCACCAGGGCACGCTCGGGCACGAAAACGAACGAAAATAAATTAAAATTTGGAAAACAAAGCGTGGTTTGCATTTTTCCACAAGTGGAAATTCATATGCGCATACTTGCTCATGGAAAATCATTTGTGTGTAGCTCGATATTTTCCTAATTTTTCCCCGGTTGTGATGTGAAAACAATTTGTGAACTATATATTTACATCGCTTAGATTTACGTTTTACGTAAAATAAAATCGTTCCCACGACAATCAACAACACGCTGCTGATGGCTATGAAAACGCCCTCTACGAAATAAAAATACGTATGTAAATATAAGAGGAAACATCTACGCAAACCGCGCCCGGCACGTTACAATCGAGAAGGTCTGCTACCAAAATTAACCGAATACCGAATAAATGAGTTATGCGGCGAAAGTCGGGACCGTTTGCACAGTTTACTCCTTTCGGGGCATCGTTTGCCGGTTCGGTACAGGTGAAACATTTTCCGGACGACCATGGAGTTGTGGGAGGAAAAGCGCCCAGCAAAGAGAGAGAGAGACTCGCACACCTGAAACGTTCAACCGCATGGGGGCCAGAGTGTACGTGTATGGGAATATTTGCAATTTCATAAATGGGAATGCACTTCGCATGCCAACCGACGTTCGCTCATTTCCATTTCCATGGTAACCTTAGAGACTACCCCTGGTGTAGGGACAGTTTGTGCTTTGGTTTTAAATTTTTGCCTGCAGCTTTTAAACAATAACCCATTGCAATCTGTCCGTCGCTTGGCAACCGAAACCAGCTCTGGGTTTTGGCCCCTTCACAACGTTGGTAAACTAGACTTGGGCACCTTCCATTCCCGTAAGTTTCACCTCAGGTTTGTCGAAATGAATTTGTTGTGTTTAGGCAAAAATAAACCTCGTCTACGTAAGAAGGGGACATACTGTCCCTGTATGTGGGTGTTTAGGTAACAGGGAGAACAGGAAAACATAATTTCGTTAAGCGTCGGAAAAAGGAACGTACGGTAGAGTAAAAACCCGCTTCAAACTTCACTTCACTCTCATACTGCTTGTGTAGCTTAAAATGTCCTTTTTAATATAATCATTCCTGTTAAGAATATTTCTCGTTGTTGTTGCAAAATAAAATGATTCGTAGGTGTTAAAAAGTTGAAGAACTTAAACCACTCAAGCTCATTGTATCATCGTCATGGTTACGAAATACCTACTCAAATCTAGCCTTCCCGTTTACAACCGAACACTTTCAGAAACAACCCACAACCGTATCATCACCGAGGCCTTTCCGCTAATCTCATAAATGTTTATTCGTTTCTAATGCGCCCAGGAATCGGCTAAACGGCATCCCGGAATCATAATCCGGCCACAAAATTTAACCGAAAAGTAGCATTTAAATGTCACCGTGTTCCGTAAGCCGAAAAAAGCTACCCAGGTGTGAACTGATTACCGGGGGTTTTTGGGGTTAGGGGTTTTGTGGTTTTTTCTATCATATGGCTCACTCGCTCTATCTTTCTCGCTCCCGCCCAAGCAGACGCCGCTGTTTCGTGTTATGTCATAATGTAGCAATTTTCCAGTGGAACCGAAAACGAAACATCCATTCTAGGTACCGAATCTAAAACCCCCGGTTTTTCCGTTGGCAACGGAAAACCACCCCGCGAGGTTCCCCAAACCCTCCCGGGTGGCGGAACCAGTTCTCCTGCACAAAGGCGCGGTGTTTTGCGCCCTCCGAAAAGCATTTCGGAAATTTAAATTGAATTCATAAGCTTCCCGCCCGCCCGACCTTTAAAGGTGGCGTCGTGCGAATTTAATGAAAATTTAATTGACCCCGGACCACACCAACTCTACGCTGGAGGCAGCTCTGCTTTAAGGAAGAACCGCACAATTTCGCATTTCCCCAAACGGTGGACCATTTTTAAATTCTTTTTCCTTTCTCTGCCTGTGCCACGCGCGCGTTGCCTCATCGCCCATCGGCATTAGTTTAACCGCTCCCGAAGGGCCAAACTGTTGAGCGGACGCTTTTTGTTTCCGGCCCCCGATGGACGGAAGTTGGAATGAAAGAAATGTTTCACCGGCTCCGGGGCACTGGTTTGTTGTGATTTTTCTTCACTTTCGATGGAATTTTCCCTTTCCCGTTCGCACGGACCGGAAACAGGAGCACCATAAAGGGACGGTGGAAGGAGTATAGTTTTTCCTTTCGCTCGGTGTCTTTTGTCTCCAAATGTACCCAAATTGTACTCGCGGCTCCCATCACGGCCACCCCCCAGGGATCCCGACCGCCGTTGGCCGACTTCCAGACCGATTGTCAGTAGTTTCACTCTTGATTTCCGTTATTCTTTATTTTATCGCATTATCAGCTCCCTCCGGAGCATCCTTTTCCCATCGGTCTCTCCTAAAGGCCGCAAAGGTGGCAAGAGCCGACGCCGACTCATTGTCTCCCAGCCTTGACTTCTTAGGAGACGTTGTAGCTCACTTCGCAGCCTCTGATGTTCAAACATAAAGAAGAAATACGAAAGAAAAAGAGAGCACAATGGAAGCGCAAAACAGGAGGTAGTGAGTAGTGACTCCATCCGCACGGGCTTGGGCTCGTGTCACAAACGGAAATCATGAAACGCAGAAGCAGATCCACCCGAGGGAGCCGAAAGCAATGAAAGTCGTCGGAACGTCGGAGGAAATATTTGAATAATTCAAGATTTCCGCTCGCTAAATTAAGTCTAGGTGATAAGTGAACCGTGCCGAACTGTGCCCGGGAGCCAGCAGCATCGGGCCGCCTCCAGGGTGGGTGACTTTTTTTTAGCGACCGGCGAGTGGATAAATTCATCCGAAAGACGGCGACTTCGAGGTCTCGCGCTCGAGTCGAGCGGTGAAGCACATGGTTTATGAGTGTTTAAATAAAAGGAGGGCTTTCGAACGGGTCTTTTCGTCGGCTCGAATGCAACCACTTTAAAACCCCGGATAATCAGATTGTGCATGCAAATTTCGTGCGAATCAATCCACTACATTTGGTCAATTTATTTCCAAGAAGATTGATTGTAATCCTACGGGCGCACCACTAGCACGATGGGCTTCTTTTATAGTAGCATTAAACAACTCGCTGGTTTCATTTACATTATTATCATTCGGTATGTTTAACAGACCCACAGTGAACCAATTTTGAAAATCGGCATTAAACAGAGACGACTGCTTGCAGGTTTTGCAACGAGTTCCACGATTGTTCTTTTAATTGAAGGGTGGCTATAATGAACAACCCGTTTCACAAACAACACACACACACATTTGTAAAATTCCTCCTGCATCCCTGGGTAAATGGTGCGGGATTTGGGTGACAGAAAAAAGTGCTCTCCAAACGGACCAAACCGAGATTAAATATCAGTAAATATAATTAAACCAATTATTGACCATCACCGGTGCTCCTTTTTCTCGGCGGTATGGAAAATGGCACGCGGGCAGTCCCGAGCGTGGGGATGATGATTAAGTTGCAGTTGGGCGCGAATAAAGTGCAGGAAAATTAACACTTTCCAACCGGGATTGGACGGGGGTGGTGGGGTTAAAACTCTGCTGTCGACCGAGGGCGCAAATCGAATAATGATTCGGTTGCGAATCACAACCCTTTCGATGGGCTGTAATTTTGTTTTTCCATCACAGCCGTTTATCATTGGTCGATCATTATCGGGTCGCGTTCCGTTGCGTACAGCAAATCGAACGCGTATCCGAAAATAGACATTTCCAACGCTTTTGTAGTGCGATTCACAATGCAGACGCAACCGGACCTACAATATTGTAGATTAATGCACATCAAGCTGCAATTACATTGTTCCGTTGTGCACAAATCATGCCTGGATTAACATTGGCAGACATTTTTCATGCCCACACACTCCATGCCATGCCACGGGGACTGCTTTCCCGTCTCGCCAGTCTGCCAATTCCAATCATATTTCAACATAATTCAGCTCGACATTCCTTCGAATTTCACCCTCGGAACGATAAAATAAAAAGATAAAAAAAAATATACACTTATTTACCATCCATGAAAACATTCCCCTTTGCTAGGACAATGCGGGCTGGAAACAATTCAAACAATTTGTACGTGTAAAATTCACACAAATTAATTAAGTCACGACCGGCGGGCAATTAATAATTGATTAATTCAAAATTAATTTATCATCGGTGTTATTATCGCCGGCGCTGCATTATGCATTCGGTCGGCTACCGGTCGGACCGATGCTTATTGCGAGACACGGCGAAAAGCATAATGTGTTTTAGCATGATTTATTTTCGATCAATCCAAAACCGGTTGCTCGCCATTTTTCCGCCCCGTCGCGTTTTGGGACAGGATAATCCGGGAAGGTTTTATCAGTCATTGGGAAAAAATAAAGTGATTTTGAGATTTATTTGTTGAGTCAGTCGATTTAAAGTATAATTTAGGTATCTTACACTGTGGTATTGAATATTACTCAATCTTGAAATTTTTCTTAACACACCACAAGAAACAACTCGAAATCAGTTCGAAGGGTATTTCGTAAAACGACAACCGTCCACCTCGAAGCACTGCATCAAACAAGTTGCTCGTGTTTCACTGTGCGTGACATTCGAAACACCCTTTCGTATAATTACACATACGCATTGGATGCCCCAGGTTGCGGCACCGATCGCCAGCAACAATATTCCACTTCGTCAAAGAGAGGATCACTACTGGCGATAGCACGGTATACGAAAACCTTGAGAAATCTAAGTCATTCACCGAACGGTGGGCAAACGGGATGGAGGGGCGGGGTAAGTCAAGGGAGAAAAAAGCACCAACAATCATATCCAAACCAAATCTCTTCCCCCTCTGTCCCCAACCCCACAGCACAGCATCTCTGTCAATGGCAGACGCGTTGGCATGGCGCTAAAGTTCACATTTCAGTGATTGAAGCTTTCGAATCACAGGCAACAATCAATCAGCAACACAAACAACACCAACAAAAAATAAGCAGACGCCGCCGTAGCCGCCGCAGCAACAGTAATAACAATCATCTTCCCATCAACCTCATCTCCCAGCGCAGCGCACACTGCGACCCGTCGCCATTGCAACATCGTAATTTCCATCGTTACCAGGTCATCGCGCGTTGCATGCGTTTAATTAAACTGCCGCTCACCGGGTACGGGGGGGTGGCGATGGCAGTGACGATGGGGAGGGTTACATGTGAATGTCCGGAAAGCAGGGCAATGTGGTACTCGTGTGTGTGTTTGTACAGGATTTGGGATGAGATTTTTCTTTTTCCCTCTCAATGGAAGCAACACGCTTTTTTTACATTAAAAAGTAAAGGTGATTGCCAACTATTATTGCCTTTTTATGATGCATTGTCCCAGCACTTGAGCAATAGCTTTCATTCACCTTCGTTTTTCATTGGCCAACTGCTTGGTAAAGAAATTTACCCATTCGCAACATTTTTGCACAGCACTGTTCTTGATCGTTCTGGACCATTTTGGGAGAGGATGCAATATGTTGTACCATGCCGTACTAATGACATGGACGGGTTTGTCTTTGCCATTTTGGCCGGCACTACCGCTTTTGGACCGCTTCAAGGTTGAAACGGAAACGTGAGGATCGCTTTGCTCTCGTCATCATGAAATTTGGTTCACTTTGGATTCGCTTCGGAACCATATTTATAACCCAGCGAGGGCGAGCATCCTAAGGCAAGAGACAATTTAAGCTTCAGCTAGGAAAAATTACAAGCATTAGAAAAGAGTTTTAAAGCCCTTGACCTGCACCGAATCGGGTGAGGAAATTTCCCAAAAAAAACACCCGTGGCACCGTTTTCGCAACGACGCCATCCAACGCGCGTTTGCCGGCGTTTATGGAGCAATAATTAATAATCTTCACTCGGGCTCGGGTTGTTTGGTGCGAGATGATTGTTTTTCATCACTTGTTCACATCCCACTGCTGCTTGGTGATTGTTTGCCGCAACATCTCCTTTCCCGGCCTCCCACCGAAAGAGCATACTTTTGGCTTTCTCACGCGCGAACTGTCTCACCGCTCGGCAGTTCTGCCCGGCTCCGTCGGTGTCATCGGTCACGTCTTTCATTTCTCACATTGCCTCACCTGAGCGCGATTGCAACATTCGGTGCGTTTCGAGACTTCAAAAAAAGAAACAATCTCAAACAGTGCATGCTGTGCAGCTTTCGGTCGTTGGGTTCAGTGAGCTTGCGTTGCGAATGAATTGAAAGCGATTTTCACACACGCCGTTGTTCAAATGGAAGAAAAGGCAAAACCGTTTACAGCCACCCTTTGCTTGTTGGTTTCGAACGCCTAAACAAACCGAGAAAGGTCCACGTTCCCTTTTTTCCGCGACATAATGTTGCTTATTGTTTTCCACCCCTGGAGTGTGTGTTTGAACCCTGCGTCCATTCAACCCCCCCGTGGCTTTCCGTCTCTTCCACAGCGTCCAACACTTATCCTTGTTTTTATTTAACACCGTCAGAAACGAAGACGCAGGCCAACACGCGCCCGAAGCGCCCGTTTAACGAACTACTCCATAAAACCAACCCCTTATCCCAATAAAACCACACATAACCGCACACAAAGGGGGAGGCCACGCTCCCCAATTGCCCCGGAGGGAAGATGTAAAAAATCTCCCGCCACTCGCTTGCACTCTTACGTCGGCGGCACGAAACAAAAATAAATAAACCCGTTTCCGAACCACAAACATACGATTATGGAAGTTGCACCGAACCCATCCTGAGAGCGTTCCCTCATTGACTACCACCATTTTTTTTTTTTTGTTTTGTTTAACTCGAACACCTGGATCGGACATTACGTAACCGAAGAGAGGAGAAAAAGACGAAAACCAATGCCCCCAAAATAGTCGGAAAGGGTAAATGCCAATAATCACGATTGAATATAACAAATTTCACCGAACGGAAAGGAAAACCGTTTTACTTAGCTCGGCTTTTGGGGGGGCACAGGAATAAATGCACGAATTAAGTGAAATAAATAATGCTCTAACATGATGTTTAGTATCCAATAGTCGATGCTGTATTTACGTGTAACACACCACCGAATGACTTGCGAAACAGTTTACCATTTATTATTGCTACAAGGTGCACAATTTGCATTTAATTTGTGAATGGGAAAAGCGTTGCGCCGCAGTTTGCTGCATCCATAAAGCATATTCGAAAGTAAACGATGACTTGTGCTTACTATTCCGAAGCAAGTAACACGTTGCTGCATATTTTGCCACGAATGCAGATGCATCGTGGAATGAATTCCCATCGTACTCGAGCTTCCCGTTTGGTGCTGAATTTCCCAAAAAAAAACGAAGGAAAACCAACTAAACACCGCGCGGGTCGACAATGTTCTTCCGATATTCCACCGAAAAGGATAATGGTATGATCGTAATAAATTCTCATTTAGCATTACCCTCCCGCGGTGGTGCCCGCACGCATACCAATGTCGAAAACATGCTACCCTTGCTGGCCCGGGGCTGGCAAACCCCCTAGGGTGGCATTCATTTGCATAGCTCCTGGAGCATCCGATGGAGAGAACTTTCTTCGTCCCACATAAACCGCAGTACACGGTCGTGGATGGCTTTACGTATGCGTGCGGCCTTGGGCGAGAATAGAACAAACGGGCGACACAAACATGGTGTTTAACATGCTGCCAATGTTAGTGTAAAAATGGGAACGCGGTAACCGTTTGCGGTTGCCTCTCTTTGGCCGTTTTCAAATCGCGATTTGGTGCAAGGATGACGATATTTTTCGCCCAACTAAGCTCGCATGATCCTGAGGCTCCTCCATGGCTTGAAGAATGCGTCGTAATTCACTGGATTACTAAGGACACCGGTACCGGAAAATCTCTCCGCAACTAACGAGCCATGGCATTGGGGAGAGAGCACTTATCATTCGTATGCTATCGCCTCTAATGGCAATGGTTCCGCATGTTTTCTTTACTCTAAGTGAGGAAAAAAACAGTGAGTGAGGTGATGACAAATCTTCGGCCTACACAAACATAGAATGCTTACACTTCAAACAAATTACATAAACCATAGATAAATGAAGTTGTCAGAACATTTCCTCGGCATTTCCTAGAGGCGTTATACCGCAAAACGATATGAAATGTTCCCGGAATGGATGTGCGCAGCGTTTCATACAAACGATTTCCCAGAAGCCACCATTTCCGCGGTATTGTCAACGGTACCATTTCTCGATAACATTTTCCGGGCGCCATATTTTATTCCTTTCCAGCGTGACATAATTTGAACGGAGGAATTTGAAACATATCCTTATCTACAGATATTCGTGGTATTTATGCGAAAGGAAATACTCCCGGCATACCGCAGCAATTTTTGCGAGTCTATTGAAAACAAAAATGTATAGAATGTCTTCTATATAACTCTCACAATTGCCCACGCGATTTTTCTAGGGAAACCTTCCAACCATCTGCGTCACTGCGCTTGTACGATAGACGATGCAATCAATGCGTGGAAAAACATTCTTTTATCAACGCTTTCAACATCAACGAACAGAAATTGTACACAGTTTCGATCACTGGAAGTGGAAAGTACTTTGTGAGGATTTCTTTTTCCTATTTTAACTAAGAAATACAATTAGATCTGATAACATTTTTTCTGTTCGTGAAAAAATTTGTTACGAAATCATGTAATCATTGGTAAGAGTTTCACTTGAAATTTAATATAATTTAACATTCAATTTCTCAAACCTAAACACGAGCATTTTAACCTTTAGAACATCTCCGCACCCACAAACACATAATGATCGTTGGATTGTGGATTGCCACAGCTATCATAGCACTGCCCTGTCCGATTTAACGAGTCCTCGCCGAAAACTGACCACCAAGGGTCGGCCGGCGCCGTAAACACCAGCGGAATCATTCCCATAAATACCCGGCCCTCAGCATAATTTGATGCTGGGGCTCGAAAATCGCTGCCCGGGTGGAGGCTGCCGAAAAATGAAAGCCGTTTTATAGAGCCTCCAATAAAATGGGCAGAACGAATAGAGTTCATGTTCGGTGGAAAAAAGGGTAAAGATACACAGATTCCGCCAAACAGTCGGTTATGGAAAAATTACAAACAAAACTAAGCCAATGGTAGTGCAGAAATCATTCGTCGATTCGATTTTCTTGAAGAAAGTCAACAATTTATCAGCTGCTGTTGCATAACGAAGGGATTTTATTGGAAGAGGAGTTTTCGAATTATGATTTTCATTTAGATTAAACTAAATTTTAAAATATGAAATCTGCCTTCATCGGCTGAAGTCGCAAGCAAACCCGTTTTTTCCGTTACGACCTGTTCCTGCCTGGCTGATGGCAGTTTGAAGTGTCGCAAAGGGGTTTTCGTAGACGAGCGCTAAAGTTTAGTGTAACCCATAAACTCCGGCGGAACTGTTTTATTTCCCAGTTTCCGAATGTGTCCGAGCTAGACCGGGAGGGGTTTCGTTCCAATTGCGTTTTGTGGAGAGTAGTAACATAAAGTTTATGCTTATCATTAAGCGGCGTCTCCCAACGCACATACGAACCCACACATACACATAAACACGGGCCAGCAGCCGGGAAAAAGAATCATTCTCGTTAGCCTTATATTGCTCCGGTGAGGGTTGGAAAATCCGAGCAGCAGTCGGGCAGTAATCGAAACCGGAAAACACCCCCCCAAAGCGTAACCCTTCACGAGTGTGTGTTGCCTATTGTTTTCCGTGTTTTTATCGGCCCCAGTAGGTCGTTGGTAGGATAATGGTTTTTGGCTGCCGGCAATAGTGTCGTAAAGGATTTTTAACGATCGCCAAACGATCAAGCGGTGGAAGTAAAACATCGATTTCAATTTGCATCACAGCCGCACCATCTAATTTTCTCCCGTTTTTGTTTGAGGGAAAATCCTTTCGGTTGATTCAACCGCGCGGACGAATTTCCAATCCAAGGCCACAGCACTTACCGATCAGTAGCGCCGCAAGAACGAACGCATTCCGCTGCCAAGATGAAGCTGCCATCGTGCCGTGGTGTGTTTTGTCTCGTCGAGTGTCTGTCTCCGGGACGGGGTCTAGTTTTGTCGTAGAAAGCTGGCGCAGCCTTTCGTTTTCGCAAAGGGCACTGTCTCGACCAAACCTCCTCCTCCTTCTCTTCCTTTCTTCCACCAGCACGCTTCTTGGCCGCAGAGGGTTTGTCGGTTCGTTCGCTTTAGTTTTCCCGCACCGTCAGCACCGAGATTTCACTAGCCGATATCTAAGACTGGTCGCGCAAAATGTGCGGTTCACTTTCTTTTATTTTTAATGCTTTCTTCTTTTTTGCCTTTTTTTATTTGACGTTGCTAATATTCAAACGGGTTTCCAACTGCACTTGCACTTTTCACTTTTATCCACTCCACTTGCATCCGATTCGAGGAGCGGGTTTTGCTGCTTGCTAATTTCAATTCGAGAAAAGTTTCTCCATTAGATTATTTTGTTCAGATTAACTCCCGACAACCGTCGCGGTGGGTTTGTAATTTTCACAAGTGCAACGTCAGTGGTTTATTTTTTTTTTTGTTCAGGTGTTTCAATGAAAACAGTTCACGGTTCAAGAGCCCCTTTATCTACTTGTTTATCAAAATGGACTTTTGGGGAAAGGAAAAATTATCTCAATCTTTTCTTCTCATCCGTTCTAGCAAAACGATATTTTTATACAAAAAAAGGTGAATTTAAAACATAACCATGGCTAGCAAAGTTAGCGATAATTCATCACTTCAATCTGCTGTTATAACATTGAAAGGGAAACCGCAAAACCACACGAATCAGAAGAGTGTGAAAATACGATAATTCATTCTTCCACGCCGTTGTGGTTTGCAGTCGATAAGCATTCATGTATGGTTCAACATCGCATGCATAATCCGCCTGTTTGGGCACGATTCCACCCCCCTCTCTCAACCTTTGATCGTTTATCAGTAACGTTCGATCGTGGTTGCTCTTTAAATACCGCTGCTTCCTTCCGGTTGAGTAACTCTTTTAAGATTGTTTAAGATTCCAAAAGTGGGTAGCTTTATTTTTTTCTGTTTGTGTTTTCATTAGAGTGACTGTACTTTAATTAATATTTGTCGTTTATCTCCTTCAATCTAAATTGTTTTGATTGCCATCCAAATACTATTAATAATTAATAATATCATTTAACCGCCTTTACTATACAATATTTGTTTCACTGTGGTGTGGAAATCCACCTTCATTGCCTGCGCAGTGTCCAGGTCGCTAGCAATATAATGTCACAAACAACCGGCTTAACATCAACCCTCAGTCAAGTGTGATTTCCCACACGTTGTCCATCTCTTTCGACGACCCAACCGGAACCGTCTGCACACGCAAGGGAGCCGAGGATTTTTCTCCGGCCAATTGACCGACCGTGTGTCTGAGTGTGTTTTTGGTGTTTGCGCCATCCGTTCGCTCGGTTGGCGACAATCCGATTACACCGACGACAAAGAAGCTTGCCCGGAAAGGGCTTAGGGTGAGATTTTTGGACATTTTCCACACGCCACGACATTTTAAAACGTTGGGTTGGGTTTCCTTGCAGCCGAGATTAATCACAGCAGAGGGTCACTCTTCCCACGGAGGGATGGGGGAGAAACGGTCTTAGGTCCACTGGGGAAGTAAAGCAACCTGCGGCAACCTACGAAGTCTAATCCCACATTTCGGACGGCATGTTATTGCGCTCGCAAACCATCATGGGTGATTTTTAAACCCACATAAACACGAGAGGAAGAAAAAAAGGGAAAGGAATAAGGCACACAACAACACAGGTCGTGATCTTCCGCAGAACCTTCCTCCCCGGAGCAGAAGTCCTCAAGCGGACACAAGAAAAGTACACTAGAACGGCCAGATGTTTAGTAGGGACACTTAAAAGTACACAAGTCACCAACACGGTGGGAATTGTAGTGGAGTTGCAAATCCTGGAACAACGAACGCGCACGAATCGCCGCAGACGAACCGATGTTTGTCGCTGGAGTGGCCAAAATGAACTGACGATCGGGTCCAACCGCAAGACAAGTTTACGGCCACCGACTGCGCCGACGACGACGAATACTCACGCCAGTCTGCGTCACGCTTGCTCTCGCTGTTCCAGCGTCTTCCGTCTCCCGCTGAGGCCGATCTCGAACCAGGCTCCCCCCGGTGCATGCAGCTTTACTTTGTCCCGCAGGGGGAACGTTGTCTACAACATTTAAAGGACAGCAGGCAAGAGAGAGGTGGTAAGACAGACAGATTGAGACGGAGACGAACCGCAAACCGTCGGTCGACGCAAAGTGAGCTGCATGGCGCGTCCGGCGCAGTTCTTCGCGATCGGCTTTTGAGCTTCCTTCTCGCTTGTACAAGGGCCCCGGTGTCTGCGTCTCCTTTCAGGCACCGGTTTGCACACGCTGTTACCTTTCCCATCCCTAAAGGCAAACATTCATTTATTTCTTGCCCCCGGTTGCAACTTCTTCCCGGGCTCGATCGTGGCCGATCTCAAAACCGATCACCATCATTAACTGCTGCCCGCCAGAGCCTACGGCAGCCACCCCGAGCGTTGCAGAAGCCACCGACCCGACCGATGACACCAATGACCGTGGTGACATTTTTCCACCGACGAAAAACCGCCACCATGCATGGCACAGTTTGCCACCGTTGCACAGTGGCTTAGTCGGAGGCCGTTCTCATTATTTTTTTTTGGGAATTTGATTAAAAATATTAGTCTCCTCTTTAGCACATAAATGTATGTAATACATGCACCTAATGTGCATCATTTCATTAATCTCATGTGAGATTAAAGGCACGACCACGTCACAAGTGGATCGTGACTCGAGAACTACATATCAGGAAGCGTTAATTCTAGCACCAACCTAGAGACCTCAGATGAGAGGATTTGCTAGCTAGAAGTATAAAAAAAACGTTTAGCAAGCCCAACACCCGGGATTTCGATCTCAACATGAATTCACCACTTGAAGAGACAATATCCTTAAAACGCGTGTACTAAATATATTCTGACGATATCCTGGACCTTCTGCACCAAACGATTGTTAAAATGTCAAAACCCAAAATCCACCCCTCCGAGCCACTGTGCGTTGCTCCCGCACGATTCCAGAAGGACGGATGAACCTGCGCCAGCGAAGGCGCACGCGCGCGCGCGCTCTCTTCGGCTATTGCGTAATGGCGTGGTTTTTCGCAGCCGTTTTCGAGGTGGCCAAATAAAGGCGCCCTCAATCCCAACAAACAGCTCGCGGCTGCGCGTTTCCCTTCTCCACCGCTCGCGCGTGCGGTGAAAGCGAGAGTGATGACGTTTCGATTCCCGCACGATCAGCGAACGTACGCAAATCTGCGGATCGCAGCATCCCCGCCGAGAAGGTGGTTTACTCCATCCTAGGTGCGAAGGTCCGCCGCTGCTGGTTCGTGATGGAATCCGCTAATTTTTGCCCGTAGAATCGGATGATGGATAAGTGTGAAAAGCAAACGTAAACAACCATACGGCGTTGAACCGGGGATGCAATCTTACTCAAATGCGATAAAATAGAAAACAAAAAAAAACGTTAAAAGGATTGACGAAAACCAGAAGCTTACCGATATCAAAGCTGCGCTTCACCTGTGAGTAAAATCAAACTCCTAATCGGAAGACACCAAACGGCGTCGAAAAAGGGCTTCCTTTTTCGAGTCAAACACGTTTTGCCAACTTTTGCTACAGTAGGCCGGGATTTTTTGACGTTTGCTCCCCATGGAAACCATGATCCACTGTTATTATTATTACTGCTCCGCGCTGCTGCTGCTGCTGCTGCTTATTTCCCATTTACAGGCTGCACGGCAACTTTACCAGCCTGGCAGCAGAAGGAGGGTCTGGTATTTACGGACCTCGGGACCCCTCCGTCGGTGGTGGCGGCCGGGTTGGCTGCTGTCGGGTTGTGTAACGAGCCGCCTTGCGCGGTGCGTTTAAGGCGGGATGGGTTGGTGCGATCCCTTTCGAGACGCTTCCACTGGCCGGCGCCGACGCGCCGTTTTCGAGTGCACATTTGCCGATGCTCTTTATTTATGTAATAACAATAAAATAATCAATTTGTTGCGTTTCGGCCGGCCCGTCATGACCCTTTCTCCCAGAGCGTGCAGGTTCGTGTGTGATCTCATCTGCTAATGCAGATTTCTATTGCTTCAATTAAATTATGTGCAATGCATGAAAATGCATTTGGAAACACAACTACACAACCCTGCAGTGCATTCGCTCGTAACCGACCGGTTGGCGCAAAACTCTCTCACCCCGCGAGGTCGGCGATGCTCCGCTCCGGTTGGTGTGATGCCTTTATGATGGGTTTTAGGTTGATTTTCATTTCACCGCAACCCTACCCCACCCCCCCGCACCACACTCGAATCATCAGCATCAGCTCGGTACGGTTTCCGCCACCGCGACATAAGACGGCGAAAATTATATAACTCCGTTTAGCCGCTCGAACTCGAAACGAATGACGATCCCATCATAATCAGCGCCAGCGCGGTGAAACCCGGCTGACATTTAAAACCATTCCTTTCCCCCCCACACGGGATGGCGGCAAGGCGCCCGTCAGATAGGGAGCGGTTGTTGCCGGTGCCCGGAGGCGCACGGTCGTCGGATGTGGGAAAATTCCAGTTCGCCAGAACCCAATCGAAAGCGGCGTCCGATGGAACCATTTTTCATTCTCTTCATTGCGATGCGTTTGCCTTTGCTCTGGTGTGTGTTGTACGTGTGTATGTGAACGGCCGAGAACGAGCGACATTCGCCGATAAATATCAAGGACTGAACGAGAGACTTCAACAAGCGACGAACTCGTCGTCGTCGTCGTTATGCTAGACGGGGTTGAATACATAGTCGGAAATTGCGGCGAGGCACCGGGCAATGCGGTCCCTTTGGGGGGGGGGGGCAGGGGTGGTTTGTAAGTAAGTGCATCTTTTGCCACTGGTTCTCCGTGTACACCGTGTGACCTTGAACGACACACACGAGAGAAACTTGTGCAACCTGTTGGCCGGCTTCTTGGATTCCGACCATCTCGCCCAAGCTGTTCCTGAGGACGAATGCTGTAGAAGCAGAATGGCATCTGAGAATGGGACGATTGAAACTGCTAATAACTAATGAAACGAAAACCAATCTCCGGATCAGAATTGCTATTTTGCGCCATTTAGATATTTGTCCCTTTGCCTTTTTATGATCGATAATGGTTTCTTTGTTAATTTACTTCCTTTATGGTAATGTAGATGGCAAGAACATTTTATTTTCTTGATGAAAATGAAATAAATTAATTAAAAACGGTGATTTGAATTTTTGAAGTCTTACTTAAATAATTATGACTGGTAAAGAGCCGTATGATCGGAAGAGTTATGCTGTTATTGTAATATCAAATACAACTTGTTAGATAAAAATTAAAGACCCTTCTTAGCTGCCCTTTCACAGGCTTCCCATCATTCTCGCTATATTTAGTTCGATTAATTTGTCCTTTTCTTCTTCGTCAAATTTTTCGAGATTAAAACCCAAAAAACACATTTCTCGCAAATTCAAAAAAGAAAACCGCAAAACAAACTTATGTTTAAAAACCTTAAAACCATCTGTGCGTGTTTTACGGCAAATAAACAAATCGTCACCCCTGATAAGATCATCGAATAAAAAACACATGTTATGGTAGTAATGGTCAACCAAAAAGTGACGTCACATTTTCCCGCGAGTTTTAACACGCGGTGATCTAACCACCGGATAAACCGGCTTCGCATTCACCCCAGCAAAAGGCCAGCAAAAACAACTGCCATCTAGGGACCTCAACTTGGTAGCGTTACTGCATTACGAAGTTGCTTAACCGATACGAGTAATTAACGGTCCTCATTAGGCCTATCAGTTCGGTCAACATTGTTGTGTTGAACCTAAACTGTCCCTTTTCGTTGCGTATGAATATGCGAAAGATAATGCATCTGGCTAACGTATAATTATCGATAATTTTTAAACATCAGTAATTGTGCTCTTCCATACGAAACCTATCTATTGCTTTCCATGTTTCTGTTTCGACAATCGTTTTGCTGCTTGAAACATCGAAACATACCCACATCAATCACACAATCCTGTGTCTTTGTGTTTAATCATTACCGGCAAACACTGTCAATGCAGTTCAACCACAGCCCTTTTCTAGCGTTTCTTCCAACGACACAAAGCTAATAATACCCATTGCCATTCGCTTAACGCCAGCCATTTGGTTCCGTAAATTTGAACACCGATCATTATGCTCTCTTTCACTGCGATTCGTTTCACTCCCGATACGAGCATCATCATTATGACACGGTTGCGCCTTTCGTTCCTAATCTCATCAATCCGTTATGCCGCTCCAACAACTGGTAGTCATTTAGCAACTCTCGGGTCGGTTCGGCCACACTGCGGTGTCCACCCATTGTGCACGCCAGCTACGGCCTTTCGCTCGTCACGTGTTTTTCCCCAACGCTCACGTTTCACTAAAGATCGGACGCTCGGTTTTTTGCTCGACGAATGATAGATTAGTTCCATCTGCCTTCAGCAGCCCCCCGGTGGGGCCCGAAACTCGGTTCCAACGTGAGGGGCAAGTTCAATGACTTGGTACAACCCCTCGTAATGTTGACTACTGGAAGCATAAACATGGTAGGTCCAGCCGATGGGAGGACAGAGCGAGGATGAGGATCGATAATTGTACGCCTGGTGCATTCGAAACGCAACCAAAAACGCATTAAACAATCATCGATCAATAGTGTCTCCGTGACATCAGCGATGCATTGGTTTTGCATATCTGTCATATATTCTCCCGTCTTTGGACCGAATCGAAAACTGGCGAATTATTTGTGTACATAAATTATTCATTACCACTCGCAGACATGTCTCTTTCTCTTCGGGTAACTTTCCACACAGTCGAGGGTACTCTATAGACACGGTATGACTCATGCTCAGGAGGTGTTTTTGATTTTTTCCATCGCTGAAATGTGTATACAGACTAAAAAAAATTAATAATATAACTTTTCTTTCAAATTGAACTTTCTCATTCAACATTCAGAGCATTCGTAGTTTATTGAGTTTTTTTTTAATCTTTTGCGTTACTTGAAGGTCTTGCACCACTTGGAGGAAAGAAAACTTTCATGAGTCCAATGAGCCCATTGCTTACACATCTTCTTGATGTGGGTCATGCCTGCCTGTTAAGGGCTTACGAGACTTGTTTCCCTGTTGTACGTGGATAGTCAGTCCTCTCGTACAGGGGAGGGTCCGGTCTCGGTTGGGATTCGAACCCACGCCGTCGAGGTGGTGAGCCCCGGCGCTCATGGGCCGATTTTTCTAACCGGCGCTACCGCTCGACTGTCGCGGACCCCCATTGCTTACACATGTAACCGTTAATTATCCTAAAGACTGTGGTGCTAACCTATCGGAGACGATTTTTTTTCCTTTTTTATCATCTGTACAAAATATGAGTGCAAAGTTACTGAAGTACAATCGATCGTTGTGGACGCTGTGGACCGAAATCTCGATGTTAAGAGCATTATGATTAACGTTTTCATCCTTATTGCGAACGTAGGAAAGCCAGTATCTAATTTACAATTGATTCCACTGCACAAAAAATTGGGAAACAAAAATTGATTTGTTTCTTATGAGTAACGTTTCTTCTCAACCGGTCCATCTTGAATTAGATCTGTTGATTAATCAAATTCTAGCAGAGTACCTTTTCATGTTTAAATCAGTGGGAACTTACCAAGTTTTCATGTGTTACATGCAAATACATTTTTGTTATATAAACTGACGGCTTTTCAAACGCCAATACAAAGTTGGCATAGTTTAGTACGGCATTGATGTTTAATGATCGCCGCAAAAACGGTTCTAATGTTGTTACTGCCCGAAATCTACACGGAAGGGCAACTGGAAGATGCTCCAACCCATAGTTGATGGAATTAAAAATAAAAGGGCAATATGGGAGCAATCGTCACAACAACGTTTAAACGTTGCACGTTTTCTTATCTGCTCGCTGTAAAATATCTGTGCTTTGTTTAAAAATAAAACCGATAACCGTCTAGAACTCGCGACGATGATACTTATCTGGATCGAAATAGGAGGTGACGACGACACGATCGCTAAACTTTCGACCGGTCAGTGCCTGTTGGGCCTTCTGACAATCGACGATCGAGTTGAACTCGACAAACACCTTGCCGCAGCCCGGCACGTCCACACCCTCGATGGGTCGTGGAATTTCTACGCTTCGCACCACCCCATACTTGTTGCACTCCTCCCGAATGTCCTCGAGGATGTCCTCGTACTCTTCCTCGTCCTTCAGCTCGTCCGGCGTGACCATGTTCAGCAGGCAGAGCACCTCCGTCGGAGGACCGGAGGAGCCGACCAGCGAAAGACCCGGTACCTGTTGTGAAAACGAAAAACAAAAACTCGCTTAAGTGAGGAAAGTCATTCGGAAGAAGCAAATTTCTTACCTGAATCTGAACCGGTGCTACGACGGCCGCATTCGAGTTCTTTGCTCCGACGCTGGCACGTTGAACGATCAGCTTTTTATCGCCGAGCTGCATACCGTTCAAGCCAGCGATTGCCTGAAAGAGATCGCGATTGATTGTGGGAAGAGACGAAAAAAACCATTAATAATTGTAACGTCCCGCATTTTCGCGGCATCCTACCTGATCGGTTGTCGGGTACTCGACGTACTCGGCAAAGGCGTAACCTTTGCCCAGACCGGTTGCGGCGTCCTTGACCAGATTGAACGCTTTCAGTTGTCCGAACGAAAGCAGCAATTCCTTAACCTGTTTGTGAGACAATGCCGCGCCAAGCGACGCGTTTTGTTCCATAGCAAGGAGTGACATTAACGGGAGCGGAAGGATTCGTCAGGGGGGATACATTTGGAGGGATTATTTGTTTTGTGGTGCGGGAAAGGGAAGGATGAAGCAGAAGAGAAAACAGATTCACATATTAATGTTATTTCTACGAACATACGCGTTGCAAGACTTTGGCTTTACACGATGAAGGCGAACCACGAACGCGGAAGTGGAAAAGTAGGACGAACGCGCATTTGCAAACTAGAAAAATTATTTTTGCTTTGCTCTATCCAAAATACAACACGACAGCGCGAAGTTTCTATGGTCTTTGTAAAGATAGATTGTAGCACAAATGCGCACGTTAACTTTTGCGGAAATGAAAAGAAAGATTAAGTGAGTAATTGAAAAGTAACATCTACAGACAACGGTGTGAAAAACTTGTTAGTTGACGCGAACATTCAAATCGAACGTAGTTTTAAACCCCCTGTTTCAGACAAGCTACCCGATACTTTTTCCCTACCATAGACTCGTTGAAATATTAATCATTATCCTTCAAAACTCTATTTTACTGGACACACGATTATTAGCGATTATTATCTTTCTCAAACAGAATCGACACAGGTTCTGCTGTTTTGCTGAAATGCACTTGCCTTGTGGCCACGCCGGGAACATGTCCCTGCAACATTAAAGCCTGCCGGAGCGACACCCAACGACACCCACTCTTCTCTCTCTTTCACGACATTTAATGCGTCTTTTTCTGCCCCTTTAAATCGATTAGATTTGTTCAGCTGAAAATTGCAACATTATGCAGGTTGTTGATGTTTGTTCTCTGTGCTAATCGAATGTTCCAATAATGATTTTTTGACTTTTCTATTACTACGTTGCCTGCAAAACAAGACAGGTGAACCATCCCTAGAAAAAATAAAGAAAGGGCACTTGTCCGCCCCGTCCACCATGCGAGCCAACAGTAAATTCGCTTCTGCTGAAACTGAAACGCAAGTGTATGAGCGCAAGGAAAAGGCGACCAATATCGATAGCGCATGGTCCGCAAACCGAAGTCGAGTATGTTGGAGGAAGGATGTAAAGAAAGAGAGAGAAGAGAGAGAAAATGGATCAGTAAAGGTTGAAAAGCTATTCTGTACTTGCAACGAATGCAGTCGTGCAATCTGTCGAAATGCACCGTCCGCGGGTCGCAAAAGCTAGATCACTGTCGGAGATGAGAAAAAGGGTAACGAAATGCAAAGATGCGACTGAAAGAAAAAATTACAAATCCTGCAAAGTGTTCTCTAAGGGAAGAGAGAAAAGAAAATATAACAGGAAACAAATACGAGCGACGAGTTTCCATCGGATGGATGAAATTAGTAGCTAAAACCCGGACACTGAAATCGAAAAAGGAAACGAACGGTGCCGAGCATTAGAGCACCTCACTCTACCGGCCTAGGATTACCGGATTGACAGGTCCGGCCGCTTAGAGGCTAATGAGTAAGAAAGATAGGATGGTGCTGCCTGAAAATGCTATGAATGCGAAATAACAAAACAAAACCAACAAGTCTATCCAGAGTCCACCAACTTGTAACCCGATACTAACTCTGGCTTCGGTCGTTTAAACTGGGCATGGTCTAGTTGACTGTGCACCTTGCTGAAAAGAGTGCATGGAAATGATCCCGGCTAGAAATGCTGCGGAAAAGACGTAGGAGCAGGAGAAGGAAAAGAAACCGATGCCATACCGGTCACCTTCGCCGGTTGCTGTGAAAAATGGGATGTAAAACAGATCCGGCATCCAGTGGCCCGTGTCTTTGTACCTGCGTGTGTGTGTTTGCTAGTAAAAATTGACCTAAGAAGAGTTGTAATGCACCTGGAAAAAACTAATTTACCGTCCGGGGTTTCTCGTGGAAATCGTTCTCCATTCGACCAGTGCGATGCAGTACTGTAGCTGAATAGGAAAAGAGCATCTAGTTTAAACGCTTTCCTTCGAGCACTGGGAGGGCAAGCGGTCTTAAAAGTCATAAAGGCGCATCGGCAAAGTGTCAACGATGTGGCGCATAAAGATTTTAAAATTCCTTTCTCTCGACGATCGAACAAACGAAGGGCAAAATAAATTGTTCAACTTGTCGTTTAGGTCACGCACTTTCTTTTTCAACTGCAACTCATGGGCGGGCGAACGGATGAGCGCTAGGCTAAGAGGATAAGGATGAGAATCGTAACGATGGTACAATGATCACGGTGTCACAAGTACCTAAGAAAGGGAGCGACTTCCATGCATGCAATCGCTTCTAACGCATTCCGTGTCCACATAGACATCATCGCTTTCTGAACTAGATTTCTTTGGATTACGTCCTGTTTTGATTTCAAAGCCTGCTACAAAGTTAGAGCATCTCAGCCCGCTGCCAATGGTTGGGCAAAGGCAGCGAAGCAGCCGTTTCCGAGCAACACTTACCTGATCTTCGTTCAAATAGTTTGGCAAACCGCCGATAAAGATCTTGTGCGGCGAGTCCGGTACGACCGTGCTTATAACTCCGGAGAATTTTTCTAAAACAGAATAGGCGAATACAGTGAGTGTTAAACATAATCACATTATGTGTTGAATAAAGCAGCTTTCTACTTACCCGGTACGTTAACTGTTGCGTTGTCCGTCATTCCCGGCATGGGCTGGTAATCATGAGGACGGCGTATCTTCAAACTTTGTCCCTTAAAGTTAATGCTATCGAAAGCCATCGCCTGAGTGGTTTCGTCGATGGAACGAAACTCGAGGAAAGCAAAGTTTTTGTCCAAATTTATCTGACAGGCGAGCACTGGATTGCCCGCGGCCTGCGCCAACCCCGACAGATGCATCTGCTGATTGAAGAACTCCATCATTTCCTCCTCCGTCACGCCGAACGGGATGTTACCGACGTACAATCGGCGCGCCTGACGCGTAATGGTGGACCCTACGACGGGCACCGCAGCTTGCGGTGTGTCGGCTACGATGTTGGCCGGAATCTGCCCCGCGGCCTGCATGGCTTTGTACTGTAGTGGCGTTATGTGCTCGAAGCCCGGTGGCGGAACGTCCCAGTATAGGGAAGGCTTGCGCCTACGCGAACGATGCTTTCTGTATGGCGACCGTGAACGCGATCTCCTCCGGTCACGGCTACGTGAATTGCTCCGGCGTCTTTCCCTGGACCGTGACCTATGACGACCACCGCCACCGCCGCCACCGCCACCTCCGCCTCCTCCACCCCCACCGCCACCACCGCGTCCGCCACCACCACCACCACGGTACTCTCGATCACGATCAGCTGCAACAGTAGGGAAAAACATCACACTTCGATCATCTTCATCGGCTTTACCCCGAGGGGTAGCGCTACCGCCATATTGCTATTATGAACAAATGGCATCACCCGGCGGAAGGAACTTTTCACCACGAAATACTTACACATGCTTCTGTCTAAATGACCACAAACAACTTGTTAAGGAACCACCTCCGTTATTTCGCTTTTTTATTTATAATTTACGTGCTTACTGGCTTGTTTTCAGTGAAAAGATGCCGTATTTTGCGGCAGTACAAAGCACGCAGGCAAGTCAAGGATCCTGTAAATTAGTGTTGGCAGAATCGAGACTCGGAAGATTCGAAGATTCGATCCCTAGACGGATTCTAAAGATTCGAATCCCATTTGACGGATTCTAAGGATTCGAATCCCATCTGACAGATTCTAAAGATTTGGATCCCATTTGACGGATTCTAAGATTTAATTCGATTAGGATTCTAATCAGATTTGATTGGTTTGGGACTCGATTTGATGCGATTCTGACTTGATACTAAACTGTTTGAATCGACTCACAATGATTTGAGTCGAATTAGTCACATAACGAGTCGATCTAGAGACAATGTAATTGATTTAAGTTTACCCAAATCGAACGCTGGGTAGAATGTTTGTACCAAAGCACGCAGGCAAGTCAAGGATCCTGTAAATGTCACAAAGCAGAGCGTTGCGAGTGTCAGCGGTATGTCGAAATTATGACACTTGTGAAAAATGCATCAAACTCGACAGAGCCATTTCATGAACGAATTTCGAATAATTACATTAATTCCGTAGTCATGAAACACCAAATAATGTTACTAGTGAATTTTTGTGTTCTGCCACAGTCAAAAATTTACTCTGCTTTGCGCATATAAACGCCAGTTCAGAAGCACAATTTCAACAATCGACTAGCGATGTGAACATCACAACCTGGTGTTATAAATTCCAGGCGAGTTTTGACAACCAGGTTACCTTACTAGCGAATTCAGTTGATGTTGGAATTCGCCAGTGTTCACCTCGTTATGTGACTAATTCGACTCAAATCATTGTGAGTCGATTCAAACAGTTTACGATCAAGTCACAATCGAATCAAATCGAGTCCCAAACCAATCAAATCTGATTCGAATCCTAATTGAATCAAATCTTTAGAATCCGTCAAATGGGATTCGAATCTGTAGATCCGTCAAATGGGATTCGAATCCTTAGAACCCGTCTAGGGATCGAATCTTCGAATCTTCCGAGTCCCGATTCTGCCAACACTATTCGCCAGTGTTCGCCAGTGTAGTGCGAAGCGTCCGTGCGCTCTGTTCTGCGTTCGGTGGTGTCAGGCGTTTTGGCGTGCGAAAAACTTTTCAGGAAAAAGGTTTTTGCCTCGCTCGTCCCATATTTTCAGTGCTCCATTGCGCACGGCTAGCGGCATGCACTGAGCTGTAGGAAAGAAAAAGTCCCAAGAAGAAACGTGCATCGTCGTTCGCAAAGAAACGGGTGAAATGGCTGAGCAAAAGTGTCAAGTGAGTGAAAAGTGAAGAAACCAAAGCAGCATAAATATAAGCTCACAAAAGTACAGGGGCAATACACGGTACGGGTTTGCGGATATCGTTAGTGGATTTATATAAATGTTCAGCTACGTGCGGAAATCAGGAAATCCACTGAAAATCTGCCAAATATGCTACTTCTCGAACCCTGGACGGGTTCTGCACAAATCCTTCCTAGGGGTCTACGGGATGCAAAGTTGTGCTCAAAGTTGACATGGAATTACATCGTACTACGATAAAATGTTGATTCAAAAGCTGCAGTAGCTGTAAAATCGACACGGCCAGTGCAGTGAATGTATGTAGTTTGTGGGTGAAGTTATTTCACGACGGCGCACACGTACGGGCACATCGACCGACCTTTTCCACGCATCTTGCAACCTCCACCACCTCCAAGGTGGGGATCTGTTGATTGAGACGGCAGAAAATAATGGGGTAAAACGGGGAGCAAAATGCCAGAATAAGTTTAAAGGGCCAACGTGTGCACGCGCACACCGTGCGCTCCGGAAACGCGAATACCGTTGCCGAACAGTGCGTGCGTGCGTGAAGATTTGAGTGTTTGGTCACACACAAGATTGAGCAGGAAAATTTTGCTGCCAACGAATTTCCACCATCATCCTGTGCGTGCGTGTGTACGCACGCGTGTGTGCGCAAGGTTTCCCGAGTGTGAGAGTGTGTCTGTGCGTACGTGTACGGTGGGTGGGAGCTGCAAGGTGATGGAAATGTGCAAGAATGCAGCAAGAGGATCTAGCAAAGTTGAGCTGCTGGATGGAAAAACGGCGAAGAGAACGAGAGAAGACACGTCAAAGGAGTCAATTGACCGCCGATGAAAAACCCCGTGTCCTCGTGACTATGAATGTGTGTGTATGTGTGTGCGTGTCCCGAGAGAGGGAGAGAAATGAAAATTGTTCAGGGATAAGGCAAAAGAAAAACCACCTGAACCTGAAAAGAAAAGTACCTCAATAAGGGTGCAGGCAGTGTATTTTTCATCAAGCCCAAGTGTGGTGTGGGAAAACGGGCAACCGAACAAGTGGATGAAAATCACTCCAAGAAAAAAGGACGACACCTTGCGAAAGGGCCATGGAAAATGGCTGGTGACCGCGAGTTGATGAAATGAAAAGTGGTGAATCCCCGACGCCCTCCCCGGGGCTTCTGCTACTATTCTACCCCACTGTTCGTCCAACTCAAGTAGCTCGAGTACCGAAAGCGAGAAAGGAAGCGTGAAAGCTACATCAGGAAAAACCGAAAGCGAGCAAGCGGGAAAGCCAATCGAATGGAAAAACAGCGTACAAGAGAGCGTACCAGGGAGAGCTTGATGCGCGCGCTTATGGCAAGCTTTTTCCGTTCCTGGATATGCGCTCTTATCACAGCTCTCCACCCCCGCATTTCCTTCCGCACCAGCCCCACCGTTTCACATCGGTCCTGTTATCAGGGATTGGGATGTCAGCTGGCAACTTGGCAACCATCGCATAATTATTGCAGAATCGTTGTGCCCCTTATTAAAAGGCAGGAGATGGAAGCCGCACACACTTTCCAACACTTCAGCACTTTTTAAAACAAAAAAAAAACCTAGAGCATGTGCTCAACATGCATGACACGGCATGGATACTGACATCTAGCTACAGATCAACACACAATGCTCGCTATTGTTTGCTAATCATTTTTTCGCTTCCACATAAACCGATGCCTTGGCTGCAGGTTGGAGCAAATGGAAGATGGCGATTCGGGCTAAATTGGCGTGGTTCACTTCAATAGTGTATCACACGAGATAGGAACGTGTGGCACCTTTGAGGATGTTTCTACGTCCATCTTCAACACACGCACCGTTTCCTCACATCATTTGTTGCAAACCCCTAGAGCCCTCTTTCTGTCCACCGATGTGGTACACTTATTTTTCGGGAAGGTGGTTTGACAGTTGCCATACCGGACGAAGCGTGACTAATCAGGGTCTGGAAAATGATAGTTACCTGAAAGTTCCTGCTCTTCTTGCGATTCAAAGATCACCGAAGAGGTTGGGCCTCAATGGCGTAAAAACGAGAGGAAAAGTGTTCTTTTTATAAAAGTGTACACATACTTTTTGTTAGGAGTTTAATGCACATAAAGATTTAAGCGCCAAACTGTTCGCTTCGTACTTTTGTAGACGACGCGACCTCACAGCTCAAGTCTTTGGCATGCCATTTTGTTCCGGCCGTATGGCCCCTTTTTTCGTTGGACAATTAGGCTCATGCGTTATTCTTGCGATGAAGAACAATCTAGTTACCTGTTTAGTAGTTTTCTTCGAGCGTGGATTGCGTGTGCATGTAGTAGTTATCGATGATTTATTGTTTAAATTTCCTTGCAAGGGATAACATCTCCAGCCGTTTACTAGATTTCCGTGGGCCTTAAATTATTTAGACATGGGATAACACTTAAACACAGTCACTTGCACTTCCTATAAATAAATCGCTGAAAATCGGAAAGAAAGTGCGCAACCAAGCCACCGGCTTATATAGGCCACTGGTGTAGCTTTCCGCGTTTTCCGTGCGTGGTCTTGATTCCAGGAGCTTGCTCGAATTGGTGATGGCCCTTCGTTGCCGTTCCATAGTGGCAAGAATACTGGAACTACAGGTTGGATTGGCACAGCTCTTTTACCTTGGTGGTACTGAGTACAAAAATGAACCAATTTTGAGGTTAGAATCGCCGGTTGATACACAGATATGCTAGCAGTATACCTGAAAATTCTTATCAAATAGATTTTCTGATACAAGAATCATATGGCTGGTAGCAATTGATCAAAATATAAGCTGTTTCTATGGATAGAGCAAGCTTAAACAAGTTGATCGCTCCTGTGAACTCCGGGTAGCGGATGTTTACCTATTAAATCGTTCTATGTAATTCGAGCTTAGGATTAACCTTGCATAGGGGCTAAAAAGGTTGTCATTACTTGACACTTTACATTGGGCACAGGATTTAATTTTATATTATTTGCTTTTTTTAACGCAGCAAGTGACTTACTAGTACAACTATCGGTGAAAATCGAGTGGCCATGTACGGCAAACAAACACAGCTGCATCATCTAGCCCTAAATTAGCCACCAAGCAGCTCGACATCAAGCACGGAGCACGTCGAAGCAAAGGCGTTGTAGGAGAAAATTTCAGTGAAAAATAATTCCAACCTGCCATCCGATACCCGCAACACAACCAAGCTACCTACTTCGGACCTCAGACCTCGTCCTGTCGCTTCTCTGGATTCTCCGGGGACTGGGCGAAAAAGGTGAACACTTTGTCCCCACACTCGTCGTCCTTTGCGAAGCGTGCGTGCATCTCTCCGACCGTGCGGGGAAAACATTTCCTCACGATAAAAGAAGGCAGACGAGCGGCGAAAATTCGCGCACGGTGGAGACACGGTGAGGCCAACAAATCGCAGCAAAATGTTTACGGGTACCTTGCGCTTGAAAGTGTGCGAAGCCACCGGGCTGCGACCGACGGACTTTCAAACGCGCCACACGATGACATTCGGCCGGCTCAGCGATCAGCTCATCGATCCGTACGTCTCGATAGACGTCGACGAGAAATTTATAGGTAAGTTAACTTGCTAAGAATTTATCCTGGATTCGTACAAGACCTGACTCATTCTTGCCAATTGAAGGGAAATAGTAAAAGCTTTTAACACCGTTTGTGAACTTCTAAGAATGTTGTTTAATCACAGTAGAGTGGTCGCATCACTTCTAAAATGTTAAAACCTTCCCTTTTGAAGTCGTTCACAAGTTCCTCTATCTTGGGTCATAGGCCAGCCTATATCGCTGGCAGTTTTAAAGTCAAATTACTAGGAGGAAACTTTGCAGCATAGAATTTACCCAAACAAAGATACCTGATTAGATACCCTGTTATCCATGCGTTTTGGGAAGCTGGTTAGGACGATTTGTGGTCGTTTATGTGAAAAGGAATAATAGACGAGTCGTCGAGTATAACGTGTAGATTTATAAACCGTATGGCGATCTCATTGTAAACTCGCAGTAAACACTTCAAGATCAGATGAACTGGTGATTTTATGGAAATGTCTCGAATTATTGATCACAACTGATATCGTTTAAACGAAAGGTTCCACCAATTCGGAAAATGCTGCCCCTTTCTATGGAAAACATTGGCAGCACGGGCTGTAACTGCAGCTCGTCTCGAGGAAACCGATCCCCGATTTGACATTTCGAGGTAAAAATCCGCCACCGCGCGCGGGATGATGAAAATGAAAATGGCTGCCTGTCATTGGGTCGACCATCAGCAAAAAAGACAACAGGAGTAAAAAAATGTAAACCTCGCAGATGAAATAAACACACGCTCTCGCGGTGAGCGTAAAACGCGAAAATCGCGGAACACCCAGTGGATAAAAAAAGGATGCCAGATGATCCTTTTAGACCAGCGAAAGAGCAAGAAAGCGATGGAAAACTGCAAAGAGCGCGAGTTTCCCACACCCCGTTGGTGCGAGTTTAGCGAGATCATCGGTGGAAAACAAGAGAGCGATTGCCCTTGCCTGCGTTGCTGGTGCGAACAGTTCGCTGCTTGTGGCTCCGACTGTTTTCACAGGTCAGGGTTCTTTTTTTTTTGTTGGCGAGCGTGTGAAAACCCAGCAGCTTTTTCCCACCACAATAGTCAGCACACGACGGCGGTAGTTGGAAATGTCGCGAGCAATGCGAACGCAGTCGCCGTTGAGAAAGTGCTAATGGTGATCGGCGATGATTCTTGTCTATTTGTATGTTTTTCTCTTTTTGTTCTTCCCCTGTTGTCGGAACAGGTCGCCGCTTGCTTTTCCTGTGTCTTGTCTTTACGTCTTGTATTGTTCGGAAAAATGGCAGACAGCATGTTTTGGCATAAGATACACGACATTATGGGACCACCTCCTTAAACTGAGGATGAAAGTAACTGAGATTATAGAAACTGAGGATTTTTTTTCATGTTGTAAGCTTTCAATAAACTATTGGAGCATTTTCTCTGCATGCCAAAAGATAAACAAAGCCCGCACACACGAATTGTTAGCTGCTCTTTACATTTTCTGCCAAAACCATCCAGTGACCTGCTGAGCTAAAGGGAAATTTTATCAGCATGTGGATGGGTTTCCATGCGCGCATTCCCTCATATCCGTTCCTGGATTTTCCCGATCACCGCCAGCAGCGAGTGAGAGCGTGTCCTAGGGAAAATGAGAGAAATTAAACGACCTTCTCTCCACGGTTTGTCACAAAGCACAGTTTATTTAGAGCTTCATTTCCGCACACCCTCTCGCCTCCCGCCGAGGGGAGGGGAAAGGCATCCCCCCCTCCCCCTTCCTTTAACAGGAAGGAGGATCGATGGAAAACAGTTTGTGAATAAACACTTTTCAAATCTCATCCGAGCGCAGTGCAACTCTCCTTGATCTCACCTCTTCCAGACCGTCTTCACACGCACACGCGTGCACACACACGTCAGGATTTTTCCCTCAGTTTTTCGTGTTTTCTCTCCCGATATATACGGTCTGTTTTCGAAGGTTGTTGAATTTCCTCATGTAGTCAGCAATCGCCGCAGTCGTGTCTCTGGCGGGTGAGACTTCAATGAATTGGGTTAGCACATCTTTGCCCCCGACTGAGGAATGTTCGGCCCTAGGCATATGCCTCCCTCATCTCTACTGGCAGCCCTTTCCCATACCTCTTCGTATTCGCTACGCTTGCCATTTCAGTTGTGTTGTTCTAGTTGACTCAACATTCTCAATCCCACTTGTGTGCTATTTTCCTCTTGTTTTCTGAGCCCTTCCTTTAATTTTCCACCAGCGTCCCATGCTTTTCCTTTGGGTCCAACTTCCTCTCCCCCAAAAACCCCCGTTCCAATGGCATCCCACTACCAACAGTACTCTGATCAACCGCCTAGAGATGGGTGGTTTGTGTACAGCCAGGAAGTAGTGGCCAGGCTTGTTCTCTTTCCGCTGCTTTCGGAAGTGCATGAGAGGGTTTTACGCTTATGTGTATGCGTGTGTGCGTGTGTGTGTGTGAGTTCGGTTTCGCAAGAAGAAACACACAGCATCCACTCCGCGTTTTCCACAAGGTCACTATCAAAGTGGGGAAGGTTGATGAAAATAGTTTACGCCAGCGAACGCCGCTCGTCGCGTGTCGCGTGGGGTGGATCGACAAAAATGATCGCGACAGGGGAATATTCGTCAATTAAATTTTATAATGTTGTGTTTAAATATATTAAATTAATGTAAAAACCAAATACTTTTGTAAACTAAACTGAAACCAAGGGTCTCTTCAACCCTTTCCGCCTAAAACAAGTGGTTCACAGGAGAAGCGTGACTAACTAATCACACTCACGGCCGCGATCCGCTTCATATGCATCGCATAATCACTTGTCGCCCGAGTGCAATGGTGTGAATAAATTTTCTGCAATCGAAGCCCAAGTGCCCCTGCCACGGGTTGAGTCAGTATCGCAGTGGGAAAGTGCCGTTACTGGAATATTCATCAACAAAGTCCCGATCATAAAGACAACCGACACGGGAACAAAGTTCACCCGATTGATCAATTCGCTAGCCAAGCCCTACGTCAATCCATGGAGGATAATTTCATGGAGAAACACTCACCACACATTCATGACTAGTGATTCGTTTGACTTTTTACCTATTAAACATAATGCACTACGAATGACTCGCTGTGGAGGAAGGTACAAAAACCTGTTATTGGCATGATCGGCACGGATTTCTCCGTCGTGCGTCATCGATCGTCTACAATATCTATCATTCGTTGGGAGGAAAGGTTTCTTTATGTTTGGAAATAAAAAGCTGTAGTTTATAAATATTAATTTCAACCCTTTTGCGATTAGTGGCAGAAACTATTTATTATATTGTAATTATCTGACTCTTAAAAATGCTTCTAATCGTTGGCAGTCGTTTCAAATTCATTATTTTAAATATGTCTTATTCAGTTGTCGGATGGTCTGGATGCAAATTACGCCGCTTAGCGGATGTCTATCCTTCGTTCATCCCCAAATGCTGTCCCATTATCTTATCAACGTTTTATCAACCAAGAGAGCCGAGATGCTGCTCGAGTCAATGTCATAAAGCCACACAATCCAACCTTCCGTATCGAATCCATGGTATAAAAACTGCGCACCAACGCAGGTCTTACGAAGGTCTAGCTTTATCCCTTGTTCCAGCCCATTTTCTTCCCCCCCTCCCCTTCCGGTCCAATATCATGGACAAAGTCAACCTGCTACGATCACGTGATCACCCCAATTACTCCGCAAGGTACGGGGAAGATGGGATTGCGGATTTTGTTCCGTGTTCGTGGCAAACATCACGCTCATCCCGAAAGTCGAGCGTAAAGGTGGAGAATCCAAAAATGTCCCAACAAAACAAACCCTCGTCTTAGCCGCATTTTCTTGAAAATCAAACACACATGTATGCATCTGATGAACGCGACAACAACGAGGAAAAACAGCACGCGCCAGACTCGAACCTCTGTGTGTGTGTGTGTATGTTTGACCCGCACGGAAAAGTGGAAGACAGGCTCGATTAAAAACGATTTATTGGAAAGTAGGTCAATGAAATGGGAAAATAAAACAAAACCGCCTCGTGTCCGTGCTGTTGCAATCGTGCCGAGGAGAGCCACTTCCGTTCCGTTCCGGTCCTTTCGCTCCCAAGAAGCGCAGGGGAATCGTACTTCCCCGGGCTTGTTGTTGGTTTAGACTGCAGTGGTGGACTGTGGCATATTTTCCAACCCGATGCGACCGGTGCGGTACGAGGCTACCCCGGCCCGTACCTTAATGAATCATATTTATTTACGGCCGCTTCGTTACCTTTCCTTCCGCTGTTGTTTCTTTCCTTCCCTGATGGCCATACGCGCATTCCGAGCGAGGTGTTTTTCCAAGCCGATTGCACCAATTCCGAGAACAAGTTTTGTCAATCATGGCTTCTCGGAAATGTGAATCAGAATTTTCCACCGCAGAAAAGTGCACCATACTGTGCCGATTCGATTTATTATTTCCCTTTTTTCCATTGGATGAAAAAATGTAAAGCAAAAAGTCCGCTTGAAATCTTTTCCTGCAGAGGAAAAACAAAATAGAGAGTTTCCACAAATAAGTGACACATATTGCTTGACGAATGTCGCGTGATCTTTCGGAAAGACGTTCCTCCCTTCCTAAAGAGAACTCCTCGCGGGCGGCGGGAAGCTGAAGGGAGGCGAAATAGGAAACCGAAGGTGGGTGGAAAACATTGCTAATTAACAGCGAGTGAATTATTGCATACGTCTTGCTCGCGCAATCTCAAGGTGGGTGTAATTAAATGCAACCCGTTAAAATACCGAAGATAATCGGCATCGACTGAGCGCCGACGGTCGAAGCGTGTACTCGAGAAGATAGATCTGAAAGCGTGAAAATGGCGACAGGAATTCAGAGAGCAATGTCTTGGTCGTCCGTCAATGGCGAGGGGAAACATTTGCGTGGGAGATCGTGCACACAATGCTGTACTTTAGATGATCGGATGGGGGCGAGAATTGTTCCTGGGATTAATTTTTAATCTACTTTGCCAGTATTATGTACGGTTTCTTTACCTCTTTAACGAACGAGTACTTTCCAATGAGGCTATAAATAAGGAAGCAAGAAATTCAATTCTATTTAATTTTTATGTAAAATAACATGAAATATATTTAAATGATAACTACAATGATAACTTATTGTACCCTTCTGTTTCTCATTTCTAGACCGGTCCACCACAAAACCACGTACCTTTGATCCGGTTTGGAACGAGAGCTTCATACACGAGGTGGATGGCGCGAACGTGCTCGGGATGACGATCTTCCACGAGGGTCCCATCACGGACGTGTTCGTGGCGAACGCGACAATACCGTTCGAGGAGCTGGTCACGCGGAACGAGTCCGAGCAGCCAGACTTTTGGGTAAGCAGAAAGTTCGGAGTAGACCGAAGACGATGAACAAATAAACCGGCACGGCAACTAACGCGAACTTTGTCCATTCACCCCACAGGTTGATCTTGAGCCACAGGGCCGGCTGCACGTGAAGATCGATCTCCGATGGACGCAGGACGCCAACAATGTTGCCTCGCAGAACTCGTGCCGCCGGGCGGTTGTAAAAGATCAGCCATTTTTAAATCGCCGCCGCGGTGCCATGAGAAGACGTGTTCATCAGGTCAGCTTTTAATTGAAATTTCAACCAACCATCCCAACTCGCCTCCCCCTCCCCGCCATTCCTTTCGCAGCCCATCCATTCGTAGGAGGTTGGCCGTCTAGTGATCATTGCACTTTGGCCTGCACAGCGCGAGACAACAGAACAAATCCTTATTTCGTCCCTTTTCGTGGTGACGTCTAAAAACGTTGTGGCGGATGAGCCTTTGTTTCTTGCGTTTCGAAGCGCACTTTTGCGGCTGCAACAATCTACAACAAAAATCACCGTATGTTATATTAAAACGTGCTACACGAGTCCATCCCACCCCTGTTTGGCTTGCTCGCCAAACGTTGGTTCGCAAAACCAAACCCTCCCGCCCGGCCATTGACGTGAGAGGATGTAAATTGTAAACGGGAATTGAATCGCCGCTGATTACGCCGCACGGGAAGGGCGTCGTGGGTTGGACTAACGAAAACAAACAAAAGCAAAAACCCACCAACGTCGAGAGAGGGGCCACTGTGAATTAAATTGATACACATTCCTTTCGAAAATGGTACCGGTTGGGCATTGTTCATGCTCTTTAGTTGCATGCTGGGTATTGTCCGCAGTGCACCGCCGGGTCGGTTCCGTTCTGAGATGTGCTAGTGTATCGAAGAAACAGTGTGGAAACTGTTATAATTTAAACCCAAGCAAGTATATACACTCTGCCAATCTCCTTTTTGTTTATTTTCATCCGGCACCATGCGCCTCCATCGTTCGTGCGAAAAAGTTCCATGCGCAACCAGGCGCCTCCATTTTGATGCGTGAGGAAAATCTACAATAATACAAATTAAAAGCACAAAACAAAACTGCAAAACCTGTTGAGTCTGATCGAAACAACTAAACTGATGTACGACGCGGAAGCCCGAACCCGATTCGCACACTTCACTGCGAAAAACACAAATCAATCTGCTTTCCTACCACTACCGGGCCCCCTGTTTTTCCACCCGTCAATCAGCAAATGAGGGGTGCTGATTGTTTGCGCTGAGGTTATATTTGTGTGGTTTTGCTGGATCGGAATCGGTGATTGCCAGCCTGGTAGCAATTGCATATGCTGTAACCTGTTGAATTCGAATCCAGCGTTGTCGGTGGAGGTGGCCGCAATTGCGATGATTGCGTGCGAAAGCACACTGTTGTTGTGCGATCCCGGGGTTTAGTGATAGTGGACGCTGTTTCGTGTTGCGTTTGGTGCGAATCTAATTCGTTCACCCATAGGAACGGAGATGTACGTGAAGTGAATTTTCCTACGCCTCAGTTGAATTAAATCAAATTGCCAAATACCTTTACACAAGCGCACGAATCGTGGCTATAATGCAACTCCTCTGACCAGTGGAACGGGGGCTGTCCTAGATTTGAAATAGAACATCAAATAATCAACTCCAGATAGGTTGGCTGCCGGTGGTCAGGAGAAATGTAGCCGATGGAACTGCCTCCATCGGAGGATGCATCAACGACGACAACGACGACGACGATGATGATGATGGTGATGCATATATGAATGCTCACTGCAAATGGATGATGAGTGTGCCCGTAGAGTACTATTTTTAAAAGCCAATTGAAAACGAAGTGCATTCACTAAAGTGAGACAGACGAACCCCTATTCCACTATTGTGGTGCATGATCCTGTAGAGAAGGGTTTCCTCGGTGCATGATTCTTGGATATCAATCACGCCAGCAAGCAGAGGAACGCTGCACTGCCGGTTTGTGTGTATCTTGCCAATCAAATCGGAACCTTTTTTTTATTTTTTGGAGATTGGCAAGGTTTTGTGAGGAATTGGGTCATCTATAAAAAGGCGCATGAAGTTATTAAGGAAGGTTTCTTCGGACTGCATGTTGGGTCAAAGTGGTTATTGACTAACAACATCTTTTGATTATGAATACTACGGATGATTATTGCGTCTATTAGCACTACTAATATCACTTAAGATCTCGTCTCAGCCCTCGACACTTTACATCCTCTTTTCAAGCCTGTTATCGAAATGTCAGATGAGAAAAGATTTTAAGAAGTGATTTTAAATGAGTTACACGACGAGTAGAAAGGTATTCTAACATTGAGTGGAGAATTCAACTATTCAACAGCAATTGTGCGGCCAAGCATACCCTATCCACCCTCCCACACTACTTATCGTCCCAATCCGTCCGTCAAATTACTGATTGTTTTCGTCTATTTTTCTCACTCTCTTTCTCTTCCCTCGCTCCGTCTATTTCTAGGTTAATGGTCACAAGTTTATGGCAACATTTCTGCGTCAACCAACGTTCTGTTCGCACTGTCGTGAATTTATATGGTAACGTATCGGACGGATCTCGTGTGTATTGCGGGGTGGTGTTTCTTGGTGCCTCATCTCATCGGGTTCGGGTTCGGTTTGCAAGCGTGGTTGGTCGGTTCGAGCCGATTCCATTCCTCCATATTTCGGTAGTGCAAGAAGATGTAAATCCTGTGGTGTTTTCAATCTCCGCGGTGCTTGCCGGGCTCGGTTCGGGCGTTCTAATTAGTACATTCTCAACATCGCTGCTACTAACACACCACACACACGCACACCGTGTGCACATTGCAAACCTGTGTCCCTTTAGTTCATAGCGACCGGTTCGCTGCACCGACTAAACAAGTTCCGGGGCTCACGATTGATTCCGCAAACTAACAAATTCATTGCTAACACGATCTTCTCCAACCACCACGGTAGTACGGACGATCGGATCGTAGCACATTCAGTGTTCCGATGCCGTTGTCTTTAACATGTAATTTACGCTGAATCAAACTCTTTCCCCTTTCTTGTTCCAACACTCATTTTGCACATCTTTTCTACAAACGGAAGAAACATGAAAATTATTTCCCCCCCTTGGTTTTGTTTTATTCATCCACTGTCTTCTCTCAAATGCTGCTGGTTAAAGCCCCTTGTAACGTTCGTGTTGCTTGTTTTCTTCTCTCTTTTCTTAACTCTTACAGGGGATTAGGCAAACAGGGCTATCAGTGTCAAGGTAAGGAGAAGATGCGCCCATCCGGATGCACACGCGCTGCGAATTTTCGAAAAAGCTTTATGGGCAGCTTAAGTAAGGCCACCATAGAAGAGAAAGAGAGAGAGGGAATGCAAACAAAACAAAACTGGAATAGAATTACCTTCGTTGTGGTTTTGTTTTGTTTTGTCTGTTTTCATTTGATTTTGTTGTTTCTACGTAAATTGTACCTTTTTTTTTTGTTACACACGCGAAATCGTTTGCGAAACACAAATTCCTGTGATTCTTTCTGTCGCTTTCCACTAATTTTCAATAATTTTTTCATTCTCCATCGCTCACTCGTTTGATTGTGCTATCGATTTCCTACTCAAAACTTACGCCTCAGTTTTCTTCACTCCCACTTAACAGTGTTTGCGCCGCCGGTTTAAAGTTTGTTCGGTTCTATTTTTCGCTTTGTTTGTTAGTACTAATACCCATCTACTATTTGGTCCGCCCGTTTGTGCATGGCATTATATTTTGATTTCGCATCATTCATTTACCTCCTATTCAAGCTGTTCTTGAACTCTTTTACGTTTTCGCAAGTTTATTGACTCTTCTGATAACTGCTGATGGTACGTTTGTAGGATTTATTGACATTGTTTCTTTACATCTCGGGTCTGCGGTGGTTCATTGTTTGTTTACTAATTCTTGCTTGGGTTTGTTTTATGTTTTTCTTTATTTTTGCGAGGGAAATAACCAACCTTTGAGTTTGCATCGCTGTCATGGGGTTCGATGGATTTTAAAACACTCTCTTACTTTACTGTCTCTATATATTTTCCCATCTTTCATCTATCAGTGGCCTGTGACCTCTGCATCTCTGTGTCGTTTGTTCGATGGTTTCGTTTCTCTTTTCTTTTTTACCCTCTCCGCTCTCTTCATTTGCTGTTTCGTTTGGTTATTTCGCTGTGCTTTACTGAAACCATTAGGGGGCTCTCTTTCTCTGGCATAAAAAAAATGATAAAAAAGGAAGCAAAACCATTAAGGTCACAATTTGCGAAGGTTTGCGGCCGCTAAAACAAGTCGATTGTGGCCATTATTCCAGCTACGATGCAAATAGGTTCTATTTTCTCCATTTTTATCCTTCTTCCTCCCCCATTCCCATTTGTAGTGTGCACGTGCGTCGTCCACAAGCGGTGCCATAGTTCGGTCGTAACCAAATGTCCAAAGAAAAAGGATGAGGTAAGAGTGAAGTACCGTCACCGGGGGTTGATGTTTTTCGATATCTAACGTTCCTTCCTCCTTCTTGCTTCTGCAGCAAACGAAACCGACGCCAGCGGAAGCAGCCCAACGGTTCAATGTAAATATGCCACATAGGTTTTCAGTGCACTCTTTCAAGCGGCTGACGTTCTGTGATCACTGCGGGTCGCTGCTGTACGGCATCATCCGGCAGGGTCTGAAGTGCGAGGTTTGCAGCATGAACATCCATCGGCGCTGCGAAGGGAACGTGGCGAACAACTGCGGCATCAATACGAAGCAGCTGGCGGAGCTGCTGAACGAGATGGGCATCACCATGGATAAAACACCACCCCGTAGATCTAAGGTTTGTGTGGAACTAAAGAGTGTCCAGACCGTGGAGTGGAGCGGAACGATTAACGAACGGTTGCTCTCTTTCCAGTACTCTAACCAAACGCCTAGTGATAATCTGTCCATGTCGGAACGTTCGGACGACACGTGCTCGTTGGATACGCTTTCCACCAAGAGTAGCGTGGACAGCGAGCTGGGCGCGTCCGGTGGCCATCATGGTGGTGCGGGGGCGGGTGGACGAGGTGGAGCTGGTCAGACCTCGAAGTCGGGCGGACCGATGATGGGCATGCTGCTGAACCTCGGTACCGATGATGACGGGAATGCGCGTCCGATGCCGGGCAAGGTGTGCCTGAACGACTTCAACTTCATCAAGGTCCTCGGCAAGGGTTCGTTCGGCAAGGTGATGCTGGCGGAGAAGAAGGGCACGGACGAGGTGTACGCGATCAAGGTGTTGAAAAAGGACGTAATCCTGCAGGACGACGACGTGGACTGCACGATGACGGAGAAGCGCATACTGGCGCTGGCCGCCAAGCACCCGTTCCTGACGGCGTTGCATTCCTGCTTCCAGACGCCCGACCGGCTGTTCTTCGTGATGGAGTACGTGAACGGGGGCGATCTGATGTTCCAGATACAGCGCGCGCGGAAGTTCGACGAACCGCGGGCCGCCTTCTACGCGGCCGAGGTGACGCTCGCGCTTCAGTTCCTGCATCGGAACGGTGTCATCTATCGCGATCTCAAGCTCGACAACATCCTGCTCGATGCGGAAGGCCACTGCAAGCTGGCCGACTTTGGAATGTGCAAGGTAACTTTGGTCACTAGCGCATACACGATCGTACCTGTTTTTGCTTATCATTTCCCTCTTGTTGCAGGAGGGCATCACCGGAGACAACCTCACGTCGACGTTCTGCGGTACGCCGGACTATATTGCACCCGAGATTTTGCAAGAACTCGACTACGGACCTTCGGTAGATTGGTGGGCGCTCGGTGTGCTCATGTACGAAATGATGGCCGGCCAACCACCGTTCGAGGCGGACAACGAGGACGACCTGTTCGAGGCAATCCTTCGGGACGACGTCCTCTACCCCGTATGGCTTTCCCGTGAGGCAGTATCCATTCTCAAAGGTATTTTCCCTTCCAGCTCGTATGCCCTATTGCTGGTTACTAATGTTCCGTCATTTCGTAGGATTCATGACCAAAAATTCAGCGAAGCGGTTAGGTTGCACCGACGGTGAGAACCAAATCCGAAGTCATCCATTCTTCAAGGATATGGACTGGGAGGCGCTAGAGCAGCGCAAAGTTCGACCACCATTCCGGCCACGAGTGGTATACACGATACATAAATCCTTTCATTTCTTTGCCCCACTGATGACGTTACTGTTTCAATTTTACAGCGAAGTGCCCGCGATGCGCTCAACTTCGACACCGAGTTCACGAAGGAGGACCCCGTGCTAACGCCGGTACCGAACGATATCATCCGGTGCATCAACCAGGACGAGTTTTCCGGCTTTTCCTTCACCAATCCGGAGTTTGGACCGGAGCGAAAAATTGTTTGCTAAATTGTTGGTGCAGCATTCATTCAGGACGGGTTATGCAATCGCGTCACGACTCAAAGTAACACACGCACGTCGAAGCTTCTTCGTCAAGGGTGAACATAAAATGAAGCCGGTTGTTTCGTACCTTCGATACCATTGTGTGCGACATGAGTACGTAATTTGTTTGTCAGATGACTTCTGTTGTCGGATTTGTTTTAGCTAAACCCGCCGGTGGCTCTATCAGCGGTATCTCCGCCAAGCACTCCGGCAAAGACTCGTCCAAAGAGGGAGAAAAACGAAAGAGTCCAATGAAACGTACGGACGGTAGAACGATTGATTCATTTCTTAACATACATTATGTTAATCTATAGATCATTTAACAACCGGCATAGTTCATCGGACGGACAAGTAAATCGAAAGAGAAAGGAATTTTGTCGGGATAGTTTTGTAAGTAAACGCAGCTGCACGGAAACGGAAGGAAACGGTCGGTGAGCGCAAGCACAGAAGAAGCAGCGATGAAGGCCATTTTATACATCACTCTATAAGTGTTTTCAATTAGTATTATTACTACCGTGTTTGGTATGGTGTTAAGTTGGTGTATTAGAGACAATTGCCGGAACTTGTAGCCGACACGTTTTAAAACGAACCAGATTATAGATCATCCTGCGTGTAAAGTGTGTTTGGGAACCCACTACCGTGCATCACTTTCCGCTTTTGCAGCGATAAAAATTGTTACTTTGCCATACAGCCATCATAGGTTTAAAATACCTGAACGACCACATTTGTTGTACGTATTGCGAAGAATAATTACGTTTAGTCGAGAGTGTTCGATAGCGAGTATCGAAAATCGTTTAGCCTGGTTTTTAGACAATCTCGTTAACTTTATTTTATTGCAAGAATATTTCTTTTTACGGCTCCACAGGCCACTTTGTTTGCCACTGCAGAATGAAATCTCATCTAGGGGGTAAACCATTCATCAATCGAAATGAATGTTTCAAGGAACACTTGATCTTTGGTTAGCACACGTGTGATGGATCTGTTTATGTTTATCTTTTTTTTTTGCCATCGAAATGTTATTCAGGATTCTTATTATATGTTATTCAAATTAACAGGATGTTTCAAGTAACATTGAAATGCTATAAACATTGGTTATGTTTGAGGAAAAAGCACTTTTCGTAATCAGTTGGGAGGCTTGTGCGTGGCTTTGTGTATTTTAGAAGCCATTTTGTTGATTTATTGATTTAACATTCTAACATAGGCGCGAAAGATTTTTACGAAAATGTACGTATCAATTGCAAGCACTCTGTAAAGCAAACGAAAACGAACGGAAATAATATCGAATGCTGTTTGTGCAATACTGAATCTAAATTTACACCAAAAAATCTCTCCTTCCTGTTACGCTTTTGGAAGTGCATTTGCATTTATTAACGTGTCTCCAATTAATTTTAGAACAAGATAAAAAGAAAATAGAGCTTCGACAAAGATGCTGTTAATTTCGATAGTCTTAAACCGTGTTCGCATAGCGGGGACTCCAAGGCGGTCCCTAGTGTTTCGGTTGCATGCCCGAGCCTTGCAAATATCATTTAAAAACTAGTCATTGATTCGTTATGCTCAGTCAATCAATCGTCTGTGTATGGTGCTTATTTAATTCTGTTTATTTATTGTGTTAATCTGCCCCGCCCGCGAGAGCCATGTTTCTGTGTAGAAAATTATGTTATATACCAAAGAACTGTGGCGTATGCAGACAGAATCAGTTTCCCAGCTAACAATAGCACGTGAAAACGTGGCGTAAAAATTAATAACCAGTCTAAAATTACCAAAAATAAAACGCCACAAAAGGGGCAGAAAAATGGATGACCCATTCACAGCCATATAAAAAAATGTTACGAATAATAAATCGCATTGGTTAAGGCTAGAAGAGAAATAAGTTCGGTTTTGTTAATGCTTTCTCGGTTAAAACCGCGTCGTTGTGTTGACATTTGGAGTGGCGAAAGAAGAGAAGGAATAGAATGGGATTGACGATGACCGAATGCGGTGGACGGGAGGACGAAGGAATGATCCTTGCCCTAGGATAGCTAATTGTTAGTAATTTAAACGTAAAGTAATGAAACGGATATGTGTTATTGCTGTGTACACCATCAGGGTTTGAAAAAGTTTGCTGTAAAAAGAGAGAGAGAGAGAGGTAGAGAAAGAGAGTGAGTTAAAAAACGTACAGTATTCTATTTGTTTTCTTCCTTTTTGGTAGTGCAACAATTATTTACAGTAGCGGGTGTGGTGAGGGTGGTGTGTAATGATGAATGTTAACTAGTTGGAAAAGTATATAATGATAAGCGAAACGAACGACGGAACCAAAGAAGTTGCGGGTGGATGTGCAAGTAAAACAGTGCAGTGCGAGGCGCGAAACAATTTATATAAATCATTTAACTGCGTTGAGATACATTTCCTTCCAAAAACGTCGCATATCTCGTTGCTGTTTGTAAAGAAGATAAACGGGCGGCCATTACTTTGATCGCTTGATGAACAACGGCAAACAAACAAATAAAACAGAATAATCTCATACTGCATCAAAATGCGAATGAATTGTATCATTGCATTGCGTTTCGTTTCGTGTGCCGCAGCACAACAATCTACTGTTAATGAACAAAGGAACAAAATCCCGCCAACAACCCGCAGCACCACGTGCACAAAAGGTACATAAAGATATGCATTGAGCGCAATTTATGTAATGTTGTAATGTTGTATTTAGTTGTTATTACTATCGTTTAACGTGTTTCGACGTGTGTGCGTATGTGTGTGTGTTTGTGCGTGTGACTTTGATTGTGATTGTGTCCGCTGCTACTGCTACAGCACGAAGACGGAAAGTCCCGGAAAAGGAAAGGAAACTATAATTACACACACATTAAAGATGTTAGTAGCCTATTACTGCGACGAGGTTGCGAAAAACCGGCAGTAACCGAGGCTTCGAGCTTTCATATACGGGTGCGTGTGTGTGTGCCCCGCCCACGTGCACGTGTTTGGGGAACTCCATCAGCGGGTGGGAGGGATGGAAAATCGGCTCTAAAAGGGCGCAAAAGCAAAGTTGTGTTTCTTTTTGTTTTGTTGACTGAGAAACAGTTCGCATTGCGTCTAGAGCTAGTCAGGGTGATAACATTAGCACAACATTTACCCGGTCACATGTGTGGTGACGACCGAACGCACCCGGATAGCATACGTTTTTTTTTGCGTAGCATGAGGTGAAAGAAGGATTACACAAATCTCTAAAGAAAGCCCATGGCTATGCAAGCACCCCCGGAGGTCAAATTGGACCCACAGAAGCAGAAAGTAACTCAAACAAAACATAATGCGCACACATAGAGCCGATGTTGGGGGAGTAAATGTGGTGAGACAAAACTGGGAAGAATAAGAAGAAGAGAAAAAAAAACACAAAATCCGTCTGATAATATTTAATGAAAAGATACATTGGAAGCTCGTGAAGGGGATGTTAGGGAAACCCATTGAATGCAAAGTGAAGCAGAGCGAAACATTGAGAACACAAGCACGCTAGCAGAGAAAGGAACAAGCAAACCTCCGTGTTCTTCGTCGCTGCTTCCAAAAACCAAACGGTGAGAGGAAAACAAATAAGTGGCGAGTGGCCCCGAGTAATGGTTTTAAACAGCAGCAGCAGCGCCTCCGTTTGGACGATCCCCGACACATCGTGCCCGACAGAAGGCGTTGTGGCTCTAGGTTAAATCGGTGAAATGTTGTAGAATATATTTTGAAACCGGGGCAAGATGATGCCCAAAATCCAGCAAAACCCCAACTTGCCCGGCCCCGAATCCAGAGGGGGGGGGGGGGGGGGGGGAGGGCGAAGTTTATGCGTACGTTGCGTATAAGTGTTAGCCGATGAGGAATGTCCGCGAACGAGCGAAAGGTGGTATGTCCGTGGTTCTGTTTGTGCGTACGCGCTTGTATGACAGGGAATGTGAAGAATGATTGAATGTTAGAGATAGTGAATAATAATTGCACCGAATATGCTATTTGAACTGCGCCAGCACAACCAAAAACTAATCTCGTTAACCATTACATCAGAGTTGAGCTTTTTTAATATGTTTGTCCATAGGGGCACAAAAGGATATTTTGGATCCTAAGGTCCTAAAATAAAATTATACAATTTTAATCATTTTTGAAACAAAATATTTGAACCATTTTCGCAGATAAACTCACATTTGGCCATGATTTTGGAACTGCATGCGTCCAACAGATCCAAAACCATTGAAAAAGTCTGTTTATCTATGAAAGTTGTTTAAGTTCTTTGTTCCATGTTAATTTCACCCATTCCTGGGGTTAAAGATACATTTTAAAAATGTTTTAAATTGGTTAAATTAATTATGCGGAAATAAAATAATACCTACCTCCTGCTAGCTCTCCCGAAAAAGAGAGCTCGATTGGGAATCAAATCTAGTCATGAGAGAGGTCCATTTGATTTGTTTTGATTGTTTGAACAATTCTTGGATAACAATTAGCAAGAGAACTTTCTGGGTATATAACTGTTATCCTTTTTTTTAACTTCTATTGTGTAGTATTCTTTCGGTAACCAAATTTTCACTCCGGCACGGAACATGAAGCCTATAAGCGAAAGGACAAGCGAAATCATGCAAACCACGTGTTTAGGAGAATGCACTTTACAAGAACATTCATATTGGTATTCTGGCTGGCGCGCGGCATAGACATTCGTGTACCTTAGGATGCATGTTAGGTAGCGTAAACACACTATAAAAATAATTAAACAGTAACAACCACACACAGAGAAAGGGAGCGACAGAGAGAGATACTGGAGCACACAAGGAGCAGAAGGAATAAAACGAAAGCAAAGAACATCAGTACTCTCAATCTAATCTAGTGCTCCTTGCGTAGTGTGAAACAACAAACAACCTATAAAACTACGAGTATCGTGTACATGAGCATATACCAAAAACAAACAACAAACAAACATAAAAAGAAGCGAACAAGAGTAACCAAAGCACATTCAATTCAAGTGGTTGGAAAAACAGAAAAAAAAGAATGAATAAATTTTCGTTAGCAAGAAACAAAACAGCCTCGTGCATTTGGTTTACGGAATGGAACAGTCTCGTGTGCAGCCACACAACAACTACACGAGAACATTATATATTGATGAACATATATATACATATACCTATAAGAAAAATTAAAAGTGAGAAAATAAATTAAGAAATTTATAACCGAAAGGGATTCTAGGAGGGGATAAAACCGGAGCTACAAGAAGAAGAGAAAGCTGCAAGTAAATTGAAAAATATATGGTTTTAAACAATTGATAATCCTCGTGTTCGATGAAACACAAAGATAGAGAGAGAGAGAAAAACAGTAACACACACACGCATAATGCTAAGTAAACAAATAAAACAAATCTTGCTGGCGCACTGTGTAGTGAAGAGGAAGTAGTAGTTATACTGCTAAGAGTTTAATTTGGTGGAAGCAGCATTTATACAAGGCTGCCGGAGGTAGGATAAAACACACATTGGTTAAGAAACGATTCAGAAAATATTTTTTTGAAGCAGAAAACAATTTATGTTATGATAACGGGGACACGACATATGACGACGTTCACCTCAAATTTGTGCGGAATATAGCCCCACATTTGTTGCACGTACGGTGTCGACCTAACCCAAGAAAACACTCCAAATTTAACTTTTATTTCTAACGTCTTTCCTATTATGGTATTTATTTTCGTTATCGTATTGTAGCTTTCATTCAATACAATCGCTCGAATATCGTCCTGCGCAGAGAATTTCCTACCGGTATAGTCCCTGGGGAAAGTTTATCGAACAAAGCAAAACAATTTAGGGAATCGACATAACCGACTAATCAAAAACCTAAATGTCCCACCGTGTCCACCCGAACCACCACCCTTCTTATCCCTCTTTCCTCCATCATTTACTAAATTTTACAAACCAGCGTGTGTGCAACCATTGTTTTATTTTTCTCTAGGTGTTCGTTTGAAAGTGTGTGTGCTAGTGTGCAAGTGTGTGTGTGTGTGTGTGTGTACGAATGTGAGTAAATAAATAGACAAGAAAAAAGGCGTTTACAAGAAGTACTCTTACATCGCCTTAACAAATGATAAACTTTCCTCGGGATTCAACGATCAGCATAATCCTTTGCCAATCGATTTGCAGAACAGTTCTGAATGATGGTCGCGAATAGTTTCAAGTCATTTGGAGCATGGACCTTCGAGTTTCTTTTTGTTTCATTTGATTTCGGGTTGTTTTTTGATCACGAATCTGAAGTTTTAACATTGAACAAATTAGGTTTTGGGAAAGCGCGGTTGGTATAAATAAATCGTATTTGTGCACCGGGTGTGATAACAATAAATCCCAAACCTGCTTTTTCGCCAACACCGGAAGGATGAAGAAAGTAGTCGTTATCCACCCTCCTGGAAACGGACTACTTGGATGTAATCTCGATAGAATACATGAGAGAAGCAAACACAAACCAAACCCAACCATTGGAAAACCCCACTGCTTACAAAAGACTCGTAAATGGAAGTTAATGGTGAATGGTGGTAGTGCTCTAAGACGATAGTATGTACATTTACCTGCATTGAGAAAAGCGAATTGGTTGCAATATGCAAATGGCAAGGAGGAAAAACATGTGGGTCAAATATCACGCGACACGAACACGGGAAAACATACAACAAATAGGTAAGGGGTCGGTGAGGCCAGTGCCTACTTGGTGAGAAAAATGGTGAGAAGAGAAAAAAGTGTCACAAGGTGCGCGCTGGACAGCGGACAACGGAATGTCCCAGCGTTTTCCCCCGATGGGCCCTTGGCTCTTTCCCATTTTCTCGCCAAGTGCACGTGGCCATCGAAAACTGCTGCAGTGCGGAATATGTTGCAAACGGAAAACAAACACTTCCGCCGTTATTTTGACCGAAACACGTCGACCTCTTGCGGGTAGCATATTTGCTGCGAACATAAAATGGCATAATTATGGGGTCGCCCGTTAGTGGAGGACAAAGAGAGAGAAAGTGAGAGGGGGCAGGAAAATTTGTCGAGGGAAAAGAGTCGGGGCAATTGATAAGTGAGACAAATGTAAACGATACCCCTCTATTTGGTGTCCTCGTGTGACGGTTTTGGGAATATGTTAGGAAACCACACAACAAATGGAAAACGTAGCCTGCTGAAGAGATAACCCCACTTTTATGGAGTAAAAAGGCTAACTGAAACAAACAAAATAATACAAACAGAAGAAAAATACCTTATCACCGAACACCGTGCTGCATGAGCAACCGATACCAAACCAGTAAATAGCTGTTGTGTAAGACATTGTGAAAAAGGGCGAGCAGCAGCAGCAGTGTTGGGACAAGTTTTCAAAGAAGCAAAAGCACACACAAAAATCTCAAGAAACAAACAAAAAAACACATAGCGTCGTATGTAGAAAGAAGACATTCATTCGAAACAAGGAGCAAACAAAACAGAGAAAGAGAGAATGAATATATGAATATAAATACCAAAAATATTATATAACAAGAAATAAATATATATATACATATATTAAAATATGTGATTATACCACGAAGTCTCCAATGTTACTTTACTTTTGCTAGATTACGTCGATTTCTACTCCATCCGAATTACCCCATGTTCGTGCTTAAACTTGTTTGAAAAAATATTTCTAAGTTATTATTGATTAAAAATATTTTTTATTTAAAAAGCTTATTTAATTCAATACTATTAATTTAAAAAAGTAAAAATAATTTTCGACGAGGATGGGATTCGAACCCACGCGTGCAGAGCACATTGGATTAGCAGTCCAACGCCTTAACCTCTCGGCCACCTCGTCACGATGGCGGGGCGTGCTCGGTGTGTTATAAGAATTGGTGGTGGTGAATTCGTTTATGAGGAAACGGAGTTTTACCCATTAAATAGGGTAAAATAGGTTTAGGTAATAAACAAGCTGTTGTTGAATGTTAAATAAACCATTTGAGTTGTTTTCTTTAAGAGCGAAAGGACACAACATAATTAACACTTAACACCTGATGAACCTAATGAAAAAACCAACAATTAAGACATCCACATACTGTACTGTGAAAAAGAATGAAATAATACTGTGTGATTAACTTATGCTACCGCAAAGTTGTTGTTTTGTGATAAATTGACATAAAATGTGACGCATCGCTAAAAATAGCCTAAAACACTGTTTAGCCATCTGGCGGCAAAATAAACTTTTTCCCGACGAGGATGGGATTCGAACCCACGCGTGCAGAGCACATTGGATTAGCAGTCCAACGCCTTAACCTCTCGGCCACCTCGTCTTGCTGTGAAGGTCAGCCAAATGCTCAATAAATTCTGAACAGGCAAATATGCTGATAGTTCAACTTGAAACAGAAAATCTTCAATGTCAAGATTCAGCAGTCAAGAGCAAACGAAACCTTTTTGAATGGAAATAAAATATAACAAATCAGTTTTTTTAAATCGCTTCAATTGGTAAAACAAAAAACATTCATTAAAAACGCAGCATTATAACGACACGGGGTAATGATCACATATTTCACGTGATTAAAATCGGACTACATCATATGTAAACGTTTTCCCGTTGTAACCTTGAACGGAAAAAGCCGAGAAAATAAACAGAAAAATAAATAAATATTTTTTTTCTTCTTCTCCTGTCATCTTTAACCATCTCGACGATTGACTTTCGCCCTTTCCCGAACCGAGGGCACATATGACATATGCCTCCCCCACAACATGCCCCTCTACGTGGTTAAACCATCGTCATTCGTCGCCCCGCGTCGGAATCTGTTAAATGGGGGTATACGCGGTTTACTACTGGCCACCGACACGGCTTTACTTCCGAGGCCAATAAAAACACAGATGTTTTTCTCGGTGGCCATCCGGTTCAGCACAAAGGGACTTGGTGTGGTTCTTTTTGGCATTTGCTGCCTGTCCGTTGGACGAATGTGAGAACGTCATAATTTTCTAGAGGATTTCCACTGCAATGACGCCCGGCGACAAGGAAAACGCACATAAACACACCATGTGCTGCAGGAGGACTTAATTTTAGCAAAGTGCACGCGAAATCGTGTTTTAAGCTGGTTTGAGCGGTCGAAGAATTGATATGCACAATTTATCAAAACTTTGGCCACAACTAAATCCTACTTACTAATTGGTAGGGGAAAGTGGATCCAAATGTGCCAGCGAAAGACAGGTTTTACGCTCAATTATGAGTTCAAGAACTAAAATTTTAAAATTAGTCGTAAATTTGTTGAGTAGACCACGAGTGATTAATGTTTTTCGCTTTGTGGATGTATGGTGCCTCACCTTATATTAATTTAACAAATTAATTTTAATTATTATTATCCTTTTTCCCAACAAGCATACTCAAGTGTTCGTAGGCACTTTCTCTGATCCGTGAACAAACTAACCTCGACAGGAAACGGGAAAACCCATCCCAATTCAACAAGATCGCAACCCATTTCTTAGTGCAGCTGGCGTTAGTCCGTCTGCCGTGTCTGTCTGGCGCGTGTGTCTGTGGTCATTTCGGTGGCGTTGTTATGGGGGGGAAAAAAATCCCCCCACATTTATAAAGCTAGCGCGCGCTTTCCACGAGCCGGAAAATTGTTACCAAAACATACGCGCGCGCGTCCGTGGCGAATTTCCCATTCCCCGTCGTGTAGTGTGGGGGCACAAATCACAGCACATTAAACTGTTGGTGGCGGTAGTTGTTGCTACAGTATCGGCCGAACCGGTCGTCCCTCGGGAAAGCGCTTCATCTGGGCGCTCAACAAGTGGGTGGCGTGCATACGGGAGGTTTTGTTTTTTGGGCCAAAGCAACCCTCCTCGCGAAAATTGGTTAGACGCGATATATCGACCAAACTGTGTTGCCTTGCGGCGCTGTTGTGTGGTGTCCACGAATTCCCTCATCGGGGAACCTCAGTGTGGTGGAACGTTTTGAAGCGAAGACACGCCTTACGCCAGAAACAGTGAGCTACGAAAGCTGGATCGGTGATATTTTCTTTGCAAAGAACAAGATGAAATATCCAAACACACTCGATCTGAACACCTACCGGGCGTACATGTGCGCTCGGCATCTGAACCGCGACAAGAGTCGCCAGCTGGACGCCATTAATCTCGACTGGGACCTGAACGTGCCGGAACCGTTGAAGATCCTGTGTCTGAAGGCGATTGCCGACAACTGGATGACCGTGCCGTACTTTCGTGAGTTGCCACTGTGCGAGGATCGTCAGTATCTGCTTGATCTACTCGATCTCCACTTCCCGCTGGAGAACCTCTGTGCACGTGTACGTAGTGATGCGTTCTGGATGCGGGCCTTCCATAACCGGTGGCGTAACTTTGCACCGATAGAGGTTGGAACGAAGCCCTGGATCCGGATCTATCTCGAGCAGCATCTGTCGGAGATGGTGGAGCACCTGAAGCCGACCGACTACGATCAGGAGAGCGTTAAAAAGATCGTTGACTTGTGTTCACCTTTCGTGCGGGAACTACGTGTCGAGCGCCTGCAGCCTTCACTGTCCGACAACAGTGATCATGTGCCGCTGGATGCGATTCTGGCAAATCTAAGGCGACTGCAGCGGATCAGTCTGACGTACGATGTAAAGGACGTTGGGCATAACTTTTTCCTCGGCTGTGCGACCATCACGGAGATGGACGTGAAGCTTATGACGCAGGGCCTCGAACGGTGCACCGAGCTGACCGAGTTCCGGCTGCACAGCAGCAAACTCGAGCCAACTATGATGAAGCGCATCAGTATCGCCCTCAACAAGGGTTGCCCGAATCTGCGCACGATCGCGTTCCCTCACTGCCGTTGCGGAGATATTGGCCTGCGAGCGTTCTGTGAGCCGATCACCCCGAAATCTTTCCCCAACGTACGGGAGGTCATTTTGACCAACAACTTCCTGTGTAAGTAATGGCATGGTGCCAACAGCTGCGGGGTATTTTATACATTTCAATGTCTTATTCCACGTTAGCTCCGGAGAGTGTACAGGAGTTGACGTGGCGCTTGCGGCATCGTAAAATTGAGCGTTTGGATTTGAGGCTTAATCCTATCCTCACCGAGGGGGCCGTCTTTGTAATGACCAGCGTGTTCCAAATGCCACTTAAGGAGTGAGTTGCCCAGTGCTTCGTACCACACGCAACTTGGCGCGATGATTGATGAAATCGTTTGCATATCTATTTTCGTTCCCTTCCATCTAGTCTCAATCTTAGCTGCTGCTCGATCGACGAGCAGATCGAGGAATATCTGCTGATGCTGATACGATTCAACTACACCATCAAACGCTTGGACATATCCTCCAATCATCTCGGGCCGGCCATGGGCGAACGATTGCTGCAGCGTGTCTACGAAAATAACACCCTCCAGCAGTTCGATTTGCGCAACACGAACATTTCGTACGACGTGCGCGCGATCATCGACGAAGTTATATTGGAAAATCGTGATCCACACAGTTTACACAAGTGGTAAGGTCATCAAGAAACAGGACATGCGACACGCATTTGGACAGTGTTATTTATCGCTTGCATGGGACTGCGTGTTTGATACGGGTTCTTGTATAAATATTTGTGTATTTAAGTGTGGTTTTGTGAGTTCAAAGTATTTAATAAATAATGAAATATTGCAGAAGAGGCGTGAAGCATTGCTGATCTTTAGGTTTAAAATAAATATTCAAGATAAAATCTTTTTTTCATTATAATTTATTATTCTTAATTATATAAACGATTTTTTCAAACTGACAGTATGGAAAACGCACAAACAGGAATTTTGAATATTGTGCCCTTGCAGCATTTCAGTCCTTTTAACTAGTGGTGGGTAAATCAAATCTAATAGATTCGGATCCAATCAAATCTTAAACCAATAACAGGATTCGAAACCCAAACAAATCAATGTTGATTCGAATCCCAAATGAATCAAATCTGACTTGAATCCAAATGGAATCAAATTTTTAAAATCTGTTAAATGGTATTCAAATCATTAGAATTCGACAAATGGGTGTTCAATCCGTTAGAATTTTGATGGGATTGAATCTTCAAATCTTCCGAATCCCTATTTTGCCAACACTAGACTGCAATTTACTTCGTCCAATCAGCGTCGACCACAACATCCGTGCTGTCAAGCGACTTGTCAAAATCGCTCGAAGCCGAGTGATCCAAAAACACGTCAGTTGTCGAATGAAAATCTGCACCGACGGAGGATTTCGGATACAGTTCGCGGAGTTCTGTCCGTCGCATGCCAGTTGCAAAGCGGAAGGCTGTGAGATAAATATTACGCCAGTGATGCGATTATCTTAGGGACAAGAAATCGTAATTCTTGAAGGCTCGAGTGTTTTCATTTCGATCAAACAGTGCTCCGGTAAAGTACGAAAACAATCGTGGCGCAGGAGGAATCGCCCGTGGCAGCAGGAAGGAGGCATATTTACACACGAAAAGGAACAAAAACGGGTTCAAAATGTTGTTGAATATTCACGACATGTCACAGCTGGCCGATAGTCGCAGATTGGGCACAGTGCTGCTCTTCCTATTAATAGAACTGTTCTTCGAAGGTAAGTGAAGGAAGTGTGGTTCCGTTTCTTAGACGTTCCCACGCAGCGTACGGTTTTCTTCAAGATACCGTTCCACGCAATGTAGGCACTGACGTGTACCGTTTGTTGTTAGCTTCTCCTTGTCAACAATGCGATCGAACGATTGATCGCTACAGTTTTTCGTTACCAGCCGGCACATAATTGTTGAAATTCCCGCTTTTCCGATAGGTGCTGAAACTGCCTCACAAGCCGAAATCGATCGGCATCTGGAAATTGGAAGGGATTTCCTTGCGCGAGGTCAGCTCTCGGATGCATTAACTCACTACCATGCAGCAGTTGGTAAGTTTAAAGTGTGTACACAATGTAAATCATCACGGCAGTGTTGGAACCATGCGCGACAAAAACTTCGCTTGTTAAACAAAAGTTGTTTCCTCTTTAACCACGTTCTCTTTGTTGATAGAAGAAAGTTGCAAAACTTTGTCTTGAACATCCATTCCGTAGACTCCATTGGAATGTTTAGTTTTGTACAATTGTACAATCATTCGTCTGCCCCGTTGTAGCAAGTGAATGTCTAAGTTGACAATCTTTTAATTCTTATCAATCAAAACATGGTTCTTCTTGATGTAATCCCAATAGCGAAACGACACGTAAATTTTTTACTTTCATGTTTACTTTGTCTGTTTCGAGTGACGTGTCTTTTCGTATGTCTCTTCTTGACACTTGCTCTTTTTTCATCGGTAGATTTGATAAGAGATAAGACCCTCCTCATTTGATTGTTTATTTAAATATTTTTTCTTTTCTTTCTTTCCTCACGAAAAAAACACTTGCAGAAGGCGACCCGGACAATTACCTGACGTACTTCAAACGTGGTACGGTATATTTCGCCCTCGGAAAAGCCAAATTCGCCATCAATGATTTTTCGCGCGTGCTCGAGCTGAAGCCAGATTTTATGGCCGCCCGGGCGCAGCGTGGTTCCGTGTACCTGAAGATGGGCGATTTTGAGAACGCTGAAATGGACATGATGGTCGTGCTGCGCAACGATCCGCACAACCCGGAGGTAAACGTCCATTTCAGCCGGATCGGCCCGGCCCGCGATCAGTGGGTGTTGTGCGTAGACCTGATGGAACGGGGTGACTTTAATACGGCCGTCGCGCTCCTAACCCAACTGCTGGAGGTGTGCCCCTGGGCAGTGGAAATCCGGGAGGCTCGTGCCCAGATGTACCTCCGGCTCGGGGATCGTATGGCCGCGGTCAGTGATTTCCGCTCGGTGAACCGATTATCTCACGATAGTACCGACGGGTACTACCAGCTGTCGCGCATTCTTTACGACATCGGTGATTCCGGTGCAGCTCTGAAGGAGATTCGCGAGTGTCTGAAGCTAGATCCGGAACACAAAGACTGTTTCCCGTTCTACAAAAAGATCAAGAAAGTGGACAAGGTGTACGTCGATGCACAGACGGCACGAGAGGAGCAGCGGTATGCGGATTGTATTGCTTCCGGCGAAAAACTGATCAAATTGGAACCGGATGTCCCTATGATTGTGTACAACGGCAAGCAGCTGCTATGCAGTTGCCTGCTGAAAGACGAACAATTCACGTCATCTGTGAGCCGATGCCGGGAAGCACTCGATATTTACGCCGACCCGGAGGTGATGTGTGATCGGGCGGAGGCTCTTGTCGGTGCCGAGATGTACGATGAAGCCATCGCACAATACCGCGAGGCACTTGACATCAACGACAACCTTCAGCGGGCAAAGGATGGCATCGAGCATGCCCAGAGGGTACAGAAACAAGCGGAACGAAGGGACTACTACAAAATCCTGGGCGTGAAACGGTCCGCCACGAAGCAGGAGATAGTGAAGGCGTACCGAAAGGCGGCACAAAAGTGGCACCCCGATAACTTCCAGGGCGACGAGAAGAAGATGGCCGAGAAGAAGTTCATCGATGTGGCCGCGGCTAAAGAAGTGCTGACCGATCCGGAGAAGCGAAGGCAGTTCGATGCCGGGCAGGATCCGCTCGATCCGGAGGCGGGCCGCAACGGATTCGGTGGAGGCAATCCATTCCATCACTTCCAGCACGGGTCCCCGTTCCAGTTCAAATTCCACTTCACGTAGGAGGGAATGTGTACGTGAAAAACATCCCCTAGCCTTCGTTCCTTTCTAAATTTATGAAGCGGCGTTGCTTTGCAGATTGCGGCACCTGCCAAAGGTAAAACAAAACACGCGCAATAAGAGATGCTGCCTGCTCAGGATAGTGTGTTTTTCTTCGCTGTGTGACAGGAAATTACAAACCAGAAGCAAACTTTAAGAATCGAAGAGAAGAAATGTCGATGAAACTCTGGAGGATGGTGATCGTTTAATAGTGTGCCAGCTTTAATTTATTCCTGATCGGAGGATGTACTCTGCATCCGTTTATGTTTTGATGTTCAACAAGCAGAATTTTCCGCGATCATGAAATGAACCGTAGCAATGATCTTTTACCAATACAGGGTCTACTGAAAAGTTGAAACGAGCATTCGGTTCGTGTGTTACAAAATTAAAGACGTTAGAGATTGCAGGGATCATACCTTTTAGTTCGCACGACATTTCGGGAATCGATATCATGAGGGGCGAGTCCTTATAACGGTTTGAAGAAGTATTTTAAATCAGTTGATTTCCCCAAAGGAATGTAAATGCGTCGGTCCACCCGCAAATCTGTTCCGTCGAGTGACTGAAAATGTTTGATGATGATAAAACGACTGCGGAATAAATAGCTTGTTAACATACATTTGTAAATAATAATATTGCTTCTATCACCAATTAAACCTAAAAAATAATACAATAAAACATTAGTGATATTAGTAACAAAGCAATGTTTCGTTAAAGCTAATTTATGTTTATGTAAACCTGATGACTGATTCATTTTTGTATGACCCAGAACTTGATATTTTGGTAATGAATCAAATTCAAATTAGATTTGCTCAACGTTTTGTTGGGATAGGTGCTTTGAATGACTAGCCACCGTCTAATTTTCTAAAAAGCAATTATTTCTTGTGGGAATCTACGAAACAAGAATGAATTATAAAAGCAGGAATGCAAATCCTTTTACACACGGAATATTCCATTCTGCTGGATAGAAAACTAATGAAGAAAGTTCAGGAAGTATTTTCAACATTTGTTAAATTCCTTTTAAACTAATAACTTGGGGATTTTAGCTAAATGTACGCATTTTCGTTTCACGTTGCTGTGAATTTACCATGCAATGCTCAACCGCCACATGTCATGTGATTGGAAGAATTCAACCCCAGCGTATAACCAAGTGGAACGCCAGCGAGGAGAAGCGGAAACAGCACAAACGTCAGATGACAGCGACTGACAAGCCTCCTCTCTCTTTTTCCGGCATCGTGTACTGTAGCTGGACACATTCTGTGAAAGGTAGTGCAAAATTATCGTAAAAACTCTACAAAAACCGACGCATTTTGCATTATTCCTAGATAAATCGATAGAGTGTATGCTTCTCGTTACCGTGCGTAGATATTTCTGTATTTCTGTCGTCGATATACTCGAGAAACAACCGGAAATTTAACGTTTGTTGACACTCGACCTCGGTGTCCTGCTGTTCACGGGTGGTTGGAATTGTGTTATTACCCGTATTGGTTCATCTCCTGTGCTGTTTTCTTTGTTATCGGTATCGTGCCATGGCAAATGTTAAATATGCGTCCGTTTTTGTGGAGTTCACCACTATACCCATTAACATGACATCCGTATCCGTACCAAGCTCGGAGATCTAACATAAGTTTTCATTCGATTCCATTTTAGCCTAATCTAAAATGGCTGATACCGCTAAGAAACCGGCCGCTGCCAAGAAGGCCCCAAAGAAGGCTGAGGGCAAGGCAGCCGCCGCACCGGTCGCTGTCAAGAGTAAGAAGAACGATCTGGAAGCGATCCGTGCCCGTATCAAGAAGGCGAAGGAGCAGCGCACTCCGAAACCTAGCCTGCCCCGCCCGAAGAAGAGCTTCGGCCGGCTGTGGGCCAAGGCTACATTCACCGGTTACAAGCGTGGCCTGCGTAACCAGCACGAAAACCATGCACTGCTGAAGATCGAGGGCTGCCGCAACCGCAAGAACGTCCTGTTCTACATTGGCAAGCGATGCGTGTATGTGTACCGTGGCAAGTCCAAGATCAACGTTCCCGGACGACAGAAGAAGTCCACCCTCCGCGCCATCTGGGGCAAGATTACCCGTTCGCACGGTAACAGTGGCAGTGTGCGTGCCCGATTCCGCAAGAACCTGCCCGGTCAGGCCATGGGCCATCGCGTCCGTATCGTAAGTACAATTCAGATACAGATCATTCGACGATGCGGGAATTACAATTCGGCCTTTTTCCCTTTTCTTATTTTATTTCAGATGCTTTACCCATCGCGTATTTAAATGGAAGTAAATCGTGTGTACATTTATAATGGAATCCAACAATAAAAGAGCGAAGATGAGTTCCTCCAGGAGAAACGGACTTCTGTTATGTTGGTAACTTGGCTGTGTGCTTGAATTTTTCTAATCTCCCGTAGTCCAAAAACCTATCGATACATTTGCATAGTGATTGGAACCTGTTGATTATTAGTGCGAGGTTTATATGTATCGAGTGGAAAGTGTTTCGTTTGATATCTACTCGTTCGTCGTATGGTATAAGTTTTGAAAAGGACCCCAGGTTTAGGAAATGGTTCTCTGCTCCGACAAATTGATGACAATACTGATAAATTAATGTGAAAGAACCTCTAAACGATCGTTATGAGGTAAATTGTATGAATATCTTTTCAGTACAGTTTAATTATGATAATATCAATTGTTTCAACATCATTTGGGCTCAATCATCCGCAGTCAAAACAAGAACAAACAATATGAAATATGTTCATGATTTTTTCTTCTTCTTGGCGTAACGACCTCTTGGTCATTCCTGCCCGTTAAGGGCTTACGAGACTTGTTTCCCTGTTGTACGTGGATAGTCAGTCCTCTCGTACAGGGGAGGGTCCGGTCTCGGTTGGGATTCGAACCCACGCCGTCGAGGTGGTGAGCCCCGGCGCTCATGGGCCGATTTTCAAACCGGCGCTACCGCTCTGCTGTCGCGGACCCTCATGATTTTTTATGGACACTAAAATCTAAAATACACCTCAGAAATTTTCCAACGTTCCAACTGAAGGCAAAAAAACGCCTTACTTCAAAGCACCTGCTTCACTCCTCGTGGCACGAACACTCTTTTGCCCACGACAGAGCCCGCGCCAATCCATCAAAAACTAATTAGGAAATTGAATTCAACGTTGGAACAACGACGGGTGATGAGACAGCTTTTTCACAGCACAAGCGCCTTCAAGGACATGGCACAGGACAAAGCTAGAAGGAAAGAAAATTTCACCAAATTACCATCTGATGCGAAACATGTCTCTTTGGGGAATAAGCTGATGCATTAAGAATCACTTTAATTTGAGTACTAAAATCTAAACAAAACTGAAAACCATGCTCCTTCCTAGCGTCCGGTCATCGCTTGCATAACCTTCCGAATGAATTTGGTGTTCGGGCAACGAGTTAGCTGGAACCGATACCTCGTTGAACCTCACCGGAGGGCAAACGAAATGGGTTCTCTAAAATCATTCTGGTTATGAATATTGAATTAATTGCACGCAATTGCTCGCCCGAGGACAGTCTTTCTCTTTCGCTGGCCACCTCGAGAATCGATCAGCTTGAGTGCTGACCAGCGCGATTAAGCTTTACGTTCTTCCTTCTCGGATGGCGGGCCCCTCGGGACGCCATCGCTGATGGAAATTAATTAATTGGAAAATGATACCGTCGATTGGCAGGTCGGTGTCCGTATCCGATTTCAATCAAGCGCATTCCTCCGGCAACAAAACAGAACATCGATGGTTCTGTTGTTTGAACAAGGGTCAGGATGTTTTAATGTCCGATTGGAGTAAACCAGGCATTATTTAGGATAACTGATGTTTGGTGGTACTTTTGGAAACAATCATGGGTTAAAAGTGCCATTTATAAAAATTACTTTTAATTTTATTTCGTATTTTTGAATACCATATGTAAATGTACATAAGTTGTAAATTCCTTAGTTTTGAGAAAAAAATTGAAAAATGCCGTTTTTTGCCTACCTGTCCCGATGCAATTACAACAGCAAGAACTCATGCTCTTTGTGCATTGAAGGTTGTACCGTCGTTGATGTGATATATTAGGAAAAAGCTCCTCCGGTTTCAAGTCATAAAACCGACCGAACCATATGACATGTTAATTATCCTACCACTTAAACCATCATGATGTGTTGAAAATTCATCAATTTGCTAATATCAATTACCGATCCGCGTGAACACTGCCAACTCATGCAAACGCTTCCAAACGGTTCGGGCCATTTTCACCGTTGCTAGGAATTGTGTTCGCATGTTGTCGTTGGTTTCGGGTAAAAGATTAGTCAGATCAGAAAGCATGCGAAACACGTTGTAAGACGTCGGATCTAACGATCGCCGGGCGAAGGTGCGTGCGAAAAGTTTTAATTTAATTAACGACTGAAAAGTGAACCAATTGCCCGTCATCTCCTCCTGGCGCTACTGATACCAAACTCGTATGTAACTCTTTCCATTTTAATGCTTCTTGCGAATCCTGATCTCCGAAGTATTAAGTCCTCACGTGAGTTGCACGATCGTGTGCGATCGACGAATGCTGGACCATTCCCATAAACCGGACGTGCCGTACCTACTTGCATCTTTTTCCTCCAACAACGTGCCGGCACGTGCAACACTTCTTTTATTGCTTGATTTGCTAGCGTGGAAAGTTTAAAAATTAGTTTAACTGCACGGCAGCTTTCTCGGATTGCGTGGGGGAGGGTTTTCTGTTGAAAGCAGACAAAACGGTTGGAAGACGAGGATCTTGCTTACCTTGCCGGACGTTGCTGGGAGGATACGAATGGTTGCAAATTCGTGATGTGGTAATCGATGCGGATGGCACGTTCCGACCTCACGAGATCCATTGTTAGTAATCATGAAAAACGTTGCTCTAAATATGGAATGTTTTCAAATAGTTCACACTGCAATTCCTTTTTCACAGTTTCATCCTTCGCCAGCATTACCGTCGGTCCCTAGCTAAAATCGGCCTGACCTTGTCCATCCCCTTACAAATATTCACACTAGTAGAAGTCCCCAGACTCAGCATGCGAACAGATTCTACTAAGGAAGACAAGCGCAATCATAAGATAAACCATTTTATGCTAATGCATCAACAATTTTCCAATTCCCTGCCAGCACGGGGTAAAACAATCTCCTCCCCCCCGTGTTGGCAACACGAGAGCCAAGAAAAAGTGAACCATATGTGATCACTTGAGGGGATAAAAATAGCACCGTTTTGGGCAACTACTGTAACGACTTATTGTCCACATCCGTTGCACTTGTTCCAGGGAGAGTTTGGGCGGAGAAAGTTTACACCGAGAGCCACTCGAGGCCGGCTCGCATCGTCTTCGGAGATCTCCCGAGGATCGCTTTCGAGTGGTTCTAAAATTAGCGTAAGCAGACAAATTTGGAACATTATATTTATGTCTCTGCCTAAGTGCAGTTAGCATCCATCGGAGACCGAGCAGCCGTTAGTCGTGCGTATTCCGCGATCGTCGTCGGGTAATTCAACAGGCACATTATAATACCAGCTAAAGCTATCTGTTAACACGGGGCGAAAGAAAAAAGACAAAAATGGCCAGACGTTTACGCACGTGAACCAAAACAAAACCCACCGACCCCTAGTATTTACGCTGGCCACGAGATCCGTTACGAACCGGAATTTTGCGGTCGGCGCCGCTCAAGTGGTTGACCGTTCAAGTAGTTGGGAAAGGATATATTATTTGTCACCAAAAAAACAAGCTCTGTTTACGGCATTCGTTAAGGTGATAAGTGAAGAAAAACATGTTTTGACTAACAACCGTTTTGCCGGTACGGCATTGGCGAAGGTTCAGCAAATTGCAGGAAACGGCAGTTGAACAGTGTGTTTGATGTTGTTTGTTGCCGGAAAAAACAAGAGTTTGCAACTCTGTTGAATCTTATGATTATATCGTCGGGAAAGGTTGTTCAGTTTGATCAGTAAAACATACAAAATGGCTTTGTTGCAAAATTTGTTGCGCACATGTCCTACATGTGTTTTGGGTGAAAACAGAAAAATACACTACTTGGATCTTAAGGAAATTTCCACAAGAAATACAAAATATCAAGAAATCAAAATTTCTGTAATTATTGTATGTATTACACAAAATTTGTATAATTATAAATTAATACGATTCGATGTACAGCTTGTAGAGAACTCAACTTACTCGAACTTACTCAACATCACATGTAGAGCGTCCCTTTGGAGAACAATGGAACCTTATACTGATAGCAATTAGCGATTTGACCTGGTGTCGCGAAGGCCGCGCGGCGTAGAATTCCGGATGCCACGCGATTGTCGTTCTGAGGTGTTTAGCTGACCCTTTTCGACCTGGCGCACGTTTCCTCAGCTTCCTACACGATGGTCATTGATTACGTTTGCTTTGAGCAACCTCAGGTAGAAACTTGGCTAATGTAATTCAGAGTTTTGAGTATTTGATTCAGTGCTGGAAGTTGCGATCCACCACCACACGCGCATACAGAACCATGCCAACACCTCAATTAGCCGAGTTAAAGAGCGTGGCATATGCACCTTCGGTTCGCCGATGTGTTTTCCGCTGCATCGACCGAAACTGCATCCTCGGGCGCAACGATGTGCCGTTCAATCGAATTCCTACGCACACTATAGAGTGCCATGTGTGCTGATCAACTGCAGCATGGATGTCTATACACAGCTGCTCCAACGGAGACGCATGTCCCGGTGATCCTGCACCTCCGCAGGTCAACACGCGGCCCGCGGGGAGCTGCGGCTTGCTGTGCTCGCGGTACACCAAAATCTCGCGTCCCAATTGACGGGAGAGATAGAGAGTGGGAAAGAAATAGATGCGCGAGAGAGAGAGAAAACGCACAATCAAATGGGAAAGAGAAGCACAGGTCAACCTGTGGAATTTGATTCTGTGCATTTACAGTGATTTTCGATGAGTACAGCATGTTAAACCACCTGATTAAATCTTTTCATATTAGGTAATTTATTGGCATAACAGTAGTAAAATATATAACATTGAAATTTTCCATCTCTATCTTATTAAAAGTTTTGCATAAATATGCTGGCCTGAGAAAATCATAAGGGCATACCCGTCATTTTTGTCAGTCTGCGGTTATTATAAGAATTAAATAAACGCACTTCACTTGTAAATATTCTTTAAAACTGTGTTAAATTCAGAGTAGGGAAGCTGTGTAATTCAAATGGAAATAGTCAAAAAAGTGGTATAACATTCCGCTACTAACTGAACTGCACTGTATTTTCCAAAAAATCGGGAGAGCGAAATTAAAAATTTCCCAACTTCTCTCTCTTTCTCTCTCTCTCGTACTTTCTTACGGATTTACAGAGGTTCTCAAACTGTTTCGGTTTTCGGACTAACTAGGTTTCATGTTTTCCTATTTATTAAATTTATCTGCTTCAATAAATATCTAAAAACATTGACGAAAGAGATAAAACCATCCAACAAATTTATTGTTTGAGTTATTATCATTCAATGTCTCTTAAATAAGCCATTGTTATTATACAGTATCTGCTCTTCAATCAAATTAAAATAAATTTAAATTCACCAAAACATTGAAGAATCTTTGAAACAGTTTTATTTAATTTATCCACATTTATTGGTAATATTATCCATCGAGAAATCAATAAGCCAGAGAGATTTCCTAGCAGATTTGATTTAACTATCCTTTAAAAGAAAACAAAATTAAATCTATTGAAAATGCCCTACTATCTTATGAATTAGCAGCCACTGGAAAACTCTCCGATGACCGCTTCGAATCGCCTTTGGAACCACTGGTGCACGGTTTCGGAGCGAGATTATGGCCACTTTCAAAGAACCGCAGCTCATCGGTCTGGCAAGGCAGAAAGGCGAGTCAGTCTGTATCGTAAGTTCATCCGACGACGTCGTGTGGTCCATTGCCGTGCGTTTCAACGGACCGCGTTCTATTATACCGTGCTGTGCACGTACACAAATACATCAACATCCAGCGCAGTGCATCCGCAAACACAACGGTTGGTTGGACTGCATCTTTCGTTGCAACTCAGTGAATTGTTTGTTTTTTTGTTTTTTGTTTCAATCCGCGTGTGATTTCCTCTGTCCATTGCAAACACAAAATCGTTCCGTTCCGTGGATGTTGTTTTCCAACCAGTTACAGTGTGTGGACGATCGTTGATCTCTTCCTCGATCGACAGACCGTGCGAAGGTGACATAAGTTGCCAGTGTGTCCGCCCCGTCTTTCGGGGCTCGGCTGCATTCAAATTCTTCCGACTGGAAAAGGCAGATCAGTTTTCGCTGAAATCCCAGCATTTTGCCTCGAACTTGTGTGGCGCACCAACACAACAGTATCGCGATCGCGTGTCGCGGTGGTCTGGAATCATTCGCGCCGTGCTTTTTACAATAGGCACAACACGGGTGGATACGAAAAAGCTCTCCCCCCGTGATCATTCTGACGGAACGGGCGCGCGCGATCTACGTCGCTCGTCGCTGTGTATGGGTGTACTACCTGCTGGTAGTGGAAAGCCTCGACCATCGTTCCACCGGATTGAGCTGTCACGGGAAAAACGCGAACGCGGACAAGAGGAAGAAAAGCTGCCCCCGGCCTGCCGAAGAATCGCGGCAAAGCTGGCGGAGAGATAGACGGAAGTGTGTCTCGGTGGAGAAGACGGTGTTGTCCGTCGCTAGCTGTGCAGGTGTGCGATCGCCAGGCCGCGAGTATGCGCGCGGTGATCACCAACACACCCATCTGAGGCGACCCCGTGTGCGCAACGCTTCGCTGGGAAACACGCAGCAGGAATTTAAAGTACCTCCAGCGTGTGCTGCCTTTTCCGCAGCAGCGATCGACGGGAGATAGCGATTCCGGGCATACCTGCTTCCTTGAGGTTGTCAAAACTTGAAAAGAAAGAGGAGGGCGGCAAAGGAGAAGACCTCAACGACCGCAAGAAGCCACAACCGGAAGGAGGGAACCCTACACCCGGAACCACCGGAGTGTCTCAAAGAACGAACGAACGAGCGAACGAACAAACAAACAAACAAACAAACAACCAACTTGCCCTAATCGTACCAAAAGCATTCTAGTGTGTTTTCGTAGCCTGAGCTTCAGGTTTTCTTTACTGAAAGCCATCGTCACGTTCAGTCCCTTGTGTGACACCTTGCTCAACCTACCGCAACACCCCACGCGCTCAAAGACTATTTCGAACGGTTTTGAATTTTCTTCGCATCCCTGGCGAAGAACTAATTTCAAAATTACTTATAGCACCCGCCTTTAGGACGCTCGTCGTTGAAAAGCAACCTTCGATTCGTTCCTTCCTAGCATTTGCTTAACTAGTCGAATTAAGAATCTAAATCACACCCCCAGGAGGACCGCTACATCTAGTGAATTTCTTGTGGTAGAAAATATAGAAAAGTACGATTGGATATAAAGGTGGATAGAACTCGATCCTCGAGTTTCCGATCCGTTTGTTGGTGATTTGCGCAAACGGTGAAGTGCAAGTTTGACAAAAGTGTTTCTTGTTTTTTGGTGTCAAGTGTCAAAAAATTTACAAACACCCAAAAGTCACCGTGTTGATCGTGTAACAGCAAAATCCGAAAGAAAGAAAAAGGCCTTCGCTCAGCAACTTTTGCGGCCGGTGCAACTGCACTCACCCCTAGACGCACACGGTTAACCGGGGGGTTGAGAGAGTGTGTGTATGTGAGGAAAGTCAAAACAGTTCCAAAGGGGAAAAGGAAAAGCGGCGGAACGTGCTGGAAAGGCGCAAGATCGCCACGAGACGCCACGGTGAACACATAATTTGAACGGAATTTGTAAAGGTAAGTGCGATCGGGAAGGAAAACCCTTGCTAGTGGGATACGAGAACGACAGAAGGCGGATGAAAATAAATGGTCCAGTTTGGGGTTGGGGGGTTGAAAACAGGTATACACAACATAATCGACCATCGACGAGCGTGCGAGGGAACGAGGGAAAACCGGGTATAGATCGCCCGAATGGCGTCGTTTCCATTCTTTCCCAGTCCGGTCATTTGCAGGAGTCGCGTCTGAGTCACAGCGTTGACTGACACATCGCGGAACGATGCCCAGTGGTGGGATTTTTACTTCTTGTTTAGTTTCTGCTCAGAATGCGGAGAAAATAAGGAACGAACGGGCGGATGTCCGTGGGTGGACGTTGTGGTTTGTTGGTAGCAACATTCCCATACCAACGCAGGGTGGACGTTTGATTGCTTGCGGGGGAGTTTGTTTGGTGTACAAGATAATCGTGGCTGGGCGGTTCCAACGCCCCGGAATTATTTGCCGGTCCGTCCAACTTTTCTACCGGCAATGATTCTCGGCTTCCTTTTTCCACCACGCTTTAGCCATTCCACAAACAATGTTGTAGGAAAAGTTTTTCGAACAAGTTTAAGCTGGGTTTTTATACGAAACCGCACAAACTTGTTGCGAACAATGTAATACAGTTTTTACATTTTAATTGTTCTATTTAAGCTTTCTTTTTTCCTCCTTTCATACATTTCACCCATGCATCTGCTTAATTGTTTTTCAAGGAGCAGATGTTACCGAGTTCTTGGCGTTCTCTAATTATTCTTAAAAGGCGTAAACCGGCAAACAAACAATTTACTGCAAACGAGATCGATCGAAGTGTATGCTATAGAAAGGTAAAACAAAAAAAAACGATACCAGTATCAGCAGATCTGAGGGAAAGTATTTTTCATTGTTTTCTCTCATCCGCCCGTTATTTCGGAAAACCACCCAAAAGCTATCCCAGTTTCAATGCAGATAAAATTGCAATCGCCAAAAAGAAAATACGTCCAGCTGTATTTTGTTTTTTCTTCCCGACCGGCGCTAACAACCAACATATTGGGAAACGCACACAGCATAAAACATAATTGTGAATACCTGCCTTGAAAATGGACTTTCCTCGGCGGAAGATTCCGATGGTTTACAGGGGAATGGGAGAAGAAAACAAACCGCCTATCGGAAATCTTTCGGGCGAATTAGAAGGAGGAGGGGGTAGAAATTTTACGATCGATCGAATGAATGAGCAATGAAACGACCGGAAGCGAAGCGGAAAGTCGTCGGTAATAAAGAGGGTGTCTGTGTGTGTGCGGGATGGGGGAGGTAGAAAAAAGAAGTGCCAGCGGATTTTCCATTCTTCCTCGTTATTACTGTTTCCAATGCACCTGTTTGTTTGATTTCTTTCCTTTTCTTGTTCTGTGGGTTCGATTTTTCCAGCGATCTTCTTAGTATGATTATGTGAAATCGAACGTAGAGCATGTCTCTCTTTCATTCATTCGACGATTCAGATTCATTCATTCAATGCAAAAAGTCATTCCGGAGCTTGAATCCGAATTACCCAACTCTAATCGAAACTCAAGGCGAATGGAAAATTTCGGACTGAAATTGTTCAAATATATTCGACAACCAATGCAAACATTGTGCCGAAGGTGAGAAAAGTGCCGTGGCTTTTAGGATCGATTTGCATGGTGTAAATGTAGTATTCACTCGCCCATACTTTTTCCTTGCTGCTTTCATGCGCAAACATGTTGAGCTCATAGAGTTGAATTCTATTTTAAAATGGAACGGTTTTGCCCACTTCAAATTAAATAGACGAACAAATCAAGTATCAGAGTTGTAACCATTTTTTGTATAACCCAAACTTGCCTACTTCATCAATTAAATTTTATGGAAAATCGTCTAGAAATGATGGAACGCACGCGCAAAAATGCAAAATAGAATGTAACTAATGTTTGACTTTTGATGCAAAAGAAAACCGTAAGCCCTTAGAGCTCAGACACCAGACTCCGACCACCCTGGTGTGTCGGTGGGTGTGTGTTTCCTTAATCAAATTACAAAGCGGGAGCTTAAACCATCAGGGTTCCGGGTCTGGAAAAGACTTTCCCGGTATTGTTTCTGACGGATGGAAATCCTCGCCTTAATCTCGCAAACCCACGCCGTCTGCTCGTTGTTGCGAGACGATTCGCCAACGACACGTCAGGACAACGTTACAATGCCTTGGGGTGGGTATCCTATTCTGTGTTTTTCCCGGAACAGCCCCGACCGGAGGTGAGAGAAACAGGTGAGACAATTTTAATCGAATTCCATTGGCCCCCGGTTGCCCAGAACCGAAGCCGAAGATCCGATTTCGTCCTTGTTGCTTGTGTTCCGATGACTGTGCGATATTTCTCGGAACTTTTGCGGGACAATCTTGTTCGATATGGACATTTTTATTGTTTTTTCCTGCTCCCATCATCTGTTTCCATTCTTTGCTTTCACGTCATCCTCCCAAAATATCTCGTCTTTAATTTTTTTCTTGTTACTTTCATGTAAGTTTACCTTGTTAGGCAACGTCGTCACAATTCTCGCCGGCGTTCGTTATCGTTCCCTTCGGCGATGATGAGCCGGCATGTTTGGTTTGTGGGATGTGGGTTGTCAATATTGACTGTGGCAGCCCGAAGAAGACTTACTTCTTCGGGGTCAGGCGCACGCCAAGGAATGCGAATTTTTTTTAGCGAGCGGGAAAGTATGGGAAAGCAGTGCCGAAACATTCTTCGAATAACAGAGAGCTTTTTTTGTATTTTCAAAAACCGGCAGCAGCAGCTCGGTGGGAAAGGTTGTGAAACTACATTCTTACCGAATAAAACGAAAAACTCCACAGCCCTTTCGAGGGAGAGAGGTCCAAGTTTTCATCCTCCAGAAACGCCATCTTGAGCTCGGCAAACATGTGGCGGAAAAGCACACACGTTGCGGAATCTCACGTGATCACTCAAAAGAGAAAAGACAGTGCAAGTGTTTGCCTTCTAGTTTCTTTGATGTTGGCGTGGGCCGAAGTGAGTGAAGAAGAAAAAACAAAGCCCCCTCCTGAAAAACGGTACGTTACAAAAGGACGCCATAAACTTATGTTTTGCATTAAATTATGCTGTATGTCTTTCTTGCCTCCTGGTGACACGGGAGCTGGCGTATTCTCGAGCCCGAGGCTTGATTGGCTTTGGAACGAAAGCAGTTGGAAAGTTGATGTTTCTTGAATTTATTTTCTGCCTTTTGCATTCTTTCGATGCCCGGCCAGAGCCGGGAAGGGAACACTCCGTAAAGCAGATGCCTTGCCATGGTTTTACGTTTTGCATACAGATTTCACGTTGCGAAGAGTGGCTAGTATTATTGTGCGGTGGTCTGTAGCTAATTGCTTTCCTTAAGAAGTTTAACAGCACTTTGAAACGTAATTTGAGAGTTTTCCATCGTTTGCATCGACTTTAGAATAGTTTGCAGTTGGGGTCTTTTTTCTATACAAACGTGCATGTATAGAGGAAAAATTTAACAGGCAATTAATTTCCCACCGTTTGTTGCCACAGATCGTTGGGAACGTGCCAATCGAAAGCTAATTTTCTACACGAGAAATTTCGAATGCAAAGCTTTTCGTTTGCTTTTCAAAAATAAAGTGGAAAAACAAAATAGAGCACAAAACCATCGCTGGTGGTGGTCCCTATCTCGGGGGACATTCGGAGGGCCCCTAGAAACATGCTGTGCAGGGACGGAGTTGGGAAATGTACGTGGCCGGGAAATGGAGGCTTTTTTTTCGGTCAATAGAAATATTGACGGAGTGGCGTTTTGCCTAATTTGTTTCGCTGTTTCTGAATTTCCATACCGGGCGATCGGAAGGCTCAGGTATCTATTTGTGTTTGTGTGTATGTTTGTATGTATTTGACGAGTGGGACGACAAACAAACGGCGGCCACGGAAAATGGTAATACCACCAAATGCTCTAGCAGCCAATGCGCCGAGGGAAAATGCTTTGGATCAACATAATTTAGTGTGACAATCCATTTGTGACAAATCGTGAAGCCGTGCAAATAGGTCAGTGGTGTGTAGTGCGGTTGAGGATGATGGATATTGATGTGGGAGAGTGAGAGGGAGGGGTCTTTTCGACGGAGTACGAAATGGAAAAGGCGCGGTTAGGTTTGCGGACAGAAATTTGCTTCATGTGTCTCAAAATTATGGAAAAAGCTAAGATATGAAGAAATCTTCTATTTGCTTTGAATGAAATATTGAATTTGTTGATTACGAAAAATACTTTCAAAAATAAAACACTGGCTATTTTGTTTCATTTAGTATATTGCTCCTCACAGACAGACATGAGTATCTTCATTTTTTTCATTATTTCCGCTAAGTTTCTTGATGACACATTTCCGAATGCAGCTAACTGCGAGATTCATACTTTATTTCAACCACCCAGCGAAACATGTATAGGCATTATGATAAACTGCAATGGCTTTCCGTGTCCGATTAGTGCCAAGCTAAGGCCTTTTTTCCAAACATCCTAACCCGCGTTTCGTCGTTTGCTTTGGGTCGACCCCAAAAAGTGAAAGGAAACCAGTGGTTGTTACGTTAATTTCATCGCTCAAACGAGAGGATGGTCAAATGATGGAAAGGTTTGCCCCGGAAAACACACTCCACCGAGACGTTCGTTAACAGCGAGATAGCGGGAAGTTCCCCCCCCCCCCCCCCTCGATCCCTCTTACTTCATACCACTTCGCCTTTTCGATCAGCTTTGATTTAAACTGGGATTTAAATCTCCCAAAGCACACGTCACGCGGTTACCTAGGCGACATTTATGAACGCATGCTGCAAGTGAGTGACCGAGTCAAAAACCATTTCCAGCGGCCTTTTCATCATATGGTTCATGATCCATTCCCAATGGGGAAGGAAAACGAACACAAACACCCTTCCACGCCATTCATCGGTGGCAGCTTTTCCACCTTGCGGCCAAGGCCTTGTCATTCCGCGTCTGGAGTGGCTCATAATGTACCTTTGCAACGGTCGCCTCCGGGTATAATGTAGTTGCAATATGTAGCACCCCACAGCTTGCACATTTGCTAGCACAAAACGAATTCCAACCGGACGGCCAAAGGGGACACCAGCTATGGAGCTTTCCAACTACTCATTGTCGCCAAAGCAGCACCTCTTCACTCTCTTAAGGCTATACAGCGCCTCGAGTGGAAATATCTTGTCCGTCCCGGGTGCCAGGGGCGGGTGGTTAGTTTTCCATCGCTTTGGCACGAATTTCCGATCCGGAAACGTGTGTCACTGGTTGGTTTGGATGTGTGTGTGTGTGTGTTGTTGCAGGCCGGAAGCAGAACAATCCTGAGTACCGGAATACACAAGCTCCGAGGCGTTGTGGAAGATGAGTTGTGGCAGTTTGTTATTCCAATTTTAGACTCCATTTCATGCCAATTTATCTTGCATCCGTTGATCAAGGCTCTCAGCTCAATACAATATATTTGTATAGTTGTCAACTTCAATGCAACCAAATTTAAACTATTTTAATCGCCTACCTCAGCTCAAGAGGACTCCAATATCTTCCAGTTGGTAAGACTATCTCGCATTCTGATTTATTTCAATTCTATTCGTAGTTTTCCTAACACCAAACCCAACAGCATCGAATGAATCTTTTTGCTATTCAGAGCACTTACTCTTATGACGCACGGAATACTCTTATCATCTCCTTCGAGACTTTCATTGGCGCCTCGGAAAAAAACACTCCCCCACCTGCCGCTACGGAAGGTAAACGGCCTAACGTGATATTAATAATGAAGCTATTAAATGTGAATTACGGCAACGATCTGCATCGTCCGGCTGGCAGGGTCGGAAAATTCTTCGCCGTTCGGTGGCAAATGGCAAATGGAAAACAATAAATGGGAATCGAATTGTTGGTGCGAAGGTTGTTTTCCGTTCCGCAACATCGGCGTGGATCGGAGAGAGGGTGGGTGGTGGTGGTCGTGTGGGCCACACCCCTCACCTCTCCCACGGTTGGCCAATTCGCGCGGATAATACGCAAGATGCATTAGGCGAGATTTGGCAACGCCATTCCGGTGGCGTCGGCGTCGGAGTGAAATAATTTATCTTCGCGCAAACCAACCGCCTCAGGTTGGCCAGGTGGGGTCAGGGTGTGTGTGTGTGTGTGTGTGTCTGGGTAAGTGCTGCCCGCGTGAGCGGTGATGAAAGTCGCTCTCGCATCGATACGCGATTTGGTGTTGCCAAAGGCGCCTTGGTTCCCCAGGTTCGCGGGCAAGTGTACGGCCTCCGTCAAGGGGAACCTTACCAAGCAGCGCCCCCTTCGCAGAGGTTAGATCTAGTTCGAACTTTCGCAAAAATCTTATCTTAACGAGAGGGAAAAAAATAAACCCCGAGCAGGGTTTTGCGCGTGCGGTTCTGGTGGTTAGATTTCGTATTCCACCGAATGGGGCAAGGTAAGGTGCCTTGTGTCTTTCATAATTGGATTTTGAGGCGGGCGGGAAGGGGCAAGGATTGCATGGCGTCAGATTGAATCCGACGGCGGAGCGAGACTGACCCCTCAAGCGAGGTCAAGTGATTAATCGCACCAGATGCCAGTGAAATGAGCTCCAGAATTACTGGTTAAGAGGGAAAACCATCGATAGCGGGTTAGGAAAAGTGTTATTCGGTGATGGAAAAAAGCGTTATCAGATCTGCCAGCCTTTTTCATTCCACACTGGCACGATTGAAAATGGGTTGAAATGGAATTTAAATTTCTCGCTCACTAGAAGCAACCACTACGAGTGTTGCTAATTTTCTCATCTAATCTCATTACCCAATGTTGCCTCCAATATCCCTGCTGACGCATGCCAATTCTGTTGAAGTCCACGACCACCCTCTGATAGGGCAAACAAACAGTTTTCTTATGCTTGCTTGGGTCAATATTTTGCACCCGTGATTCATTGTCACCAAGTTTCAAGAGATGCAATGATTAGTAAGGTAATTTCGTGTCCCCTGAACGGTAGGCATGTACGGCTGGATGGAGATGTACGTTTGATTAATTTGTTTGCCAAAGTTGTAGCGACATCAGCGACTCAATCTAGATGGACAACATCCGCGTGCTTATCGCGGCATGTTATCAGAGTGCAGGAAGCAATCTCAGGAGTGCAAATGATGGGTGATAAAATTGGCTCCCAGGTGATGCCTCAACAGGTCTCCTCGGGCAGGCTGGCTTTCGCGAGAACCATGGCCACTGTGGACACAATGCTAAGTGATATCTCAAATGCAGATAACCATGTCCCCAAACCGAGGAGTTGGCGATGGAGCGAAACCTCTAAACAGCAATCTCCCGGCCGTGTTTGCGGTGGGTGATAATTCTCCTCTCGTTCTTTGGGTCAATCGGTCACACACGGAAGGCTTCGCTCGGAACTCGGTGGAAGTTACTGGAACTTAAAGTCATTCGCATGTGGCTGGTAACCTTGCCCGGGTCGATCGATACGAGTATGGATAGGAAATATGCACTTCCGAGATCGCCACGCGTATCGTTGGTGGTGGTGGAGGCGATGGGTGTCCATGAGAGCCCGCGATATACCCCCCAGTCTCGTGCCCGATTTATAGCACAACCCTCCCTGGTCATGGACGGCCAGCTGCCAAAGGGCCGCGATTGGATACGCTTCCGAATTCTTTCCACCCCGAGTTGAAGAATCTTCCATTTGCAACGAAGGAAAACGTGCTGATGATCCCTCTCGTGCCGGGGAGTCTTTCGTAGTCGGGTGGCTCGGTGTTGGTTGTAGTTGTAGCGGCTACAACTTTCCGCCTCGATGCACAACTTGTTGGCCTAGAACCACGCACGGACCACCCGGTGTTGTTGGAGTGCTATCGGCGTGGAGTATCACCGCGGAGGTCATCTAGCGCAAAATGTGAGCAAAAGGCGGTTTTATGTGTCGTTGGATACTTTGGCCCATTCGATTCGTTGCCGTCTTTGAAATGCTACTCAACAATCTCTTCAATCGTGAGAGGGGATGGCTATCGAAAAGGCAATGTTGTTTTAGGTAAAGTTCTTCTACACATGCTTGCATAACATACTTCATCGACGCGAAGTTATTGGATGCAAAGGTCTAAGGTTATGTATTGAGGCAGATTTGTTGTTTAATCTAGACTCTGGCACTGGCTCCAGGAACGGTCAATGTCAATGATACAATTCTAAGCTTAAACGAAAATAGTTTTAGTTCCTTTCCACCCCCTTTGCTGCACATGTGCTGATAACGGTGTAAAGAAACGGAAAATAAACTTTCCACTTCCATGCGATTCGATTTTGCACGTTCGATAAGGTTTGGCGCCGGTGCAGCCGTGGTTCGTTTACTCAACCTGCCACATTGCGACCTGTTGTGTTGTTACACGTTACAGCTGATAGTATTCTTGAGGTTCACTTTACATGGAGCTTCCCATCGAAAGATTTGCGTTGCAACGAAATTTATTACCAAGATTTCTATGTTTGTTCGTTTGTGGCACAAATATCAAGCTTCCCCTTCGCCGGTGGATGTGTGGTACGGCGCGTTCTGTTTATACTTCTGTATGATCCTATGCGATATGACGTAACCGTTAGCTTAATTAGATTTTCATGTAGCTTTATTTTTCAATTTCTTTCCTTTTTCCCTCCCTATTTCAGGTAGAGTTTCCTGTTCTTTCTTCTGGACCGAAAAGTGGAAGATCTCACACCTGGGGAGGTTTCTCGGAGAATAATTGGCACAGTATGTTGTTTGTATTTTTAAGCTTCAAGCCGCTTTTCCAAAGCGCAAAATTCTATGATTAATCAGGTGTTGTTTTTGCGGGGCCCGGGCTGCGGCCCCCTTGCAGAATTGCGCTGCGGGTTTGATTGGCGATTCCGTGCCGTGGATCATTGGTAATTTATTGGAAGTCTTGATTGATAAGAGAACAACTGCGCAGTACTGCAAGGTACGAGCGAGCCAGGTCAATTAATCAGAATAAGCTATTTTAAGGTGATTATGGTGAAAGCCTTGGTTACATGGGCTCGTTATCAGGAGTTTCAATTAAATAACATGGCTGGCTTTCAATTACGTCCAAATGTCGGTCGTTCTATTAATGGTGTTCAACATCTTTTGATAATGCTTCTTTGTTTTGTCGAGAGGATCTTTTTGAAAACTAAAGTTCATTTCGTGTGATATAAAGATAAGTGTTAAACTGCGAAGAGAAACGTATATACTCTTGAACATTCATCTCTTAGATGGTGATAAAAGTGATCCCTAACCTCGTACTTCCAGAGTATCTGAGCAGTTCAGGCGCATTCCAAGTATTATTATGTCTCGGCGTTTTATGCATTTGCAGTGACTCAAACTCGATGCGCTTTGGTGAACCAAGTGCTTGCCTGTGGCGTTTTTTTTTATCTCATCCACGGTATCTCGTGCCTCCACTACGAGGGCCACTTCAGAGGAACACCACTTGAAACTAATTTGAAAACACTCAACCGTAACATTCTAGTTCTTTCCGGCATTTGTAGATTACAGACGAATGCCCAGTACCATCACTCTCCCTTTCTGTAGATTTTCCGAAACCACTCTTCGATGATCGGCGTGGTCGCCTCTAAGGGTCGGCGTTCTTCCTACAACTCCTTGCGGGACACACTCGGGTAGGTTTTCATTAATTTATCTGCCGCCCTCCCGTCACACCGACGAGTGTACTGGTGGCCGTGAGCTCTGACATATTTGGTGGGGTGTTTTTTTTTTCTCCGCCAGAAGTTTTCTTCTACCCACTTCGATTTGTTTTCTGGTTTGAACCAGTTCCAGCCCGGCGGTTCAATGATCGATGGAGATTTCTTTTGGCTAGAACAGCTCCACCTTTCTCCCGATGACGCGAGAAGTCGGCCAAACAAAAACAAAACCATGGCCAGAAAATCTATCAAAACAACAAACTCACCTCTTCAAACTGTGCTCCAAGAAGAAACGTGTCTAGTCCCTGGGGAGACTGGCCATAGTTTCGACAGTTCCAAAGAGGCCTCGGTCAGAATATGTTTTGCTTTGACCGTGGATTAGATGGACTCAGGAATGTTCGGCAGTCACAATCTCGCGGGTTGTCCGAAAAAAAAACCCTCCAACATTGAGCGCTCCCCTGGACTCCTGCCAGATCCAATGGCTCTCTGTGTGGGTCTACGGGCATTGTTTGGACCGGTTTTTTCTCCTACAGGAGAAAAGAAGTCCAAAACAAGATGAGAGGGTACGCCGATGAACGTACGCGCAGTGGGGAAGGCCATAACATCGCCAGCACAACGTGTTGCTTGGCGTTTGTGGCACGTTGTTATGGGCCGGCTGGAAAACCCTCACGCACACCATGTCAGGCTCGGGAAAGAAACAACAATCGCGGCCCCAAGGGATTTAACGCCGTCGCGGGGTCCCGTTGAAGAGCGAGGGCATATGTTTCGAAAACAAAAATAAACCGTCGCTTCCAGAGTATGAAGACGACGGGCGGATGTTAAGGTGAGGTGGAGCTGGAGAACCCTAGTAATCTTTTCCGACCGAGCCAAGTGTGGTCGTGAAAGTGGAATGGCGTTTTATTTTTCCCTTGCTTTAATGGCAATGGAATGATCGAATCATTTCGAATCATCAAGAACGCCTAATTCCGATTCTGACGATGAAGATATAACCTTTTAGGGATGATTGCGAAATCTTTTGGGTCAAATTATGATTTGATTACAAAGTGAGATGTAATAGCATCCGCTGGAACTTCTTGAGCTTAACATTGCTGAAATTGTTTCGCACGAAACCGCTGCTTCCGTGTGCGCCACAAAGCAAACTAAAACAGTTCCCAGGCTGCGGAGGAAAAAAAAAACGAGAGAACTAGGTCGCCACCGAATGCATCGCAAATGTATGCTAAATTTATAAAATTTTCATAATGCAGAAACACTCCCACCCATATCCGAAGGCCCCGTAAAAAGCTCTTCAGCCTAAAATGGCGGCCCTGGATGGGCACAATTTAGATGGTAGGGAAAAAAATGCCTTAGATCAGCTCCTGAGAACCATCCGAGAACCACCGACAATAATTTCCCAACTTGCGAGCCAGCTTCACTGATTTGATATCGTAAATTATCCACTTCAAGAACGGCGCATACCCGTTAGTTTCGACCGATTGCCGGATGATTCTGACTCGGCAGGAAATTCCAGGGAACATGAAGCACTCCAATAAATGAGGAATTTTCCGTTAAATTTATGATTGAGTGGCGTTCGCTAGCAAATGATTTTATTCTCCAAATAACTATAATTAATTTGGTGGAACTCAATTTTGTAGCTTTTGAGCACATGTTTTGAAAATTCATATTAAACTCTTTCTTTACATAGGCTTGTCCTACAAATAAAAAAATAACACTTTGATTCATTTCAAATTCAACATTTCATGAATGTGCTCCCTTGATTTGGCATCAATTTGGTTCAATTCCAGCAAGTCACAAATCTCAACAAAGAACCGATTATTCAAACTCAAAAACAATTTTAGCCCGCATATTTTTGCGTTTTCTCGCTTTCAGCTTTCGCTTATAACGCGTAGGGGTGCGCACCGTTTGCCAAAGTCAATGTGTGCCTATCGCTTTTGTTTTTCTTCGACCACAAATATTATTCGCAGCCATTAAGCTACTCCGTCAATCGGGCACGATAGTTTCACGGAAGGAACCGCCAAACACAGCAAAATGAATCAATTACTGTCAATTTTGGTCCATTCTTCGTCCGTCAGTGTAGCGGTGGAAGAGTTTGGGACGGTTCTTCAAGACGTGGGGAGATGAAATTGATGATAAATGGAAGCTTACATTTCTACTGTAAAGGAAGTACTTGCCTTCTAATCGTCTATTCCGATATAATGTCGAGGTATTATATACTCATGGAGGAGAACTCATTCTATTATTTTGTGTAACTGCGCTTCCAAGATAAATGGTTTTGCAACTTATCCGAAGTTTGACTATGGTTCCGGTTCAGTTCTTCTACATCATTTCTTTGTCAACCGGAACGGAACAAATCTGTGTAAAGAAGAAAGTATTTGTGAATTTGACTTTCTTTTCCTCGAATTAAAATACGCCTTTACGATGGATCTCCAGCTTCCTGGGTTCACCAACTGCGTTTGCGAACGCAACGGAAAATGCCTCACCGTGCGTAATTAGTACCGTGCCCTACCGGCTCGACGGGGGTTGACATCACCCAGCCCGATCGCGGCGTCAACTGCAGTGAGTTGCTTCGGTGAGCATGAAGAAACTACTGCCATTGATGAAATAATTGCTCCCCGGCATCAAAGGTGATTCGCTTCGTAGGGAACAAACGACCGGCCTGGAGCAAGATTCATCGCCATCGTTCGAAACCCAAACCTGTGTTTACGTTCGCCCTCCCGGGGGGAGAGAGGGCACACGGCGCGAAGGGCACGTCCAGTGCTCCGTTCTCCCTCCGAGTGTCAGCTCATCTTGGATCACTACCGCGTGACGATGTTACACGCGATTAATCGCCCCCATCGACTAGCAACTATAGCGCTGTCGCACGAAACAGAGGGAACGCAACCAACGTGACGAACCAACCTGACGTAAGATTATGGAGAGTTGTCCTGGCAAAACTTTGCAGCATCAATCGAAGCGTAAAAAAGCTGTCTCAAAAACGAACACGGATCGCGCACACACACGCGCCTTGCGGATGCGGAATGAAGCAATGGAAAATAAATAATCGCAGTCAATTTGTGCCAAAACTGGGAAGGCGTAACAGAGTTCCCTAACGTTTTTTTTTCTTGATTGTGTATCCATTGCTGGTATCTTGAAGAGTCTGTCACGCAGCTCGATTATTAGATTTGTTTTTTTTTCTGATATTGCAAATGGTTGGCGATATTTCCATGGAACGTTTTGTTATTAATGAGCAGGCGAGATACACTGTTCGCATGTTGATTAAAGGAGTTCCCTAAAAGTTTAACGGAACAGTTCAAGGTAACATTCACGCTGACAGAAGTTCGAAAGAATAATATTTTAAGTCCCATTAGTGAACTTCAATAGAATAGAATTGAATAGAAGATAACTCTTCTTTTCAACCTTAAAAGCTGTGCGCTTACAGAAGTAAGAGGAAAAGATAGGAAGGATCACTGGTTTGTTTTCTATGCGGGTTTATCTCTGTTATTGTCTTAAATGATTGGCAATGCTTGATTGTGGTATTATGCACCACTTATAATTCATACAATTAGCATCGACAGATAACGATCCTTACCATCCTTATCCTAGCCTCTCGATCTCGATGTGCATCTTGCTGGAACGGTCAAACCGAAAGTCGCCTAGCCGAAAGTCACCTCGCGCGTATTTGGTCTCTATCGTCGCCAAAACCTTGAACTTTATTCACCGTTGCTTCAGTGTAGAGCCGTTTAAGGTGGCGTCTTTTGCTTTAAAATTCCACCTCTAACAGGTTTTGTGGAGTTGGTTCGAATAATTTTTGGTTGGACACCGACGATGACCGAGCACAGCGCCAAAACGGACTATAAACACGAGGGCGGGGGGAAAAATATGGAAAACATGGTCAATTTGGTTGGTTGAGTTGGTGGCCGTAAACCTGTTTTGTGGTGGAATTAGATCGTCACTCAAGGACGACGGCGCCAAGGCGATCGTAGATTCGCGAATTTCATTGTTGGACGACTTTTTTGGTGATCTGGTTTTGGTGATCTTGCCCGTCTTTGTTGTGCGGCTGGCTTTTGGCCAAATCCCTTCGAATCTTACGTGATCGTCCACTGAGGGTTGGGTGCGGTAAGTTCCTGGGTCAATAATAAGTAATGATCCGTTGTCCAATATTTGGATCAAAAGAATCACACGGTATCGATGCAATCGCAAGGTGAGTAAGGACCGCGCAATACAAACCTGCCACAACATGACAGGACCGTTCGTTCTATGCTTTATTCTGCTGCACCATTCACTTAGCACACTTAGAGGTTATACTTCCCATCCCGGGCTTAATATGGCACGACGGGAGGGCCGTTGCAAAAGTCCGCCGGTAGCCACGAACCGACCGACATGCCGCTTGTTACTCGCCATCGGTAAACTATATGCACCTCCAATTCCATGTGTTCCAATCGATCGATCGCCCCAAGGTATAGCGCCGGTGTATAAATAAAATAATGAACCAAACAGAAAAAAAGTATTACACAAGTAAACCCAACGTTGTTAAGCCCCGTGAGAAAATATTTCAACAATTCGCAACAAGCATGGTTGTAGTTGATGTTTTTTTTTTGGCTGCTCGCATGTGAACTCACGCCTTGACCGGCCCATGTTTTGTCGGCGAAGGTGTGCCTTCGAGGAGGTTGTCCAGCATGGACTCCCCCCTTTGCTTGGGGAAACGCTGGAAACGAAAGGATCTACTTCAAACGATGGAGGCGGGCAGTTGGCGTCGTTTAGGGTCGATCGTTTCGGAGCTGCGTCCCTAAAGGTCACACCGGTTCGGAGCACGAATATTCATGATGAAGTTGCGCTCTCAGCATAGACTCCAACCGGGGCCAGTGTTACACTATGGTTCCAACTAGTTCTATGCGATCTTTTCATTGATCACTCGGCATGCGATGTTTTGTGATCTGCTGCAATGTGTTAATATTACCGAGGAATGCGTGGTTGTTGGCTGTAGCCGGTACCGTTCGGTCATAGCCGCGATCACCTACACCGTGGAGCTAGAAACGAACGGCAAAACAAAGACCTAGACGAAGTCTTTTCGTGCTGAGTCACACATAAGCTTCACTTAATTCTTGCCCTGCCGGTTTGTCTTGACGTTTGTTTAAGAACTGACAGCCTATTTTGGGTCCTATCCATATTTTGTGACTTCAAAAGGATACACGCAACGTAAAGTAGTTCATTCTTTCTGTAATTTTAATGGCTGCTTACTTTTGTATCTATCCACATGACACCTGAATCATTTTGATCCAGCTCAGTAACGGCAACGAATGCAAAAAATGCGATCGAGAGCTTCCTTAGTCAACAACTGAAAGTAACGAATGGTGGGCTTGCCAAACTGACAACAATGGTTATTTAAACCGGTACCGGAGTGAACGTATGAAATCGGTCTCTCAAGAGTAGGTACTGACAACTTTACCACCGGTAAACCGGTGAAGCCTATGGTTCGTTACCTTCTGCAACCACACATGGGGCACGTCGGCGTCATGATTTGCAACTTGATATGCCATTTTTACCTCCAAAGCTTTCTGGAAGTGTATCTCAAAGCGGGTTTCGTTTGTGTGCGTGCGTGCCTGGAAGCAATACACTTCTGAAATTCCTAGAATACTGTACCTCTAGGGAGGAAAAGACAGCCAAGTCTGGACGACTGAGCGTGGAAATGGGAAGAGGTAAAATTAACCATAAGTAATACGATCATGCAAAGGGTTATGCCCGGGACGAACCTTGTGCCCAGCACCCCGTTGGAACTAAAGCCAGACCAGGCGCACCAGGAAGGTTTCTGAAGCCGCCAATCGAGCCAGCAATTATCACGTCTCATCTGGTTGCACCCGGGTCCTAGAGTGGATGAAACTTTCGTTTTTGATTTGTTTTCGATCATTTGTAGTGCTTCACGTAGAGAAAACAGGTTTGCGATGGAAGTGCTTCTCGTCGGTGAGTTTTCAATGTGTATGTGTTCGGTTCCTGCAACCACCGGAGCACCAAACGCCGATAATGGACGTCAAAATGATGCGCTCGGGATGACCTGTACCGTGAAGCAGAGAACATGTTTCAGCCGCGTCAGTCATTAAATGTGCCGACGGATAATTATACTTCCTGTGAGTAATTATGAACCAGTGTGGCGTACTTTTTGTAGGCTTGAGATTGTTTTTCTCAACAGCCGTTTGACGATCTTTGTTTCGACTCCTACAAAAATGTTTACGGAACTCTTAAAAGTCATTTCATCTCGGGCTTATGTTTTTGGTATCGCTATGCCATACGAAACAAATTCTTTTCGTGGCATTTTGTTTTTGTTTATTGTTGTTTGGCTCGTTATTTGTGCATCTTTTGTGGATGCAAACAAGCGAAAATTAATCAACACCCACCAGACGATCAATCAAGTGTCCACAACCTCTGGGACACCCGTCCGGCGAAAGACCCACTATGGGCACAGAGTTCACTGATTCGTGTTCGATTCCCTCTTGGGAGACAAATAGCGCCTTTCGTGAACCGAAAAAAAAAACCCATCTTCGTCCACCTCTTCTGCTTCAACGCGGAGAACCCGGAACGCCTCACCGGCGGTGTTCTCTACGACGCCATTTGGAGGCGAACTCGAGTGAAGAACCTCCAAGAAAAACCTGTCCTTGTTTTTGGTCAAAGTCAACCTCATCAGATAAAGCTCGTTTTATTGCCAAAAAACGAAGAAATTCACCGCCGATCTTGACGTCATGTGCCACCGCTTAAGTGAGGATCTGGCGTCGGTCTGGATCTGAGTCGATCTCCACCGGTTCATCCGGTGTTTATTTATTCCAGAAGTATAGTCCACCGGTTCAACCTTCGCCACATGGGGTGATAAAAAATAATGACACTTCTTCCACTGAGTCGAGGGGGATTTTCGGGTAATATATTACTGTCGTGGGGTTTTTCTAAATTTCGTCGTAAGTCGCAAATCGTTCGTTAGGACTGGTTTTATTTGCACGTGCGTGGTGTATTCTTTTTGGTATCATAAGTGGCATGAGATTCTATTCGCCTATCCATCCAAATCGACATTACCGATCACACAACGTCAAGATATTATTTTAGGAAAAGAATTTTGTTTGGCAGAAATAACCACAACCGAAGTTCACATACGGTATCTAAAGGGTCAACGACATTCGTACGGTTCTGAAGCCCACGCTGTAAAGCCTCAAGATCAAAGCCTCAGACAAGGTAGGAATGTGTCAAACTTGTGACCGGCAAGAAGCTAGAACGAGTTATGCAAATTTGACCGTAGATTGTAGTTCATCCAACGGGAAGTGTCCGATCCATCAACTGAACCATACATATTCATCGCCATGGATGTTTCAGTGAAGGACGAATGCAGTAACCTTACCACACTTACTCAAAATATTTCTTCACAATAACTTCGCAATTTCTTTGTAATTTCTAAACTTCCTGAAATGAGAGCCTGAGATCTCCAACGCATGAATTAGTGTCTGAGGTTAACGGGGCGACGGAAATGCCTCGACAAGGATAACCGTTGCGCAATGCGTACACGTGGTAGTAGATGCCAGCAGACAACCTTGCCCAAGGTTCATCGAAAGCCACGACTACGGCAGAGAACTACTCCCGAGTACGTGCTGCTGATTCGCAAAACCATTCTGATCGTTCACCACCACATTCAGCACGTTTTGATTGACTGGGACGGCCTACACCTTCTTGGTTCAGCTACCATCGCGACCTGGACTCGCGACATTGTTTTTAGGATGTTTGCCCACGTCCTTCGTGAAGCCTATCTTAGCCGACCGTAAACACAGTCTCCATATCCCCCATGTAATCCGGTCCTGTGACATTGTAGAACCGCGCGTTGGTGTCGGAAGCTATGCATAACCAGGAAACGAACCGTCGTGACCCGGCGAGGACGATCGGGTAGCGTACGTTGTTCTATCTCTCCGGCTGTGGCAGTAGGCGTACGGCGGATGAAGAGGACATTGGCGCGCAGTTGGCGATAGTAGCGGCACCGGATGATAACCGGTTACGAACCGGTAACTGTGTCGCCGGGAAACGTGCCATTTTTGAATTGTGACCGGTGGGTTGATTTATCGCAAAAATGTATTTTATGATCTTCGCTTCCCGTTCAACTCTTGCTTGGAACGTTCTTGAAAGAAGAAGGATACTTCCGACGCGGAATTTCCGCCCTTTGTGAGAACATTTCATAATTTTATTGCTGTATGTGCTAGCGATGTAGATAATTTTTCATTCTCTTGTTAGATCATTGTCTGTTTACACATAAAAATTAGTTCAGGAATATCACATGAATTGACGGGTTATAAATCTCCTATCTTAATTTTCAATCACACTCTTAACCAACCGCTTAACGTCCCCAACCGAACCCTCATTTGCATGCATGGCATGCGTCATTTCGTCAGCAAAGTCAGTGAAGGTTAATGTAATTAAAGACTGTAAGCCGCTAACAGGGAGGATCTTTGCCCTCTTGTTTTCGGTTTTCACCTGCCTGCTTTTGATGGCTTACTTACTTAACAGATAAAAATTAACACTTTGCGTCTGCGCTACGCTCATTAATTTTGCGTTACATAAATGGAGCTTTCGAACGGCTGTTTTATGAGGCGAACTAACAAGCAAATGATCAAATCCGTTCGAAAAAGTGACCAAATGATGCATCGGGTTGACCTTCGAGATGATGGATCCCTTTTGCCGAGCGGTCGATTGAGTTCGTTCGAACGTTTTGGAATGGTTAGCGGAAACTGTTTCATGGAGGCGATCGTAGCAGTAGTCTAAGTATGGCACATGTGAGTTTATCGTTCCATTCTGGTGGTTCGGAAGTTTCCGGTCCACTGGAGACTGCGTGGGGGCGCTTGTCTTTTGTTTTTGCGCATCGCAGCTTGAGATACGCATGATCGCATGTCTTCAGTCTTGTATACACTTGTATAAGACGAATCACTGGTTGTAGTAACCTTTCAGGTACTTTATTGTTCCCATCTAGAGTTTCCACGGAGGGACATTACTATAAATATTTTTCTTTTTCTACCATTTCCATTGTTTTTTTTCCGATGGCCAAACCATATCGATTGTGGAAGATACCAATTTTTTTCTCCGAAAAAACGAAAGTTAACCACGCCCCGAACAGGTCTCCCATCCCATCGGATATGAGTTTCGTGCCGTCCTTTTGCCTCTTTGTCCGGTCGGTACATCAATGTTTATTTTGTCCAATTTTCGATCACTTTCATCGCTCTCATTGATTTTGATTTTTGGTGTTTTATTTTTAGGTTATGTTCCGATCAGCCACCAGCGCTGGTGTTGTTTTCCCTCTTTAATGTGTGGATGCGTGTGTTTGTGTGTGTTTTTTTTCGTTCTCGTTTCCCTTCGATTGTTTTTATTGGGCAAACAAAACGGCACAACGTAGCTTCGCCGTCATATAGAGTCGCGCGAACGGACGCCATATTGGGGAGGGGGCATGATAGTGAAAATGAATGGAAACTGCCGCTGACCTAGACTCCACTCGCGGTCGCTTGGTCGCCACGATAGGGAAAGAGAAACACCAATAAACACATCGATTTCGCCAAAATTTGAGAGTGGGAAGTCGGAGTGGGAGTCGGGAGAAGGGGTTCAAAGGTTCGATTGATCATCCCTTAATTTGGGGCGCGTTTTTCATTAATGTCGGCCCACCTTTCGTCATGTGCATTTTTATGTTTAATTGATTGAAGTTCAAACATAAAAATGAAACGCAACCAAGTTGTTATGGAAACAAACATTTTCCCTGCAATCAACTTTTTTATAACAACTCACTCTTTCACTCTTTAGTTCTGAAATTGTGTTGACGATGTTGTTGAGCTTATGTTGTGAAAACATTTTATATATTTTGCTGAAGATACTGCAATTTTCCTACCTCATTTGACGATGGGCAGATAAGTTACGGCGCATCGTTTGTGTTCGACAATTTGGCAAGCGCGTCAGGCCCGTTGTCATTGCACCGATTCGCCGGAGAAAATATTGCCAATTTCCTGCTCGATTACCTGTCGGGTCGGGATACCTATCGAATTCGATCCTCATCAGCGCCATAACGACAGCGGTATGTCAACCGGCGGAGCCGAACGTTGTTGCTTGTGACAGCTCCGATCGATGCAGGTTTGGATTTTTCGATACATCTTCTTTTCCTCGCACAATCGTTGCGTTTGACTCCGTTGACAAATTCGTTAGCAATGATGTAATTGATTGGTTCAGTTTTTGCCTTTCTGCATCGTATCAGTTGAACCTACTGATTCGTTGAACCGTTTCGTGTAGCTTCATCCCCAAACGTCTCTACATTTCCGTTTATTTTCTCCCAAAACAGTTTCAAAACATACGGATGTGATTGACTCGTTCTTTTTTATTTTTGGGTTTTGGAAATGGTTTCAAAGTGAAACTTCATCCTCTCCTTTCCTACAGTTTTGCCCCTGACCGAAAAGTAATTTCCCGAGCAAATTGGCGCCTCCCCAGCCCCCCGGCTGACCATCGCTCTCGATAGTGGTGATAGCGTGCCGACGGGGAAATGTTGTTATTTCGCACGCTTCAATTTTGGGCTATCAATTGAGTCCAAAGTTTCACTTCGCCGGTGCGAAAGGTGAAAGAAAACTCACTTCTAAACTACCCGAGCGCGAGGTGAATCTGCGCCATCTTCGGAACGGAAATTCGCAATTTTCTACCATTTCCACGTATTCCGGCAGTCGGATTTACGCGCACAAACAAAAGCAATTATCGCGCGGGAGAAACTAAAGCATGCGAGCATGTTCGAAAAACGATCGAACCACGAGCGAAAAGCGAAACTGGCGCCGGATGGGGGATGGACGTTGGTTATTTTCCTATGGATCCCTAACAAGCCGGGGGGGAGGAGGGAAACAAAAGGCACACAAACGTTAGGAGCATTAAAAGCTTCCCAAATGCTGGCTAAACATTTCGAACAAATTATTTTGCGCCCGACTGCCGGCTGCTGCGTGAGGTGTGGAAAACTGCGGTCATGAAGGTTTGAGGGGGTCGGTTTGAAGCATTTATTTGGAGGGAAATCATTTCGTGCACTCACTCCGACACTCGCTTAGGTGGTTTTGTTGGTGCACCAGCATTCGTTCGTTAACCCTTTGAAAGGCATAATAAAAGCAAACGAAACCTGCTGACATAAAAGTCGAAAAAAGGGAAGTAACATTCGAATGGGTATCGCCGGGCTCTTTCTCGTACCATTTTCCAGCATTAACATTCTTTCGGTCCGTTTGGAACACCAATTAACCCTTCATTGCGGATGGAACATGTCCACTAAAGGGCAGTTATTTTAATTTTACATTTTCCACTGGTACATGGAACAATTTGAATGAAACAATCGCCAAATCCATTTTGGATGCAAATGCAATGTTGCAAAACGCAATCCGTCATCGTTTCGTTCAATTGACAGTGGAAGGTTGAGCACGAGGGCATCCAAAACACAGGACGATTCAAAATAAAAGCCCCCAGGCAGGCCAACCAGCTACGTTGAACAGTGAATGCTCCGACGGTCTTATGACGAAGCCCTCAGAGCCCTCCTTTTTCGACCGTTGGATATTTTTGTTCGTACATTCCCATGGCAAAAGAATGTTCTACGGGTGCCGCACCGCCTTGCTTCAAGTGCTTTCATTTTTGGCACCGGTCAGTTGAGCGACCAGGGAAAGGGAAGGTACTTTTCCGTTTTTATTTTCGAAATCATGCTAAACACGACATCGATCGAAATCCACCCCGAAATTGTTGCCAGTTCCCGCACACACAGTTACAGTGCGGGTCAGCCGTGCGTTTGTGTGGATAGGTTTTTGTATTTCGTTTTGGGTCATCCGGGCGGTATCTGTTCTGACACCGCGAGAGGGCCTGGTTAGGACCCTCGTCATGTGGTTTTCATTATTTCCCCGGCCAGAAGGCAAACCGGTCAACTGCGGCGCGGGTCGTTGTCGTCGTTGACCACTACGAAAGTGGGCCACACGAATACGCTGCGCGTGAACATTCCTCCAGCAAGGTAAGGGCATTCGAAAGAAATGTGGAATGTTTAAACATAATTCGTACATCAGCTTCAGTTTATTTGAGTAACATTAAATTCAAATAATTTGTAGCAAATAAAAATGGTAAAGGTGGAAATCCCACCCAACACAGGGTAGTAAAATGTTAGCCCCAAAACAAAACATACCCCACGGGAGAAAGAAAAGCCTCGCCATCTCCCATCGCTTGTGCTCCGTGCCAACTGCGATTTTAGGCTTCAGCATCGTTAGGAGCATTGTGCACTAATACAGGGAGAGCAAAACCCGCCCCACCGTAGTAGCCATAACTTCGGCGACGAGCTATACTACAATGGTGCAAAAGTGAAAGTTTGACCTGTCGTTGTTCGGTTGGAAGAGAGGGTTCAACCTCGCGCCACACATTCTTTGCGCCGCGGGTCTTAGCAAAGACCCAACATGGAGCGGGTCGAGGTCCGTTCACATGAGACAGTGGGTAGGGAAGCTCTCTCCTACTGTTTCGAGGCGATCTGTGCGCATAGAAGCGAAGGTTCAGCTGTCAATGAACTTTTCCCGCCAATGCGGCTAATTCAAACGAGGCGCTTGAGAAGGGTGTTGGATTGGGTTGCGAGAGGTCATGGCTGTGGTTTGCAACAAACTCCTTGTGATTGATTAACATTCTTCATGCTGATAATGTGATAAAAAAGAGCAACATTTTTTATTCGACCTAAATAACGAATGTTGAAAAGAAATACTACTTGTCCATAAATCATAACATCGATTTGTAGAGCTATACATAAATATTAATTAAAATAATTGTAGTTTACAACTGTCCCACTAAAGTATGCGGAAGAATGTGGATCGTAAAAGTGGGAAGAAAAACCAAAAGACATCAAACGTTTGGTAAGGAGTGTATTATTAAGTTGTTTTCGTCCCGTTTAAATTAATAACATTTCGTTAGAAGCTGCTACTGCGCAGGCCATAAGCCTTTCCCCAATCGTGTTCCGTACGCTATTAGGAAATTAATTTTCGATCATTATTGTTTGCTGATTTTTAATCGCCAATAGCAATGAAACACGAGCTCTGCTCCCGGCCGGTGCTAAGAATGTTTATGGCTGTTTATTTATTCAACTTTATTGCCTTCACATGTTCGCGAGGAATACGTTGCGCGTGTGCGAACCGGGCCGGGGGTGTAAATGAGTTTTACCGCTGACTTTAATGGTGCAAGCTCCTCAAAATCTGTTGCCTCAAAGCCGCCAGTGTCAATCAAAGCTTCCCCAACGGTTACGGGGCGGTTGCTTTCGGTTGCAAAGAGCGGCTGATTGTGGGATTGTAATGATGCAACCGCTCGCGGGTAGGATAAATCATTCACAACCGATACCGGGGCACAAACCGAATCAACGGGTTGTTTTTGTTTTTTCGTGTGGCGTTTTCCAATCTTGCTGAAAAGAGATCTTGCGCCGTGAAGTGGAACACAAAAAACACTAGTTGGGTTGATGAGGATTGTATATGCTTGGTGCATGTTATTGTTCATCTTTTACTATCATCATCGAACGAGACGATCCCGAACTGCTAGAACCATCTAGCGTACGTGCTTTGGTAGGAGCTGACGCCTACAACGCCCGTGTGTTTGAAGTACGTGAGCATTTCTTCAAACAGAAATCACGCCAGCTAGCACTTTGAGGTCTTTTTCGCTTACCTAGTTGTGGGAGTGATAAATATTCCGTTTTTTTCATCGGTTTTCCGACAATCCAACAGACAAACAAGATTTCCACAATGCCTACCGTTTGTAGGTCAAGCGTTGAAATATACACCCTTCGTTAGGTATCGCATAACCGAGCGAACAAAAAATGTAGCTGGTGTACAATTTATCTTTCCTTTATTTATCATATTTCACGTTCACGGTAAGGGATCCGTCAGAGAAAACCTGTTGATAAAGCAATTCGGCGGAGGATAGCCGATCGGTTGCAATATTTTTTCGCACTTTCACGCGGCAGAACCTTCCCGGTTCGATAAAACCCACACCACTGGTGTCCTCCGCCTAAGTCTGCGGTGAGTTTCTTGGAACGAACCCGCTAATGCCGGGCGGCATCGCTTCAATGGCAATCACCCACTAGAGTGGCAATAACTATCTAATTCCCTTCTCGATCGACACCACGGCGTGTATAGCTAGCGTCGCGACAAACCTAAGGTATTCGCTGGATGGAAACCGCTGGAAGGCTATATTCCCGGACAAACCGGACCAGTGTGTACCACCGTGCTGTGTGGAGACGAGTCTGCCGGGGAGGGCAACAAGTGGACGTCCCGTAGTAGCCGATTATTCGTGATTACCGTCACGTACGTCCTCATAAAAACTAGTTACTATTCATACCGAATGCCCTCATCCCCTCTCCTGGCCTCTAGTTTGACCCACCATATCATCCAACCCATACCTTAGCTCTCGGCATATTGGCTCGTATATTTGCAGTGCACGTTTCCCAACTCCCCACACTCCCAGAGTTCGAGTGCGCGCGCACCCTTGAGGTGATTTGCATTTGCAATCCAATCCAATCCGCAACCTCCACCAGAATTGGCGCGCGCCAAGGAAGAAGGAAGCCGGTGGTTCGCTAAGTCTAGGCCCACGCGTAGAGGAAAGTACCATCGGCAGAATATTGTCGACGGCTTTCGACCGCAAAACATTCCCTTGAGGTGCATACTGCATACACAAGGTAGGCCACCTGACAGCTGTGAGGCTAACCAAACCAAACGGTCCGCGACACTCTAAGGTTTATGTCTCTACACAACGTGACGACAACAAGACACCTCCTCTAGAGCTCACGGTCAACTGGAGTGGTGAGCGGGAGACTAAACTTCCGAGTTCCTGGCATTGTCATTTGGCGATAGGCGATAGGCTGTGGGACAATGCGACGTATTGGACCTTTTACTTTTGCGGTTGAACCTGACTGGAATTAAGGAAATGGCCTACCCGAGGCTCGATGGTATTATAGACCTTGTCAAGGCAGTGATCTAGCGATCGCCGTGATTTAGTTTGGTGTAACCCCCGAGGAACATCACCTTCCGGACAAAGCCTCGTGAAATTAATTACAATGATGGAAGATGACCCCATGCCGTGCGCTGGGTGTGCAGGGATCACCCTCGCCAGATCTTCATCATTATCTCGAACCGACAATCAGTCAGTATGTTCCCTTAGGGTGGTGACTCCTACGACGATCATATAGTTTGACTGTACAATTCCAACGTGAGCTCGAGTCTAGACAATTGTCACATGGTCCAGAGCATGGGGGTGTGAGTGGAAAATTTATGATCTAGATGGCCCGTAGTGATACCCCGTCAGGAGGTCGATCTGCTTGATCCTGGGATCTGTAGTGGACACGTGACACGCCAGTCGATCGGTGGGGGAAATCAACTGCCTCGCTGATCCTAAGTGCGGGTCTAGAACACAAGAACCTGCATCACTCTCCCTGCTGCCGCACACACGCTTGATTGCTGGACAATTATACGATCGAAGAATAATGTAGGAGTGATCGTGGCCCGACTTGAGATCTTGTCGAGATGAGTCTCTCTCCCTCCTCCCAGGGTTAGTTAGATGTCAGAAGTAATCCAACGGACAATGTAATCCATCCATCGGATTCATTAGCCCTGGCTGGGGTAGCGGAAAGTGGAAGAACCCAGTGGATTTCGCTGCAGGTGAAATGTTTCTCCGTCACGAGTTCCGCCTACCACGAATGCCCTCCAAACAAACGGTTTCGTTCGTTTCGCCTGCCAGACCGATTGACAGCGGGGTGAAACCTTGACGAAGGTCGTAGGATCAGCGGCGGTAATCGTTCCGGAACTAGAAGCTGCGCGCAAATCACCGCCCGGCTGATCACACGGGGTCGCCTTGGCACACCGGCGCATTAGGCGGGTTGCGCGTGTGCAGGCCGACCGCTCACGCGCAAGATATCATCTAGCTTTCTTCTCGTCCCCCCAGATACCTCCTTCCTTGCACCCACGAGATCTCGTTAGCGCCGGTCGGAGATGGTCGGGTGTTGTAAACCGATTGCTTGGAAGGCTCGTTACATAAGGCACACCGCGCACCGAGTTCCACCGAGCCTCTTGCGTCTTACGTGAGTCGCAACAAACTGTCCATTCGTCTCAGGAGATCCACAGTCCTCGGGAGTACTCGGTGTTTGTGTGAGAAGGTGGTGTACGTGTAAACACATCGACGACAAAAGACGCGAGATGTGGTCAATTATTGGTAATGATCATGCAAATTGTTGCAAACTGCGTTGAACGATCGTGTGCCCCGTACTTCCTTACAATCGTTAGCCACGAGTGTCGCCTTACTGTCACTTTTAGTGCACGTGCCAACGTTGTTCGCTATCGCTGCTCTCCCTCTAAGACGCTCCAGGAGGTAGATCGGAACACCGAGTATTAATAGTAACACTGATACACTGTTCATGCTGCTATCAGTGGAAAAAGAAATTTATAAAACATTGCCACCACCAGTTCTCCCAGAATGCATTGGTTATTCTAGTGAAGGAAAAAAGGAAAATAAAAAACAAATAACTGAGAGATAATGCACAAACGGTTCATCGGGAGATTGGACCTGCTGCAACGCCATGCCAGCGATAGCTAATGAAAGTAGTTCGTGCATCGGAAATCTAGCTGAAGTCCGAAGATCTCAATTTGTCAAACACTCACTCGCCACAATCTCGTTCACACGTCTTGTATCAATAAAATACAGTTAACTCTACGTTTAATTATCACTTATTAAAATTTAATTTTATGTTAATTACAACGAATCCGAATATTAAGACGTTTGTTTAAATACGTTCTCTGTTCTGTTTTCTTTCAATGACGACTTCTTCCTTAGCGAAGGTATGTAAATTTATCAGCATTTGTTCACGACTTGAATGACTCACCAAAATTTAAACTAGTCGCAGAATTTGCACAACATTCGCCCATGTGGTTCCGCTCGGGCTGAACGTCTGCAGAAAGTTTGCTTATTGTGTACAAATTTGTTACACATCAATTGATTCATTAACAACGGTCTAATTTAATCTTCGATTTGGGAACAAACAGCGTGTTAAGTACTACGAAATGTTTGGCGCCAAAGGGGCACGCTTCTACGTTTTTCACATGTTTGTTTTTTTTACAGACACAAGTCACTGAATGATAGGCCCACCCAATGTGGTGAAGGGATTGTAAAGGGCTCTAGAACTTGATAATTTGTAGAGCAGAAAATTTTGAGTAAATTGTGAATGTTTTGAGTATTGATCACTCGATAAAAGTGTTTTCTTGTCTCTTATGGAACGTAAAATATATAGAACAGCTTACCCTGTTCTAGAACATCTTCAAATGTGATAATTTCTGTTAAACGCGTGACATAAACTCTTCATTCTTATGTCAAGTAAAACGGTTAACTCGTGCGTAGGAGTTTTATTTATATTGCAAACTAAAAATTATTAATTTACATTAAGATGTCAAAATGCTTTGAAACATCTTCTCTGGATTTTGTTCCAAATGGAAATTAAGAAGAAATCGCCATTTAAACATCCTACTTAGCATATAGGCCTCGAGTGGCTTTTTGTTTGTGCCCACTTCCGCCTCAATTCCACGATTCGTGCCATTGCATGCGGTCGGTCGAATAAAAAAAAAGGGCTCGACCAAACTTTCCAATCATTATCCAACAACGCCAATAATGGGATCTCCACGGCATCTGCATCTGCATCATCATGCCAGAACACTGAACCATCGAACGGCGGCACCAAATTGCCATCCGCGGCGTGAAAAGGGTTTGCCGTCGGTTGCAGCCTCCTTCTGTCCAATAGTTTCCGGTCCGCCCCGGACACGCTTCGATGGGTCCACCCGGGGCGGCAAAGTTGGCAAAACTGCAATCGCGGCCACTTCCTCGGAAGCTGCCCGACACAGAAAGGGCGGCACAACCAGTAACTCCACCGACACCGAGCGAAATGCAGTCGCTGGCGCCCCGGCCAGCCCAGATTAGTGATTGAAAGTTTTCTTTGCCGCGCCCTCGTGCCGCAAACGTTCCCCGGGAGTGCCTTTCTCTTTGCGTGGGCTCACCGCGGCTTCCACCTTTCTCCTTGCCCATCCGCCCCCCGGATACGTTTTGCAATAGTCTAATTTTCAACTTCACTCGGACTCGAGTGGATTGGTGCAGCCACGTTCGGGGCTGATGGAATTGCACAATGTTTCCGGATCGCGGGAACTATTATTTTATTGGAGAACAATTTTAATTAAAAATTCCCCCGTCCGTCAGGATCCATATTTTTGTCTGCGCTTGTGTTGTTTTATTGCGCAAGCTAAATCGAAGATCTGATTCGTGCTGCTCGGATCGCTGGACTCCGCGTCCAAGAGTTAGTTCCTCACGAGGAATACTGCTTCACGTTCAACTTACGGTGGCGTGAGGTGGATGTAGGAATATATTTGCTTGTTCCATGCAATCGCAAAACAAGCCTTTCGCTGCGTACCACGTGCGGGGGGAGGGCGATGTAACGGCCAGACTTTCTTCCCCCTTTCGCCGTTTTACGACATCTTTAACGATGGGTCGATTCGCGGGACGTCCCGCGTTAAGGTTTGATCGATAGGCAATTGCGATAGCTTGCCAAAATAAAACTCCGTGGTCCCCTTTTCCGACGACCGACCGGCGACAATAACTTCCTCCAAATGTTTCAGCGTTTTGTGCATTTCAGACACGTCGTTTGGTTTTGCCCTCCTCCTGCAGATGCCAAACGTCATTGGCACTGACCGATGTTGGGTTTCCCGATTGTCAACCTCTCTTTTCCACTTTTCACTCCTGATCGGTTGATGAGTTTTGTAAAATGATTTAAAATTCTGCTCAGTCGCACATTCGCTAACAGAGAGGCCTATTTCGGCAAGCTCCGCCTAACGTGTGTCGCCAGGTTCGATGGCCCCCATATTGATGGTCGCACTGACAGCTCTTGGTAACGGTCTCGGGGCCAATCGGTTGTTCGGCAACGATGGCGACCGTATGCGTACCGCTTACGCAAGGATACGCTTCCATCGGAGGCAGATGACAGCAGCTGGTCTAAATATAATCCGTTTATGACACGACACGGCGATGGTGGTCATATTGAGCAACGCAAGATGCACTTAATCGAGTGGAAACTCCACAACAATGCTTAAATTATCACATGTTAACTTGCCCGTCATTTGAGCTTGGAAGTGGTTACCATTGTTTGTAAATTGAATTCCTCTCTAAAGATGAATAATTTTACCGAAGTTCAATGCTTCGATGAATGGTGTATCTTATCGTAAAAAATTACTTTGATTACGAACAACCTGAATCAATCATTGTATCAACCAACGCTCGTATTTATTTTGCCAGCATGCTCCAGTTGCAGAGCAACATTGTGCAACTAAACGTCTCTGAATGCGTTCGTGCTATCGTGTGTGGAGTTTCGATTTCGCTTCAATAATGAAACCACGAATTTGTGCTACATGAAACGTTACTGTGCGCAGTCCATCTGTTTATCTGGTTCGTTGCCGGGAAAGAAAAGCCTTGAGGGTAAAATAAGAAACTAAAACTAATGCCCCGTTCGCGCCTTCTCTTACCCTCGTGCCCAGTCTTGATCTTATGGTCTTCGGTTTGTGTTAATGACACGAAATTGCTCACGTGCCATACCGCGACGCATTGAGATTAACGAGCGATAATCAATCTTAAGCACTCACCTTTTTTTTCGAAATGTTGTTGCTACGTTTACTATTTCGGCGAGGCCGCCGCGCCGGCTTTCTTTTGAGATACGAAACCGCGACCGACACGTTGTTCGCTGTTTTGGTTTTGGCTATTGTTTTCTCCTCTTTATGCTGCCCCAGAACCGCTATGCACACGCCGCGTTTTGCGACGATGCACGTTCTTATGGTTTCTTCTGGTGCGACAAAGGGAGCCCAATTTATGAATGTGCCGCGCTGTTTCACCCGACTTCTTCACGGTCGCTCGTTTGGCCGTTTTATGCTCGAAAGAGTTAACGATGTGATACCATACGGAGGGGATTGTGCTACCCGATTGTTTTCCTCGGAGAATCCGGTCAAGATCGTATGAAAAGTGGTAGCGGCAACGGGGGAGACAACGAAAAACTGTTCTTTTAAATTTCCTTTCCATTATGCAATCGTGCCGCTGTGGGTGATACATTTCATTTCTTTATTGAAACCTTTCACTCCGAGGGCCCGATAGTTGTGGAATAGTTTTTTTTTTTTGCAAAATAAAAAAGTAAAAGGTTGATCTTTACGAGGTGATCCGTCTCCATGCAGCGAACCGTCATCTCCTACCAAACAATACCTTGTTTACATATTTCAATCAAGTACCGGTTCGGCGAATGGTGGAATGGTGGCGTTAAACATATAAATAATAGCCCCTTAAGCGGGGCTCGTTGGTTTTTGAGCTGATAATGAGCCACACAAAGACCGAACCACAACAGTGTTTTGGGTCTGTGTTTGGGGCATACATTCACTGAACGTAAAAGAACGGAACCTTTTGGTGATATTTCATCTACCCATGCGTCGTTAAGTAAACATGCTAGAAGCCGATATGTATGACAGACTAGTTCAGAAACTCCTTTAAATTGCAAAGCATTGCAAGAACGCATTTCCCAAGCGGATGTGTAACCGGGTGGAGGTTGAAATCGGGCGTTCTGGGTAATAAATATTCAAAATCACTCCTTTTCGGATACATTCTGGAAGTAAGGAATTTGCATAACGTTCACTTTGCGCATGGTCTGGAAACGGGTGATGGGTTAACTTTCATTTCCACAATGCTAAGAAGGTATTAAAAATACATCATATAGAACAACAGTGCTGCTGTAAAATGAAGCAATTTTCTCGGAGTGTTAATTTTGGACATATTTAAGCAAACGGTTACGGTCTTGAACAGTCTCCAAGATCAGATTGGACGGAATCGTGATATCCCGGGCCGATGCTAATGTTTTCTTTATCTCTTCTCTTCCTTAACAGACTGGCGTACACCTCCTCGAATCGAAGAATTAGCCCCCCGGGCACGCACACTATCGTGCGGTAAATACGGCTCGCGATCACAAGCAGTCCACACACGGAGTCAGTCCGGTGCATTGGCGTGCAATTAACGGCATCCAGCAACCGAGCAGGTCCCCATACCTTCTCAGCCCTTGACGTGATCACCGGGCATTGGAGCGGATCGAAAAGGCAGGGGGGAAAAACGGCATCGCACTACGACGCCGCTACCGATTAGCTAATACCAGTGCGCAAGGATCGCAAAAAAGGAAAACCCACTACTTCTCGAACGTCGACGACGACGCCGACGCGCTTGGCTTTGGCCATAATATTCGCTATATTTGTGAGGCGCACCGACCGACCCGACCAACGGTGCTGCAGTTGCATCATCGAACGTCCATCGAACCAGCGGGCACATCCAGTACCACTACCACCATCGAGGTGCACGCACTACGCGGTTTCGCGTTCCGTGCAAAAGAGAAAAAAAAGCACACATATTAGGAGGGAAAACCTTTGGCGGGCGCGCGAGCTCCTCAGCGAGCGCCGTTCGAGCGAGAACTTGGCGCAATCGAGTTCAAGGCACCTGCGGGGCGCCATCGAAGTACGAGTCAACGAACGCCGACGAGTTCGATCCGACTGGACCCCTCGCGAGGGCTTCTAGTTTCTAATCGTTGATCGGTGAACAGTGTTCTCGGTTACCTCCAGTTTCAACCCAATAGTGGCTCGGTTTGGATCGTTATACCCTTACGACGTGTGGTATATGATCCCGTAACAAATTGTATCCCCCAAGAAGTTGTGCGGTAATCGTTTGTTCAGGTCATCGACAAATTTCGCGTAACGCTACCCCAAAGTTTGACCTACCCTAAAGTCCCTGGTGATTGTTTGGCAGCTCAAGGTGTTAAAGTGCGCCAATATTTTCTAGTGTTTTGCCTCCCTTCAATAAACCTGACCCAAAGCTAAGTGCGTACGTGTGTTTTGTTATTCCGTGCTTGCTTTGTTTTTCGATCGATGCTTCTGTGCGCTTCAGGTTGAAGAGGAATAGAAAAGCCCCCTGCAAAGTCCAAGTAGCCGAACATGTAGTAGGCAGAGGGCCAATCGAAACCCGAGTGTAGTTGAGTCAAATTGTGTGTGAGTGTGTTTACTGAAGTCATTCCCTAAACAACCCGAAAACGCACTGATTTAAAGTGCGCGTTCCAGTGCGCGTGTTTTGTCTCGTGCCTAAAAAGTGTTGAGGGGAAAAATGGCTGCCAATCGTAGGCAGTTCTCGTCGAAAGAAGAGGTGCGCAAGGAGGGCGATGAGGGAGGCGGTGCCGATGAAGGTGATGGTGGCGGTGGCGGTGGTAGTGACGGTGGAGGTCCTCCAACCGAGAGCAGCACCAGCGGCAAGGATGAAGTGGATTACGTGCTGACATCTGCCAAGGGTTTGGGATCATCCCACAAAGTTGAAGGGGCGTCAAAGGAGGACACCGCTACGGGCCCACCAAAGTCCGGTGTGACGCTTGACAAGTTCAACATATTTCACCTGCGCCGAAGACCAAAAAGTGACCCCGGGACGGGCCCGATCGGGAAGCATGTGGCGGGTCAGCAGGCGACATCGGGTGGTGGAGTCGCGGCAACAACGGCCGGCGCAGGACCGGACGAGGTGCTCAAGAAGAAGAAGTCGCGCTTCGTCAAGAGTGCCTCGATCGCGCGTATCTTCGGCAATAACTACAATACCAAAAAGTATGACGATAGCAGCGCTCTGCTGAAGTTGCAGCAGTTCAAGCGCAGCTTCCTCAACAGTGAAAAGTTCCACAAGAAGGACGGCGGGGCCGGTGAGGACGCGGAGGCGGCAACCGGCGGTGAGCTGCAGATCGGTGACTCCTGTTACGTGAACGACAGCGAAAGCAGCGCCAAAGCGATCAAGTCGATCACGCGCGGCCTGGGGCGATTGCTTCGGCGAAACTGTCACAGCATCGACATCAGCCGGCCGGATCCGGAGTACAAGGTGTCTTACCTGGGCAACGTGCTTACTGGATGGGCGAAAGGTAAGTGGAACACTCCCGTTTGGAAGTCTCACGAAAGTGTGAATTGTTTCATCGACTTCCACAGAAGAATGTCTCTAGTCTCTAGTCTAAAGTTCCCCACCTTGTAGACCGTGCGGTCCTTCGCCAAATACCAAAGTCTTGAAGGTTCAACCTTGGTCCACTTGTCCGTTTCGAGCACCATTTGATATATGGTCAGCAATCAACGCATCGTGCCATTCAGATTTGCTGCCATCCGGCCCCAACTTCCTCCTTTTTAATGGATGTGTTTTGTACATTTGTCTTCGGGCCTCCTAAAAGCGGCTAATCTCCACATCGCGGCGAGTTTATCGGTTGGAGCGCACGACGCAATCGATCAACATGGTTCGACAAATCTATTGCCGAACGGGTCGATTGATTTGCTACCCAATCACACAACCCAGTCAGTCGTGTACTATCCCACGGTTCGCATTCAATCGTACGCTTGATTGTTTTCCAAATCGCACATGTCTATCATCGATCTGAACAACCTGCTGCGACGTCAGTTTCGGCGAAGCGACCATACGATCAACGTCGTCGCCCAACCTTGGCGAGGGTTGATTGGTTTCGATTAAGATTTCCATCCACTACACTTTGCGCATAAAGCTGGCCTCCCCAAAAGTGTCCTCGAAGGCCGTTCCACGCCGCGTTTGGTGAACTGCGTTAAAAATTGGGAAATAAACGTTAATGATACAATGGCGACCACAAAGGCTTCTCGGTGGGCTTTGGTGGTGCAGCGTGAAAACGATCGTTAGTCGTTGTTTCTTCCCCTCTAAGCTCGAACCGGATCGTGGTGAGCTACAGAGACCGGCCCTGGGAGGGGGGCGTCGGTGTAGTCCATTCTATCGGTATAACCAGAACCATAAATTTCCGTCCACCACCACCGTCGCCACCAGAGTGTGTCCTACAAAGGGGTGGGCTTCGTCCACGTTGAATCCACACGCTTCGCCCAACGGAGCGCAACGAAATGACGACGCACGTTCACGCTGCGGTGGCATTGGAATGCACAACCCGACCCTCCCGCGTACACCTGCGGAGGTTTCTCCTCCCAGCCAACGGTCCAGTGGAATCTGCTCTACTTAGACAGGTTAGAGTCTGCGTTCGGCGGAAAAGGTGACTCGAAGGAGTTTGGAACACACCGTTCCGTTCCGTTCGGGACTTATCTGGTTTGACTCGAAAGAGGCTTAACTATGCGTCGTAATCGGTGTAACTGCAACAATCCGTTACCTTACGGGTGCATGATGGTAAGGCGAATTCAATAAGATCCCAAGGAACTCGTAAATCTTAGCCTTTTCGTAGAGAAATAACCGAGCTGGAATATAACTCTTTCCAGACTGACCATTGGTCATACAGTATCTGGCGGTAGGTCACGTCAAAACCGAGTCCCTTTATTGAAGTCAGCACGTGCTGGGGTGTAAATTTTCACACATTTACCTTAATCTTGTACGTTAATCTTTATACCCCCTGTGGGTTTTCAAATGTCAATGACAAAATTTTGACCAAGCTCCCACCAAGAACTTAGTTGGGTCGGGGCAAAGGAACCTGCAGCAATTATGTACTTCCGAGGTTTCACACTGTGACCTCCTGGCAACCGCGCAAACACTCTCCATCGGTGTACGGCGGGTTTCTCCGTGCTGGTCGCGAAGCCGACGTCAAACGATGATGATTGATGGGCCAATTGTGTGTCAATGGTGTGAGATGGCGGTGGGCCAATATACAATGCACTGCCAACGGCGTCCGATCTCGCCACATGGCGCATGCATGCACGTTTACCGCCTGCCGCAATAACTTACCTTACTTTAACCGTCTTTACCGCCACCCGTCGGTCCGCGTGGGCACTTGCTGTTCTGCCAACTTAGCCCGGGGCTTCTTGCTACCGGCTGCCTGCTCTCCTTTAGCCAAAGGTGCTGCTGTACTTGATTCTTCTATCGCCGCCAAAGACTTGGCGGCACTGATAATCGCGCCCGGTGTCGGTTGGTTCCTGTGATGACGGATGAGAAAACCCCCGTTACTCCACCGTTCGATGGGCGCAAGTGGCACAATTACGTAGTGGCACTACTTCCTTCTGGTTTGCCAGAAATGATTGGGACACGTTGAAAAAGCAGAGAGGAACATCCTCCGCTGCAGGGTACAGAATGATCGGGAGTGTGCAAAAGCCGGTTGGTTAAGGAGCCGAGAAGCGCGACTCACATCCGGAAGCGGTACCCGTTTCATGATTGACGATCGTACAGAACTTGTTGGAACGGTGGTTTGGAATTGGATCACATGAAGTGGACCGTTAATAACAATCACAATATGTGTTAGAAACAGGCTCTTTTACACCGAGTTTCTTAGTGGAATTTATCTGTAGGAAAATCAATTTACAGTTTCCTAGCGAAGTTTCGAACGATTTATTACTTCAATCTCCCAAGGTTTCCCAAACGCTAGTGGGGGGAAAAAAAGAATCTTCAACCCATCACCAACGTGTCGGCTACTCGGTTGATCAACAACGTTAGCATCTCCATGATGATAACCTTCCTAAGGGTATGGCGATAACTAAATTGTCCCATCGGAGCCGATGAAGAAGACCCTTACTTGACCTTACGCAACGTGCACGATACTTTGAGACGACACGCGACATTCACCGGACACGAGTGAGAAATTCATTTGCCACATTCAGATGTGGAGATCGTCTCGACCCAATGTCCGACCTCCTCCCCTAGTGGGTCCATCGTTGGAACGTTTCTAAATTGAATTTAGTCATGAATCATCCATCTGAAAGACGTGAGAGTGGATGGCTCTTTTCGGAACATGTTTCTGATTATACCGATGCAAACCAGGCTGGTGGATATGTGAACGTTACGAGCAAAAGTCTCCTTAGTGTATGTGTCGTTGTAAGGTGCATGGTTTTCTTCTTCTCTTAGCTTCGATAGCCCCCGGCTACGCAAGTGTGTGATCCTCTGGTCCACCATACATTTATGTTGAAACCGTTGCAGCGAATCTGAACAAGTTGTCTTTCGGCTGCTGCTGCTGCTGTTGTTGATAGATTCATGGCGAAACCTGTGGTGACCGCCCCCCCCCCCCCCCCCCCCCCCCCCCCCCCCTCCCACAAATCGAAGTGCCAAACGAGGACAATCCACCCCCACTCCGGACCAGCGGTCGCTGACAACCTGCACGCGCATTTAGCAACCTGACCTCAGACCGTCTCGAACCGGTTGCAGTGATTCCTCCGGAGAGGGAGATCCTCGTTCGGAGGGAAGGATCGGTGATATAGGACCACACACGCGATCTTGCTCGTTGCCCATTGCCTGCCTGGGCCGGCCTCTTTTTCCGATCAAACGTGAAACGTGCGCGGTTTTGAGAGCTGGGGATGTGTGCCCCCTATTCAACACACGACAGCGCTTTGCAGATGACGATGATGATACCCCGTTGTTAGACCTCGGGTTCCTGATGTAACGTCGTATCGGGTTTCTTTGGTCAGCTCGGACCACGCTTGAGGCTTCTAACAAGCGATGCCTTCCTTCGAGCGCTGGGGCCAACGAAGAGTTTGAAATATCACACCAGGTTCAACATGGTGCACCTAGAATGTGTAAATCGGCGAGATACACGCGATGACCGACATTTTCGCAGGCCCGTCTAGGCGCCTCTAGAGTAGCGTTAATTTTCGTTTCAAACCTTCTTCAGGTCCAGAGCCTAAAGATTCGCCAGGAACCAGTGTAAATGGAAGTATATTGAAGGTCATTAGGTCAGAGAGATGGTTGAGTAACTGAGCGCTGTTTCTTTTGTCGAACAAACCTTTAGCGCGCCATGATGGTGCCCTCGCTGGACCAAAGATTTGACGCTTGAATAAGCCGATTACGAAAGAGTGCCCTCCACTGAGGGCTCTCGCTCAATACGGTCCGCTTAAATATGCAGCTTCCTTCCGCCGAAAAGGAAAAAAAATATCTAGCCCAAGCGCCTGCCCCTAAGCAGACGTGTTAATTGAATCTTCCGTACGTTATTACGCTACCCTCTAAACGCTTCATCGGCATTGTGAAGCCGAGGCACCTCAAGGGGCGGGTGTTCATTAGCGAAGGGAACGCACGTCCGATTTATCGTATTTATTTCCTCCGGCCAGCTCGATCGGTACGTGCTGAGGAGGGGGGGTTGAAAAAGGTTGTACGGGCGACTTACATGATTATAACTGTAAATCGTTTTATTGGCGCTTGCTGTTGTGCTGCTGCTGCACGCGTTGGATGGGAGAAAACCTGATCGCAATTTTCGACTTCGGTCGGAGGCTTGGCTCTCGCGGTATCTGAACCGTGTTCGACCTTTTGGCGCCCTCTGCCCACCGGGAATTTCTATAACTAGGTTGAACGGTCAGGAGCAGGGCCGACGGGTAGGCTACGGCCCACAATCTGCATTCTTTTCCGTCCCGTCGTTGGCCTCGGTGAAATCGGACTTTTCGACCCCCATTCGAGATGATAGAGAGAAGTTGGCGAAAAGATGGTAATCAACGCCCCGGTTTGCTGCTGCCACATCCGAGATCCGCCTTAGCCAAAGTGTTGGCGGCATTGCAAGGCACACAGCCCTGGAATTGGAAGGTGTGAAAAATCGTTTGAAACGGTTCAGTGGCGGCTATACAATTGCAGGGTTTTATTTTGACCGGCGCTAGTGCCAAACATTGGACGCTTTAATGTTTGGGTTGGAAGGAACGGGAACTCAGATTGGAAGTCAGGACGAACACGGGCAGAGATGCTGCAAACTTTGGAAAGTGAACATGCGTATGGTTCGCGCTGGAAAAGGTAACAACTTTGATGTGATATAATGTTGATCGTATGGATATTTGACCCGGCCTTAAGGATTTGGATGCAAGAATCAAAAGGGTTTGAGAAACCGATTTAACCTCCAAGGAAGTTCCCGCCTTAATGTGACTTCTTGTTTGACCTTAAGATGATCATCAGTGAACAGATTTAGCACCCAAGGGACTCGCTCGTTGATTCTTCGGTTTTGTTTGCTTTCCCGCGGGTTTGCACCACGATGCCAGACGACCTCTTTCTCGGTCATTGGCGTTACTCCCCGGGACATATGGTGACACCGCGCGCCCGAAACCCGGCTGACTACTGGGCAAAGAAATCAACAACGAATTAAATTAACGATAATTGACATTTTAATTAAACTCGCGTTTTCTTACTTCGGTTGTGGCCAGCACGCGAGCGCGAGCTTGTACCACCACTTATTTGGCATCGGCGTCATGTTTGTCGAACGGGGAATGGGAATGGTTATGTTCGTTAGCTTGTTTTTGCCATCCTACGATCGTGCGGCAAAGTTCTGGAACGGTTGTGGCCTCCCATCTCACTTGGTAGCAGTGAGATACCGCATGGATTTTGAAACTTTCGATGCAGCGGTTGAAAGTTTTGCTTGTACGTTGAATCATTATGATGTTGCTCCGGTGTCGGTGACCAGTTTTAGCATGCTTCAAACAAACTATTCCTCCTAGACGCGGTTTCAAAACTTTGCCAATAGGAAATGTGATTGCCCATCGCATCATCATTACCATTATCTCAAGCCCGCGCCGCCGTTAGCGTCGGTGGGGGTTTTTCTCCATTTCCTGCAACCTGAGTTTCCATCTCAGGCCACACGGCTTGCGCTATTTCTTCCATTTATTTCCACCTTCCGTTGGGGCGAAGGTGCAGCATAACGCGTTTGGTGCTTGCCGGTGATGCCTTTTGTTTCGAATTGTTTGCTGTGTGTGGTGGCTTCCGCGAGTGAAAAGTGGTGTTGCGCCAGCAGCTTCCGCCATCCAAAAGGTGGTGGTGGTGTTCCGGCCTCGAACCGTGGCGCTTGTCAAGAGAGCAAACTCTCAAAGCGCAGCGCAGGGGGGAAGGGTGGAAAATTCACACCAAAATGGATGAACAACGGTACCGGGACGAATGTGTTGGGCCCTTCGACCAATCTGCCGGCATACCAGTTGTCACGGCGGAGATGACGCGTTTGAAACGGTAGTTGTTCCTGTTTTCCTCACCAAACGACACCTGGAAGTGGCGACGGGGATATGCAGCCCATCGTTTGGGCACTGAGGCTGGTGAGGGGAGGGGGTGAAAATGACGTTCCAGTAGCTCAGTTCCGGGCGCACCTGCGGTTTTTGCTTTTGATCGTGTGGACCTGCCCACACTTTGACACATTGTATTGATGAAACAATGCGCAGGCACGAGTGCCACACCGATCTTACGGAGAGGAAGTAGGTTAGGCATGCACCTGAGTAAGAGTCAAAGGCTTAGAAATACCTTAACTAAGTAGAATTACAAATGGATTCATAGTTTGTGGCATAGCAGAGGATAACTGATCATGGAAATAATTCCATTCTACGACAATAGTGTTCCAAAGTTCCAAATTTATCCTATAACTTCCCGTATATAGCCGGAAGGGCTCTGGTTCAATCGATTACCATAGAATACTTTGTAGCTACAAACATAAAATTAAATTTTTTTTTTTCCAAACTGTCCGCTGTCAAGCGCGTGACTTCGATACACCGGAACACACTTTCGACCCTAATGCACATTCGATTCGTTCAGCGTTTGACCATGACCGTTTCATTGCTCGAAGTTATCACCATCGCCACGGTCCTTCCAAAAACGATAAAGTTAAAATGGTGTGTTCCATGCAAAATTGATGGCCCCTTCTCCGGTCCGACGAGTCCGATTCCGGGCTACGAGAAGAGTTTTATTGTCCTCCGCGGGCTCGGATCCGCGCTTCGGCGTTCCGACTCTGGTCACATTCTGGCCAACGTACTGGCCAGCGCAAATCGTGTCGTTGGTTCGCCAAATTCCCACTCGCGACGAAAGCGGAAGTCATAAAGATCGGTTTTAACGAGCAAAGTTTGTACGCTCATCGTGTATGTTTTTTTTTTTTGCGTGTCCAATGGTTAGAAGCTAGAATCCTTCTCTCGAGTGTCAACCCGCCAACCGCTGGGAAGTTGGTAACTATTTCCGTTCGCGTGAATCAAATGTGGGACCAAAAGTTGGCGCAATGGCGCTTGATGGCCAATTTTTACGCTCCACCAAAACTGCTCTCTGGCCGTCGTTGTGGGGAATCGTTCGTCTGGTTGCAAAATTTGCTGCCTTGAATATGAAGACGGGGGTGAGATGCCCATCGGGGGGGAGCCTTATGGTACGGGTGAAACGAGCGTCATTTTGTACTCTGCCACAAAAAAATCTCAAATGGATCTCCACAGCGAGCCAATTGTCTCGACCGGAAATGTGATAGTTTGTGCTATTTTTCAAGGGCTTTTTTGTGGACAGAGAGAGAGAGAGAGAGAGAGTGAGCAGAAGGGAACTGAAGGGACCCAGACTAGTCGGATGGTTGCCGGAATCGAATTTATGAAAATTGTAGGAATCAGGTTCGTCTCGATGATGGAGAGTTATTGATCGGAAAGAAAAGAGCAAATGTTTGTTGAACTTGACGCTTTTTTTCCGTTGGGAATATTATGCGACGACTGATGGATTGTCCGTTAACATGTCGATCGCTTTATTCAAATGCTGTTTTGCGTCCACTTGAAACATTTTCCAACCATTCGAACGATGGCATGGATTCCATTTCCCTTACCGATTTTTTCGTCTGTGCTTGACATTCGGCGGGAAAGTTAAGTAAATTTCCAAAATGACTTTTTTCCCCTAATTGGGCTCACATTTTTGATCCAAAATTGTCTCAAACGTTGTATTGGGTAACAACTACATTGGCAAGATGGTGTTGTAAAGAAGGGTCTCGGTTGAAAGCTGAAATTTTCAACATTTTCCATAAGGCCATCATTGGGACACTAAACCCATTATTAACTGTCCATAAAAAAACGAAATACTCACGCCCAAACTGCGAGGGCATAAAAATTTAGAATAAAAACGTGAGAGCATAAATAGGCACCTTCTGGGGTTCTCCATTGCCAGTGAGAAAAAAGAAGTGCCAACCGGTGCAGTGGGAGGATGGATGGAAAAGCCAGCCCAGCTACATTCCACCGCCACAAAACAGACGAAGGTGTCTCGCGGGATTGGAAAATTGGCCAGTTTGGCTGGCGGCGCACTGATTTGTGCCAATTATTGTTGTTGTGTTGCCACATGTCGCGCGGTTTTGTATGATCTGTCATAAGGCACATGCCCCCACATAAATGGTTACACGGAGTGGTGGAAGGGAAGGGTGGTGCGAAAATGGTTGCATAATGACTCGACGGGTTTCGCTCGCCGATCGCGTCGCCAACGATGGCGGTGCAATTTTGGAAATTCACATATTTTTTCCCTCTATTTTCCACCACATTTATGCACCCTTCGTCGAAGAAGACAAAGAGGACAAGACGAACACCTTCATCATTGCGGGTCGGTGACCGTGCATCCATTACGCGATTTATCCACTCGAGGGCATGTAGTATGATTGTGAAATCTATTTCTAAGCTTGTGTCGTCCAAAGTATGCCTCATTCTACCATCGGTCCCAGAGCGTTCGTTTAAATTCCCTGGATGGATTGTAAAATTAATTGAATTCTACTTACGCACAACAGACTTGCATCCATACGTCATGTTTAGCAACAACGCGAAACACATGGCCACTGGACGTCAGACTACCACCATCAGCCACGGGTGGTCATTGAAGCCGATAATCGAATTCATTATTCCACCCCGATGACCATGTTTCGGTTGCGACAAAGTAGTATGGCCCACGAAATTGATTTCCCATCGACTCACCTGAAGCGTACGATGAACTTTAGCTCCGCGACACACTCCATAATTATGGAACTTGGATCGAACCGAAGAGGATCCCATCCCGGGGATGAGATGTCGAAATGCACGTGCAAAGTATATCATGGGAAACACCTTTCAGAGGAGCTCAGGTTGTGGTGGTGCAGGTCGTCCTGAAGGTAAAAGTTTTGCAAGGCTTAACACAGGTTGGTGGATGTGCTGCGAAATCAAAACTGGTTGCCAAACCTCCGACGCCATTGGTGCACACCTTCGTACGATGGGTTCTAACATTTGCGGAGCGTACTCTTTGAAGTCCCACATATAAACCTCATGGCTAAACCTACAGCATCTACCACCGGCTTAATAATGCTTTGGGCGGGCTCCGTCCAAATTTCTCGCCTTCTCGTACAAAATTATGCACGTGCTCAGCGGCTCGTGCCCTGATGTGAGTATGCTTCAGCGATCGTAGCCCTAGCGTTGTGCAATCGGCTCGGTTGAGAAACTCCGGTTCAGGTTCTTTTTGCCTTTTGCGGGAACTTGTGGTGAGTCATTGGGAACAATGGGTCGTCGTTGGAAGGGACAAGTCAGTCATTGGATGCCAATGGCGATCACAAATCATCTGCTGAACGCCACAAGTCAATATCTAGCGTGACACATGGCCAGTGAATCGGGTCCACCGTGAACGAATTCCCCTTTCGTCGGCCGATTTTAAAATAAGACTTCACTCGGAAACTCCGGACGAGTCTTCCAGAGGAAACGCATGTCTATTTCAACTCACCAACTCGCGTCGTTATCTACAAACATAGAAAGTGACATAAGAGTTCCATTACCTCCAGCGAATCCACTTTTCGCGTGCACCATCGGAACTGGAAATAGTCTCCACTCTCGTCACATGCCAACCAACTGTCAACGTTGGTTTACTTTCCTCCCTTCCTTGCCCGCCTGCCTTCCTGTCTTCCCGTGCACATACTCGGGCGCGGTGTGCAATTAATGCAGTCGGTCACCATTCCCGCGCGTGTAAACAACTCGATCGATGCATCTTTTCGGAGATGATGGGGCTTGGAGCACAGGAAAACAGGTTCCGGCACCACTTTAAGGTCCGCCGTGTTTTTCCTCCGTTTATCTCGCGGAATCGTGGGCCAGCTTCTACATAAGTTACATGCCGGCCGATTGGGCACACCGACACATGTAAACACACACAAACCATGGCTGGGAAAAACATGTTTCGTAATCGATTTCTTGTGCACCTTTCTCATAATGGCCCCTGGAAGAGAGATGGAAAGGGAAGAGATGATGGCGATTTTTACATTTTCACTACAAATTTCCTCCTTCATCCGGTGCAAGCTGGAGGTAGTGTTCATCGTTCGCTCGGTCTCGGGATGACACGCTTGCGAAATGCAACGAGTGATGCAACCGGGCAGTTCAGCCTATTTCTGGATTGCGATGCGTTTGAAGTAGATTCCTGCAATCCGATGCATACCGCATCGGCATTCAAAACCGTTGCATGCCTTTCTATGGAATTCCTGGATAATGATTGTGGAACTCTGAGTCGAGTAAACTAGCGATCGATTGCATGTTATCTTCCCACCGATTCTGAACTGTAACTAAGAATAAATATTTTTCTTGGGAAAGGACACAAAATGGAAATAGACCAAGTGAAAGTACTTTTAGATACCGCTATCTTAAATTTAACTTTTGCTGGAAAGGAACAGCGGTTTGATTGCAGAACAATATGCTTTCACAGTGACCTACTAAGGTGAGGTGGTCAGAATGAACTTGCAATACACACTTCTTTGAGACATTGATACCTCAAAGGCAAAAGTTCCTTTGTGTCAACTTCAATGCATATACCATTCGGTTTGCGGTATCTCTTCAGCTGCATAGCGACACCACCAGTTCACAAAAAAACATTCGTTCCGAAACATTTCTTTTCTCTCCTTTCCCTCCTCCGCTTGTGAAGGGCCGATCTTTCGCTCGCGGGCCCATTAGTTGAACCTTTAGTTCAACTGTTTCGTAGCACACCCGCCCTTCCGCCACGGAGACGGAGCAGAAGGTGATAAAGAAACGTCTCGGCACGACTTTGGCCGACCACAATGAATTTCTTTCCACTCACACGCGAGACGTGCCCAGTTGATGCCTCCAGCTTTCGATTGGTGATCCGCGGACCCGATCCTTTCGGCTCGAGGCTCGTCCGTGCAGAAGAAGGAAGGAAACCGACGAAAGTAGAACGGTATCATTAATAATCGGGTGACGGTGGTTACGCTCGTTACACTGGGCGCGGTTCATGTCGTCAGGGCGGTTCAGTTTAGTTGCAGATGGTGACGGTGACCTGATCGTGCGGGAGAGGGTGGGTGTCTCCCTTTACAGCGATCGGGGATCGAAGCGGTTGTGGTGAGGTTTCTCGGCGATCATTAAAGTTCGCGTCAGGCTTCGGGTGGAACAAAGGCGCAAAGGGAGAGTTCTTGAGAGACCGAACCGACTTGACAAAACGGTGTCAGTGGTGTATAAAATGGCGTCCACTAGCGCAACAAGTGTTGACGGCCACTCCCGGCAGGATAATAAGCGCGACATCGACGACTCCAAAAACGGTCGGAACGTTGTTCTTCTTCTGGAACTGGTGGTTAAGGAGAATCAATATTCCAGGAATCACTCGAGATTCCAGCACGATAATTTGAGAACTAAGGGGGTGAACTAAACTGTGACCCCATTATTGTAGTTTCTTATGGTTTTGGGAGACGCTTTTCGCGTATTCCGATCGTCGCGGCGATCGATCGAACGTGATCTGCGGCCTTTATCCAGCGGATCCAGCTTTGGCGAAGTGGTGGGAGTGAGCGGACAAAACGCTTGGAAGCCCTTCGATGACACAGTTAGGGTGCGCTTTTGGTGCTGCATCACTAATCAGTGTAGCGAATGCGATGCTCCATCGCGATACCCCGTAACAAACAACATCTAAGTCCCTGAGGGCAAAGGAGAGAACCGTCAAATGGTCAAACCCCATCCGGTGGTGAAGAAGGTGATCGCTCCACTGTAGACAAACAAAGCGCGCAGGAATTTAACTACCTTCTCCACCATTACCGGGTCCATAAAACCGAGCGGTTGGACGCAGTTATGCATTATTAGCTTTCGGCTTTCGGCTCGTGGAGTTCGAGTTCCTGAACCTCTCTGTTCATCTCCAGCGTGGAAGATGATCTCACTCCTCGACCCGACCACAGAGATGACTGTGTACCGCACGGTATGTGAGCATTGATAAAACAAGAAAAAGAAACGACGCTCCGTTGATGGGCACCGTGACATAAGTGTGCTTTTAGTAACCCCTACACCTCTTCTTCAAACATCTACACCGGTGCACCTGTGAGCTTCTCGCGGAATCGGTTACAAAATATGGCTGCCGGGCGCACCGCATGACCACCGGGTACCCCCAAATTCCTTTCGAGAGACAGAGAAACCCGCGTGATTTCTGAAATAACTTCCAATTTGTAGCCGCCCGAACGCATAGAGGTGTTGCGGGCTAGCGAGATATGGCGGACCGGCATCCGACTCCGACTGCACCGCATTCGAACACACCGTTACGCAATGGGGCCTGCCACCGACCGGTTTATGGACTCACGGTGGACATTTATGTTTTTTGAACGTCCTGGTCCGATCGATAGCCGGGGCATCAAGCCTGAAAACCACCACCACCATCACCGACCGATGGTTGACTTCCTTCCTCTGCTCGGCCTCGGATCGGGGATTTTTATCGGACCCCACCGTCATTTTGGTAGCCCTTCCCTTGTGAGAGACGTTGTTACAGTCAAAATATCGTGTATGTATTCTTACTACCACGGCTCAACCGGGGCGGAATTGTTGGTGCGTAAACCTATCGTAGTATCGCTTTCTCGAGGCGATGTTTCTTCTCCTCTGTTTACCCCCAAAAGAAGCAGTAAGGCAACGGTCGAAGGCAAACAAAGCTAGACCCAAACGGTTCGTTACGGTTGCACTGTTCAACCTCATCTAACGTACCTCACGATCGGTGTGGCCTCCGATGGCAGGAAAGCCGAATTACACGCCAGCCAAAATTTGCTCCCCTTATCTTGATTATATCGTGATCAATTACTGTGGTGCTCTGTTTCGTGCTTCGCCTCCGTCGCAATCTTTCATCTCCTTCCCTCCGACCGGGGGAGGAGGCACAATGGTGATCATTTCTTTCACTTTTCGACAGTTCGCTTCCGCTCGCGCACTGTCACCATGACAGAAGCGATCGTGGTTTTTGTTATTGTTTACACCGAAGCATAAGTGGTATTGCCGTGCTTTACGTTACCTAAAGCGACGGCTAGACACAGCGGTATTCGCACGAATATTCCCGCCGTCCAGCGGGAATCCCGCTGGATGACGGGAAACTCCATATGAAAAAAACGGATTTCGTTCCCGCTATGTTTAAAAAACGCGAAACTACGACCCGGCGGGAACGGACGCATTTGCTTAATTGAAACGTTTCATGAAAAGTTTCATTCGCTTGCTACAACAACGTCGGTATGGGCAACGTATATGGATGCGACCGATGTTGTTGGAGAGAAACCAAAATGCGAGTAGTCTTCGACGCAAAATTTTGGAGGAGGAACTCAACAACACCATTCATAAACTTTATATTTGATAATGACTCACAATTCCACTTTTACCTGCCGCCAATTTAGATCACGTAAACAAACTAAAACGTAAACAAAGCTTCACTTTGACAGATCGGACGAATAAGCTCGTTCCCGCTGGATATTCTGTCGAATCTGGGCTACTTTTTCCCGTTCCCGCCACCGGGAATTCCAGGCAAGTTTAAACAGCGGTTAATAAAGCATATTTCCACCGTTCCGCGATCGGTGGGAGAAAGGAGCGATGGCTTGAAATATCGCACCGCGAACCGGTTATAGCTCGGGAGTTAAAAATACAACCACAATCTTCGGGGGCCACAATGGTGGTGAGTCAGTGGGATCGCAGCAGCAGCAGTACCGATAATCGTGCACCCAAACTGACCAACTTTCATAACGGCGACCAAAACCAAAAGTCTGAAGGCGGCGGGCACGCGGGGTCTTTTCCTTTGGTCGCCGGACGAATTTGCCGAACCATTGCACGAACGCACGCATGCATGCAATGACCCGAGCAGCAGGTGAAAGTAAATAATTGTTATTTTGTTTTAAAAGCTGTAGAGCGCTTTTTCGTGACGTGGCGCTTCCTTACCACCTCAGCATGAGTTGGGTTTGTAATGCGCCGGAAGCCGCACGATGAACGACTTTCTTGCGATGGTTTACGATCACCTAACACTCCAAATGGCCGATTTTCTAGTCGTAAAACTCGCCTGTTCGGCAGCAAATCAACAATGTAGGCGGGGTCGTATTAATGTCACAGGTGACACGAATATTCAAACGTACCGCGTGCGTGCCGCCGATAAGCAGGTGACAGTTTTCCACGATCGATCTACGATCACTCGACGGAAAAGTGACCGCCGCTCCAGTGATGTAAGTGTATGTTTTGGTTATCTGGGCGGTTTGGATAGACCTTATATAGACCCTCATAAGCTTCAAACTCGTCGATCGACAGGCGTCGATCATTTTGCATTATTTGGAGAAAAACACACCGCCAAAGATCGTAAATCCGATGTCATAAACAAACCGTCCAGCAACACGGATCGATCGCTCCCCTTTGCCTCGAACCCGGACCACATTCATGCCGACCGCAGCCACTGCCCCATTTTCGGGGAGAATGTCAATCGGTGTCAGTTGGGCAACGGTTACACTCACCGGACCGGATTATATTTATGCAACGCGCGGATTAAATAGCTCGCATTGCCTGCTTTATTGTGTCGGCAAACCAGCACCTCCGGGGAAGGATGGAGAAAGGCAACGCATTTTTATTTGCCCCCTTTTTTTCTTTCCTCTCTATACCCCTATGCCATAACGAAATGGCGCTGGAGACCTTCCGAATCATTCCGTTCATTGGTTTTGCAGTGAAATTAGTTCACTTTTTCCGCCATTTTATAAAATGAGAGTGGCTTACGTATTTGGCTCGATTGTTTCTATATCTTTCGAACTTTTCGTTTTGCGTAGCAAAATTGTAGCACTGTTGCAGCACCACTTCTAATGACGTTTTCTTTTCCCCTTATTATTTCCCGGGCCTGTTTTTTTCCTTTCTCCATCCGAGTGCCTTACGCAATGTGTCTTGGCAAAACCACTTTGTTTTTTGTTAATTTCCTTTAAAAATCTTTTTGGTACAAATCGATCAAAATTCGTTATTGGACTAGATTTTTGGTTTGTTTTGTTGTCATTATATTGTTTTTTTTTTACAAAAGGCCAGTTCGATCACCATCTCCGTACCGTTTTTTTCGCATTCAAAGATGACGGAGAACGAAGGGGGTTTCAATTTGTCCACAATTTGGAGCGATTATTTAATCCAACATCAATCCAACCCTTTTTTTTATCCGCAAATCCGGAGTGACCGTCCCATTCCCTCGGTCCCCCCACACATGTGCCCGCTCGTTGTGCAATGTTGGCAAAAATAGTTCGTTTTGATGTTTGGTTTTAATTTCCCTTCGCCGGCCACCTTGTCTGCGTTGCGTCCTTTGAAGGTCCGCTGTCCAATGCTATTTTTGAGCGATCGCAAACGAGCCTTATTAAAATCTGTCGTAATGTTGTTGCTGTTTTCCGTAGTGTTTTTTTTCCACATTCGGTTGCCCAATGGCTCACACCAGATGGTGGCAAGCTGATTAAAACGGGTACGGCCTGCACTCGGTAATTGCTGCACTTCGCATCGTTCCGTTGCTGTGCCCTGGGTTTTGTTTGCAATGTTCGCAAGGATTGATGACTATCGGGCACGGCAAAAGGGACACGAAGGTGGCGGCTAACGCCAGGAGGGAGAGCGTTCCCACAGAAGCGGCCATTGATGTGCATTGATTATCTTTTATTTGCAAGTCTTTTGAAGCTTGTCACCAACGTCCGCTGGGCGCCACACGAACGCGCGGTATAAAAACTCTGACAAGAAACGGTTCCCTGTTGGTCGCTCATTATCGCCGATGGGAAAAAGGGTCCACAGGATCCCTGGCGAAAGGAGCATTGGCAGGCGAGTGATGATGGCACAGCACCGACGTGTCCACCATTCACTCAGCATTATCTTGGCATCAATCGGCGACAGTGAACGATTGATTTAATCGATAATTATAGACTGTCCACATCGCTCTCTTCTGCCACTTGTTGCTTGGGCAAATAAGGGATACCACCGATATGTGGCCAGGGTGAGTATATAGGGGTTATGCAATTTCATCATAGATTCTACCACTTTTCTGCACAGCACCTTTCGTTAGGCCTGAAAAACACCGCATAACTCAGCGAATCTTCCGAGTTGTTCATCACACACTAAGCCCGCCACCCCGTGGTCTTTGTGTACAATCAATTTTTCTATCTCTATCCATCATCTGGCCGGTGGTTTTCTCATCGCACGGTGGGGGTAGATCGATACCAACCCGCCCATGTGCGATGCTGCGAAGGAAAGCATCTCCCAGTCCGATGGTCCTCCCCCCTGGCGCATGGGAAGCAATAAATCTGTGATTAATGATCGATGGCCAGCTCGGGGTGGTTAGGGGCGGCCGGGTTTGGGCAATGAAATCGAAAACGTTACTGGACCAACCACGAGGCATCCCCGAAACGCACTCGAAATGGTTGCGTCGGGATGATGCGGAAATGAAATGAAGAATCGTAACGAATTGCAACAAACTTCGTGGTCTTATTATTGTACGCAAGGGAAACACGTTGCTCCCAGAAAGCTATTACACATTCGGAGTGTAAGCAGTTCACTGGGTGGTGTTTGGTGGAATCTTCATTTTTCCTCGAGCCTACCACAATACAGAACAACGCTAGATCGTTTTCCGCATGTTAGCGAAAAGAAAAGTTTTTCCGATGATTTTCTGGCTTCACCAAACGAGAGTTAGGTATTTCAATGAAAAACAATCTTACATAAACCGTGTCAGAAAAATGTAACAAAATGAATTAATTTTTTGCTCATGAAAATTTCACCGGTTCTTCTATGGAACAACATTTGCAATCCAATGTTTGCACAATCCACCCAATAAACTTCGATCTGTCAAACTTCCTTGTCGTACAAATGCGTATCGGACTTGTTACGTATCCAAACAGTTACGTAGGGGGAAAAGCTAGGCGTACTTTTCTGCAGAAGAATTGTTCAAATGCCACAAAGCTCTGCCGGTGCACAATATGCAGCATGCTTGCATAAGACGTGAGACAACATAAAGATAATTGTTGTACATGATTAAAATCGAATAAAACAACTCTGCTGTCGCTCCATGCTGCGCTGTGGAACTAAATAATGCAGCTTTATGCAGCAAATGCAGACGGTGTTTACATGTTATGTTACATTTTACAATAACGTTATTTGCTACGATGTCAAGTATGCACGTGACACGAAGTAGATACAATAGAGACACTTTTTGAAACACTCAATGTCGAAGAAGCTCATCGTTGTAGTTTCTGTTTGAAGCGAGTCTTTGCTGGAGGTGCTTGCGTGCGTTCAAAATCTGCATCCGCTTTCGAATACGCAGTCGCTCACGCATCCGAAGGGCTAAATTATAATTTCAACCCACTTTCGTGCGTGCCAATTCGTTTGCAAATTTGTGAACTCTGTTGACGAAAACTGTTGTGGAGGTTTCGCTTCATTTTATTTTGCGAGGCGGCTTTCCTGCTGATGATGTTTCGCACTACCTCTGTTTGCGTGACATCGAATGGTTTCGCTTGGGACTGATGGAAGTACGTCCCTCGAGTAACACGCAACCATTTTTGGTTGAGGTCATGGAAATACTCCCCAGATCTCCCCAGACGAGGTTGTACGGAAAGTGTGATTATTTCGCGAAGTTGAGGTGTTATTTGTTTTACGATTTCATCTTCTGAGAGTTCCGCAGTTCCGAACCCGCTGAATCGGGTGCTTAAGATGAAGATCTTTGAAGGGTTCTTGCCTTTCTTACCTTCACACTTCGAGATCATATACTCTGACACGAGTAATCGACCCCTCGGAGTAGTTCCGACAAAGGAAACCTCATGCTTTTTTCTTCTGATGGTTTTGAGGGAAGCAAACAATCATTCAGTTTGCCGATTTCGAATCCGAGCGAAATATAATTGTGGGTTTCCTGCGCTTTGGAGTTCGGAGAAAACGGAGTTTCCTGCGTTTCTCCCAGGCCGCCTCATTGCATGTGCAGCTGCAAAGACGAGTGCCGATGGCGATTGTTTGGTCCATGGGAAAAATTTCTCCACCTTCCAGTCGGTTTAGTGACCTTTACCTCCGCAGCTGACGGCGGGGAAGGTCGACAAACGTGGCAATGATGAGGTTTGGCACCTGAGAAGGCCCCAAGATTACCAGCACGTGATGTTGCATGTTGGGCACAACGATTTCAATTTGTTAATAAGTCAAGAGATTTTACCAACGCAATGCGACGACTAGAACGCATCGTTTCCGGTTTCTTTGTTTTGGAAAAACACAGTGATGTTCAAATATGATTGACAAGCATCAGTTTGTTGGCGTAATTCGCACCGAATCCCCTCGCGCCTAGATCTATTAAGACGTAAAATGATCGGAAATATTATTCTCCATCTATCCACACACTACAAAGTTTGTTTGTCGTCGCCATATTTGTGTAGTTGGTGCCTGAAGCAATCCGTTTTATTGCCATGGACGACTCCTCTTAGGCCGACGTTCCAGAACAAAGTAACTCTCGGTTCCATCAGCCTGGCGTTCAGGTTGAGCGAGAAGAGTCGGAGAACCGCAAACGGCTCAAATATTTGATCAACGTCCAGTTCCTGGTTCTATCGGATCGAGCTCAGAGGTTCAAGCTTGGTTTTCTTTTTGTTGTTCAATTCATTAAACTCTTGTCTGTTTCGAGCAAAGTGCTTGAGGTGTCGATGATGTATTACGTACGGGGCCGCAACCACTCAGATGAGTGGCGGCTGTAAACAGATGTCGTATCCACGTGAAAATGTGGCTTTAACTTATTTATTTGCTCATTAACGAATTTATTTTTTCTCCCGCCGTTGTTTACTTGCAAAATTCCTCGCATTCCCCGTTTCTGGATTCGTCGGAGCGATAGGCGATGACTGTCGCCAATGTCAAAGTATAGCATCACAATACGGTTGCGTACCCTCCACCAGGGTGACTACAGGTCGTACAATGTAGGAAGTACACCTTTGGATTGTTTGGAACGTTTAAACAGCTCATTATCGTACCGTGCTAATGAACTAATGGACACAACCCCATTGTCGATCGGGACGTTTATCCATTGTCGAACCCGTGGCTAATAGTTCGCGGCTATCAGAGGGACTATATGGTCATCGATCAATGATGTCGCTCAACACACCACTTTCGCACATGGGACGTGCCGTTCTAGTTTTAATTGGATTAAGTTGATTGTCTCAGGGGAGAAATTCCCCCCGCACCGCGAGGGGAATTAGAAAGCATTAGTACGAAGGGTATGCCCGGCCATCCCCCGGATACGAACGGGTGTGTTAGCCTCCGCCATCGATGCGATGGCCCACTTGATTTATGGCCCACTCACAATTGTCCACTCCTCGCAAGTGGGAGTGGGAGGAAATTCCTGGACCTGTTTTCATTCTTCAGGTCGTGAGAGGACTGCGGAGTTTCTTCGTTTAGAAACGCCAGACTTCAGTCCCACACCGTCCTAGCCTTAGGTCGCCGTCATTTGTTTGTTGATCAAGCAATTGCTTCACGTTGCCTACGTGACCTTAAAGGTTTGATATATTCAGCGATAAATCGATATGGAACGAAAATATACGTCTACCTGGCGCGGGTGTGGGGTTGCTTGCTGCCGGTTGTACTCGTTGATTTGATGGCCGTGTAACGATGGAACCGAGACGACCCGAACATCATCCAAAGAATGAGACATTACTCCACCAAAACATGTCTTTCGATTGTCTGGAACGGGTAGGAATACTTTCTGGCACAACAGACCGATTGGAGATACGGGGTCTGCCCAGACCTGTCAGACACACACCTGAATTACTTCAGCGTTCCTTGTCGACGCCGATGATAAATCGCCAGAACGTGTTTGAGTACAACCTCTATGCGTATGCAAATTAGCGACCGCAAACCGCCTTTCGTCGCCTTCGACAAAAATAAACCTGCACTTATGCTGGACGCGCGCATAAGTGTGCCGGTGTGGACGCGTAGGTTTTTGTTCGGAAATAAAACGTCCCTTCAATGCGCAACAATGATGACAACCCCGTCGATGGTACGCTCAGGAATGACTTCTCATTAGCAAAAGTAGGTAGCAAACAAAATGGATACCTGAACGGGGTCGTCTGCTATTATGACCGTCATTAGGCGGTAGGGCTTTTCCTTTTCCATTTTTTTTGGATCGAAAAGAAATCAATACTCACAAGCACTTTTTCATTCACGTCGCGTATCGAGAGGAGTTTCAGAAGTTGGAAAAAAATTCAAATCTGAGTGCTCATTAACTGGCTCAACCGGGGGAAGGGTTGTAGACAAGTCGTAAGCGTGCAATACTCTACTGTCTAGTCGTTTTTGGACGAACCCCTACGAGAAGTAACAAGTTTCTCACCCTCGCGGGAAGTCCCTTGATGGCAAATTAATTGCCTTCGGCTAAACGTCACCCAAAAACCTGTTCCTTTTATGACTTCATCTCTTCCCAGCCGCCGCCGCCGCCGTGCGACGCGGAAGGGTGAATTTTCGTTTTTCTCCCGCGCATAAATCATCGATCCAATCGTCTCGGGTATCTCCGGTAGTTATCCGTGGTAGAATCGATTCTGCCTGCTGAAACCGAACGCTTATCGGTATTAATTAGTGGCCGTGTACCTTTTTGTTTCACAGGGGACGTAACCATCGTGTGGTAGGGGATTCCTGTTTTCTCTGGACTTATCCTTGTAGGCACGTCGAACGTGTCTCCCTCGAACAAGCACCTAATCGGGATTTTTCTTAGCACCGGACACCGTAATCTAATCGAATCGAATCGACATCCAGTTTGGCGGTACGTCAATATCGCTCAAGCCTATCCTCCCGCCTCGAGCTGCTGGATCTCGCCCGAACAGGCTTCAGCCTAAAACCGGTTCCCGATTACCGGCATCTTCACCTTCGTCGCAACCCGTCGTCCCGGGGCGATCAATCCGCTTCGGCGCCTCTAATGTTCATATATTCAGTTGTTTTTTTTTTTCATTCCACACACGTCCAACCCTTTCCACTTCCCCCCGGCCGTGTTCGGTGATCATCGATCGATTCGATGATGCGATCGCCGGCAAAAAATAAACGAGATACAGCATCGTCTTTTCGGGTCACCCTTGTAATTCGCGAGACTTTGGCGTGTGAAAAGGAGGGAAGACGCAACACGCTTGGCGGGGGATGACGTCGGCCTGTAAATCGCCGCGGCGTTCTTTCAAAACCCACCTTGACCTTGACGGGTTGTGGCACTCTTCTGGAGACATACTGGCCGCACCGCGTGCTGGTGCTAGGTGGGAATTGAGCCGGCGAGCGAATGTTCTTTATACCGCTACACGCCGCTTCGGCGTTAACCAGGTGGCCTTAATTCTTTGGCCAGACATAATGCCATTGTCAGCAGTGCTGAAACCTGCCCCTGTCGGGTGCTGGGAGGGTAAGAATGGCACCGACAATTAGCACCCATTCTCGAGGGGGTTGATTGCTTAACTCGTTAACTTCTTCCAGTAATAAAAGATTAATTTTGTTAAATTTTTAGTGCAAAGAAAAAGTCTGAAATTGTTTGTTTTTATTTAGAAATAAATTCGAATTTATTTTTTTTCTAGCAGTCACAAAAGTTAAAAACAACCTCTTGATGTTTTAAAAATAATTCACAAACTAATGAGAATCTCTGCCGCCACTCGCGGGCTCACTCAAGCCAATAATCGTTAGGCACTGCGGAGAGCACTCTGTTTTTATGGGCCGTTTTTATATTCCTTCATCCCAGCAACAACAACACACCTTGAAAAAGGGGATGCACTGCTGCACTTCCGTGGCATTGTTGCATCGCTAACCGCAAACGATCGAACGTGGGTGGAGTTTTTCCATTGCTATGCAACAAAAGTTATCCCCACCAAACCCACCCTCCCAACCACCCCCCAGGGTGGAAATACAAATGCCAATCAACTGTCATCACTATTACCGACATCATTAGAAGTTTTACCGACTGCGTTTCATATCGTTCGGGCTTAAATAAAATGTGCTGGTGCATACGGTTTTCGAGCGGAGAAACACATCGTGGAAAAGTGATAAAAGTTTTCCACTAAAACATTACAATTTAATTGCACTTGTTGTAGGGATTCTACAAAACAAAGAAAGCCATGGGAGTATCCAAGCGACTTCTGGTTCTTCTTTCGTTTTAAAAACCGGTTGGCCGCGCGCCTGCAAAACCGGAACTACTTATCGGAAGCCACAACCGTTCAATTCCGGTGTCATTCTCTGACGAGCCCCCTTTTTCACCCTTAGCAGCAACAAAATGGAAAAATTAAATAACCCACCAGCCACCCATTTCTGCTGGTCGCCCCTCGCGTGGTTAAATGGCACCATTCGCACAACAATAATTTGATAATACCTAGACCTAGACCCTTTCCGTCCCGGCAGGTTATTGCACCGCCAGCCCCGAGGGGTGAAACAATCGTCCATCAGAAGCGAGGTGGCCGTAAACGGTGGGTGGAAAAGTACCGAAAACGCTACTACGCCTCCCGATTGCCGTTTTCCTTCTGTTCCTAGTTTCCATCACCCGTTTGTGGGCGCAATTTATTTGCTGGCAAGTACCCGGGCGCCTTCGGATGCGCATTATTTCGGGTCGTTGATTAGCCGCCGTTGGCTTTTGTTTGGAAAATCTAACCTCAGGTTTATGTGTTGGTGTGTGTGTGTGTGTGTGAAAATTACAAGGGCAAAAGCAAACTCCTACAACATTATTTCATAACCTTTTTCTTCTCCCTCGTCACGGAAAGTAGTGTTTCTCAATGACCAACGCCCTCTCGGTGACACTCCTGTCACGTGGTTCCTTGTTCATTTTTGGTGCCAACAAAATATTCCACGATTTTAGAGCACGTCAAGGTTGACCGAAAACAACGTTTGGCCTAAACAAGCAACTTCCTTCGGACGGAGATTTTTTGGGGATTTTTGTTGTGTGTGACGGTGCGAAGTTTCCGATGGGGGGCGTGTTTAAACATCCACAAAGAGATCGATTGTTCCCTCCGGTGTGCCTATGCTTTGCTCAGAATGAGGCGGTACAATCTGTGGTTGTACCATTCCGTGGGTCGCAACCATTTCAAGGTCTCGCGTCTCAGGCTCAAGACATATTGGTTTCATGTTATTTATGGAGATTTCATTGACTTCAATTTGAAAGTAATTGTTTTAACTTAGGGAATATTCTTCTAAATTTCATACACCTTTTTCCACCTATTAATGTTGTGCTTTCTCTTCGACTTTTCCCCAGGTGATGGTTGCGTGGAAAAACCCCTTGCGACGCTGTGGCGCAACTACACGCAGAACAGCAAACCGGACGTGATGATGAAGCTGTGCCTGTGCCCGTCCGGGCTGAAGGCGACCACCCGGCAGCACGGGCTGACCGAGTACTGGTCGCATCGGATCACCTACTGCAGCTCGCCAAAGAACTATCCGCGCGTGTTCTGCTGGATCTACCGGCACGAGGGTCGCAAGCTGAAGCACGAGTTCCGCTGCCACGCGGTCATCTGTTCCAAAGAAACCATCGCCCAGGAGATCAGCACCATCCTGAAGGTAGGTTCTTTGGGGGCTTTAAACTTGAATGGGTTTCTAACTTGGCTTCTTCTCCCGTTTTTTCTTTCTTTGTTGCAGGAAAACCTAGCCAAAGCCCTGCGCGAGTTTAAGCGCGATAAGTTGAACCGCCAGAACGCCCGGCTCAGTCTGGCGAACAGCGTGTACGACAACCCGAGCATGCCCCGGCGCAAGATCATGCTGAGTGTGGGGGCGAACAACTACCGGCCCCCGCTGGAGCGCTCCAAATCGGCCCCGAAGCTGATGGCCATCGAGGAGATGATCGGGGAGGAGGATGAGGAAGAGGAGTTGGAGACGGGAGCGAGGACAAAGCACTCATCGGCGGCGGGCGGTAGCAATGGCAATGGTGGTGCATACCTGGAAGCATGCTGCCGGGAGGATGCACTGTTTCCTTCGACGACACTTGGCCGACGACGTTGTCGGCGTGGTCACTCGATACGGCGATCGCGGTTGCGCAACTCGTTCAAATCGCCGAAAGACCTGGAGGCACGGGTACCGCTGAAGAACGAGAACATCGTGCACGTGAGTCCGATGAACAAATCGGTCGACTCGATCCTCGATACGATCAGCCAGGAGGACGGCGAGGAGGAAGACACGCTCGAAGAGAGTCCGGCAGCGGAGGAGGAGGAGCAGGGAGCGATGACGCTTAAGTCGAAGGCATCCCGCAACTCCGACTCGTCCGAGGACGACTTTGAGGCGTTTCTAGCGCACTACAATTATAACTCAAGCGAACCGCTTTCGACGGAACTGATCTCGTACTTCGACATGAAGCTGAACCCGGCGGCCGTGTGCAGTATGCACGATCTAACCCAGCACCACAGCAGTCTCCCGGTGGTGGGTCTCGAGGATACGCAACGATTGGCACTCAGTTTGGACGACCTGGACCACTATCCGTTGCCTGCGGGCGTAGTGGTTGGAGCATCGGAAGGCGAAGTGACTCGATCCCGCGAACTCAAAGATCCACGCGCTTGCCGGGAACGCGAGCAGCAGGAGGAGGAGGAAGCAATGTTTTTCAACCAGGATGAAGTGCTGGAGATGCTCCGTACGGCTGCCGAATCGGCCGCATCCGCCTCCTCCACCCATCGGCGCCTTTCAAGCGATCGTCTGCACTCCTGCCTGCACGCCGAGGATGACACGGCCCCGCCATCGTTGTTGTGTGTCACGGGCAAGCTGAATGCCACCGGTGGATCCCTGACACACCACCCGGACAGTGACGAAGGTTCGATCTCGAGCGGCTGTGAAACGTCCAGCACCGTCACGACCAACACCGACGATTCCGTAGCCACCGCAACCTCTTCCTCCGCCGTGGGCGCAATGGCCGCAGTGCTCAGCAAACCCGGCTCGGTTCTCGAACGCGTGCGCAGCTTCGAGCAGCTGGCCGAGAACCAGGTCATTCATGTGCCGCTCGGCGAACGTGCCGACAATCACTCGCCCGCATCAACGACGTCCGGTGGTTCAGGCTCCTCTGGGCCACATCCGGATGCGATGGTTTTCAAGCGTAGCATAACCTTCCCCGCACCGGGTGTTAAATCGAGCTTCCTCATGCCCATGTCGATGCCAGGTGCCCCCGCCGGACGCATGGAGCCGATCGATTCCCCTCTGGACTCGCTGAATGAAATCGTCGAACCACATCGGACCGAGGGCGGACAAACCCACTTGGATCACCATCACATGCACCACCACCTCCACCACCACCGTCATCATGGCCACCTTCGCGGGGAGGACAGTGTCGAGGGAAGCAAACCGAAGGTGCGCCAAATGCGCCTCAAGTCAACAGTGGCCGCGGTCAACACGCAGCTCATCAACAACCTGCAGGCGATCGATTCCGATTCGGAGTTTAGTGACGAGTCCGGCTATGTCGAATTCCAGGACAACCAACCGTCAATCAAGTCGGTGACGGCTTGATGTTGCTCGGTGAATGATAATGATAATTGTTAGTGTTATGTTACAATTTTTTTTTTTCGTAAGTGTGTTGTCCTTTTTCACTATGTCCACTTCTTTTCCTCTTCCGGGATGCAAAGAAATCTAGTGAAAACCATCCGTTAATGTTGCAACCGGCTAATGATAAGGATTAGTATTTTTACGACTTAGTCTTAGCCTTTGACTTTGTGGCTACGGTCCATACAATTTACTTCCGTAAGATCTGAATGCGTTTATGGATTGTAATTTTTTTTTGTTTTTGCTACAGGAATTAGTTGAACAACTTTGGTGGTCGTTAATTAAGACAGAGCAGTGAAATTAGAGTAGTTTTATTTTTATATGTATACTGATGATTACTAAAAATAACAAATACATTATTGTGCAGTTTAGCGGGGTGGACTCGTCGAGACTCGTAGAGACTCGTTTTGGAAATATATAAATATATATACTTACAAGGAAGTGCAGGCAAATCAGGAGAGGCAAGAATATACATGAGTGAGGCCTTTACAGAGGATAGAAGTTGGTTAAATGTATGCCCCTGTTAATGGTTTAGCTTTACCGTTCGTTCTCTACATGAAGCCATTCGCTTTTTGAACGTTATTACAAACGCTCCAATGCCCCCATCCCCGCAGGGGCAGGGGAACAATATTGTAACAACCCACTGTTCCACACAATTAAGGCAGGACGCGATCGAATCCGATACCAAATAAATTATTGTAATCTTTATCAATAGAAAATACGAACGAACACAATACAACAATAAATCATCCAATGAGTTAGAAGTAGGTTTAGTATTGGCCTGTGCCAGAATTGGTTTCCTTTTGGTAGCTATATACAGGTGGATGCCCCTTTAAATGTCCAGCACTTGGCATCAGCTTTAGAAACCACTGGCCCCATCATCCCCTTGTCTCCCTTCTCCTTGCACACGAGGCAATTCTGGTGCAAGAAAGGCAGGAAGAAGTTCGGTTGAATGTACCTCAACATGTCCTGATATTATGTAATGTTACGGAAATCATTAATATAACTTGTTTTGTTCGATTTCTACTCGTCAATAAACACTGAACGCACCTGTAAGATAAAAAGGTGCATCTAGAATATATTGCATTCAACCAAAACGTGCCACCATATTTGCACGAAAGCGGTTATTTCCTCAAATCTCTTACCAATCACATTCTTGGTGAAGTTTTCTTCCCGCAAATACCTGCAATGTGGGCAACATCCTCTAGCACGTGTGTCGGCATGAGCGATAAGTTTTCTGGAGCGAAGGGTTTCGCAGGGGGGGATAAAGGACACTTAACTACAAAATAGTAAAAGGAATAAGCAAACCTACTAAAAGTTATCGGTGCGATAATAAAAAAGTGTGTAGACAAAGGGCAATTTAAAGAAAACTCATGTTATATGTGTGATCCAGTGGAGATGGTTATTGTATCTGTTCACCAGGTAAACTATATTCAAGGAGCAAGGAGTATATTTATTGATACCGATATTTGAACAGTGTTTTTTCTTGTAATTGTCAACAGTTTCTATGAACAATAAAAAATCTGAACAAAAAAATCGCGTACATTTTATTTCATATTGATACGTACGAATGGAGCCTTAAAATTATATTGTATCGCTATATCATACGCGAAATTAGTTTCACATCATTCAATACTAAGTTATCATTGCTATTAGTTTCTTGAACCTTTAATCAAAAAGCTAAACGTTCAAAAGGGTGTTTTGGTCCCCAATTTCCCGGTTCCCACACGAGAACAATTTTGCCACACTGAAGGTCAACTTCCTTTTAACAGGGAATGAAGGTATGCTTTCCATAGAAAAACGCTGCATTTTTTGCTTGATAATTATTGTAAAAATATTTGCAACGGAACATTCAAAATATGTATCACATGACGGTGGCGGGTGGTTCACGTAAAGCTCTCAACTGTACACTATAAACGTACGACGATTCTTGATTCTGACAATGGCTATTTGTCATAGATATCAATTGCCTTTTTTTTCGTAAGTGAATTTCATCAAATTTCATTCGATTGGCTGGTATTTCGACAAGATTTTTGCCGAGATCAGACCTGGAACTGGAATTGAAACCATTGGAAAAGGCTGGATCGGATACGAATCTGACCACAGCCGTTAGTGCCCAAGATGTCGGAGTAATTGAGCAGACGAAAAGCCGTGTGTGTATAGGACGTTCGAGAAGCCCACAGAGTGGGCGATTGTGGGTCCATCCGTAAGCGATCGGATTGTCGTCTGCCGCAGTTGCAGGGTTTGGTAATTTTGTGAGTTCCACAAATCATCTTCTAGCTAGAAGTTGATGTGTGAAGGCATGCATTATATTGCCACAACTTTTCTATCAAACTACTCTACTACTTTTTCGTTTCCCAGTGTCGCATCTCCGACTTCCCAACCCTCTCTTCGGTGTGACAGTTTCCGTGGCGACCACCTTCGGAAAACACCCCGGAATCAGCGACCTTGCGTCTAGAAGCACAGTGTTTGCCCAGCGTTAAACCGGCAGGATGGAAGCCCTGGTGGAAAACACGGCTACTTCAACGCCAAGGTTTTACTGTCATACATGCAACATCGAGATCAGCAGCATTTCATCGGTAAGAGCACGGCCATCGTTGATTGACTATGTACCGGAGATGTCTTGCGATTGTCTAACAATTTTGCGGCGTTTTTAACGTTGTTTTCGTACAGGAGTTCACATGTCCGCGCTGTTCACAAGGCTTCATCGAGGAGTTACCGGCGTTGCCTGCTTCCAGCCCTCCGCCATTACAAGACCTAGGCCAACCATCGGGCGAATACGGCCACCCACTAAATGAGGCAAGCGCGAACTGATTCCAGTTTTCAACGATACGCTGTGTTCTGTTTTTTTTAATTTGACATTTCTTTCCCTTCTTCCCCGTCGTTCCTCACCCGCAGCAAGCGATACGGCTGGCTGGGGAGATTTTTACAAACACTTTGCTTTCGCCATTTTTCCGCAACCACAACGATCCTCGGGATGGGGATGAAGCAGGAACGTCTTCGAGTGCCGGCAATGGTGATCATGCCATGTACACGCTAGACGACATTCCTATCGACGGCGGCAGCCAACCTTCGGGTCCGTCCGGTGCTGGAGGTCCCATCGGCGAGGGTGGCGAAGGGGCAGCCGGAAGCAGTGTGTCCACCGGTGTCGGTGGTGTTACGCTGTTCGGTGGTGACCCACGGCCGTCGATGCGATTCCCGGGACGACGCGGAAGCAGGAGACGCGGTATGCAAAACATCAATCACGTCGATCACATCCTACGGGAGATTCTGATATCGGTGTCGGGCGGGGCGAATGGTGGTGCTGCCGGCGGACCAATGTTTTTCATGGGCAACCCGGGAGATTACGCGTGGGGTCGCGAAGGTATCGACACGATCGTTACCCAGCTGCTCAACCAGATGGACAATACCGGCCCACCGCCGTTGGAGAAGGAACGGATCGCGGAAATACCAACGGTCACAATCAACGCGGAACAGGTCGAGCGGAAGCTGCAGTGTTCGGTGTGCTTCGAGGACTTTGTCATTGATGAGTCGGTTCGGAAGCTGCCGTGCATGGTAAGAACGTTAACGAGATTCGTTGCTGTACGATCACACTACGATCTTCTTCCTTCCGACAGCACGTGTATCATGAACCCTGCATCATCCCGTGGTTGGAATTGCACGGCACCTGCCCCATTTGTCGCAAGAGCCTTACGCCAGAACAGTCCCAAGCGAGCCCCCAATCGCAATCGCAGCAAACACAGGAAAACTCCACCGAAACGCCCCCAGAGGAAAGCTCTGAATCGAACCAGCAGCCGCAGGAACAACGACCGCAGCCGCAGCAACTGACACCCTCCTCGCAGAACCAACAGGGTGTGATTACCTTCAGAATACGTAAGCTTCCCCTCCAGGACGCGTGCCAATCGCGAATCCTAACTGCTTTTCCACCCCCTCGGAACGGTTATTCACGCCCTCTTTTGTAGAGGATCTGCTTCCTATCCTTTCAGGGCCATCGATGACAAACATGGTGGTCGAGATGGGCCCATCCGGCGTCTCATCATCTAGTCTACCACAGGCCGGCGGCAACGTCTCCAGAATAGCACCCACTCCTGGCAGTGCTTTCGCGCGCCGATCGAACGCACCGTCGGCACCCTCTTCTTCACGCGGTTCCCGCACCACCAATGAGCCGGGTAACAGTAATCGGGATGACGATGGAAATATTGATAATACGCTAGATTTAGATTAACCAAAAAAAATTTTCAAAAAAGAAACGAAAAAACACTTCCAGGGACAACCCTAGGAACAGGTCATAGGCGTAATGAAGATGGTTAAAAAATTTGGGTAAAATTTAACGATGGAGTTTGACAGTGACAGGGAATGGGGAAAGGCATGAACATAATATACCCCAAACGGTTATATATTACATACATTTTCCCCCCTTTTCTCGGTGAAGGATGTCAGTCTTAAGTTATTAGCTTGTATAACGACTTACAAAAAAACAGGGGCACGATTTAATGCGAGCCTCTTTGATCCGGATAAATTGAAGATGTCTTCTTCTTTATCTACGACAACGACAGTCTTGCGTAAATATTGAGTTTCCATAAAAGGTTACAGTACGGTCTCGAGTGGGATTCGAACCTATGGAATGCCGTGTTCTAGCTGACCCCGAAATTGAAGATGTAAAGGTGCATAAATAATGCGCCATATTCTTTACGCTTGTCATTTTAAAGATCGTCACTATTAGAGGTTTATTATGTTATTACCTATCGATAGAGTGTTATTGGTGCCCCTGTAATGTTCGAACGAGGTTATCGGAGTAACAAAAATGCATCTTCAGCGAGATGGTGATGTCCGATGGGATCTCCTCTTTGGCCACTGCCATAGGAATACCCAGAAACATTCACCAGTTCTTCCGATCAATCGTGAACCAGTCGTGTGGGATGAACTTTAGATAAACGCAACTCGCTCGACGACGAGAAAGTATCGTAAAAGCTCCTTTATTTAACTTTCTTTTAGCTTCAAATTGTTAGTTGGTTAGTCGTTCGTTTAAAGCAGTTACTTGATTTTTTTCATTTTGAAACAAATATTAGATGTAGTAAGCGATTTGTTTGCCTTTATGACCTCCCTACGCTTGTAGAATGATCTATTTATTTTTATTCGGATCTGCTTGTACAAATATGGGTTTCCTAAATTTTGCTCCCTTTGGTTTTTTTTTAAGTTTATATGATTGCTTGGATGTTTTCTGTGTGCGTTTTCAAAGGGATGCTTTCAATTAAACCCCGATGCATGCGACCTTTCCATCACAAGAAACTACTACCCAATGGAAAGAAGCGTGTGTTATTATGGAAACCGATCATCCGCCGCCTCGTATCTTCATTTCTTTGTCACTATGTTTGTCACATTCCTGTGATGAGAGGGTTTTCCGAGTCCCGACGATAACCGATGGATTGAACACTTTCCATGTACAGTAGCAGCAAATGGAACGGATAGGGATATATGAATTGAAAAATAAGATGTAACGCTTTGCAAAAGCACAAGACGATGAGGAGAGAGGGGTGGGCGCAAAGAAGGTGGAAGAAAATAGAATTAAGCACAGCGCAAAGCAAGGAAATGCAAGCGGAAATTATCGCGCTACCTAATGCCAACTAACAGATAATGAATTATCGGTGGGTCCGAGGAAAACAGATTTGAAAAAAAGCTTAATTGTAGAGCAGGTTCGGCCGAAATCCGTACCTTCACTCACGGTTCAACTTACGTTTGAGGTTAATTGGCCAAAGATACAGAAATCCACACTCTGATTAAAATAAACTGTCTAGCTGAATGCTCAACGCAGCCGCAAATTCGTTTGTAAGACGAACAGGTATGAACCACACAAGTGGAAACGAGATTAACAAACCAGGATTCCAAGGAGAGAGATTGTAACAGTTTTCAAAGCCTAGCTATTTAAATGCGCTCCGCATTGATAAGCCGATAGAGATTCACGTCATCTTCCTAGGGGAGAGAGAAAACGCATGATCAAAATAGCACACGATTCATATTTTCACGTGCAGTTTATTCGAAATGGTCTTCGATTATTTCCACTTACCCATGTGCTCAGTTTGTTTGTTGCAAAGAACTAATTATAAACATACAAGACACGATTGCATTCGACTAGAGAGAACGGACAAATGTAATCGAGCTAAAAAAAAGCGTGTTAACGATGTAAGAGAAATAAGTAGATTGGACAAAGTGGCACGAGGCATTGGATTGCCTGCTCGAAAAGAAGAATTGATAGAGAAGAAAGTTTTATTATTCTAACAGAAAAGTAAGTAAACTTGTGAAACAACTCTGCTGCATTGTAACAACACCGATACGACCATTATCAATATTATTATTATGATTATTATGAACGCGTTGATGATAATAAAGTAAATGAAAGCTGACTGAAAAAAATGCAGTTGTACAAAAATATACATTACACCAATTGGATATTACAGAAGTAATTCGGGAGCCATAGAAAACCACATTCATTAAATCATAATTTAGTTTCTTTCTTAAACGGACGGCTAAGTGGAATCTGGTAGTTTTTTAAGTTTTGATTTTATTTTAATGTGTGTTTCACTTCGTGCTACATTCCCGGTGGAACTACTTACTGCAAAAGGCTTGAGAAGTACAGTCGACCGTTCGCGAAGTGAAGAAATATTTTATTTTGGGTGAAATTAATGGTAAAACGTGGACGAACAAACAAAATGAAACGACGCTTCAGAAAACCGAAGCGCAAAGCCTGACCGTGTCCGTAGAATTGGGATTGATGCTTCTGTTTCTCTTCCTCTCGTTCTCGACGTGTTAGTTTTATAGTAAGTGTGGCTAAATACGCCTCCGGAAATGGAGAAAATGCACATGGGCCATCGAACGCATTAGTTGTAATAGATGAGGATCATTAACCCCGAAAATGGGTAGATTTTTAAGGACAACGAAATGTATGAAAAGCTAAAGCAATACAAGGCGCCGACTATGTCGAGTGAGTGAGCCTATTCTCCTCCCATGCCAGCGGCAGCAGCGGCCGGCGAGGGGCCAGTGCCGTCGTCACCTCGCTTCTTCGATCCGGACACGATGTCGTCGATGCGCAGAAGCAGAATGGCCGTTTCGACGGCCGTCTTGTACACCTGCAGCTTCACCGAGAGCGGTTCCCAGATGTTCTTTTCCTGCATGTCCGCCAGCTGCCCGGTGATACCGTCAATGCCCCACGTGCATGGTCCCTTGCCTTCCGGGTGTGATGCGTGCTTCGCCCGGAGTGCCGTCAACGTGCGGATCGTGTTGGCACCGCAATTCTGGGCCAGCGTACGCGGGATGATTTCCAATGCCTGTGCCACCGCTCGGTACGGTCCCTGGATCTGTTTCTTGGCCAGTGCCTGCGAGACGGCCATCTCCACAGCTCCTCCACCGGGGAGAAGCTTTGGTTCGAGCATAAGGTTGCGCGCGACGTGCAGCGCATCCTGCAGATTGCGTTCCGTCTCGTTCAGCACGTCCTTCGAGGCACCGCGGAGTAGAATTGTGCACGCCTTCGGGTCGTCACACTCGGTCACGAAGCAGAAGTACTCGTCGCCCAGCTTCTTAATCTCGAACAGCCCCGCTCCCGTGCCGACGTCCTTCTCCGTCAGCTCCTCGGTACGGTTGACGATCGTGGCACCGCAAGCGCGAGCCAGCCGGTTGTTGTCCGTTTTGCGCAGTCGGCGGATAGCCGTGATGCCTGCCTTCAGTAGGAAGTGCTGTGCGAGATCGGAAACGCCCTTCTCCGTGAACACTACGTCTGGCTTGACTGCGATAATGTCGGCGCAGAGGCGAGCCACATGCTCCTCCTCGATCTGGAGCAACTTCGTGAAGTCCTGATCGCCGACAATCTCCACGTTCGTTTGGCTCTCGCCCTTCTTGTACTCGAGTGGGCAGTCCAGCAGAACGATGCGTGGCTTCTCGATGTAACGACGCATCTTCGGGTGTGTGACATCCTTGTTCAGCATGATACCGCGCAGCACGCACGAATCCTCGATCGAACCGCCGGGAATCTTCTCCACCTTGGCGTACTTCTTGATGTCGATCTCGGTGCGACCGTTCTCCGTCAGCGAAACCGTCTCGACCGCATCCAGCGCGATACGCACGGCCATATCGGTCCAGCGACCGATGAACTTTGTTCCGACGCACGACTTGATCACATCTGCCAGCCGGTTCTTATCCGAGCGGTTCAGCTCGATGCTAACCTCATCCTGGAGAATGTTCACCATGTCCTCCAGCGCTTCCCGATACGCACGGATGATCACGGTCGGATGAATTTGCTGCTTCAGGAACTGCTCCGCCACGGCCAACATTTCCCCCGCAAGCACGATGACCGACGTGGTTCCATCACCGACCTCCTCGTCCTGCGTGCGAGCGATTTCGATCATACTCTTCGCGGCCGGATGCTGCACGGTGATTTCACGCAGAATGGCATTGCCGTCGTTCGTCATGACGATGCCGCCCATCGGGTCCATCAGCATTTTCATCATCGCCTGCGGACCTAGGCACGTGCGGATCAAATCGGCGATCGTCTTTAGGGAGGGGAATGAAAAAAGAAGACAAACACCCACACAATATTAGACACCGTCTTAACCTCTTCCCCGCACATCGGCCATTCGGCGACTCCACCGAAGCACTCAGCGTGCACTCATTGTGACTCACTTTGCCGGCATTGATGTTCTCCAACTGCACCTTTCGGCCGCTTTCTCGCTTGGTGTTTTTGCCTGGAAACGGGAAAAATTATGCTCAATCGATGCCTTGCGGCGCAAACGAACGATGCAACTTACTGAGAATTAGAATCGGCTGCTGCGGGGCGTACATTTTTGCTGTCGGAGATTTGTGCCTGCTGTTCTAGAACTAACCGTACCACCGATCACGTTATTTTCCACAATGGAAACGCTGGTGCGGCTGAGGCTGCTAAGTTTTTGACAGCTGTCATGGCGACCAACCAAAATCTGTGCAACCTGTACAAGGCAAGTTGATACAGTAAATGTGGTAAAAATGGACAATGCTTCGGATAGAACAGAAAAGTAGACTGTCGTTTAAATGAAATCCATCAAACCATATTTATTGTCTCTTAGGCAATACATAAATGGAACATAGTAATTCTTGTATTACAAAAGCTTGTTGCATTGGATGGATAATTCTGTTGCGATTTCAATTCTTGGAAATAGTTTCACTTCCGGTTGTTGGAATATCCATATCCACGACGATATTCCAGCTTATCGTTATCTTTTATAGCTGGCATTTCCTTGGGTTTCTGCAGTGAACGAAGACCGGACGAGTTGAATTTCCCAAATCCTCCACGATATTCAAGCTTATCGATGTCCCCAACATTCGAATACTTCAGGCCACAATTAGATCGCTGCAGCAACCCGCATACTGTCGGACTTTTCATCAGAGTTTTTGGAAGAGCATTCGGAGGAAGATGTAGGACATCACGAAGGAATGTGATCCCCTCTTCGGTAAGAAACCAGTAGTAGTGATTCCAGACGAATTTCTCCTTCACGTAGCGTTTCGATTGCAGCGACTGCATCGTCTTGATGATATGCACGTTTGGAATGGTCGCTAGCTCCAGATGAGTTTCATCTCGCTTATGGTTTTTCTTGATCACTAGCACGCCTTCCACGAACAGATGTATGTAGATGGTCACGCGATGTTCTTTGGGCATGAACATTTTGTCTTTTATACTAGCTAGAGAACGCACGCAATAGTCTGCAACCGGAAACGAAATAAGCAGTGGCGGATGAAGTGCAAACCAGCAACCGTTGGAATCGTCAACTGGACTAAACCAAAGACAATTAACAGACAGGTCGGGTCAAAGCTGTTTTCTGCTCCGCCATTGTTGTGACAGTTGGTTAAAAAAGTGCTTACAAAAATTCCCAGCATACTTGTGGGAGATCTCCTCCAAAATCTTCGCGAAATAGGTAGTTGGTAATTCTAGATCACAGTATCCATGGTTTTGCGGATACAAACTGCTCTTCTGAGTGAAAACATGGGATATGGATCCTTTTGCCCTCCGTGATTGCCGAAATTAAGTGTGTTGGCCTGCTTCATACGGAGCCTTCCTAAAGAATATATTTCGAACGCCTCAACTCTTTGTTCTATTGTTGAAACATACCAAATTTACAGTTTTACCCCACTTTCTTCGCTGTTAGTGAGAAGTAAACAAAATTTTAACCAACTGTCAAAAATTTTCCCACGATTTTCGGCTCGTTACATGGTATGCTGCGACCTGTCTGTTAATTGACTTTGGACTAAACTGCACTAGACAAAAGCCATGCCACCTTTGATCTAGACGTTGCGAGAAACTGTCATTCTGACAATTCAAATTTTATACTTGGCGTTTGCCAAACAACGAATCTCCGAATAGACAGACAACACTTCGCTTGTGAATTTATGACTAAAATATTACAAAATATCGCGTGTGAACATACAGTGTATTAAGTAGTTTGTTTGATAGTTGTTATAGTACAATAAATCACTAAAATATCGAAGTGCCTTCGGAGGGGAATGTTGTGTATTACAATTGTAAACAAAGCGTAAAGATCCGACATACACACTTACTCAAAATGCAGAGCCAATCGTCTGTGATGGAGCAGCAGCTGGAAAAGCTTTACTTTGTGCTTCGCGCGGAGTACACCACGAAAGATGATGCTGCCGAGGACATGCAGAGCGCCCATTCGGTAAGAAATCGCGTTCGAGTTGTGGGTGCATTTTTGTTTCTAATAGTCCTGTACATTACAGACTGCCCGGGACCATAGCGAAAAGCTGACGGAGTGGATTACCGAAGCCGATTGCATGAAGCTGGACGATGAACGGCTCACGAAAAAACATGTATTTGTGTTCGAAAAGTTCTCCGGGGCGGCGTTCGAGCGAGTGAAGAAATTTCCTTCGACCATCATCGGTCCACGGTGCCTCATCAGTTGCTTCATGAGCATCGAAACGATTCCACTCGGTGTACACCCGGTGTATACGACGGCCATGCGTAACCTAACCGTGTGCAGTTCCGGTTTGAAGGCAAAGGAAAAGGCCACCATCAGTCAGCTCGTGTTCTACATGGGCGGATACTACCTCGACGTGCTGAACCTAAGCTGCACCCATCTCGTCTCGTCCACGGTGGAGTCGGTCAAGTACGAAAAGGCGGCGGAAATCAAGCTACCCATCATGCACCCGGACTGGGTTCACCGCGTGTGGGAGGAAAGCCAGCAGCGCTACGTGCACGCAACGGACGAGTGCTACATGAAGCGCCACCGGTTACCCGTGTTCCACTCGCTCACAATCACTTCGACCGGGCTGACGGCGGCGAAGAAAAACGAAATCAAAACGTTAATCGAAGCGAACGGAGGCGTTTACTCGGGCGCGTTCAAGTCGGAGGTGACAAACATTCTGATCCTGGAGAAGAGTAGTATCGGATCGGCTAAATTTCAGGGCGCAGTCAAGTCCAAAAAGGATTGCCTTTCGCCCGAGTGGATCGTGGACAGTGTGGCCAGTGGGTACGCACTTCCCCTGCGGCAGTATGAGGTAAAAAGTATGAAAGCTTCCACGCCGACCAAAACTGGAGAATGCACGACGACGACGGCGGATGGTGGTGATGGGGCGCAGGGTATTGGGGGCCGAATTTCGGGCGGTGAGTTCAATCCCGACTGTACGCAACTATCGGAAATCTCGCACGCAAACTTCTCCGCACGCAATGTTACGATCAACGAGAGCATTATATCGTGCGGAAGTGCCGTGGATGGTTTCCCTGTTGGCTCTACCATGTCCGCTGGCGCACGGCCTTGCTCTCAGCGGTACCGGGAATTCCTTTCCCGCATGACGGTGCAGCAGGCTAAAAAGGCTGGCCCCTTGCTCGACGGGTGCAATGTGTTTTTGAGTGGATTCACCACGGAAGAGAAGGAAAAGTTGAACAAAATCCTAAACGCCGTCGGTGCGGTTCGATACGATGAAATATCCGCGACCGTCAGTCACGTCATCGTCGGCGAACAGAACGTGTCCGATTTGGCTCAACTGCGTGATTCGGCGGCACATTTACTTACCCTGGAATGGTTGGCTAAATCGATCGAGTTGCAGCAACTAGCTCCCGAGGACGCGCCAGAATATGCGTTCCGCCCCTCCAACAGAGGGCTTCACGAACGTGCACCCGAACCACCGTCACCGTCGAGTAAGAAAAACCTTCAACGTATGAATAGTAGCGTATTTAAGCGCCCTGAGGTGCCAAAGCTAAAGCTTGACATGGAAACCAATGTGCCCGCGAAGGTTCCGGATAATCGCCCCAGCCAGGAGGACTCGATCATGCTTCAGTACATGGAGAAAAACTTGGCCGAAAGGCTTCCACAAACCACGACGGAAGCTGGTCCGACGTCATCCGGAAAACAGCAGCAACAGCAACAACCCGTACCGAACGTGACCTCCACCACGGCGAACGCAGCGACTAGTCAGACGGACTCGGAACTGGAATCACAGTACACGGAGTTTATGCTCGGGAAGACACTGTTCGTGTTTGGATTTTCCGATGAGGACGCCGTTCAGATCATCACCGACGTTAAGTACTGCGGGGGAACGATCGTGGACGAGACGTACAGCGACGAGGTGGACTACATCGTCCTACCGACGTCCTGCATCGGAAGGCCCGACTTCCAGGTGAAAGGCCGCGAAACGGTCAACTGTATTTGGCTGGAAACGTGCGTCCAGGATGGCCAGTGCTACCCGATGGAGTACTACTTCGAGCCGATCCCGTACGGCGAAGATGATCCGCGTCCTTTGGAAGGCGAAACGATCGTGATTAGCTCGTACTCTGGTCCGGAACGAAATTTCCTGATCGCGATGGGAGGTATGTTGGGCGCGTCGGTACAGGAACGGCTTGTCCGTAAGGCGGCCCCACTGTTGGTGTGCAAGGAACCGAGTGGAGCAAAGTACGACGCCGCCATTCAGTGGGATTTGACGGTGGTGCGTGCGGAATGGCTTCGAGAGTGCGCCCGCACGAAGCGTCGCGTTGCGGAGGGACCGTTTTTGGTGGGTGATTCCATTTGCTCGGGGAAAAACATTCCTACCGGTGCGGGGATGAACGCCGGTTGCCTTCCGACAACCTCCACCGACGATGTGGACATTGAGTCGGTACGTGAGGAACCGACTAAAGGGCCAGTTGCGGATGATGTATCGATGCACCCGCAAGCTTCGTCAACGATGAAACCACGTCCCAAGCCATCCGGGGGTGAGTACCGGTACATCTTGGAGCAAAAGACACGCGAAGAGACGGATTTGCAGTACGGATTCAATCGACTTTCCACGCCGGAGATGAAAAAAATGAGTAGCGATGAGCGGATGATCTACTCTCAGGAACTCGACAAGTACGAGGAGCTCGTCGTAGCGCAGCGAACCCAACGGAAACCTTTCAATCCGAACGAGGGCACCAACCCGACGCCAGCCGTAACCGGTGCTATGGACTCACCGATCGTACCGAGAAACCGACGTTTTTCCGCTCTAACCGGTGCATCATCTTCACGGTCACCAGCAACACCGGGCAGTGGCGCGGGACCTAATACAAGTGCCAATACAACCCCACTCGGTGCAATCGCTGGTGAATACGAGGCGTTAAGCGTTACCCAACGGGTGGCCGATTTCGAAACACCTGTCCGCGAAGTGCTTTACCGTGCGCTCAAGGAGGAAGAGGAAAAGGAACGCAATGCTTCGCCACGAACCCGGCGCATGAAGGAACTGCTCGCTACCCCGCACGGTCCGGCGGGTGCCACCGATGGTCACATCCGTACACCAACCCTTCCGGAGTGCATGACGAAACCGGTCACTCCGTACGGCTTTCGACCGGACGCAAGTCCCGAAAACCACGCTTTCCACAAGCGAAAGCTGCAGCACTGGGATCGATTCCATAAGCCACCAACCGCGGGGAGTAGCGGCAGCGGGGAAACGGCCTCCCAAAAGGAGCGTCGGATGAGCACACCGTTGAGTGAAATTAAGCGACGATTTTGGCGTGAAAATTTCGGCGACGAGTACGTGGACCACATCGAGTCAAAGTACACGACGCAGACTAACGTGCAGTCGTTAAACCGTTCCGCGAGGGAGGAGGAGGAGGAGGAGGTTGCCGGCACGCAACAGCAAGCGACAAGGAAAGATCCATCGCCTTCCGGGGTAGACAAGGGTCGACCGGCGAGTGGAACGGATACTGCTCCTAGTACCTCCCGCACATCTCGAAGCTCCACGCACGATCGTGGAAATGTGAGCGGGGAAAAAAGATCGCGCAGCGAATTGGAAGACGACGATGGCGAAGGGAACGACAATACCGGGGACGGCAGTAACGAAAGCAGCTCCCTCGCCGCTGGACAAAAAGTGCCCGACGAAACCGATGGACCGGTGGCGAAGAAACCTTTGCTTAATGGAACCGAAGATGTGGCTATCAAGAGGTTAAGCGATTTTATTTCGGCCGCCCGCGAATCGGCCAAGAAGAAGGCGAGAAATTACGTACCACCGGAGCAATTTTTAACCGAGCCGGAAATTTACGATTCTGGTAAGATCCTCTCCCGAAACCATTTTTAACATCCTCACAAATGTTATCCTTTTTCTATTTCGCACACAGAACAAAATGTTGGTGTCGGTGGTGTCATATGGCGTGATCCGGATGTCGAAAACTTCCAGCTTAACAAAGCGGCATCATCCCCCAAACGGTACGCGAAGGACGCCGTCTTTGCCATCTCGGGCGTGCAGGATGACATGCGGGTGGCGTTGGCGAAGAAAATCGAGCAACTGAAGGGCCGGTTAGCGTCCGACCCGAACCGCTACGATCCGGCTTGCACGCACATCGTGTGCGGCAAACCGAACCGTGGCGAAAAGATGCTGTCCGGGATGGCGGCCGGCAAGTGGATACTCTCTACCAAGTACCTGGACGATAGCTACGAGGCGGGGTATTTTTTGGATGTAAGAATCGGGAAATAATCATGTAGGAAGCAGTTTTTCAAACGATGATTTAATTTTGTCTCTCCTTCGGCAGGAAGAAAACTACGAGTGGGGCAACCCGAAGGCGGCCAAAAATCTCACCAAGCTAACCACAGCGGGTGAGCTTGAGGCGGCCACCGGGGCCTACACCTGGCGCAAGCGCATAGCAACGGACAGCAGTAAGCACGATGGAGCTTTCACCGGTTTCCGGGTGCTGCTGGTGGTTCCCAAGAAGGAACAGTTCGTGACCCTTTTGCAGTCCGGTGGGGGAACCGTGGTTGACTGCAACCCACCGTTCATCAACTCCGATCGTGCGATGACCGCGACGCATTGCTTTGTCGATCGAAAGATGAAACTGACGAGCGAAGATCATCGGGCACTGGCCGAAGCCGGCATTGCGGTCCTGTCGATAATGTATCTGAATGCGTACCTCACCTCGGAAAAACTACCCGATCCGAACAATTTTCAGTTGCCAATGTAGATCCGATGGGGAGTTGATTTTCACGCACATAACCAGGATTCCGGTTGAATGATTTGATATTAAGGTTTTTTGTATTTGCTTCCGTTTTTTCCTACTGTAAATACACTCGTTCATTGTTCTTCTAACTGTTGTGTTTGCTATCAGATTATCGCTTAATCAATTTCCAAAAGGTTTAAAAGTACACCCCGCTGATCCGTAGAGTCATCCGTCTTCAGGAAAGCGACTTGTTTCCGTCGTACATTCATAAACGATCTTATGCCAACATCTTGGTATACTTTGATCGGATTTTTTTCCCCACTCATTAATTCTCGAATACGTACTTTTGAGCATGTTTTATTTTGTTTTAACAGGTGAAACAAATTAATGGTTTATTTTTATTATGGCCTTTCGTCATAATCTAAACATCTAGCGATGGAATCTGGTGGATCGATATATTTGATATAACATTTTAGAAAATATAATGCACACGTAAAGAAACCTGTTTGCCGGGCACTTTGTGCCTCTCTATAGCTTTACGCCCAATAAAACCGCATTATGGAATGCATTAAATGCAATGTTGCTGGAAGTGTTCGTTGTGGAGAGGAACGTCTTTGCCTTCCTCTCAGAGTTCGAGGACAATTTCGTTCGTTGTTGGCTTACACACTAGATAAATGCAAAACTGGTTGCCCTGAACAATAACCGTGCATCGTTCCCATTACATGCGGAACACACCGAAATGGGTGTCACCGACCGGTTGATTAAGGGCTGCCTGCAGGCTTAGCCCGAGAACGCGACGCGTATCGACCGGATCGATGATTCCATCGTCCCACAGTCGCGCGGTGCTGTAGTACGGCGATCCTTCCGCCTCGAACTGCTGCACGATCGGAGCCTTGATGCGGTTGCCGATCTCCTCGGTCCATTCGCGGCCCGTCCGACGGTACTGCTCCTCGGTGATCTGGGCCAGCACGCCGGCGGCCTGTGATCCGCCCATCACCGAGATGCGACTATTCGGCCACATGTACAGGAATCGGGGTGAATACGCCCGCCCGCACATACCGTAGTTGCCTGCCCCGTACGACCCTCCGATGATGAGTGTCAGCTTGGGCACATTAGCGCACGCGACCGCCGTTACCATCTTGGCGCCGTTCTTTGCGATTCCTCCCGCTTCCGCGTCACGACCCACCATGAAGCCGGTAATGTTCTGCAGGAAGATCAGCGGAATGCGCTTCTGGGCGCACAGCTGAATGAAGTGGGCACCCTTGAGGGCACTCTCGGAAAACAGAACACCATTGTTGCCGACAATTCCAACGAGCTGCCCGTAGAGTCGGGCGTACCCGCAGACGATCGTTTCGCCGTAGAACTTCTTGAACTCGGTAAACCGACTTCCATCGACGATGCGAGCAATGACCTCGCGTACATCGAACGATTTCGTGAGATTCGAACCCACTATACCGTACAGATCGGATGCCGGATACCGCGGTGCTTCCGGTTCGGGACCGAACGTGAGTCCTTCGTGCGCTATCATCGCTTTAGTGTTGACGCTGAGAAGTTCATTGTAATTTGCACTTCCCGGACGGTTCAAGTTCTTCACGATTTGACGCGCGAGATACAGGGCATGCTCATCGTCAACCGCGTAATGGTCGGTCACACCGGACGTCCGACAGTGCAAATCCGCTCCACCAAGTTCCTCCGCCGAAACGACCTCTCCAGTGGCTGCCTTTACCAGCGGGGGACCGGCAAGGAAAATGGTACCCTTACCCTTTACGATGATGCTTTCATCCGCCATAGCTGGCACGTAGGCACCGCCTGCCGTGCAGCTACCCATAACGACCGCAATCTGAGGGATACCGCGTGCGGACATGTTCGCCTGGTTGTAGAAAATGCGCCCAAAGTGCATCTTGTCGGGAAACACCTCGGCCTGCCGGGGCAAGTTGGCGCCACCCGAATCGACGAGATAGATACACGGCAGGTTGTTCTCCTGGGCGATCTCTTGGGCACGGAGGTGCTTCTTTACCGTGATCGGATAGTACGTGCCACCCTTGACGGTCGCATCGTTCGCTACGATTACACACTCTACGCCCTGCACCCGCCCAATACCGGTAACGATTCCGGCCGAATTCACCACATCCTTGCCGTACATTTCATGCGCCGCCAATGTGGAAAGCTCCAGGAAGGCAGACTCAGGATCAACCAGACGGTTGATACGATCACGTGCCAGCAGTTTTCCCTTCGAAGTGTGCCTTTTCACCGCTTCCGGTCCACCCCCGGCAAGGACGTCCTCGGTGATGCGTCTCAGGTTGGTGACCAGGTCGTTCATTTGGGTGTAGTTTTCCTGCCGAACCGAAAGCCTCATTGTAGCATGCTTTGGGAAACTCTTTCTACAAAGGAAATACCTTGAATTCGGGAGATTGTCGGTTCACCTCCGTCGGCAGCACGTTGGCCTCCGAAACGTGCAGCAGGCGACATTGTTGCGTGGCGAGGATGTTCGCGATCGACCCCTGGTGGTGGACCATGGAACGGGCAAAAAGAACTCGAGCTTTGGACAGCATCTCGTCAGGTCGGTGTCTGCGTCTGCGCCGTTGCAAGGGAAACAATGATCGCACCGAATGATCTTATCGAAGCCAAAATAAAAGTGAAATCAACGAAAGGAAGAGTATTATGTAAACATGCGCCTGAACTTGAGTGCGCTGAGAGCTGTGACAAAGTCGCCGGAGTTCGTGGAATGTTTACGACAGGCTTGCAAGGTGCTCTAGATCAGTTCTGATAAGCAATCAGAGAAATTGCAAAAGTTCAGCGATTTTTTTTTAGACAAAATAAGGTGGGTAATGCGCCACGATATCCTTTTTAAATACATTTGTAATCGATAGGTTATTTAACTTTTTATATTGAAATCGCATCGAACCATCCAACGTTCATGTTAAACCAGTTTGAATCTTTTAGCACTAACATTTAAACATCGGGTAAGAGCGGCGTGTTGTTGTGAAGTTTGGTTGTCATTTTTATGAGTTTCTTGTAAACAGATTTAGTAAATCGCGCCGTTTTTATCCTACGACTATTCTGTAACGTTTCCTTTAACTAATTTTTAGGACGAAACAGCCAATATGGACGGGAAAAAGATTAGTTTTGGTTTTTCTAAAGTGAATAAAAAACAGCCCCTACAATCCGGTCCAGCGGCAAGCGTGCCGCTGAAAACCAAGGACGATTCGATACAACTGATAGAATGTTTGGAAGGGCAATCAATAAAAGTTGTTGGGTAGGTTGTAGTGGCAGAACAAGCATTTCTTGGAATATTCGTTGTGATTTCTATGAATTCCTTAATTTTTGCCTGTTTTAGGAAAACTGATGAACCGCCACCTCCGTTGGTTATACCGCTTCGCGAGCAGGATAAAACCACGGTTCCTGATCGATTGGCAAAGCTGTTAGGCATTAGGCAGGAAAAGCAAGGGCGCCTGCAAGCAGCCGAATCGAAGGAACCATCCACCGAAAGTAACACAAATGGTGGCAGTGTAGGCCGAGAAACAAGTGAAGTGAAGATTAAACAAGAACCAAGCGATGGCAGCTCGGCCACGGTTACAGAAACCTTAGAACAAAGGGCGGCACGCGAAATTCTGGATGACATAAACCAGGCAAACGTGAAGAAGGAAGAGCAGAACAATTTTGTTGTGCCACTTCTTCCCGAGGAGCTGCCTCTGGATGGTGCACGGGAAAGTACAATGGATGACTACGAATCGGTTCCCATAGAAAAGTTTGGTCTTGCAATGCTGCGTGGTATGGGCTACAAGGATGATCCGAAAAAAGACACCGCTAAAGTGGAAGGTCCAGATTTTGGACCGGTGATGCGCCCGAAGGGTCTCGGTTTGGGAGCAGATCGAGCGATAAAAGCAAAAGCGGCCAACGCGCTCCTCATTCCACCGGCACAGGGTGAAATACTCACGATGAAGCAGGGTGCGCAGATAAAGGTGCTGGCAGGAAAACATAAGGATGCATACGGAACGGTGAGTTTCAGTATTTGCTTTATTTATTTCCACCTGGATTTTCTTTTACAATACTGTCAAAACTTTTCAAATTTATCCGTATCTTTTACGAGCTCCCGCATACACTCACGATATCTTTGCAATCTTGCGTCCTTCGGAAAGTTTTGCGGGTTCTCACAAATTTCCGCCGGTAATTTGGCGAAATTCGGTAAGGCATAAGTGCCCATCGATAGCGCCAAGCTTCCGAAGCGTCGCATTTGTATTTCTAACTCCGATCGCGGAAGGGCTTTGTCGGGATCGCCTCCCAAGCGACGCAGACAGTCTGAAAACGTTCCGTAAAATGTGTCAATGAGGGAATCAAACTTCTCTCGTCGCAATTCGAGCTCCCCACACAGGTAGATGAAAAGTACGTAATCCAACACCGGCGAACTGTAGCGTGCCATTTGCCAGTCGAACAGAGAAACCTCGTTGACGTTTCCTTCCGTATCGTAGCCGAACATGACGTTGTTTGTCCAGCAGTCACCGTGATTAAGGGCAGTATACGGCTCTGCGAGATCGCCACGTATGCGCGCTCCGGTTCTTGGCCACATGTCGTTGCACAGTTCTAGCAGGCGATGATATTGCGCAGGTTCTTTCTGTGGATCGAATGCAGAAGCCGCCAGCCGGCAGTTACGTGGTGTCAAAGGACGAGTTTGTTCCGTATCCAGAACGATCGAGAGGACATCGTTCAGCTGACGTAGCTCTTCAAATACTTCTGGACGATGAACTTTTAGTGCGAATGAGCAAGCATTAAGTTTTCCCAGTGCCTGCATTAGCACATGGACATGCTCGTAATTTACCGATTTATACTGATCCAGCAATTTCAATCCGGGACGCTTGGGGTCGGTCAAGTCTTCCAGTATTAAAACAGCTTCCCCGCGCTCCCGGTCGAAGTACGTCTTGTAGCACTTGGGATAGTTCCCAAAGTACGACCCTTCTGCCCGGGTGACTCCCTGTTTCTCCTGCAGCTCCTCAAATGCCGGCAATACCCGCTGGTAAATGAACAGTTCTCGTTCGAAGAGTAACATCGCATGGAACCGTTCTCGCTGTTTTCGATCCTCTGGTGGAAATTTGCAAATGACCGACAGCAGGGGGTTCGTCGGATCATTTGCGCTCATGAACCGAGCACGCACAATCTGCCCAATGTAGCCGTCGCCTGATTTGGAACCTGGTTCATAGTTGATCTTTAGTTGTTCACGGTTGAAACCTTCACCTTCCGCCACACTCAGCAGCTGTTGTTGTACGTAGCTGGGGACGCTATCAGTCGCGGACATTTTTGGGCAACTTGCGCAAGATTACTGATATTACTTTCTGCCTTGCTGAAAGCGCTTTGTTTGTTTGATTACACCTGCTGTAAACAGGTCCATTTTGACAGGAGATAAACAGCACAAACAGCAGAATACTTCCATAAACTCCATGCTCTACGGCCCCATGGGTTTTAGGGGGCCATTCTTTTTTTTTGGATTGCTGGCTAAATTGCCGACATGGGACATTTGATGGATGTGATAATGAGTTTTCTTTCAAATTTAGGTTGTAAAGTACGGGCTTCAGAATTTTATAACCATACAAATTTGTCTGAAATGAATTTCACCGGATCAATTAAAACAAAACTTCCATAATGATCATGTTACCGGTTTCATTACTTTATCAGCGTGACCATCGCTAAGTTAGCGTTTAAAATCAAGCTTTGAACCATGTACAATTAGAAACATAAGGTTCAATTATTTTTTACGGTCAACAATACACGATAAAGTTAAAAACTTGTGCGCCGTTTTGAGCAAAACACGTTGATAAAACATTATCCAACCAACAATTTGCAAACTAAAGTTGAAAATATGCAGTAGTTTACATTCGGAATCTAACGAAAAGTATTGTATTAATTAAACTGTATCAATTTTTCCTTTTTGTTTTGTTGATTCTAATGACTAGATGACGCAACAGAATTGGGAAGATTATATAAGGAGAAGAAATATAGCGAAACAAAAAAGAATAAATACTTAGAAAATAATCCAAACCAGCGGATCCTATAAGCGGAGTCATCTGTTATCGCCTTAAAAATGCGCGCAGTTTCGGGACACCGCATGATCAAAGAAAATATTAAGAGAGTTTAGCGTTAGTTGACAACGACGCAGTTACGAAAAATAACACTCAAGACTCTTTCACACCCACAAACAAGAAAAATCAATTGGGTCAAGGAATTGATGAAGCTTTAAAAGAAAATGGGGATTGGAGCCGCGAATTCAAAAGAACGAAACTCTTAGCATTTCAGATTTGTAGAAATCTATTTCTCCTGAGCATTATAAATGTATTACAACTAAACGTATGAAATAATTGTATGACAAAGCTGCACACACGATAAGCATATACATTTTTTGAGCAATACTTTTGTGTGATCTTTCAGATACCAATTGTTTCAAGGCTCATAACAACCAATGGGTAATATCTTTATCGGCGCTATCTTATCCTATGTCTTATATGTAACCGAACCTTATCACATCCCGGATTGCGCCAGACATGCGCTTCCGATAGCGGGCAGCTGCCTTTTCCGTTGTACCATACACCATTTCGCTTTCATTTCCGCTCGTCATATCCTTCATCAGTTTCTCCATAGTCTCGTCGGTGTCCGGCAATTCGTCGGTCGGTGTACAAATGATTGGCATCACCATGAGCGACATAAGGAAACCGTACCGACCGAATCGTTTGAGGTGGTCACGGAATGCACTGCGGGGAAATTGTTTCTCAACGTTTCCACCGAGATTGTGTAGATGCTTGCTTAGGCTATTGTAGTAGATGCTGAGCAGTCGATGGTAGCTATGGGAACGTAGCTCTTCATCGGTACAGTTGAAGATAAAGTAGACCAGATCAAGGACCGGCGAACCGTATCGCGATAGCTGCCAGTCGATAAGTTTAATGTTGGTGGGGGTTACGTCCTGTAAAAAGGTGTATTAGTGAATCGGGTTAGCATCCTGTTTACAAATATGTTTAAAGCATGCAACAATGTTCACTTACATCTTCACCGTACTGAAACATCATATTATTCGACCAGCAATCACCGTGACCAATAATGGCGTAAGGTTCTGCTGCGTTGGCATCGACACACGCTTTCATTTCTTCCTGGCAACAATCGTGGAACTTTTCGAGCTTCTCCCGGCGGAAAGTGTCGTGCGGCTCCAGCGTATCGATTGCCCTCTGACACATCATAGACATCATCCGGTCGAACGAGTTGGTAGGATCAAGCTCAAACATTTTCCACATCGGATCGGTAAACTCACGGCACTGTGCGAACTCTTCCGGTTGCTGGTCTTTCATCGCGAACGATAGGGCGTGCAAGCGCCCAAGGGTGGTCATCAACAGGCTGGCATGCTCAAAATTGACCGGATTTGCCTTGTCCCACATCCGGAACGCTTGCAGCCGTAGGTCTTCCATAATGATCACCGATTCCATTTGGTCGACGTACGTTTTAGCATAGAAGCATCGGGGGATGTTGTCGAATTGGGGCACATTTTCTCCGAGAGCTTTTTCACTTTGAAATTTCGTCAGCAATGGAAGGATTATCTCGTACGCTTCCCCTTCCCGTTCGAACAGGGCGATGCCTTGCTGTTTGCGCATTTCGTTCTGTGGCAATAGCTTACACAGCACCACCAGTTCACGGTCCGCCTCCCGAATAAACACCTTCAGCAGTTCTCCCACGAATCCATCGCCCATGTTCGAACCAGACTCGGTTTCAAATCGGTAGAGTCCATCGGTGAATCCTTCCTTGCGAGCCACCTCCTCCAAGCCGGTCGCAATAAAGTGTGGCAAGGTGGTGTTTATTGGTTCCGGCATTTTCACGTTGTTTATTTCTCACAATTGAATGTAAAACACGGTAGAACTTTATCCAGGAGCACTTGTTGCTTGAACGAACCGTCAATGAATGAACCGTCGCTCATGTAAGAGGTCCGTATTTAAAGAAAATCACCATCAAACGCTCCCCTTACCGATCGGGCCTCCTACCTACTTTCGTGTCGCAGTGTTGTACATCCGCTGTACCGATAAGGGTTGATAAGTAGCGCGGAATGTAGGCCTTCTAGCGTGCGGTGCGACGCGTGACTGGCATCATTCAATCTTCAGTCTCTTAAAGCGTACGATATCATCTGGCGGTAGGTGAATTGTGTCGCGCGTGTGGCATGCGCCACCTAAGGAGTATTTTAGATTCGTAAATTATACTATCTTTGAATGGTGTCGCTATCACGATATTGATAAGATAGGCGCCTCAGTTCCACTTCATCAATGGGAAGTCGATAGAAAACAAATCTGCCACCCTCGCAGGTAATGGGGGGTTTTGCGTCGTTTTCTTTTTACAATGACTATGAACTTTTGGCATGCGACACCAGTGGCACATGGCACAGATGCATTGTGTCGCGAGCCGGTGATTGGCATAATCTCCGGTTTCCAACTCGATTCAATCAAGTCATCGTGACCATGTTCGTAGACGCGGTGATGAGTAGAAAAAGAATTGTGCATTGCGGGTATTTATTACCGCGAGAAACAATGAACACAACGCTAATTGGAGAGTGTGGAATACAGTTGGTGATAGCGTCTTATTTGTTTGAGAACTAGAGATACCCCACATACACCGCAATATACACCTTATTTTAATATACCATCATGATGATCGAAATTGAAAAGGTACGGTCACACATAATAAGCATATTTTGGTGGAGCTGGAGCCATAGTTGTTTGTTACAAACAACAGTATAGTATTGTTGCTGGCCAAAATATGTGACTGTGAATTTTATTTTTATTCTGTTTTAGGAAATAAAAGATCAGGCTCTTAGCCTGAAACTAATAGAATTAGTAAAAATGCACCCAGTCCTTTGGTCGGTATCGTCCAAGCCATACCTGGACGCCAATAAGAAGGTGGACGCATGGCGTGATATCGCTACCGACCTGGGGAAGTCCGAAAATACAGTTATCAAAAAATGGCAATCGTTGTGCGCATACTTACGAAAAGAAAATGCGAAAATTAAAAAAAGTATGATAACGGGTTCAGGTACGTAGATCGTTTGAAAACATGTTCTCTTCAAAGATGGAACTAATTATTTTGTTTTTTGTAGCGCGCTCCGAAGTTTACGAGTCGAAATGGTTTGCTTTTGAGAGTATGCAGTTCGTCGGCAATACTGCAAAAGCACGGGAGACGCAATCCACGGTAAGTTTAGTAAAAACTTCTATGTCTCGGTATCCTTGAGCTTAGGGTGACACGTTTTTCCTCGACAAACTTGATTAGTTCTGGTTGTCTTCCATCTCGGGTTCCCTTGGAGCTACATTTAGATCGTGCAATAGATGTAGCAAGCAAGCAATTAGTTGGCTAAGCTAAGGTTTAAAGATAATTAACACACTAGTCTTGACTAGACTTGAGCTAAACAGTGTATACAAGACTGCTAGTTCTATATTCGAAAAATAATTAAACAGAAAACATGTGGACTGTGACATATACAATTTTTGATCCATTATTTCTACAACATTACAGTTAGAGTAATTCTATAAAAAGCGCTTGGCAAAAAAAGTAACAAATAACAACATGATTTAATGATTTTTGAATACGTTTACATTCTGTTACGTTTACGTTTGGAGTATTTCTGCCAGGAACTCCTGCAAAAGGAGTTAACTGGATTAGATTAGGAAAAAGCTTTGTCGCCTAGTAGCATATAAGGCAAAGGAATGCTATATGGAATCCTCAAAATTTTAAAGATATATTTAAAGAATCGTTTTCTAAATCGTTAAATATTGAGCTATTGGCTAAAACTCCACCATCTGAAATTCTTTCCTGGCAGCCAACGTCTACGTATAAAAAATTATAGTTAGCATCAACAAAACAATGCTATAAAAATGTTTATTGTTATAATATTCCGCTGCAGTATTCTTCGGAGCTGTTATGCATACATGTTTGCCATCAATTGCTCCGATAGCATGTGGACAGTTCCATTTTCGCTCGAACTCTGTAGATATCTTCTTCCGTTGTGTAGTAGTTGACGGAAGCTAAAAAAGAGAAACCAAAGACTAATTACAAATTCATGTTCTACATAGCGATATTAAGCAATAAAATAAGTTTTTAATAAACATTTTCTTATTGTAGCAACAACATTCGAGATCACAGAACCACCAACCACCACCTGAACCAATCGATACCGATGTTATTACGCACCACCAGCCATCAACCGAAAATAGCGTTACCGAAGATATTATGCACCACCAGTCACCACCAGCAGAAAACAACACAGATATTGCTTTGCTCCAGCCCGAAAATGAAAATACCGATGCTATTACACAAAATACCAGAAAACGAATGGCACAAAACAATAAGGACGAAGACTTTTCAGCAATATTTTCCTCAATAGGACAAAGCCTAGAAACAATTATATCTAATATGAACAACTACAGTAGCCGGAACGTTACATTTGGAAACTACGTCACTCAAACCTTGGAAGGATTGCCCAAAACCAAACAAGAAAAGCTGATCCACAAAATCAACCAATGCATTTATGAAATACATAATGAAAATGATTCGTAAAAACATTTTAATGTAAATAACATTCTTCTTTTAACGATAGATGCTTCCATTTTTTTTTGCGGCATGATGTTTGCGGTGATGCTTGCCGTTGTGCAGCTTAGTAGATTAAGTTTTACCACCATAGCCACTTTGTTCATCGTTGATAAAGGGAGACGGTCCAGATGTAATTTTGGTACCGTTCTTTACATTGTAAGACCAGTACAGCCTTAAAGACACCATCGCGCACCGTTTGTTCGGCGAACCTTTTTTGGCATTCGTTTGTAATAGTGTGCGAAAGGTTCGCCAGCAAAGGTTTGTCTCGTGTGACCGTACCTAAACAACATTGAAACAACAGCTTTCCATGGCTTGCTTAGGAGAGTAACTAAGGTAAAACAATTTTTATTTCAATCGTGTCATTTAAAAGTATCCGTAGCGTATGCAATCTTTCACCACATCACTCATCCGCTTGGAGTAAGCATCCTTATTCGATTCGGTGGCTTTAAAGAAGCTCTCGTTTAGCTGGCTCGTTTCTTTCATTCGTTTAGCCATGGCTTCGATGTCGGGTAGCTCCTCCGCGCGTGTACACATCATTGGTACCAGGAACATTCCCATCAGGATGCCGTAGTGTCCAAACTCGATCAACTGTTTGTCTAGGGCAGCGCGTGGGAACAACTCGTTCACATCGTGCTTAAGTTTTGCCAGCATTGTCGAAAGCGAGCTATGGTAGAGGTCAATCATTTCTTCGTAATGCTTCCGACGAAAGTCCCCATCGGTGCAGGAAAACAAGAAGTATACCAAGTCTTGAACGGGCGTGACGTACCGGAGTAGCTGCCAGTCGAAGAAAATAACCTCTTCGGGCGATTCATTCTGTGGATATGTGTTTCGTTTGGAAAAAAATCGTCAGTTAAATATAGGTTATGATATTCAGCAAGGGTTCAAACCTACCTGATACCGGAACATCATGTTGTTTGTCCAGCAATCTCCATGTCCAGCAACCGCGTACGGCTCGGCTAGGGAAGCATCACCACACCGTAGAAGCTCACGGAAAACATTCACCTTTAGCTGTTCCATCTTCGCCCTTGCCTCGATGTCCTCGGCGTCCAACGCATCAATGACCATTTGCAACTGCGATAGCATCATGTTCCGGAAGGGACCATCCTCTTTCAGCATCGGATCAAACGGGTTCGGAAGTTTAAACTGTTCGAATTCTTCTGGCCGGTCACGCTTCATCGCCAGCGAGATCGCATGCAGTCGACCGAGGTGCGTTATGAAGAGTCGCGCGTGCTCATAATCGACCGGTTGCCGTTTGTCCCACAGGCGGAACTCCCGTAGGCGTAGATCTTCCATCACGATCACCGATTCCTGGGCAACCTCGTCGCAGTGAGCGTAGTAGCAGCGGGGGGCATGGAAGAACCCATCCTCCCGACTCTCGACCCCCTTCTGCCTTTGGTACTCGAAAATCAAGGGTAGGAACCGTTCGTATACGAGGGCCTCCCGGGCGAACGCAATCATGGCACTAAACTGCTCCCGGCGGGCATCGTCCAGCGGGGGAATCTTGCACAGATACACCTCCTTCCGTTCGCCTTCGCTAATCACTGCCTTGAACATCTGGCCGACGAAGCCATCGCCCTTGCTGGAACCGAAATCGAAGTCGATCGAAAACATGCCCTCGGTGAAGCCTTCCCGTGGGGCCAGACGCTCCAGCGCGCTGTAGAGATAGGCTGGCAATTCCGGGACCTGTTCTACCTCACCATCACCATCACCGTCACTATGGCCATTGTGGCCGTTCGTTGCGGGTTCCGTCGCCGTTGATTGCTTTTGGTCTGCCATTCGTTTCGCTAAAAGGAGGCGGGAGATCGACGATGATAACTGTCCACTCTAGCGCACCTACAGCACACGACTGATTCGACCGATGGGGGCAAAACTTCAAAAGTCCGCAATCGCGTGCTCCAAGCTCACTTGGAGAAGCGGGATGAATCTGGTTAAATCGTGCATAGCACATAGCTGGCGGTCCGCGAAAGGAGAAGCTGGTGAGCGATGGAAGGGCATATATATTTATCTTTCATGACAACAGTGTGTGCACGCGCGCGTTCCGTCGGCTCCAGCGATCGTTGCTGAACTTGACACTCGAAGTTCTAGGCGTCTTGCGTAACTGTGCCAGCCTCAGAACGGGGAGTGGGAACTTGAAATCACCAATATTGGATTGGCAATGACGGCGCATTTTTGTAGACATTATTCGACGTGTTCGCCGTTATGTTTTTTAGGTGTCCAGTTAGGCAAAGTGTACATGTGAGTGTGTGTTCTATCCTTCCTACATTGCAGTTGATTTTGTTACTCACAATTTCTTACGATTGCCGTTCAAGTCGCGCCAATTGGTTGCGGACTTCGCGGCACTCGTTTCATCATCACGGAATTTCGCATAGTGACGGTTAAAAGACGACGGCTTATGGCGTTAATAAATACAACCAATTGATTCACCATGGAACGCTTTAAAAGGAATGTGATGATGGTACTTCCTTTCGTTGCGCTGAAACAAAGACATTTGAATCTGTCTAGTGATAACATAACACTTTATGACAAACCGCACGAAACGCTCGTTCCAGAGATGGAATTCTCTCTGTGGCGTTAATCATGGAGCTTCGCTGTCGTGTGCGGTATGTGGTTTCGGTGGTTGATGATTAGATTTAATTTCGGTAGGTTGAGATAGATTCTCGGTGTCCAGATAGGAGCTGGTTGGTGTGTGTAGCGAGTTGTAAAGGTTGATTTGTATATTGTTGTGTGTTGATCTTTTATTTTTGCAAATCATCCAAACGGTGCATTTTTTCTCTATTCTATTACGCTTTAATCTTTAAAGTTTAAAGAAACGGAACAATGTTCAGTCAAAGTTTGTAAGAATTATTATTTTCTGATTTTTATAGAGACTTTGACCCTTTCATATACATTTGCCATGCAATGTTTTGAAAATTGTGCCATCACACAATACAAATTCTAGCTTATTTGCTGCAAATGATTCGTATGACCTGCCTGTTTAGCTATCGATCTTAGGTTGAAGAACTTTGTGTCGAAATAAGGTGAAGTTTACATCCAGAACAAGCGAACATTGCAAAGAAGCATGCATCGTGATCACAATCTGGGGCGTATAACAACCGAGTCAATTGGTAGAAGCGCGTCAGTGTGGCGATTACGCTATAGTTCAGCGGACATCCATTCTTTGTAGAGAACGGAACTAAATCGTACTGGAGATGGAGACTAGTAACGGATTTCCTAAGAACATTGAAAGTGAAAGTTCAACTCCCGAACAGAACGATCCTCCTGTGGATACAGCGGTCAATTTGGTTGGCGATCGAAATGATTCGCTGGAAACAACTCCTGATCAACCAGCAATGGAACTACCAAAGTACATTCATTTGGCAATGGAACAGGTGGCAAAAAACCAGGGCTTCAATGCAGGCCAGTTTTTACTCGACTTCCAACCGGGTTCGAGTAACGGTGATGGATTTGTTGGAGAACTGTTCAAAGCCACGCTCACGGAAGGTGGCCGTCGGAAGGATTTCCTTTGCAAGGTGCCACCATTGAACGAGGCACGTCGGGAGCAGTATCCGGTAATGGAGATCTTCGCGCGTGAAACACTTGCGTACAGTAAATTCCTTCCGCTAGCGTTTTCCTACCAGGAAGAAAAGGGAATCGGCCGTGAGGATGGATTCTTTAGTGTTCCCAATTGTTTCCTCGCAGAGTGTGACGAAGTAGCCGAAGAATCGGTCATTGTGATGGAAGATTTACGGCTAGCTGGGTATCGTATGTGGGACAAGCTGGTTCCGGTGAACTATGAACACGCCCGTTTGGTGATGGACCAGCTCGGTCGATTGCATGCGGTTTCGTTGGCGTTGAAGCGTGATCGTCCCCAAGAACTGGCACAATTTAAGGAGCTCGAACCGTTTAAAGAGCTAGCCGGAGCCGATAGTTCGTTCGTTGTCATGCTTAGGAAGATGACACTTGATGCCATGGATACGTTGGAGCCACAGGAAACGCTGGAACGTACCAAGTTGCAGAGCATGCATGATAACATGATGCAGAATATAGAACTCTTTTCGGACGGTGCTCAGGCGGAGCCGTTTACGGTAGTTGCTCATGGTGACTGTTGGGTTAACAACTTTATGTTCCAGTATGTGGTAAGGTTTAAGAGTATGAACCCCAGAAAGGATTTTACCATAGCTAAACACTCAATCATACTTCTAGAATGGAACTCCAAAGAACATTATGCTTCTCGACTGGCAATGTCTACGCTATGTATCGCCTGTTATTGATCTGGTATATTTCATATTCTGCTGCACGGACGAAGAGTTCCGCCGATGTCACTACGACGAGATGATGAGCATCTACTACCACTCTATGGCAACATTGCTCGAAAAGCTCGGCCATAACCCGCAGGAAGTGTTTCCTCGGACCGCTCTTATGCGTCAGTTGCGAAAGTTTGGTAGCTTCGGTTTAATGATGGCCGCGTTTCTCATACCTCTGATGAGCAACGAAGAACTGCCCGACATGAACGAGACGGCCGAAAAGTTTCGCGAAGAGCAACTCGTCGACTTAACGGTGTTCACGAAAAATACCAACCAAACGGCCTACCGGAAGCGGATGAGTGCGGTTATACGAGATGCCGTGCGGTATGGTTATGTCTGATGACCAACAAACATAGACATTCGGAAAAATCCTCCACAGTTATGCGGGTTCCAATCGAATAAACCCCTCCCAAAAACCTAATTTCTGCGTATCGATTATTCTGTTACCTATTTTGGAAATTGAAAGGTGCCAACAAACAAGTACATCTAACTGTGACCGCCAAACGCAAAAACAAAACATAAGATAAGAGATAACAGTGCTCAGGAGTGTGGCTGTCTCGTGGCCGCAGGAAATTATCTCAACACTCTGCCATAAATGGCCCGATTGTTGGTCGTGTGCCAAGTTTTCCTAGGTCGTGATTAGATTCGGTAAATGCGGTGGGAGAGAGATAATTTCTGTGCCTTCAGTCAGCTACTAAGCCATTTTTTTTCGGGGACCATGTCTCCGATTTCGGTGTTGTGGTAAATTTCCACCGCCTTTTATAGTAAAACGGAACCCCATGTACATGGTTCTACATCCGGTGTGGTTATCAGCCCAGACATTAGGGTTATTTGGCAGCAAGAAAGGCGATGTCTTGAGTAAGACATCCCGCGCATGATGATGCAAAAAAAAACCTGCGCCATATCGGAATAATATTGCCACTGAGCACCCATTTATCCCCTCCCTCCCTGTGTGTGCAGCTTCATCTGAATCCTTCAGAATGGCAGGTAGTCGTCACGGGAGTCTTCTGATGAGGTTGATAACCGATCGACGCTTATGACGCGGCAAACCAGTTGTCGTCGTGTAGCAATCGTTGTGGTGAAATGATTAGATAAAATAGGGTACCAGTGGGAGGAGCCCGCTAGAGGAAGCTACCTTATTTCATTGTTTTTATCGGTTCTCCCCCCTGTCCGGTTTCGATATTTTATACGTGACATTATCTTACCTGGTTCTCGGATGGAACTGCTTATAACAGAACGTCAATTGACCGGAACGATTCAGTTGATCGGCTACCGTGAAGTTCAAAGCAACTACGCAAGCTAAGTGAGCAAAGTGTTTTTTTTTTTTGTGAGTAAGAGTATTGAGTACTACTTCAAAATGGTGGCGGAAACACAGACGGACTCCATCGTTGAGCACTCGGCGGGGGATGTCGGGTCGGTTGAAGTACACCAAGAACAAACACCGGTTGTAATGGTTGAGGAATCGGTTGAGAAAGTAAACGCTTTCGAGCACCAGCAGGAGCTGACCGAGGAGGAGCAAGTATCATCAGTTCAAGAATTAGCGCCAGTTATCGTCTCTGAGGCACCGGCTCAACAAGTGACCGTCGCTGAGATTCGCACAGCTGCTACTAGCGAGGAAACGGAAACTGTGATCGAAAAGAGCGTAGAAGAATCAATTTTAACCGCTTCTGACAATCCGACCGTGGTAGAAAAGGAAGTTCCTAGTGAACCGAAACCCCAACAGGAAGAAGTTCCCTTGGAGGAACGTGTTATCGTAACGCAACAAGAAGAACCTGTCGTAAACAACGTACATAAAGAGGCTCCAGCACCAACAAACAAAACTGCTGACACAATGGAACTGCCCAAGTTCATCCATAGGGCTATGGAGAAGGTTGCCATCGAGCAGGGATTCACTCCCGGTCAGGTGAAGATCGAGTTTGACGTGGGATCCAACAAGGGCGACGGTTTCGTAGGCGAGATGTTCAAGGCTTTCCTTACCGAGGGTGACCGCCGGGAGGTGTACCTATGCAAGGTTCCTCCACTTAACGAGGCCCGCAGGCAGCAGTTTCCAGCGATGAAAATTTTTACTCGTGAAATGCTTGCCTATACACAGTTCCTGCCGATCATGTTCGCCTACCAGGAGGAAAAGGGAGTCGGTCGGGAGGACGGATTTTTCAGCGTGCCAAAGTGCTACCACGCGGAGTGTGACGAAGCGGCCGAAGAGGCAGTTATCATTATGGAAGACTTGCGACTGGATGGATATCGCATGTGGGACAAGATGGTTCCGGTGAACTACGAACATGCTAGAATGACGATGGAGCAGCTCGGTCGGTTGCATGCCGTTTCGATGGCATTGAAAAGAGACCGTCCGCAAGAGTTCGAGCAGTTTAAGGTACCCGATCCAATGAAGATCATGATGCCTGAAGGGGGACCCTTCGAAGGTATGATGCGACAGATGATTGTCGATGCGATAGAAACTCTAGAACCGCACGAAACGACGGAGCGTACCAAGATGCAGAAGCTGCTCAACAACATGCGGCCGGAGATGGACAATTGCTCCAATCCTGACCTAGCTGAACCATACACTGTGCTCGGGCATGGTGATTGCTGGGTGAACAACTTTATGTTCCACTACAAGGTACGCCGAAGATAATTGAAATCTCATAGCAATGTCTTCTAACGATTTACCTTTCGTCTTCGTTTTCTATCTAGAATGGAGCACCGGATAAAATAATCTTACTCGACTGGCAGATCACACGCTATGTAACTCCCGTGCTTGACCTTGTCTACTTCCTGTTCTGTTGCACGGACGAAGAGTTCCGTCGGCGTCACTACGATGAGATGATGAGCGTCTACTACAACGCATTGTCGACGTTGCTCGAAAAGCTTGGCCACAATCCCCAGGAAGTGTTCCCCCGAACCGCCCTTATGCGCCAGCTGCGAAGATTCGGTCGGTTCGGTATTCTGATGGCCGTATTCCTGGTGCCGATGCTATGCACGCGCAACGAAGATCTACCCGATATGGACGAAGCGGCGGAGAAGTTCCGCGAAACTCAAAATGTCGACATGAACCATTTCACGGCGCACGCCAATAGGAGCGCGTATCATAAGCGTATGAGTGCGGTGATAAGAGACATCGTTCGCTACGGTTATCTGTAGATCCAAGGACGGATCGTGTATGCGGCATACCAAAGTTGAGTGACCCGAGCATCGTTGAGAGTACTCCAAACCTAGGCATATGTGTATCGGATATGTAAGGTGAATTTGAAATGTTTCATAGCTGATATTTTTCGGTGGGAAGTTTTTGTGTTTAGTAGCTTACCTTGATTAGACATGCTTTGGGAATGAATCTGGAAGCTCAATCATCGCAGAACGAGATTTTGAAAAACTCGTTAGCGTATCGCTAATAGTTTCTGTTGTGATGCAAATAGTTGCATTTGTAATTTAATAAAAATTCAACCATATCAAAGTATTCACATTTTATTTTCCTTTGCACGAAGAAAATGAAAATATTTCGTAAAATGATGTTTCAATCAAAGTAGTCTAATACTTCCGATCCGAGGTGGGCATGGTATTGTAATGAACCATCAGCCTATACGAGTAACCATGGTACCAAGTCTGAAATTAAACAAACCAAGTGGCTCTTGAATGTAACAAATGGTTAGTCAATCATATTTTCTTCCTATAAGGGACGATGTATGATTGATTATAATTTATTTTCCCACCAGTTCACCACCAATTGAAAATGAGTGCCAAAAACAAACAACTACATCTACCTCCCGTGCCAACGGAACGTCATTCTATGTCAACGCGTATAGAAGATAAGCATTCTTATCTAATTTCTGTTTGATAAAACACGTACACAGGTTATCGATGCAAGCCGTTTCCCTCTTGGACTTACCAAACGTCAGTTGCAAGAAGTGCTCGAGAGAAAAGGTGGCCTAGAAATTCCAAATTACGTGCTCTATGCGCTGGCAGGTGTTGCCCAACATCTGGGCTATATTTCCGGCCAGCACACGGTGGACTACGATTTTCGCTCCGGTGCAAACAACGCACGGTAGTGTCTGTCTTCTACCGGGTGACGTTTCGAGAGGAACCCCGTGAAACTACCGTCCTTTGCAAAGTACCACCACCCGGTGCCGACGAAACCCTGCTTACACTGTTCGAGAGGGAAGTGTTCGTGTACTGCCGGTTTTCGAGCATTTCCCTTATATGTACAGATTCATCTGAATTCTTCTGAATGGTAGACAGTCACGGGAGTCTTCTGATGAGATTGATAACCGATCGACGCCTATGACGCGGCAAGTTGGCGTCGTGTAGCAATCGTTGTGGTGAAATGATTAGATAAAATAGGTTACCAGAGGGACGCACCCGCTAGAGGAAGCTACCTTATTTTATTGTTTATATTGGTTCCCCTCTGTCCGGTTTCGCCATTTTATACGTGACATTATCTTACCTGGTTCTCGGATGGAACTGCCTATAACTGAACGTCAATGGACCGGAACGATTCAGTTGATCGGTTACCGTGAAGTTCAGCGCAAATACGCAGGCTAAGTGAGCAAAGTGTTTTTTGAGAGTAAGAGTATTGAGTACTACTTCGAAATGGCGGCGGAACCAAAGACGGACTCCATCGTTGAGCACTCGGCGGGGGATGTCGGTTCGGTTGAAGTACACCAAGAACAAACACCGGTTGTAGTGGTTGAGGAATCGGTTGAGAAAGTGAAAGTTTCCGAGCACCAACAAGAGCAGACCGAGGAGGAGCAAGTACCAGCAGTTCAAGAATTAGCGCCAGTTATCGTCTCTGAGGCACCGGCTCAACAAGTGACCGTCGCTGAGGGTCGCACAGCTGCTTCTATCGAGGAAACGGAAACTGTGCTCGAAAAGAGCGTAGAAGAATCAATTTTGACCACTGCTGAGGATTCGACCGTGGTAGAAAAGGAAGTTCCAAGTGAACCGAAACCACAACAGGAAGAAGTTCCCTTGGAGGAACGTGCCATCGTAACGCAACAAGAAGAACCTGTCGTAAGCGACGTACATAAAGAGGCTCCTGCACCAACAAACGAAACTACTGACCCAATGGAACTGCCCAAATTCATCTATAGGGCTATGGAGAAGGTTGCAATCGAGCAGGGATTCACTCCCGGGCAGGTGAAGATCGAGTTTGACGTGGGATCCACCAAGGGTGACGGTTTCGTGGGCGAAATGTTCAAGGCTTTCCTTACCGAGGGTGACCGCCGGGAGGTGTACCTATGCAAGATTCCTCCACTTAACGAGGCCCGCAGGCGGCAGTTTCCAGCCGCCATGAAAATTTTTACTCGTGAAACGCTTGCCTATACACAGTTCCTGCCGCTTATGTTCGCCTACCAAGAGGAGAAGGGAGTCGGTCGGGAGGACGGATTTTTCAGCGTGCCAAAGTGCTACCACGCGGAGTGTGACGAAGCGGCTGAAGAGGCAGTTATCATTATGGAAGACTTGCGACTGGATGGATACCGCATGTGGGACAAGAAGGTTCCGGTGAACTACGAACACGTTCGAATGACGATGGAGCAGCTCGGTCGGTTGCATGCCGTTTCGCTGGCTTTAAAAAGAGACCGTCCGCAAGAGTTCGAGCGGTTTAAGGTACCCGATCAAATGAATCTTACGATGCCTGAAGGGGGACGCATCGAAGGTATGTTGCGACAGATGATTGCGAATGCGATAGAAACTCTAGAACCGCACGAAACGACGGAGCGTACCAAGATGCAGAAGCTGCTCAACAACATGCGGACGGAGTTGGAAAATTGCTTCAAACCTGATCCTGCTGAACCATACACAGTGCTCGGGCATGGTGATTGCTGGGTGAACAACTATATGTTCCACTACAGGGTACGCCAACGAGAATTAAAATCTCATAACAATGTATTCTAACGGGTTACCTTTCGTCTTCGTTTTCTATCTAGAATGGAGCACCGGATAAAATAATCATACTCGACTGGCAACTCACACGCTATGTATCACCCGTGCTGGACCTTGTCTACTTCCTGTTCTGTTGCACGGATGAAGAGTTCCGCCGGCGTCACTACGATGAGATGATGAGCGTCTACTACAACGCATTGTCGACGTTGCTCGAAAAGCTTGGCCACAATCCCCAGGAAGTGTTCCCTCGGACCGCCCTTATAAGACAGCTGCGAAGATTCGGTCGGTTCGGTATTCTGATGGCCGTATTCCTGGTGCCGTTGCTTTGCACACGCAAAGAAGATCTACCCGATATGAACAAAGCGGCGGAAATGCGTGAAGCTAAAAATGTTGAAAAGAACCATTTCACGGCGAACGCCAATAAGAGCGCGTATCATAAGCGTATGAGTGCGGTGATAAGGGACATTGTTCGCTATGGGTATCTGTAGATCCAAGGACGGATCGTGTATGCGGCATACCAAAGTTGTGTAACCAGAACCTTGAGATTACTCGAAACCTAGGCTCAAGTGAATCGAATATGTAAAGTGAATTTGAAATGTTTCATACCTGACATTTTTCGACGAAAAGTTTTTGTGTTGAGTTGCTTACACTTTGGGGAATGAATCTGGAAGATCAATCATCGCAGAACGAGATTTTGAAAAACTCGTTAGCGTATCGCTAATAGTTTCTGTTGTGATGCAACCAGTTGCATTTGTAATTTAATAAAACCAATCCACCATATCAAAGATTTCACATTTTATTTTCCATGGCGTAAAGGGAATGCACGAAGAAAATGAAAATGTTTCGTGAAATGATGTCAATCAAAGAAGTCCAATACTTCCGATAGTTAGGCATGGTATTGTAATAAACCATCAGTCTATACGCTACAAGTAACCTTGATATGATTGATTATAATTTATTTTCCCACCAGTTCACCACCAATTGAAAATGAGTGCCAAAAACAAACAACCACATCTACCTCTCGATCCAACGGAACGTAATTCTCCGTCAACGCGTATAGAAGATAAGCAATCTTATCTAATATCTGTTTGATAAAACGCGTGCACAGATGGTAGTTGTTTCCCTCTTCGGCGTACCAAACGTCAGTTTCAAGAAGCTCTCGTTCGATCAGCATGAAAGGTGGCTTAGAAATTCCAGATTACGTGCTCCATGCGCTGGCAGGTGTTGCCCAACATCTGGGCTATATTTCCGGCCAGCACACGATGGACTACGATTTTCGCTCCGGTGCAAACAATCGCACGGTGGTGTCTGTCTTCTACCGGGTGACGTTTCGAGAGGAACCCCGTGAAACTACCGTCCTGTGCAAAGTACCACCACCCGGCGCCGACGAAACCCTGCTTACACTGTTCGAGAGGGAAGTTTTCGTGTACGGTAAGCTACTGCCCGCTTTCGAGCAGTTCCAGCGCACCCGACATGAACTGCTAGCGTCACAATCGAAAGCCTCCACGGATTCGGAAGAGCAGGTGGTTGCTTTTGCACCTCGTTGCTACCACGCACACTGCGATGTGAAGAAAGGCGAAGGGATTATCGTGCTGGAGGATGTTAGCAGGCGTGGGTTTTCGAACCGCCACAAATTCGAGCCTATGGACTATGACCATGCCCGGCTAGCGATGGTGCAGCTTGGGCGGTTTCATGCGATTTCTCTCGCACTCAAGCAGCAACAGCCGGAGCTGTTTGAACAGTATCGGCACATGGGAGACGTCACCCGGGAGCGTGTCCTCCAGATGGAAGGATTCGAGCAGACTATGGAACAGGCGTTTGAAAGTGCAATCGCAACATTGAACCCGGGTGACGTAGGACGGCGCGAGAAGCTGGCACGCCTTCGGGGCAGTTTTGCCGAGGAGTTGCAGAACATTAGCGACGCTGCCCTTTCGGAGCCGTTCTGTGTCGTATGCCACGGAGACTTTGCTGCGGACAACATGATGTTTTCCTACAATGTAAGAGTTTGTTTGAGTGTGAAAAATGAAGTGAGATGGTTTAATAATTTAATCACATTCCAGGGCGGCTTTCCAAATCGGCTCATCCTGCTCGACTGGCAGTTGGCAAAATACGGCTCACCCGCGTTGGACTTTGTGCAGACCATCTTTCTCTCCACGGACGAATCGTTCCGCCGCAATCACTACGACAATATGCTTCAGACCTACCACAACGCTCTGATGAGTCACCTGGAGCGTTTTGGAGACGATAGTGCCACCGAATGGTTTCCCTTGACAGTGTTAATGCGGTTGATTAAGTTACAGGCGCGTCAAGCGCTTGTCCTAGGTTTGCTACACATACCACTAACGGTGGCCAGCGAAGAAGCGGCAGTGGCCAACACCGGAGACGAGCCGGATGCGGTAGAAACTGACGAACAGAGAGAGGACAGTAGGTCCATCGACATAAGTGATGTGGGCGATGCCAAGTATCAAACGCGTATGGTTGGTTTACTGAAAGACGTGTTCCGGCTTGGATATCTATAAGTGTTCATTTAGAAGCTAGAAGTGATTTTATTAAATAATGGGTGCTGAATACTTATTCATTATTTTATAAACAATTTATTTACTCTTGTTCAATACATAATAAAACTTGCACAATAAATACATATCTAGTTGTTGTTTCCATAAAATGCGTCAGAATTCATGTTTTGTGTACTTATCACTAATGTCCTTGTTTTTTAATTTTATTTCCAGATTCAAAGTATAGACGAGGAACTGAGTCGCGTGATTGTAAAGTACGCTCTTGGCGGTGCTCAAGAATCGATGAACGAGTACTTGGTTCAAGTCGTGTCGAAGGAGGAGTACAACAAGTATGCCAGAATTTTAAGTAGGTGCCCTTAAGGTTTGATTTCACGGATTTCAAAACCAATTAATAAAACATTATACTAAACAAAATATTTTTATTGTAGACGCTGCAAAGTACGAGGAATTTAAAAATCGAGAGATGGGTTCGAAATCGGAACAGGTGAATGATGACGATAGAGCTAAATCACGCAAAGGTGAATCGTCACGCTCGGAACGGACCAACGACCGACGACAAGAGCGCGTCGCTCCTTCAGTTCCACCCAGCGAAAGAAGATCACGTGAACGGGATCGATACGATCACCGATCCCACCGAGATCGAGAGGAGAGCGACAAGCGAAACGCTGTGAAAAGTAGTGACCGATCGCGAGAACAGAAGAAAAATCACGACCAACGTGAACGATCGTCTGAACGGTCGGAACGACGACGGCGCAGTCCACCACTTGATGGGAAAAGCGGTGGCAGTTCGCGTCGAAAGGAAAGCACACGAAGCACTAGTGGTAGTGATAGTGAGCGTAGTAAATCGGACAGCGATAGCGATGAACGTAGGAAACATAAGAAATCGTCCTGCTCGTACGTACGGACGTCATCGGGGACGAAGAAAAAATCACACAAATACAAACAACGCCGGGAGCGACGGGATGAACGTGACTCGTCGTACGATCGGCGCGATCGTAGACGGCACGGGTCGGACTCGGAGTCCGATGACAAGCACCATAAGAAAAAGACCAAGAAAAGTAAAAAACCCCGCAGTCGATCCCGCAGTCGGCGATAGAAACGAAGCCTGTGAGCTTAATAAGTTTCCTGATAATCCTATAGTCTGAACTGAATTGAACTGAAATAAATGACCCATCGTCCTTTGTGACGGAATGAAGAAACACATTTTATTTTGGTTAAGGTGTGTTTTGCTGGATTGGATAAATCACAACGAAGAAATATTTCAGTTCATTTTCAAAGGACACCCACGTGGACTAATGGAGGCGCATGGTGCTTCTTGATGGTGATCCAATTAGTTAGTGAATTTAAATTACTAAGAACTCAAGGAATGTAATTGAAATTATTTGTGTTTTATCTTTTCCAATTACGAAAAATATAATGTATTTTTTCCACGAAATTATTTATTTGTTGTCGCTGTTTGCAGCTTTGCGCGGTGATAATTATACAACTAAATGACCACATTTTGAATATACGAAAAATCTCTTAAAGTTAACACTTACACACTTACGGGAGGAACGAGTTTCGAGGCAAAAATTTACTACCAAATGGCGTAATACGTTGGATTGCACAAAGTCTAGCTTTTCGTTGCGCTTGGTTGTGGTAATTGCTTTACAGTGCAGACTCATGCAATGACTTTCCATTGGTGGTGCTGTCGGTCTGCGGCGCTCGTTGGTGCGTCTTCGATGGCTCACAGTCCGGACCATGAACGAACCGGCGCACGAAACCCGCCATCAGATCAGGCGACACCGTTTTCGGATCGTTCCGCCCAAAGATCACCACGGTGCAAATAAGTGAGACAAGAATGGTGACGGACGCACCGAGGAATGTATACCACATGTAGGATACGCGAAACAGCGGGAAGATGTCACTGGAAGAAAAAAAGAGAAAAAAACAGTGAGAATATTTGGTAGCTTGGCTGCGCTTGAAATTTCATGGCTTACTCGGTTGTATAAACGCTCGTAGTGGTAGCGTTGACTAGTGAACGATCGAACTCGTACGTGCACCCGTCGACGGACATCGGTTTGTGGGGGAATACAATCGTTCCGGTAGCGACCCAGTACTGCGCCTTCAAGCTTAACCAGGACATAAATATCACCCCAACAATACCTCCGGTAAGAGCACTCTAGAAATTAAATATCGTAAAGAGGAGAGAGATTTACTAATCTTTCATGCACAGCAAAATTGGCCCCATTTTATCTTACCCTGGACTCTACCCACGGGATGAGAATACCGATCGTAAACGTGCCCAACAACGGCCCGTTGGTGATCGCCTCGAGACTCATCGTCAGCTGTAGCACCGTGCCCATCTTTTCGACCACAAATACCAGCGCTGCACAGAGTGCCCCAACTCCGACCACGACCGAGCGCATGATCCAGTTGATTGTTCGCTGCGAGAGCGGTTTGCTGACGAACGGTTTCACGAAGTCCTCCAGTATAACCGCCGACATGGAGTTGAGACAGGTCGAGAGTGAACTGAGGGCGGCACTGAACACACCGGCAACAAACAGTCCCGGCAGTCCGGGGAGATCTCGCAGGATGTCCATCACAAACAGGGGCAACAATTGATCTTTGGCGCGAGCGAGCTGACAGAAGAGACCATTAGGATGATTCGCACAAGGAGGTCCTTTTAGCATCAAGATGGGTGAAGCTTACCTTTGTTGTAAGTGGATCGCAGTTTTGATACGTGGCGTAAATCAGCAAACCACAGTAGCTGCATAGTGACATGAGCAAGCACACGCCGAACACGAAAATCCACAATGCACGCCGGCCGGCCGCAACCGATGGAAGCGACAGGTATCGTTGGATCATATTCTGACTGACGGCGTTCGTTTGCAGCCAATACACGAAACCACCGATCAGCTGCGACCATATCGTGTGCCTGGTAGTTGGATTGATATCGAAGCTGAACATAGAGAACATAAACGGTATGAGTTATGTTGTGGAGAATGTGTTTTTTAGTACTGCAAATATCTTACTTCGGTCGTTCCAGTCGTCCAGTGTCCCACGCTCTACGGAAAACAACATCCGATCCACCGAGATCGATGGTGCCCTTGACGGCCACGAGCACCAGGGCACCGAACATTGAGAATGTTTGCACCACATCCGTCCATACGACGGCTTTTAGACCACCCTGCAAAATTGAATCATCCCTCTAAAGTTTTAATCCGGCACCAGCAGACAGTGAGCACGAAAATTGGAAACATACCACACAGGTGTAGAACACGCAAACGATACACACGATGGGTGTTATGACGTGAATGTTGACTCCCGTCACTGCGAATGAAGAGATCACATTGAACAAGTGAACATATTGGAACAGTAAGGAATAGGAAAGCAAGGAAAGAGGAAAGCATACAATATGTCTGTTTGATTTTAATTTTATTTCTTAAAATTACCTTGATTGAAGGCCAATGCAGGCACGTAAATGACGATCGGGAGATAGCCAATCTAAAAGGAACCACCAGACCAAAAACATAAGGGCACGTTTATTAGTAAAACATTTTGAATAGCTAAATTCATTTATCAAAAATCAATGAAGAGAATTCTTATAATATAAGAGACAGAACGATATAATAATTTGAATAATAATCAATTAACTTAGGAATATAGTTTGTTTAGTATTTTGCATGTAATGACTTTCTAATCCCAATCCATATTACTTACATTCATTATGGTGAACATGACCGATCCAAACATTCGTAACCGTCGATCAAACCGTGTTTCCAGGTACTATATTAGGATAATTGAAGGGAAAGGAAATAATAAGATAATTTCTAACCATAAAAAGAGAGGCTTTTAACCGCAGGACAATTAGAGAGGTATGGAAACAGGTTCTCCATTTCGGCGTCGTGAGATGCGCGTGATTGCATTTTATGGTTGTTTGAGTCATATTTCGTTGGCCCAAATGCATAATTTATCCATCTAACTGTGTTTCAAATTGAATGATTCTCGCTCTGCTTCTCTTGACTCGCAGACAACCCATCATAAATTTCAACCGGTGGGCATAAAAAGGGATTTGCTAACCTTTGCCAAGCGGCCATACGAACAAAAATCCCTCCCACCCTCTCCCCACCTTAGGGCACGTTAAAACAATCAATCTAATTGAGTGCCAACAGTTGTCACAGGCACAGTTGACAAAGCCAACCTCTCGGTACGATGTCGTCACGGTTCACGTTTTGTATCCGAAAGTCCCGAACCTCCGAACGATGGTTTCCACGCGACCAATCCGATCGGATTTAAATCAATACGATCCCGAGGAAGCGCCGATCAGAGGACTCATAGTCCGCGATGAATGATTTGGCGCCAGCGCTATATCCATCGTGTGGCATGAATAACTGTGCAATAAGGAAAAAAAAACTAGCAGGCCACACTTTCACTATTTCCGGTTTGGCACACGATCGTGCAATCGTAGCAGGCGAATGAGCGATTGTATGAAATATTACAGTAATGGTGCAATTGTCCCTTGCTCTTTGCCCCTTTTTTTGTGTGTCTTGCCGCGGTTTTCCCGTGTGATGGTTTTGGGTAAGCTTATGCTCAAACCTTCCCCTAGCAGTAATTCAATGGAGTCCATTCATACTAATTTAAATCCGTCTACCTTTTCGGCCGCGTTAGTCAACACCCCTACTGCAATTTTTCTCTTGACTGCTGTTGGGATCAGTTAGAGGGGCCACGTACAAATCGCAAATCGGAAAATGGTATAAATTTAAATTTGATTCAATTAGATAATCATCATCAGTTGCCGCAACTAGCTCAAATGGGGGAGCCTCATGTAGAAGAACCTGAATCATTGACGTGACTTTTGGGACATGGTTGTCTACCCTGTGGGGGACTTTTTATTTCATCTAACCGTTTTTGTTTCTTTGTAGCTGTTAACGAAAATTTAGTCACGTCTTTGAGTCGAACCTTCATAGGTTGATAGCTTACCTCATAGGTTGATGTGATGTTGAGTTTGTGAAAAACGGGCAAATAGATGAAGCCCATCACGAAACCCATCAGCGTCACACCGAGCGCCACGTACACGTACTGGATCCCGAACGAGTACACCTCCGTCGGCAGACCGAGCAACGTTATGCCGGAGATGAAGCTGAGGGTTTTCCAACGAGGCGGAGAGGTTACATCCAGGTGCGATTAAAAACGGCATCCACTACCTAATGCTGATGACGCGCTTTCACTCACCTGGCGATGAGGGACAAGGCTATCGGGAAAACGAGCATTGTGCGGCCACCCATGAGGTATTCGGACTCGGTGTTTGGTTTCTTCTGCACGAACCCAAAGTACACGCCAATGAAAATGCACAGCAGCAGCATCGACACGAACACCAGGTAGTCCGGCCAGGAGAACCTCCGCATGTGCTCTACGATATCTTCCAGTTCCGTCGCCATGTTTGCGCGGCCGTCGTTTCGATTTCGATTTTCAAACTTTCAATTACCACAGGAACCGATCGTAAATTCATATACACACAGGTGCACTAGACGAAATATACAGCCAACGAACCGGAAGGATACGAAAGGATCTAATTGCCACCTTTCAGATTCACTAGAAACGCAAACTACCGCACCGATTCGTTTCGCGTTGACGCTTCCTAGCGCAACGTACGATCCTCACCGCGCGTACAACGTCGACTGATCACGGTGACGATCGTTCTACGGATTCGGAAGCTGCCAACGGACGAGAGCGTGACCACTCGTGGGATGATCACCGACAAGCACACGGATTAGTGACGATCCAACGAACGAACACACTAGGTCCCTCTCCAAATCATCGTTCCTTCGTTCCCCCTATTCGGATATGCACAAGATCGTTACGTTCTGTGGTGGTAAATTCGGTAGATTGACGGTGCGAAAGAGGACATCGGTGGATGTGTTGGCTGACAAACGCACTGTAGACAGTGTCCTGCTATCTTTTGCCGGGTTTCGCCCGCTCGAAACACGTGCTGTTGGTGGTGAGCGGGTGTGTTCGTTGGACTTGGTACGATGTTCAATCAGACACAGAAAAGTGCAATTTTCAGTTGTGGTGTCGTCCTGAAAATGCATGGAGGTTAAGTGTATTGTAATATACAAAGTACAGACCGTTATTATCAGTTGGATTCGTGTGGATTTAGTTCGATATAGGAACTTCAATGAACTGTTACAAATTTAACATCTCCAGAAGGATACATTCCATTCCTTGGCCGAAACAATTTAAGTTGAAGTTTGATTTAAAAATTTTGAAATGTTTGTGGCTCTCTTTATACGAATACGATCGACCAATTTATGGGACAACTCAAATTATATAGTATTCTGTGTCTTAACTTGTCTAGATCCTTTAGTCTACTACAACAGTTTTCTTTACGCCATTCCTGGTTGCTAGGCAACAACACCATCACCCTTCTGTTGACACGCGATTCAATCTCAGGGATGAGTTTGTTTGTGTGCTGGACAACGGATTAAGTTTAACTTACTTAACGAAATTACGTCCAATTGTGGAAACCATGCCTGGGACAACTGCAACTCGCGTTAACATGCTCTTTCTTTTTTTTATCTTGTTCGAATGGCCCCCTCCAGGTGCCTCTCCTATTCGATGATTGGTGTCGACCGTTGGGTGTGAAACTGTGAACTGAGGACGAAAAATGTGCGGATGACCATCTCAGTTGGTCAGCATCGTTGATACAATGTAGTCCCGCATGTGCCGGTGCGATTGCCAGAACATGTGTGATTTGGTTTAATATTAAATCGCGAGTTTTTAAAAATATTCATCACGTGGAATGTGGCAAACCGGATGTTTCCTCCGGTCGTGTCCACCTGGTAGAAGACATATATTTTTCAATCAACCGTACCGCTGTTTCATATCGATCGTAATGTGGTCTGCCATCGTGTAAGTGAATGAAGCATTTTCCTTGGGACATTGCCAAATGAGTTTGCCGACCAACGAAGTCAAATAAAACCAAAAGTCCTCTGTAGCACACCACGCATTGACCCAAGAAAAAGAGAAAACAAAACATGTAAGCCTACATATAAAATCAATAAGCATGGTAGAGATTGATTCCAATCGAAATAAACAATAAACAGTATCAACTAATTTATGGTTTGGAACCAACGAAGATTATAATTTACTGTATTCTATTTGTTACATTTGTTAAACGTTAGTTTTACACTTTTGGGATGATTTGTTCATTCAGCGTTATCAACATGTACAGTAAAAATATATTCACTTTGTCATCCGCGTCATCACATGTAACTTTCTCGGACTAATCTCTTTTCAGCTGATGTAATCGCCACCTGAAGCGGGAGAGTTTTTACCAACCGGTCGCTTGTCCCCCTCGTGCTACCGAAGCCTCTACGCCGGTCGGGTCCCGCGCTCTAGTAGCGGTGGAAGAGGAAGAACTGTCCGTGACTAAACTGTCGATGGCGCTAAGACTGCGCTCGTCGGCGTCATCACCCTCTTCTTCCTCCGCTTTCCGGCCGTTGCTTCTGGAAGTTCCATCTTGATCATCGATATCGTCACCGTTCTGTTCCTCTTCGTCCGGGAACGTACCGTTAGAATAGAGCAATGTTGATGACGGCTGGGAGAGGGTTGAATTAGAGTCATCGCTATCGTAGGTTAGCTGAAGGGAGGCAAAGTCTCGTTCGGTTGCCAGCTCACTGTCCAGTTGCTGCTGCTGGGTGGTTCGTGCTACCCGCGGCTCGTTGGTATATGCCGGCGGGGGTTGTGGAGAGTTTATTGTTTTAAACAGTGTTGTAGAACCACCGGACGAGACGGATTCGTTCGCGGTGGCTTCGGTCCAACGCGGTTGGATAATGGATTTGTACTGAGTGGAGTGTGTCGCTACACCTGCGCCGGAGGTACCGCTGGCCACGGTAGCATTCTGGGAGGGCATGTTTGAGTAGAAGCGTGTAGATGAAGGGGGATTGTCCATGGTCATGCCACTGTAAGTGGGCGTCCCGTTCGTTTGCGAATAACCGGAGTTGCTATATGAGTAGCTGGAAGTCGATGGGGACGAATTTAGGCTGATACCGGCGGCGGCTAGATCTTCCACATTAACCCTTCCTTCTCCGGCACGAATTTCCAGACTAAAATGTGTGGAGAAAGTGGTTAAGCATAATTATTCCCTCCATCGCCATAACCCTGCGTCTTACCGTTTGTAGTTATGATCCACCGACCATAGTGCGGGAAGATGTTTCGGGCGCATGGTGTGCAGAAACTGTTCACGCCACATGCGCTCCAGCTGACTCAGTCCTCCTGGGCGCTGTTTAAAGTACTCGACCACACGCTCCCCATGCGCACAGTAGAACTCGTTGCGCACCGAGATGTCTATGTTGCTGTATGTGTGCAGCAAATCCGGTGTCAGTTCCGTAACGCGTGCCTCATTCTGACTGGCTTCATCATCATCGTCTATCAGCCGGCTGTTCAGCAGCTGCAGTAGCTTCTCCTCGAGATGTTGTCGCCGCTCGGGAGGCATCTGTCCGGCGCTGTACAGAAGAGCTCGTGCTGCTTTTCTTATTTCCGACATCGTTTCGAGGCGAATTTCCTTCGTTCCGTTCTTCTGCCCCGCCAGGGGAGCCTCACAAAGGGTGGACAACTTTTGTCGCAGCCGCTCGTCGAAAATGTTACTGCGCTGGTGACAATCGGCACACAGCAGGAGGACATCGTGTGAAACGTGCTCTTTCATTACAACTGGGGAAGCAGGAAATTATGAATTAGAGTAAGTATGTTTCTAGCAAACGATAGGCATTGCTTGTGCCTCACCTGGAAAATGTCTACGATAGTCCCGTGGGACAATATTCTTCCGATTGAAGCACTCGGTCGCTCCGCACACAACGCAAATGTTTTCCTTCACCTGCTGATAGTACTTGCCCGGGTCGTCCACTGCCCGACCGGCCGGTTCGAAGCGTAAACGCACGGTGTACGGCTCCTGGCACACCAGGTCCGCCAGCTCACGCTGCACGTACCATTCGGCCTTGCGCCGATCGCAAGTGCACAGCACTTCACCATCCGGTGCCTCCATTATGCAGTTGTGGTACAGTGGCTTTGTGCGCGTCGTGTGATAGCGCTTGCCAGTTTTTTGATGGCTAGAAAAGGAGAGAGGAACAAATTGCATCATCCCGAAACTCAGTCATATTACATAAATGTGGATTTGATATTACTTTTGCGGGTCGAGGAACTTTTTGTTCTTGGATCCACCGCTTCCCTTCGATCTGCGACTGTTGTACGTTTGATCCATATAGCAGTCCATCTCTTCTAGCACTTGTTGGAGCACGACTTTTCGGCTCGTCCATGGGTAACTAGATGTAAATAGGTATTTATTATTAGGTACGGAGGGTCATGTCTCATTTAAAAGCAGTATTTTACTCACTGTGGTACCAGTTTGTAGGCAAACTTCTTAAACAGTTCCACCGCAACGTGCGCATCACTGGCCGCATATTTAATCTGCCGTTCGGACAGTTCCGGCGCTTCCCAGTCGGAGCAGCGTATCTTCCAGTGTTTGTCCAGCGTTAGTCCTAAAACTTCGTTTGCAAGTCGCGCAATGCCGAATGGCTCCAAACCGGCCCGTTCCGCCATAAAGCGTAGATCAAGTGTGCTTTCCACCTTCAAACGGTGATCTTCGCGAAGTAACCGCGCATCGTCAAACGGTGAAACGCCAACTTTGATGATGTTGTCGTCGTTCAGAAGATCGTACAATTCCTGCGGTAACTTGTTGATCGTACACAGCCGTATAAGGGCACAGAGGCCACGGTGGGAAGCGAGCTGGAGTAGTGCCACGGGACGCCGTTTCCCTTGGTTGCTAACCCATTCGCAATCGAATCCCAGCACGTTGTACTCCTGGCAGTGTCTGAAAGCAATACCAGCATGTTATGCACAATGGAAAACTAACCAAGGAAAGAAGCACGCGGTCGATACTCACTTGTGCAGCTTGGTCACAATCATCCGACAGTCGTCGGCCGTGTTGATGATGTGCACCTGCTGGCCACGGAGTGGATCCCGTTGGTTCAGTGCCTTCAGCCGACTCATGATGCCGTTCCGGTAGCGAGTCAGTACGTACAGTACCCCGACACCAACTGCGGCTATAACGGCAGTAGAGACCACGGTCTTTTCACGCTCGGTCAACATTTATAACCTCCACGGTCGCTTCAGCGCACCGCCAGCGTTCCCAGCATGAAGGCAAGGTTGTTATCTTATTTGTTTATTAGTCAGAGCGAAGTCACGATTTTGCTTTCATGCAACACACAGCTGAAACAGCAGGCCATATGCACCAGGGCTGACCTGCTGAAATAGACAACAAAGCGGTTGAGGCGAAAGGGAAAAAGTTAACTTGCGAAGAAATTTGAAGTCGTCAATAAATCAATCGGAGAAAAAACGCGACAGACTGAAAAAGTGGACTGATTGATCCGGCCCTTGACAGAAACCATCAAAATTTTACCAGTTTGACAGAAAACATCAAGGCTAAGGGAATTCGGGTGGGATTACTTCATGTTGTCATTTTCCCTTTGACATAAGATGTGTGATTTGTGTACAAATGCAATATCCATAGTGGATCACGCATCAGTTTTTGTATGTTTAGCAGTTTTTTAAAGCGAAATTATATTTAATTTAGCTTGCTAGAGGTATGACAAAGATATTTTCTCAATGTTCGTTGCATTTCGTTGCTCGCTTTCACTGTTTTTTGCTCAGACGAAATGAAATGTCAAATTCCCATGTGTACTTGAGGACGTCAGAATGTCGAGCGTGCCAGCGCCTGAGTTTATTAACCAATCTTGACACGGCTAGTCGGCCGTTGCCGGAGATTTGAACTCTGTTGTCACTTCGCTACCGTCGCTTCGTTCGTTCGGTTGTTCTTAGCTCCAGTAGCGTCACGTTTATTTGTTCCGCGTTCTTTGTTACCGTACGTGTATCAAAAGCATTTAATCGTTCGATTCAAGACCATCTACCAACTAGCGTGAACTTGTGAAAGTTTACCCATAGTAAAACCTCAAGGATTGCCCAGCTCGATCGATCCCTGCTCCGTCTACCCAAGCCGGTGTCCAGTTTGATCCAGTTCGACAACCCGGTTTCGCGTCCGTTCGATCGCTCGCCGCTTCCCACGATCTCCGACCGTTCTGTACAAATTGCACAATAGATTCAGTGAACATAAACGCCTTCGCAAAGTGCTCTCAGGAAATCGTTCGGTCGTGTGTCTTTTTTCTGTCATAAGAAAGTGTAAAAGCAAAAAGGGCCATCTTCGATAGATCCTGTTTTGTTTTGAAAGAATCGGTAATACACGTGCAGTTTTTGGTGCTTTTGCTTGTGTGAACTTGTTCCTCCCATTTGAACTACATCAACATGACCTCCACCAACTTCACGGTCGGATTCGGCGAGAACTCCAAGGCCTCTAGCAAGTAAGTACGATCTATTCTTCGTTCTGGGAATCCGCAGGATCAGTTGTACGTGTAAACATTTGCTAATCGTGCTTTTCTTCCTCGTTAATAAACCGCTCATGTAGATTTGACATCTGCAACCGGCAAGCGACATACCAAAAAGGGAATCAGTTTTCCTTCTCTTTAGTACCTTTTTTGTTTGGCTCCGTTCGTGTGAAAAAAAACCCTCAACTTCTCCACTCCTTCTTGGTCATCCTCGCAATGAGCCGCCAGCGAAAAAGGTCATTGTGCGGCGGTCGTCTTGAGACGATCATACTCCGCGAGCGCGTCTTTTCGTTCCCTTTCAAAGCAAATTATGAGGGTGAGTTTACACGGTGCCACCGTGCGAAATGCTCAGTTCTGATCGTTTCTTTCAATTTAAAAAAGAATTTACTGTTAAACTACTGATAAGAGGACATTTTATCATTATTTTTGTTGAATCAAATTTTGATTATTTTTAATTTAAAATTTAAACAGAGCTTTTTTCACTAGAAAATAAAGAGAAGCGAATGTAGAAAAAAGGTGAACCAACCAGAATGGAGAGCTGGAAGGAAATTGTGAAAAATGTACCCATTACTTTTCCCAACCGATCCTCCCTCTTGCCTCCCCCGCTAACTGATCTTCCCGGATTCATCATGGGATATTTTTTTTTTCATCTGTCCAGCAAACACGACGTTTTCAGTGGTAACGGAAAGGAAAAAAAAGGCCCTGGCCCCATCGCTGGCGACAGGCGTTGACCAAATTTAATCACAAATTTGTTGCTGTGTGGAGAAAAATATGAAACTCATCGTTTACTCATTAAACGATCGGTTTGTTGTCACGTTTGTGGGCTAATTTAGTCCCAAATGAAAAGATAATTTAACGGGAAGAACCATTGTTTAGGGTTAGAAAATTAAACTATTGATTAAATGTCAACCTATAAAAACGGTTTGATAATTAAACCATAAATATTCATTCCATATTTTATGTTTCATCAGTATGACAATCTTCAGCTTAAAGAATAATTGTAGCACTATAGATCAAGGATTTCTCGATCTAGATAAAATAATTTTCCAATCAGCAGTGATACAAGTTATAAACATCTATTTGATGCATCAATTTCCATAACTGCAGACCGCAGTTCCAAAGTCATAATAAATGTCTTTCGTTCTGCGCATACAATCCCCTACGCTGTTGAGACAATTTAATCCTCGGTCGTAAAACCATCGCCAGAGTACTCGCTCGGGGTCTAAGATATGCATCTATGGAACTTGCCCTGGTTGTCAGTTTGTTGATTTGTCGTCCAAAGCTGCCAATCCTAGCGCCAAAGGCGATGGCAAGCCCATTCATTCGTCGTAAGCCACCAGGGTGGGTGAGTTAAGGGCTCGGCAGGGTGCGGGACTTTCCTACCGAGGAATTTCCTTGTTTCCACCGGCACCTGTCCCGCTGAATTGTAAATGCTAATTTCTGTACAAGAGAGAAGAATTTGAAAGCCTCAGCTTCGTTTAAGACGTACGCCACTCCTTCTCTCGCACGGATATGAAAAACGGGGTACGAACACACACAAAAATACCATGGATTCTCTTGGCTTGCAAAATTGGTTCGAGATGCATTTTTGTTCCATCTTCCCTGGTGTGCGCATTTTCTTTCGGTATTTTTTCTCCTCCGGCGCGCTGACCAAAGGTCTTTTGCCGATCGGTTTTATTATCATCCTTTCTTGCCCTAGCGGTGCTCCAATTCCAGCAAGCAGAAGTTCTGCTCCAGAGGTACCCTGGAATCGTTGCTCGTTAGGGAAAAGGGATGAAGCATATAACGCTCCACCGACCATGGCCATCACAATAACAGAATGCTTTAGCTCCGAGTTGTTGGATCCGTCCGCTAAAGTGGTTTGGAATTTGAACCATGCTGCCTGCCTACCGCTCCGGATTTCTCGCTCTAGCGACCAATACAAATATGCCACCGAAGGGGGTTTGTTTATGCTTTTTGTGGCTTTTTTTCTTCGACCCTCGGGTCGTGCCTTGGTGGTCTCGGGTAAAATGGAAACCTTTGTGGTTGATTCCCGGTGTTTTACACGAATCTGATTCGCTTGCACAATTGTAACTAGGAAGTACTCAAACTTACCCCAAGAATCTGACACTTCTGAGGGCGTTTTTGGGATGTGAGTTCTGTTTCTTCACTAAACCGTGGCTTTGGAGAAGTCTCTGCAGATGGAGTCGGATCAGATTTATTTTGTCTTTAGCCTCACAGAAATCGTATGACGCAAATTTGCCGTAGGGCATCTCATATGCAGGCTGCACCTAAATGAAACATATATATGATTTTTTCTCAATGCTTGCAATTTCAAACGCAATACTCGGGCAAGACTAGTGGGGATAACTGTAGTGCCTTTTACTGTCTCACCCGTCTCTGTGAACGGTTTTCAATTCCACACGGTTTGCCGTGCAGGTTCTACCACTCCGATGCAGATCCAGCGTGCGGAATCCAGCTGGTCACACCGTCCTTATTACTCCGTTCAGGTTAGGCTGGTTTGTTCTCGCCTTGTATTGCCACTGCTGGTTCTCCTACGTACCAACGGCGGCAGAAACCTGCCCTCCCCGTGGAGGTTGGTTTCGCCTAGTTAGAAACGACAAACTCAACAGCGCTCCAGCTCTCCAGTTCGCGTGCGTGGTATTCTCGGACCACTTTGGCCGCGTGCTGTTGGGTTCTGGTTTCGGATCGGTCTTATTATTTCCTTGCGCCTTTCCATCCGCGAGCTGTTCGAGCAATATAGCGCAGTTTTGCGGAAATCTTAACCCAACGCGGTAGACACAAGAGATTTTAATTCCTTCACTCTCGGGTTCGACCGTTTTTGGAGATCTAAATCATTCCCGTGGTTGCTTGAATGGCTCCGAATCCACGCTTCATCTGTTCGGCTTAGCTCGAATGGGTTCTGTTTTGTTTTCTTCTTTGCACCATAGCGAATTGGTAAAAACTCCAGTTCCCTTCAAGGTTGGCCGAAATTCGGCACCACTCCAAATTAGGCGGCTCTAATGCGCGGGACCACTTTATGGTGCTTTGTTCTGCCGCCTCGGGGTTACCCGTCACAGGGGTTCGCTTCGGATTGCTCCAGATTTCGAAAATAAAACTTCGTCGATATGTCTTAAATAAATAGCTTGCTTAAGAAAAACTAACACGGCATTTGTGTGCATTGTAGGTACCCGTTAAAGCGGTATTATATTATTCAGTATCGCACGCATCTCCCCCGGGGAGAAATCTTAATGTCTCGACGTCTTTGTGCTGAACGGTTCATAAACTGCCTCAGTCTTTGCCACACCCCTCAAACTCTTGAACGATCGCGATGGGAAACGGAGAAGAAAACCCATCCTTCACGTTGCATTGATTTGTTGCGTGGGGTCGAAGTTCGAAAAGCGGAAGTCTACAGGCGACACGACATCAGCGACCGTGGCAATGGCGGCGATGAGTCATCCGAGTCATCGGGAGGAAACTGCTTCAAATCCCACTCCTCTACCGGGGAAATATGCTACACACAAATCAAAGGATCTGTTTGTTCCACTCGCCACCAATCGTTAGAGGGTGTCTTTCGAACGGATTGGACGAATTGGAGTTTCATTCAGTTCTTCTATCGCGTCCGAGTTTGTGGCGGGCCAATCGTTTTCACATGTTAGTACGGATACCCTTTGGAAAAGGGGTTCATTGATAACGGCGTCTTGGGAAATAAAGACCTGGTTTATGGCCTGCCGGGAAAAGCGCTAAGCCATAAACCTTATGGCATTCTTGATGGAATTCTTGGGCCACTGAATGGATCGGTGGTTTTGGGAAATGTTTATGAATTTCTAAATGATTGTTCAGGTCATGTAATAAGGCAAGAAAAAGCAGCATTACAGCATGGTTTATAAATCTTTGCCTTCCATGTGCTTCAAAAATCCATAAATGTTTTTGGATACACCAAATATAATACTCTGTATTTGGTTTATTGAAAAAATATTGTAATTTGGAGTTTTAATTACATTTCGTGTTACCTGAGGATGTGTATTAACATTAAACGCTTATGAACTTTCTTTCGTTTGGAATATCCGCCACATATATTGTAAATGTAATCTTCTCCAAAAAAGGACCACTCTGGATGTATGCTGTATACACATTTCTGTGGATAATTACGATTGTTTCACATACCTCAACTGGTTCGCTCTGCTCAATAATCTCCAGTCAAGAGGTGCATTGTCGTCTGGGATCCTGACCTGACCATGGGAAAAGTATCCGAGTGTAGAGTGAGTCACCTTCGCAGACGCTCTGCGGTCTGGCGACGATCCTACGATGGTGTCCAGTTGCATTTCCTCCCATTGCAAGGCTACGTGCTTTCGTTTTCTACAAGAGACCGCAAAGGGAAGTAGCGTAATCTTGAAAGTATTAAAAACATTCCAGAAGATGGAAACCACTAATTGATTTCCATTGGCGGCCACTCTTGGGTACAGTCGGTAGTCTCTCGGAAAGGGAAGACATGTCGGCGGTGGGCTAGGGTGTTAATTGAGACGAACTCTTGCTTCTCGGAACGGTACACTTCCGTGTGTATTTTTCCAGTCTCGTTTCGGGTTGATCTAACCCTTCGGTATATCGCGTCGGAGCTTTGAAGGGCTCGGTGGGTTTCGTTTCCGATAGTGAAGAATTTTCGATAGATAAATAACTCCCCCGAAAGCAGGAACACACAACCGGACGCGAGGGGTGGACGTGTGAAACAATTCGTCAGGGCGGCGGCACACCCAAAAGAAACAGCGACGCATCGAACGCATTGTAGCCCACAACAAAAACCCGTTTGTTATAGACTTTCGGTTTTCAGCCAAACTCCTCCTGCCTGTCCTTCCCATTCCTAAGGGATGATGTGTACCTTTCGACGGAACGAACTGGAATACTGAAGTGCGAGACAGTTTCTTTGTCGCTGCACCGATGAATTATGGCCCCGAAGGGGGGCGTTTTGTCTCGACGAAGAGATCGACCTGCTAAGAAAATGCGTGGAGACGCGTGCGCTGCGCCGTGTGCATACCGATGATGAGTAGGAATTGACGTTGCTCTTACTCCATTCCAGAGAACACGTTCCGAATGCGCCGCTGCAATCATCAGACAGACGAACGAGAAAAAAAATAAGAACATCACCTCGCAGCGGCAATATGCACTTTCAGTTCGCCTTGTCTCTCGTCGCTCTTGTGCGATTGGATTTCCAATCTGGCGTCGTTGTCGGCAAAGGTGGATTATGTTTCTCCATGGCATATGCTTGGCCATTTTTTTATTCCTACCAAGTAAGGCGGCAAGCTGGTGGGACAGAATCTGCCGCGCGCCGATCGTTACGAGTTGGTGAATAATTACTCTGTCAATTGGTAAATCTCTCGGTGCAAGCAAGATCTGGTCGTTGTTATTATGAACTCTTGGAAAAAAAAATAAAATAACGCTGATGAATTACTCCGTTCCGTGGGCAAACCTACCAAAGGGGAGACATAATTCATTTCAAGTAAGAATCCTCTTCAACGTCTCGATACTCTTTTTGCCCTCGTCGGAAGATTTATTGCCACAATGATAAAATGATTGGCACGAGGAAATAAAAAATAAGAAGAGAAAGCTGCACCAGAGCAAGAACATTGACACTGCGGCTTGTTTATGATTGACATACTCGTGCTAAGTGGTGTACGATTTTATTTTTCTGCAAAACATGGCGTATCGAATTCGCACCGGGTCGAATTTTCGCAACACTGTAGCGTGGTCATACTGCGCATGAAAAATATAGGTAGTTTTTAACATCTAAACAATGTTTGGTGAGTGAATTTGAACCGATTTCACTGACCGAGGGGTAGTAAATCCACAACAAAATTGGTCGATTTTCGTAAAGAGATCTAATTTCGAGGGGAGAGTGAGGATCATTTTAATAAGATTTCCACTTTTGGGATGCTCAAGGCGTTGTTCTTTGCGCTTTCGGAAGAATAACAAAACCGAAAAGTTACCACAAACCAATCCATCCGCCAGCGATGCGTGATGTAGCAATAAGTGGATAAAAGTTAACGAGATGCGAAATGGACACGCCAGCGCTAGAAGTAAACAGTAAGAGGAGAAGCAAAACTTGTGCCGCAATGTGGAGAGCACTTTAAAATAGCAAACACACGGTGAAACGGGGTCCACATCCACATTGCTCTGGCGTGCGTTCTAGACAGGAAATATCCAAGCTAATGAGTCACGTACGTCATTCAGGACACGAATGGCAAAGCAAAAAAAATGGCTACTGCCGGCGAGCTGAAAAATGTAAAAAAAATGAAACATAATAAGAACCGGCAAGATGTGGACCACCGTAACCAGCGACCGGAGATGCCAACAGAAGTGTTATTGGCCGCGGATTAATCTGTCAGAACATCTCGTCGGGGTGGAGAAATCTTTGCCGATGGTGACCGAACGATAGGCACGCGACAACAGCTGGTCAGAGTGTCAGATGGAAGTGTTGTCGTGCTCTTCTTCTACACTCGCTGGCAACCGGGTACCGTTGTTAGATCCATGGGCATAGTGAATTCTGGTCGCGAACTTGCAGATGTTTTGATGAGCTCTTGGCAAATGCTTTTGCTCTAAAATTCTAAGCTGGTGCTGAGCCAAATCTCCAGGATCGCCAGGCCAAGCCCGAGCCAAACATCGATCGATGAGCAGCGCCCGTTCTCCAACAGAATTCATTGTCTTGCCGCCTCCGTTCCGCCCTGGACCTTGGGCCTCGACGAATGCTTTTAAAAATCGATTATCGCTTAAACATCGCCCGAGAGCGTGAGGCATCGTACAAGCACAAGCAGAGCCAGTGCTAGCGAGTCTCAACCATGATGGGATGGGGGATGGAAACGGTTGCAAGCTAAATGAATTAAAGAAGAACATCATGGTCCAGGCGGTAGAGATGTGTTGTTGGACTATCCGCAAGAAGAAGGTTGTAGCGTTTTTCCGGTGGACCTGGAACTTGGGCGACGGCCGCATGCTGTGACTTTGGCGAGAGTTGTGTTGGTGTGATCCCAAGGGTTTTACGGCAAGACCCAAACTACCGACGGACGGGGACCCCCTTTTTTCGTGGGTGGCAAAAAGTGGTCCCCTCGATGTTTGGGGGTATTCACGAGAAGCATTTGAAACGAACCGCATCGAGAAGAGGTTGTGGCACTAAAAATTGATTTTAGGCTAGTGTTGTCTGGCATGTTGTCCGAAATTCCTCGAATGAAAGCTACGTAGCACTTCCATCCTATCCACCACAGAGAAACACCGGGTACAGGTTCCGGGACAGGTTACCCGGGGTTCGATCGAACGCCGGTGGACGAGGCTAAAAGTGCGTCGTTGGGATTTGGATGAGCTTTTTCTCTCCGGGTCTGAGTCCGGGCCTTGGCTCTCGAGAGGTACCACCGAGTACCGGTTAACGGTAAATAAAACACCGGTGCGAGGGCTGGGTCATCTCCGGATGAGACACAGAAGTCAAGAGTAATCGAGTCACTGGAACGGCCTCGAGCCTTTACTTTGTGCAGGCCTTGGGGGAATACGACGTCCATTGGCAGTGTAATTGCAACTCCCGGGTGGCGATTGATGAGACGGTTTTACGGTGCCAGACATGGTCCAACGATCCAGCCTGACTGACAGGTTGACTAGGCATCGATTTGATGGAGGAACGCCTGCTCAACGGTTTCCTCTACGGTGTGGACTCCCATCACCCATTTTCGTTTTCAAGGACTTGGCGAACCATTGGTGAATGACAGTGTCCTTCCCTGGAGGTCTTATCCCCCCTGGGGTGGATTACGTTTTTGGCAAGATGAGCCCACTTAGGGAGGGAGTGGAATGAGAGATATCTCAGCTGGTGTTTTGCTATATCTGTTGACCGATAGATAGCGATCAGAACTGTTGTTCCCGGCTTCGATACAAATTTAAATTCCAACCTAGCAACGATACGTATCAAGTTACCTTTCCAACCAACGGGATTTGGCATCGTTTGTCCATCGGTGGTGTCTCTGCGGACGCGAACGCGAGAGTGTGGACCTATTCTGGAACACATTGGCTTGGCATAAAGTTATTTGGCAAAACACAAACCTCTTTGAGGTTGTGATATCTATAACTTGTTTGGATGGTTCACAGTTTTCTCCTGTGGCCACCGATGCCCGAGAAGAAGGTGGAGGCGAGGGGGCCAAGAGCCACTTGGATCAAATTAGATGCAAACGTGCGCTCGAACGGTCTTCAGAACCACCATGCTCTCGAGAGGCTTCGGCTCCAGGAAAGAAGACCCCGCGTAGGAATGTGAAATCTGCGTTGTTTTCTTTGACTATGATTAAGTCGTCTGACCCCTCTCTCTCGGGGGGGTGTGGGATTCCCTAGCCCTGGGAGGAATGCGACGTCGACGCATTCGCAGAAGTGAGAGAAAACATCGACCAACACACCACTTTCTTGACCGTGCACCGCCACCGCCGCTTGCCGGCTGAAGAAGTTTCGACAAATATTGACCATCGCGATACGCTCGGCCGGTGGATCAAGTCCCCGCATACTTCGGAATTAACTGTAGGCAAGCGGCAATAGGGTGGACATGGGATGATGCTGTGAGAATGCTGCCGGTCGGAAGAGAGGCCCTGTCATTTGACCTGAATTGTTAGTGGCATGCAGGTCAGCGGTGGGTTCCCGCAGAACCGGGAACTAGGCTGTCCACCGGTGCGCCGGTCCGAAGATAATTAGGTTTGCTTAAAGCTCAACAGGCTGAGGTCAGCTGTGTCGGTGGAAATAAGAGAAACGATGGTTAATTCCTCGAGGCAGTGTTTTTGTTTGGCATTTGGTGGGATATCTGGTTGAGAGCCTATGCACTTGTAGCGCTGGCATTTCCGTCACACTCTGCTCTCAGCTTTCATCTTAAGCACGATTGAAAAACTACAGATATACACTAAGTGGATAAGAAGGGTGTTCATCACAGAAGAATGTCTAGTACTATTTAGCTCGATCGCTTCACTTCTTTCCGCCAGTCGAGTCTTACCCGGTAAGAAAAACCAGCTTTAATACCTACAAATCGTCACAACTCCGTGGGCTCGTGGGTTATAAGCAATTATGGCTTAACAACTCCTAGTTAAGATCGTCATTTCTGACACCTTTTGCTACGAGATCATAGGCATAGTTTTCCGCCAGGAAATTTCTCACTCCGCTGGAACTTCCGATGACATTGGCGTTGCGTTCCCTCGCCACAGCCTTCCCGATCATTCGAGAAGATTCCCAGAAAAAAAAATAAGAGCAAAATAACAACGATGTGAATGTGGTCGCCGAAGGATCGTTATCGGTTCGTTGTACTGTAAAGACGGAAGCTGATAGAACGCAGATTGTGTTTCGCCCGATAGAACATTAAGTTGTCCGTTGGATGAAGTGCGTTTCATGCTTTAATTGCTTGCGAGTGTTTATTTTCTTACTTGCTGTAAAATAATAAATGCGGAGTTAAAACAAAAACAAGTGGCGCATTGATTGAATCGGAGGATGAGCTAAGCAGTTCTGCTCACTCGTGAGGGGTTTCTGATTAATTACTTCACCGTCAGGCGCATCTTATTTATTGCCTAACTCGTTAATGGAGCGATATGTGTTGGCTTGCTGTATTACCATCCGTTGATTTCATTTGAATGAAGTTCAATTAAGCAACCAAATGACGTTAAACCGTTACCGTTTTTTGTTTCAATAGAATTCATGCGTCTCGTCTACGCGACTTTTTCGCTAAAGCTCGGGTAAAATTAATTTACTTTTCTCATAAATAATGTCCATCCACCTTCGACATGCATATCACTTCGTCATTTGCAAACCATCTCGAAAAAAAATAGACGGGGGGTTCTTTTTAGATAAATCGGCAAGAACTGGCGCGACTGCGTAATTTATCGTGCCATGCCAGACGAGAGAAAAAAACGAAAACGCAATTACGTGACGTGTACTCCAGACGTGCACTTCAGAAAATGCACTTGAAGCGATTGTTTCGCATCATGCGTGTCCAATTTGTAGGCGAGCGTGTATTGGTTTTCTAAGTCCGAGACCCCTTATCAGTTCCGGCATCCAAAAGGCGGGCAAGACGTGACGGTTCTCTTCGCGTTGTTCTGTTGTGCACCACCGAGACTCCTTCCGCTTGATTTCGTGCAATCAGTTAAAAGTTTGTTTGCCCTTGCCTGCCTGACTACGTGAAGCTTGGTTGTGCGAGAAAGTCTGATTATAGGGACAACCGTTGGTGTCCATTCTAAACCCTTTTAAATTCTTCCAGCAAAGAGAAAGGCCTGCACCGGACGGACGGCCAAAAGTCTATCGCAAACACGTCCGCTAGACCAAGCACGCTCGAAGGGCACAAGAATGAAAGGGAAAAACTGGAATTACTATCATTTGATTGAGTGCCGCCAAAAGTAAATGACAGATTAAGGTCGACGCCTGGTCGCCAACGTTTATTCTAGGCAGAGAGAGAGAAAGAGAGATCCGCTGCCTCCGATCGCGTGGACACCGGCTTTCCTAGAGCTGACGGCCCGAACCGGCGCTAGTCACGCGATGCATTCTGTCGCCGGCCGGCCGGGGTGGCGGATTCGGCGGTGTTCGATTAATGGCGTGTTTATGACCACGTGTGTTGCCTCCATCTTGCCCATCGTCGGAGTCAATGCCCCGGCTGGCCAGAGCCGGGCCTCGAGGCCTAAAGAGTTGGTCCCCCCCCTGCTTTGGCGGAGTTCAAATTATCCCTTTTTTATCGACAAAACCCCAGACAGTTGGTCGATTTTTTAACACTTGCATGAGTTGCGTCGTGGAGATAGAGAGAGAGGCAGGGTGTTCCGGCCAGACACACGCCACCATCGCCGTCGTAAGTCGTATTTATTACATGCGATTGCGAAAGGAAAAGTGAAACATTTCACCATCATCATCCACACCCACCCCCACCCGAAAGCAAAGTTCTGCACAAAAATTAACTTGAAAATCTCACACCTCATGATGATGCATGCACCCCATACAAACCTTTTGTTTCGTTTCCGGCCGTGAAACGGGTGTAATTGCGCCAATCATTATCCGATGACGAACGTAAGATACGCGAGCGGTGGCGCCGTTCGTAACAATGTGGTCATAGATAAAAACGAGTAGTATTAAGGAACGCTGCTGTGTGTAATTTAAATATTTTAAGGTTCTGAAGAGACCACTGGACACTGAAACATGAATAATTGATGCAGCAGTGCAGTAATCGGTTCAATTGAAGCTAATTGATGGGTGATTAAAGCACGGCGCGCATAACAAATATTGTGCGATATTTCTTTGCCTTCATCGGGCGGGGGAGTAAGGATTTTAAATCAACTTTCGAGGATGTTTTAAAGCTGACTTTACGCCACAATTGAGATGTACAATTGACCCTCTTGATTGCAACTGTTCGGTGCCATTTGGTACCGGAGTAAATTCTCATCCACTTACGCGATTCGATACGCCGCTGAAGAGGAATGCCCTATTACGAACCGTCTCGCCATCTCGCCAGTATACGTCCATGCCCACCCTCCATGCAGGGAATCGAACAGTTGCACAAGCGCATGACTGAACCGAGTGCACGAAGAAGAAACCCCGTCAATTATGTTGACCACCCTTCGACCCTTTCGATCCCACCCCGGGCCGCCAGATGTCTGTTCCGAGTCATCAAAGGCTAGACGAATGTCCGCTGCTAGCGCAGTTCGTTCTATCATTATCAATCGACTGACGGACGTGCCGTCCAAACCAAACCAACCCCTCCTAGACGGTTGCGTGGTACTGTAAGACCCACCTCTCTGTGGCTGAATCGGCGGGGGCTTTGGCTCTGGTTGCGACAGGAGTGGCACACACTCTACATTTAATTACGGCCCAATAATATCCCTGTCGATCCGGGAGATTTGATACCGCCGCCTGCCCGTAAATGGCGTTGGCTCGAAAATTACCGGACGTGGGAGTGAAAGTGGTATGGGGCTTATCAAAAGTGTCAACGAAAATTTCATCTTGCAGCGGGCGGGGAATCCACCTTCCACTCCCTCCCATCCAGCGGGTGCTGTGACATGGTTCCGTTGAACATTTGTAATCACCAAAGTAAACAGAACAAGTTTGTCCTCTCGCGGAAAAACAAAAACACAGCTGCAGCAGCGACCCGCGCAAACATGGCCTTGTAGCCCAGGAAGAGATGACACATATCAGGAAAATGATAGGAACTGGGCAATTATTATCTGTGTGCCGACCCACACGGGTCGCGTTTGGGGGAAGGGAAAACTGAATTTACTCTAGGGTGACCGACCCGGGGGTCGGTCGAGAGAGGGTGGTTGGTGTTTGTCACCGGTCTCTCGGATGGTGCCGAGGCTAGTGCAATTACGTAGCGAAACACGTTGGACAGGGGCTGCACTTCCTGCTACGATTAGCTCGAAGGGCTTGTGTCATACATGGCGCGCGCTACCGGGCAGGTAGATGTGATGGGTTGTGATTTGTTTGAGCAAAGCTTCCATCGTTACGCTACGCTTTATATTATAATACCTGATGGCCAAACATGTCTCTAATCCCCTGTGCTTTTGTTTGTCTCTTTGTAGGTACGTATCGGATGCGCTTTATTGTCAACAGTCTGATGATGGTCGGAAACTGGCGGCTTAAACCACGGATCAAAGAAATTGGGCCCGAAATTTGAGACGAACCCAAAACCAGCCTTTCGCAGTAATCGGAGAACCATGGCACTAGATCCCGTTTGATATTCCTCCCCGAGTGCACTGTTTGCAAACCAAACGCAAGGTTGTCGATCCGTGCCGCGACGAACATTAATGCCTTTATATGGGATTATTGTATTTTAACCAGTATTTTTATGGATACCCTTTTTGGGAAGAAACACACCATCGTCCACCGTCTTCGCCGGGGTGTTTTATGTAGTTCGCTAATGGAGCGCCATTGAATTTATTCGTTTTGGCATCGGTAATCGGTGTAGAAAGAGCCGTTTATTTTGCCACATGAGGCGGAGACGTACGTGTGCCAATTGCACAGAAGGTTTTAGCAATCGTTTTAATGTTACGAAATCGTTTAAAGATTGCTACTGAGGTTTAATCGCAGATGTTGATTCTATTTAGAAACCTTTAATTTAAAGAAAAGCACATGTGTGGCTTGAACGAAACTATTTCCGTTGGCGTTCACAACTTTATAAATCAACCCGAATGAAACCGCAACCTTTTCCAGCTACTACCATGCATCTGGTAGCATTATTGTGTTTAATGTGTCTTCTTGTAGGACGGATGAGGGAACAAGAGAACTACCCGAACGGAGAGCTGATTAAATTGTTATTTGATGCAAAATACCTGTGTTATAAAATCAAACAGAACCACCCATCCTTTGTCTGGTTTGGGGTGGATTGTTTTTGTATGCGAAACCAGCTCACCTCACCACTCAGGGTGGTGGGAGAATGTGGCCAAAGGACGACCGTGAGGAGTATGCGGCAAATTTCGGTAGAGGCAGAATTTAACTAAAAATAAACGCAAACCAAAATGCAAAGGAGAAACCATGCGCCTCACATCGTTTCCAGTTCGCTTGCGTGTGTGGTGTTTTGGTCGCGTTTCGCAAGTTCTGGATGAGAAATGTTCTAAAGTTTCGCGTTCCCATAAAACGACGGCGATAATTTGTGATTATAATGCTTTCTAGTCCGTCTTCTCTTTTAGGCCTTTCGGAGTTCGCATGGTAATGAAATGAACTGCTTGTAGCAAGCATAACCTCCCTTGCTAACACTCTGTTTTCATTCGGGCTCGGGTAAATGACACTACATCGGAGCATACGTTGAAAATGTTGCAACAAAGTTCAACATCCTCATCAGCATGAGCAACCAACAACTGCTCGTGCGTAGCAACCGGTGACGTTCTGACACGGCGTCTCGCTGGTGACCCGCATTGCATATCAAAGCAGGATGAAGCTCTCTCTGTTGCTGGTACCATCCAAGTAACCGTGTGTAATCGTCGATCCTTGATCCTCCTCGCCACGTTCGTGGGAGCCTACTGCGATGGTAAAGTGTCCGGTGGAAATGCATCAACCTTTGGCTTTGGCATGTTTGTGAATGAAAATGGCGGACGACGGATACCCACCGCATCCTGTCGGGGGAACACGGACCGCTGATTACAATAATTCCGATGACAATGATGGTCATGATGATGCGGTTAAAGTCCGTGCGTATGTCATTCCACCGAGTTTACCCTTCATTTGAATCCGGGGTGTCTCGACCGCAACCGCCCTGGACTCTTATTGCTCATGTTACCATCCAGCCCTAACGAGTAGGAGAGTCGGAGACACTTGACATTGACCAGTCTGGCTGGAGACCACCTCGCATTGCTAGGGACAACCGTAAAATGATCTCCGTGCGCAACGATCGTACAATCCCCCAGCCCAGCCGACTTTTAGTTTTCTTCTTTCGTCGTTGGGGGACCCGGGGACTTGCCTCCTACACGGGGTGGATCCAGTTGAGCAGCAGAACGTTGCCACCGCACGCCTTTTTGATACCAGTTCGCATTGAGAACGTGCGATAAGACGTTCTGCCAAGAAAGTACAAACGGATCTTGCGGAGGATGGTCAACATCACACCAACAGATAGCGGTGGTGTTTTGTCGTGGATGTACACAGCGCAGCTTTGATACCAGCTCCATTAAGAAACACATTGTGCAATGAAGCGCGAAGTCTCTACTCAAGACATGGCTAGAGAAGGGAACCGTATAGGGTTATCCCAACCCACGGAACTTCTTGCGATTATGAATGGTGTGATTAATGTGACACCGGGCGTATGGCAGGAAAGTTCATTATCGTCACGATTTGGCGTTTCATTTCGGTTGGTACGAAATGTGGCTTCGGGTTTCGCGGATGTTTGGCGTAGACAAGGTTTTCCGATTGTCATGCAAAGTATGCACCATGCCATCAGGTCCGTACCGTAGGACTCGGTTCTAGTTCATTGTTGTTTGTTGGCTGACAGGAAAATCTATAACTTTTTCGTCAATGTCATACATGTTTGGCTTTAGGTTTTGGCTACACGGCGCCACCACCACCACCACCAGCACCGGGTTAGCCACGGTTGCTATAAATTGCTATTTAACAGTGCTGACAGTGCGCTCGTGCTGATGATGTTTGCCAGCTTGTAGGGCATCATTTTCCATTGACGCCAATCGTTTAAAAAGAATGGAAAAAAATCTGCTTAACTGTTCAGCTTTGCCGTTTCTCGTGTGTCAGAAGCGAAAGCAAGAGTCAGCTGTTGTAGACCTGCCGGGTTTTGGTAGATTTGCCAAATTTTGCTTGATGCTACGAAGGGGATACCAGGCAGGGAAGCAAAAACCCAACACCCCAAGCCATGCCATCCGTCCGCCGGGCGTGCAATACGTGAGGATAATTGAAAGCGCGTCTTGCAACGGACGTTCGCGATAAATAACAAACCTTAACTCTATCCACCACAAACCCCCTGAGCCGGGTGCCGGTACCGTGGTGGAGTTTTTCATGGAGTCGTGTGTTTTTTTTTAATGATTTTTGTTAAATTTGACTTTTCGATCACGTTCCCCACCCAGCGCAATGAGGCATTTATATTTATTTGTTTTTATTTTCCAATCACTTCGATCAACCCCCGTCCATACGCAAGCAAGCAACCTCCATTCGGCAGTTTAGCAAGTGTTGAGCCAGTATTTTTCGGTCGGACGTAACATTTAAACTCTGGGGAACTTTTACTCGTTGCCATCTTTTCATTCGCAAAAGCGAATGGTTAGATCTGTACGTAGGCATTTTCATGTTAGCTTTTTCTTCTTCCTCGTGCTGGAATGGATTTTAAAATTCTATCCACCGTCCACAATTGTGCTTTTGGTTGGCGTTCGTGCTTGAATGAGCATTTGCAGTATTCGCTCCGCCGTTTCCGCCAATGCAACTGAACAGGCGGGATGCAGTTATTGATTTAAGTTCCTCGTCGTTGTGCGAAAGGAAAAGTGAACTGAAGTTTCAGTTTCAATATTGGCAAACGGCAGCAGGAAGGTCGAGAAGAAGGCGATAAAGTCTCTTGAAACAGTGCGGATGATTCATGTTGTCTGAGGACCGGATGTTTTTCAAGTGTTGTCGGGTTTATAGTTGATGATGTTCGAAATGGCCTTACAATTAGGATGAATCATATTAGCAGGTTTAAGTCCCATAAGTTTTGCAATTATCGATACACTTTCCAAAAGCTTCCATACAAGTTATTTTGATGTTTTCATAAACTTTTCCTCCCACATAGTAGTGTCTTGTTTATCGCTCTCATTTCATGTTTTAGGACCAATTCGCTGCTGATTCGAACACATTTTTTATCAGCTGTTTAAACTCGATAAGCACATCGTCGGCGACCGCAAAAGAGGTCGCAGAGATTTACACGAAAAGCGGCTCCCAAAACCGGTTTCGTTGTCGGTATCTCTTTTTCGGATGCACTTTTTTATTCCCGTTTACAGCTCACCCTCAAACGGGAGGGGTATCGTTTGCATATGCATCAACACAAATACATACAACTATGCTTTAAAATGAATTCGTTTGCACAGCATCAGTGATTTCGTGACATAAAGAAGCATATTCATCGCTGGCGCAGCTTGAAATATGCGGTTTTGTAAATGCAACTGCAGCAGCGCACACAATAGTGTTCATTTTCTGGGAATCACCAAACCGTGGTGTATAACGAATGCAATTTATTCACGCCTTAAAATAAGGGTTTTCTTACTCGCATGTTTCTGGAGGAATCGTGACGTTGTGCGACAAGATAAAAGAAAGTTATGTTGACGGTAGATTCGGCAGAATCGTGTTCAAAATTTTCGTGTGGAGGTGTATGGTTTGTAAAGAGAACTGGAATGGATATTCTCACGAGTTTAATACTATATTTTTATGCTTTCAATTGTAGGTTGTTATGAAGCGATAAAAAGGATAATAATTGAGAAATTACCAAGCGAAAGTAACTGTAGCCAAAAATCGCACCGGAAACCCCAACATCGCAATGTTTACCTGCGTAACAGGCGTGTCCTGTTGACTGTCGTCTCGCTGAAAGGATGTCAATTTTCTGTCGGATTGATAAATTGAGTTCCACCTCCGGGAACGACAGCGAGATTTCAGTCGATCCAGTCTCAACAACCGGCAGTAAAAAGGGAATCGCTAAAAAAAATAGACCATAAAAATCGAGGTCAATTGCGAGTAAAGTGTGGAGAAAACGGACCCAAACTGCAGGCTCATAGTTATCCCGGTAAAAAAGGTGCCACAAGGCAAGACAAATTTCACATTGATTGTGAGAAGGATTTCACTGTGGCAATCACACAACACACTCTTGCGAGCCTTCACACGCGGTCAGTGGTCGTGAATCGAGAAACCAGGAAAACCGGACACTTTTGTAACTGTACATTTTCGCGAGTTTGGTGCGCCGTGCAGCCCAAAAAAAGGAAAACTGGGTTTGTTGTGGTACAGCGCGGTGACATTCGACGATGATCGTGAACTTCATTAATTTCTCCTCGGGGCATTTTGTTTTCCTCCTTTTGCACTGCACTGGGGAACAGCTTCAGAAAACGAGCCCTTACGCCTCAGGGTAAAAGTTTGTAATTACATCTGGGTCGGTAAGTAATTTCCCTTCCCCCGCGATGGGACGGGTAAGATCGGAATGTCGTTCCGCATGTCCTCATGGCTACATGGGTTCCACTTGATCTCCCTGTATGATGTTCGTAATGTACTGGCGACGTGTCGAAAATTTTCGAATCTAGAGCGCCCTGGTGTTTTGCGGGAAGAATTCGGAAACTCTTCGAAACCAGTCGCCCGTTTCTCTGTTCGGGGCTGATCCGCGAGGTAAACCACTTTGGGTGAAGGTTAAAACAACTTCTGGCAATCCAGAAGAACAACGCGTCTCCAAAGGGAACCGTGAAAACTGAATATCCGCCAAACAAGGAATTTATTTTCCACCTTCCCAAAACCAGTTCTTCTGCCGGGTTTCGTTTCGTAACGGAACGACATTTGCCTACAAAAGCGATTTCCAATAAATATTCTGCATTGGGAACGTTCCAAGGCATTTAACGAGAATTAAAGAAATAAATAAATGTGAAGAAACTAGTTCTACCCAGTTCGAGAAATAATTTGTTATTCATTGGAGAAGTGTGTTTCGCTGCGGTCTGCAAGCAGGAGAAGAAGGTAGTCACCCTTCAGAAGGGACAGGACAGGAAGGTGGGCAGAAGTGGTCACCGCCGGGTGTTGAATGGAACACGTTTTGCATAATATTTGCCACGGCACCCAAATATGGGAATGTGTCCGACCGCGTTCGTTTCGAACGCCAAGAGGAGCGGCAAGCAGAAGACGGAGGCGACACGAGGTGGCGTCGGTGCATATTGGGCGAAATTTAAACCAACGGGGGTGTGGTGTGATGGTGGAACAGGGGACAAGAAGCCCATGGCAGCCGTGTAACTATTACCTTTTGCGCGAGGGGTGCGCTTTTTACGTACGTGAATGTGAAATGTTTAATTGAAAATACAAAAGCGAACCCAGCTGGTCATGAAGGAATCTGACGGACCGATCAGATCGAAGACGGAGATTTCGCCGGCATGTCTATCTCTCGCTCCATCTGTTTCTGCTCAGAAACTGCGGACGATGCAAGCGATTAATTGAGACGTCAGGCGAGAGATGAACGAGCCACAACTCCTTTTTTAGGGATGCGCTCAATGTGGAAGTAGCATGCGTTAGTAATGAGGATATAATGCTTTTCTCTTTGTGACCTTAATAAGCTGACACGACAAAACTGATGAGGAGGACAGTGAGAACGTTGGGAGGAATTATAGTAGTTACTTTGAAACTAACATAATGAACATGCATAAGGTTGTGGAAAGGTCCCAAGACACGTGAGTTATGTTCAAGAGAAACCCATTATTCTCTAGGGGAAGGTTCCAATTAAAAATCGATTACGTACATTCTACCAATCTCTTTAAACTGTTACGATAATAATAAATATGTTAATACTTCGGTGGCACGTGTTGATTTCAGATCGAAATAGAAACATAAATGGCTAGACTAATTTCGAACAAGCGTTCAACAGAATTTTTGGGTTAGTTTCTATCTTCATTTCGATTGGAACTTCATTTAGGTTCATTAGCCGCTAGAAGAAAGGTGATCGTTGCGTGCAAGTCGTTGCACGATGCACTCCTATGTTCACAGAGAATTATTGAAAATTACTCTTGGTTGGTCTGTAGGGAAATAACCATTCTGTGTCATGTCACATGCAATAGCGGGAATCGATTCTATTTATTCATCTAATGTCGCAAGAGATAGTTATTCCCGTCGTTTGATGTATAACGTTGTCGTGTTCTGTCGGTAGAGCATTGTCTATTAGGTACTTTGGTGGGTGAACAAGCTTCCGAAAACGTTACTTGTGAACAGAAGAACCCGTTAAACCTGATGAACTCAATGTGCCTGTCAGGTCGCAGACAAACATTCCTCCATTCCGCCGCCCTGGTTCTTCTGATGGAAACCTCTTCTTTGGCCAAGTACATACACTTTTGTGTATATCCTTTCAAACACCGGCCGGCAGAAAGGGCTGCTCACCCTTGGCCAGGGGTTCGTTCCAGCTGTGCACACACCTTCCGTAGAGCGTTCCGATGCCTACCCGAAGATTCAATTTCGACGCTAAGAACGGCAAAAAGGAATAAACAACGTTTGTAAACACAACAAACAACGGTTCCTTGGGCAAAAGAAAAGAAGTTTGCCTATCGGAAGACAGGTTGGGTTCTCTCTTGGGTCGGTGCGTCGTATTTATGCGCAGGACGACACAATGGTAGCAGGGCAATTGATTTTTGTTTGGGGTTTTCCCCGGTAGATCTCGCACGCCCAGACCAGCCCGTGCAAAGCTGGTGCAACGAAGGATGAAAGAAAAACGAACGTCGTAGTTGTTTGTTTTCGAACGATAAACATAACAACGGCGGGGGAACCAGACGGAATGGTGGAGCTGAATGGACGAAGCATTGATGGGCACTTGGAGGCGATTGCATACGAATTAATGAATCGTGCGAAAGAACGCCCTGCCCTGCCAGAAGCGCGAGGAGAAAGCTGAAGAAACTATAATATTCTTTCACTCGCCAAATATGCGCAAAACACGCTGCGAACGCAAAGTAGTGTTTTTGCGTTAAACATAGTCCGGTGGCGGAGTAAATGGATGGGTTGCTGGACCAAACTCTCTGGTAAAAAAAAACAGACCTTTATTAAAGGCACTGGTTGCGGCCATTTGGCATTCATGTTGGTTTTTGTTTTGCATGCGGCTTCCCGCGGGACATTGTTGACCGGCGAATGCCGCTAATCGATACGAAACGACGGAGGGACTATTACTTGGAAAACTAAAAAGCAATTGAGAACTGCTGTTTTCTTCTTCCCTCTACGAGGATTATGCTCGTGACTTTATAATCCGAACCTTTGGAAGGATATTTCACATTTTAAGTGCACAATACAAAAAAAAAAAACAAGAAAACTTATCGTCTGGTATTTTAAGGTTATGCGTCGCCGTCGGTGCGGAAATAACGTCTCTGGTTTTTATCGAACCTCCAGGAAGAGATGCGGCCGTTTATGCTTTTTGCGCAGCTTCTGCGATGGAATTTATTTACCAGCATTTCGATACGGTCGATTGGAGAGAGCTCTACTGTTGTTTTTTTTCATGATCAACAATGGAGGATGCCCTATTGACTCCGTTTATGCATACTCTGGAGTCTGAGCAGTCGTGAATCTTGTGCCAAATTGCCAACGCAATGAGTCTGTCACAGATCGGCTCGTGATTGATTGATTATTATGGTTTCCGCATCACTGTGACTACTCTGCTCGCTGGTGGGTGATGGATAATGATTGCACTTTATTGATCATTAAGGGCTCGGTTTTGTTTGCGCCTCGAGCGATGAAAAAAGGGATTCATCCTTGAGTAAATGTTCCGTTGCATACTTTTTTCTACGTTTACTACGTACTACGTCTCTACCAAGATTTGGGATTGGTTCAGTTGCGAAAACTTTAGCTCTTCATTCATTCCATCGAACGACCGTCACGGTCACGAATCATGGACAAAGAGCTCTAAACCCACTGTTCCATAGTCTGTCTTTTGTTTAGATTATATTTAAATTAATTAACGAATGTGTTCAGGTTGATATGTTATATCAAGACAAATCGTTTAGTTTCTTAAAAAAAATCACCCTGAATTTTAATGGATTATATTACTGACTTTCTCCTGGAAAGTTTTTATTGTTATTCAATAAGCTAAATCACCATCTATGATCTAGATTATGAGGGATTCGTTTCAACAATTAATGCATCAGGTTTCGTTATTATAGTCGGTCGGATCTATTTTCTATTGCGACAACGCAGCGTGATGCACTTCAAAATGCATATCAATCGATTTAACATATTAACGACCTCAAACGTTGTTTTGAAGTTGGTTGTAAAATTTAATGGAAACTGTGGCAACGCGGGATGTTGAGAGCAAAGGGGGAGGGATCGTGATCTTGATGCAAGATCCTTTTCGGTCAGCTGCTGTACCGTTATTGTTGAGGATATAAATTAATATCCCGTGAAGAAATCGGCCCGCCGGCGATCGGGGATCGCAGTTTCCTGCCCGAAAGAAAAATGCATCACCTTTCGATCGAACCCTCCGAGTTCCCAGCGATCGATCGATCGATCGATTGACCGCCGATTATTGCTGTTACTTTTTGGATACGTTATCGCGCCGGCCGCTCCCCGAGGGGGAGAAGTTTCATTTCGAGCTGCGAAGAGTCGGTGGGCAGTCGCTTGACGAGAAGAAGCAAGGGTTTCTCCTTCGTTTTCACCCACTTCAGATTTGATCAGAACGCGTCGATGATCGGCGGTCGTCGCGCCCTTTCCGTGCGATCCATCGATGATCAAGCCCCGGTGCATGAAATCCATTCGTCTCCGGGACTCAGAAAGCGACCGTCTAGACACTCGGGGCGATTGGAAAACGGCAATCCTCGTGGGTTTTTTTTGCGCTCAAACAGGCCAACAGTGGGCCAATCGCAGCCCCAAACGCAACGCTTTTCCAAATGAGGGAATCTTCGATCCATTACCAGCAATTATTCGCCTGTTGAGGAGAGCCCTTTCGTGAGCATAATTTATGGGCGATATTATCTGCCATTCGGAATCGCTGGTGTTCGCCACGACGACGGCGAGGAAGCACAGATCCGTGCGATCTTTCGCTTCGAGCTAGTCTAGGGGAGTTGATTTTTTGCACTTTGCGTCCCCCAGAAGTGAAGCCATAGGAGCGACGGGAAGTAGAGTGCATCGGCTGAGGAACTGAATGGCCCAAAGTGCCGCAAGCGTGGGGCCAATCCTGCCAACGCTTTCGCAACCTCCTACCAGAGCGATCCCATTTGACTGACTTCGGTTTGCCCTGCATCCCCAATTCCAGGCATCCCAGGCACTCCTTGAAGGGTTTCTATTTGTTTTCCAAAAGTCGCGTCCCCTTTCGCCTTACCGAACGAATCGAGCTCGAAACCACATCGTCATCTCTACATCATGATTCGGCAGACCCCTGCCCCTCTCGATCGTATGATTTCCTAGCCGGTCGAGGAGTCGATTAGGGATCAACGGAGAACGTTGGCGAGATCGCGTTGTAGTAGGTGGTCACATGAGCCAACAACCGGCTGGAGAGCGAGATCCCTCCCATTCCGAGATCGATTTCATTAGACGCACGTCGATGGAGCTGGGGGGCAGGCCTTCGTAATGAGTATTCACTTTCAGTTCCTTGAGGCCCCGGAGAAATCATGCCAACAACCGTTCCGGGTCGGAGGCGCAGGCACGCTCTAAACATTGGAAGGGCTGTTACGAAATCTCGACTGATCGATCTTGCAATACTTCGAATGTGCATAAATCATACATACGTCAGGTTTGAAGGATTGGCTGTGAATGGGATAGGAAAGGATTGTTTTAAAATTGAAATTGGGTCGTTTAATGGATACAATCAGGAAGCCCTGTTACTTCTTCCTGGTTTGACATTTTTTTAATAACTTTTATTCTCGATAAAGTCATTGGCGTTTACATCAGTTTCCAAAGTTATAAATCACAGCAGATCTTACTAGTCATCTTGAGGCACCCCATTCGCATATACTCGCACTTCTCTCTAATGATTTCTGCCATCCGCCTTAATGTGTGCTTCAACGATCGGAATGATCGCCAAGAGGAGAAATTAGCACCCAATAAAACACTTAATGAAGCAGCACATATAAATGTAATGGTCGCGCGCTTTTGACTCAGGCGGACGTCATTTCGGGACTCCGGACCCCGGACTCCGAGTGGAAGCGCGTAATCGTTTGCGCATACTCAAGAACGATGATTGGTGGCTAAAGTGGCAAACCTATTTCGCCTGGATTTTTATTGGATGGTTGATTCAGCTGGAAAGTAAAGTGGGGAATTTTAATTGCCTTTATCTGCTAAGTCGAGCCATACCATGCGGCATCGTCATCGGGAAAGCATTAACTAGATATAGAAAGTACGCCGTTTGGCGAATCGATGAAACTATCGGCGAAAACGGCGAAGCTTGTACGCGAGAGCTTGCGTGCAACCGAGGAATGCAAGTTGATCGTGCGGTGAACAGTTGATCGACGAAAGCGAATGGTGCACTGCTGTAGAGTATACTTTCAGACGTTCATTCATCCAAGTATTTGATGCAATTCTTGTTTCTTGTTTCGCGGCTGCTTTCAAGTTGCTTTTCTAATCTTCTGTATTGTTTATCAAAAACTTCACGTTTTATTATGTTTAAATAACGTATAAAAAATAGAATCTTTGAAACCACCTTGCATGTTTTAAATTTGATAAAGCCACATTAAAGTATGTGTTCATGAAGACGATCATCGATCAACATGATTCAATGCCCTTGTTGTGACGAAAGCTGCCGTTCTCATGCAATTATCTGCAGTGATTTATATATTTAAACCCTCGCAGCTATTGGAAGATCAATTGTCGCACGAATGGAAGACCTGGTAGGCTGAGGTGTGAAAACGGTTCCCCTAATTAAGCCGTAGGGAACAGATGGCCGACAAGTCGGTTATCTGGAGCCATCACCATAACGCGCACCTTCACCAGGTTAGGCTTCCTGACGCGATCGGCCTTCACCAATGAATCGCATCGTCCAAAGAGAAGGAGTGTTGTTAAGTTCGCAACGCTTGCCCCAAGCGTACGTACGGCTACCGGTTGCGATGGACGGAGAAGTAGCGACCTATCGTTCGCACCACATCTTATCTTTATTGCACTATCTATTGGCACTAACGATCGTGTCCGTACGCTTAATCTACCGATCGGACGGCTTGATTCCGATGGCGTTCGTAGAGCACGGGGGAAGGTTTGTTCGATCGCCTCTCGGTGCACGGGATCCTCGAAGCGAGCCACGGGACCGTATCGTACCGGCTATAAACTGAGAATGAGTCGTCAACGAGGCTTTGTCAAGAGACGCGTTCGCACGGATGTACTGACACGCTGGCTGCGCCCAGAAGCGTCATGAAGGGAGCGAACAACAGCACATCAGCGCCTCAAAGTGACACCTGTTGCGTGTTGATCGTGCGTGATTCTCCCGATCTCCCCGAAGCCCTCGGGGTGAAATGGAAGCAGACGGGCACCACCATAAACAGGAGAACCGTGAAATGTTCCCTCTAATGTTAGATTGGGGTGCTCTATCCGCACTATGGACCGGTACTCCGTTCCGATGCTTTACGATATGATGTCTTCCCACTTTCCTCCTTACGTGTGACGTCTTCCGTTAGTATCAACCCTTCACAGACGTTCGGAACATTCTATCCGGAGGAGTAAAAAAAAAATACTCACCATTACATTTTGTCACCGTACCTCCGTCCACACACACTCTATATTAGCAACGTCACGGTTTCCTACCTCGAGCAAGTGGTTGTGGCCCTTCGCGCACGTAGCACGTAGATTAGATGGCATTAAATTGCACTCGAGCAAACAGAGCGATTGCATACTCGAAAGGGGGCACCTTTTTAATGCGGCCCTTAAAGTGTCTTCATTAGTGGTGTCTCATTGCGTCCCGCTATCGCTGTAACACACCAATCCCTCGCGCCGGAACTCCTTTTCTTGGCGTTGGAAATGGAGCGACAAAAAGGAAGTGTCACGAAAATAAAAAAAAACACCGTTTGAAGATATGTTTATTTTTCCAGAGCGACGCCTCCAACGCTTGGAGGGGACCTGGGGGTTTAACCGTAACAATTTCCCAAAAGCAACCGAGGCATCAAAGAAGTTAATGATGCATGGGGTGAAACCATCTTATGAGTTATGCTGATTACAACGTCGCGGCCGAATGTGGCGGCACGCGGGTGAAAAAGGTGCTGGACGGAATGATTATGCTGATGGATTTGGTTTATGTTTCGCTTTCAATTTCTCTCCCCAATCCCGAATTTCTCGAAAGTTATACTAAGCTGTAGTTCGTTGTCCACTCGTAGCATTAAGATTTGACAAACGGTTGATTGTACAAAGAGGGAGGAGTAGGAAATTAATTTTACATAATAAAAAGCATGAAGAATGAAAAACGAATTTATTCTCAAAGTTATTTGCATTTCCAAATTGTTTGAAGTATCAATAGTTTGGTTGATTGATCAATTCTTTTCTCACTTTTTCCCCACAACCTGCGATGGAAATCCGGCAACTTTCGCCGCCGTTGACCAATAAGTCAACCCCGTTGGCTGCCATTAGCCTTGTTTCTTCCGCTCCGGAACGAATCTGGGAAAGGGAGTAGCACGATTTCATTCTCATCATCATCATCGGGGGCCCTGTCAAAAGATGATCGCGAATTTATGGCGTCTGGCGCAACGCGAACGATTCACTTGACTTCGCAACCCGTCGGTTCAATCTAGGCGATCGAGTTCAAACAACGATGGTCAAAACAACACCGAAGACAACGGGAAGAGAAAAAAACATCATCATAACCGTTCGGAGGGCAAGCAGTTGTTGCCAAAGATTGGGTTGTTTTGCTCTTGCCCAAAAGTAGCCAATCATTTGTGACGACCAAAGTGAGCTCTTTTTCCTTTTTCCCAATAGAAGCGTTTCATCTTAACCTTATGCAAAATTTGGCGAAAGTAGATAAACAGGAAAGCCTTTTCTAATGTGCTCAAGGGGTTGCAAGGCACATTAATAGGGTCATCCGATCGCCGGAGCAATAGGTTCATAAATACTTGACAACCTCTCCTGGATATAGAGGACCTAAAAAGTCCACCGGAGAAATGAATCGCCCGTGTTTTCCGCGCATGCCGACGAAGGAAAGTGATCCATCGAATGGCGTTATCTCGGGTATTTAAATTGGCTCGTCGTGGCTAGAAAGGAGATTGTGCTGGGGAAGGTTTTGAAAAAAGGGAAGATTTATATCGTACACCGACCGTAGGCATGATATGCTGCATCAGTGTTGAGAAGGTTCAAAGCATTACCAAAACAAGGTTAACCGCAAGCCGTTTACCAGAAAAGCTGGTGCAAAAAAGAAGTAATCTGATCCCCGTGGACTGTTTCGCTTGGCCGAAAGCGCGCGTTTCTTCTGGTGGAAGCGGCGTAAAGTGTATTGAAATTATTTCTTAATCATCTCTCTCGAGGCTGACTCCGATCGCACCCAGGCACTCGGTATTAAAACGTTACACCTTTGTGCCAACGCGTTCCTGGATTAGCCTGGAAACCGCCGCCAAGGTTTCTCGCCAGTTCCCTGGGAAATCAAATGCACATGCAAAGGCTGGGCAGCTCCGTCCCAAGAGGGTGGTTTTTTCCCCTCTACTGCGAGCTTTGTTTGCAGGTGTTCGACGTTTGCATGATAACGAACTGTGAACATGCCGGTATTCGTGCATTCCGTTTTTAAACGGTCGCGTAATACCCTTTTTAAGGGACTGCTCACAGCTGCCGGAGGTGAATTTGTTCGAAACAGCACACGATCGTTGCTGTTGATCTACATGTGTGCTTCTTGTAGCAATTGGCGAACGCACGCCGCCTTTCTCTCGCACGAATCTGGCGTGCCCAGTGTATTTATGCTTGTAGAACAAAATCTTTAATCGAATCAGTTACGTAGTGGTCAGTTCCCTTGACACGTTGCCTTACTTCACACGGTGGCATTTCTGTAGGGATTTCAACAGTTTTGCATGTGACAAGAAATGCTAATGATCTACTGGCTTTTCCGAAGCACAATGGGAGTGTTTGATTTTAGTTCCCTTCACGTTATCCGATAAGCAACAATTCATAACTTATGTTCAGTATGATAAACATTTTTGCCTTAATCTCACCTGAATGTTAAACCAATGCAAATGTTTCCCCAATTGAGTTGTTTACGCGGTATCGAACATCAAACAGGAAAATGCATTGGGTAACATTAAAATGTATGATTTTCTTTCGCTGAGTGGTTTGGCGCAGCAATTCATGCTTTCCCGGCTAATCCCTCCGATAAAGATAGCTCGCCGATTGTTTGTTGCAAATAGATACATTGTCAGTTGGCATTGCTCTCCAGCATATTTATGCTATCGAGGGACGGGCTTGTTGCCGTTGGTAGTTCTGGTGCCGGTTTTGTCTGCTGTCTGTGTGTGTGTGTGATTACACTGCTTTCAAAGAATAAATTGCACAAACAAAAGCAAGAGAAGGCCACAGTTTTCTCGTGTGCATTCATAGTTTTCCTTTCGAAAGATAAGCCATAAGGAAACGGCTCGAACAAGCAACGGGGTGGATGGAAAGCGAAGAAATCTAAATCTGTGGACAGGACTAGGAAATGTTCGCTTGCTAGTGGATGCTGTTTTCGTGCTGGTGGTCTCTTACTTTCGACTGATCTGGGGCGGTCAAGTTATCAGCGTAAATTTATGATCATGCGCATTGTTATGTGGCGCTGTACTCGCGGGCCTTCTCCAATATAGTGGGTGGTGATCGCGGGATCCCTTGCCGGGAGGGGAAAACGGCTGAGGTGTTGTCTGGTGCTTTTATCGGGACCGCCCGAACCCTGGTTTTCCGCTCGATTTTTGCAAAATTTATAATCCCAATGCCAATTCTAATGAATGTTTTTATTTTCCGTTTCCCTTTTTTTGCAGGTGAGTACCGTTAGCAATCACTGGTGGAAGGTGTACCTCGGTTCAGTGTGCGGTGATTGGGACCCTGACGGGGCCATTGTGCAGCACCGACTAGATCTAAGGCATAGGAGAAGGTTTAAGCGAGATAAGAGAGAGCAGTCGTCCCCGCCTCATTCCACCGTGTTGCAGATTTCGTTGTTCTGCTCCAGCCAATTCTTCCATCCCGTCAGCCTTGACATATGAAATTTAAACTTGAAACCACCACTAGGACTTCACCAGAACGCAAACAAGGGTTGATTTATGCCCATCGTCTCGAGGATATCGTGATCTTGATATTGTTTACGGCCATTTGCCTCGCCGGAGAATGGACTCGACTCGAACGGGCACAGTTTTACACTGACCGATCGCAAATGCTTTTGCATGGTACGGTAATGATCATCCAGCTACGGACGAACGACAATCGCAATCGAACGACGATTGATGACTTTATCAGCAGCGTATGGACGACAATGAGTCGTAAAGCGGTAGGCGATCGTGCTTCCGGCAAACGGCGAATTGTGATGGATACTAGTCGAGCAAACAAACCGCAAACGGAAGGCAACCCAGATGATCTCGAGATAAATATGATCGATCGAACTTTCTCAGCGTAAAGAAAACGCCTGTCCACATGGAGCTTTCAATGTTGTCTCATCAAAATACCATTACTCTTCCGCGTGCCATAATCAGTTGGCCAAATGCGAAACGATAACCGATAACCAAATGCCTTTTGCAACCTTTCGCGTCGGGGAGTGTAGGCTGGAATGCGCTTATCCGGGTCCGACGACTTTTCCTGTTTGATAGGCATGAAAATGAGAGTAAATTTAGCTCTACATCACTTTTGACATGGCGACGGAGCGGTGCGCAAAACAGGCGTCGGTGCCAATCAAATTCCACCCGAAGGGGCAATGCCAGGAGTATCATATGCAACGATCGTGGAGCGCTGTCGCTCTCTAATGATGCCTCTCCGAAATCGCCGACATCAATTTACCTCTTCATCACACGCTAATTGCGGCTGTAAACAATACTATCTTATTAGTGGGGGCAATTTGAGAAAATTTAAGGAAATGTCTTTCCACCCACATCTGCACGCCACAACTGACTGGCGAGGAACTCTTGCGCACGCGCCTTTTCTATCCTCAACCCCTACCGTCGACCCTCTCGAAGCCGTCGTCCGGTCTCATGTTTCGAAACGGAAATCAAAAATAATAACAAATTCGTAGCACAATTATCCTCTCCAACCACTCTAGTGGAGCCGGTGCACTTGCCCACAGCTTTCGTTTTCATTGGAATAGATTTAAGTTTTTTTTTTATTGTTAAAAACATTTCAAGTGTGTTTTTCATGTAGCCGCTCCGAGCGTTAAAGGGAGTTGAGCGCTTTCGAATGATCTACTGAAGGATTTCCCTTATACAATTAGGCGCCCATCGTAAGAGATCACTTTCTTTCAGTCATGTTCCAAGCATTGGTCACCGTATGTCGTAACTGGAGAAGGTGAAACCCCGTTCTCTTTGCACTTCAAACTTTACAAATCAGATAAATCTGTAATGGGCTTCACCATAAAAATAAAACTAATCATTAGAGTTATGTTTTACAGCCATGCGCGCGCACTTGCCCTTTGATGAGAAAAGCTGTCGTAAGCTGTCACCCCTGTGTGCTACCGTACGCGTTCACATGTGATCTTTTCTTTTAAGGTGTTCTCTATGACATAATGCTCGCTCGGCGATCGTCTTCCCGACCTGCAGCAGCAAGACAATGGGAGTCTTCTCACGGGTGTCTCTGCTCCTCGTTTCTGATGGGAAGAGCGTGTCTTCCCAAAGCCGGCGGGGGTGATTAGCCAATGAAAAAGCGAGGGAAAAAGCCACTCGGAATCAGTCCACACGCGAACGTGCTCGAGCGCCAGTCGCCCGACTCGCTGAGCAAATACAACCCCCTGCAGGCTATGCAATCCGCATTCCACGCCAATACTCTGGCAGACAGTCGCGCCACGGGGTAGGAAAAGGGCGCGAAGAGGAGTTGTTCTTCGCCGTTGGCCAAGCAAACCCATCTCACGTGGATCAGCGAAGGTTCCGGAGGGCTGTTGTCGTTTATTATTTTTTTTTTTTGTAATTTCCGGTCGCATGTTTGCAAGAGCGCGCGATTGCGTTCATTACGAAGCTTGGCAGCCCGGAGGAGGTTGACTCAAATCGAAGCAGTTAATGATGACGACGCCGCCATAGGGTAGTAAGACCCCACAACGGGGTGACACATGTGCGCCACCGAAACCCTTCGGACGGATTGGCCCGCGGAGCTGCTGGTTTGTCTTCCCCCGCGGGGTTAGGTGAGAAGCGTCCGTGTCAGGTTGATTATGATCCGCGGGGGAGATACGAAGAACAATTTCACGAGCACGACGAGCAAGCCCTGAGGAAACGTGTTGGCATACCTTCGGAGTCATACCCGTCCCGCAACCACTGGCCATCATGGTACGATGGTTTCAAGCGCAGGCGCGCACTCGGTTTGCTCCAAATTGCTGTTTGCCACCGGCGGGCCCGTACGCATTGCGCGTGGAAAATGACAGGAAAACCCTAGTGCAGGGAGGAGGGTGGGTAGTATGCAGGTACGGCGGCGTACTTCACTCGCTCGTCGTCGGCGCCTCGCTCTCATCTGCGCGAGCCACTGGCTTCTCTAATTATCTACATTAAGACAACTAATAGACCGCTATTTGAGCGGCATTCGTTTGCCTTCGAGTGTTTGCTTTCTTTCCTTCCGAGCTCGGTGAACTCGGAAGTGGTGCAAAGATCCGGCACGCTCGCACACGTGGGTTTGCAAAAGAGGAACCAGATCGCTCGGAACAAGATGAAAAACTAACGAACGAACGAAATACTTCTGCCAGTTCCGACAAAGCCAACGTCGATGGTATGTCGTATCTGCGATCGTTTGTTTCTGGTCGGTGATCGATAGCTTCTTCCAGCAAGTTTTTGCCTCTTTTATGTTCTTAAAAAAACGGTCACATTGAACTTTTCCTAAACACAACACTAAAAAGAGGATCATTTTCATGGAATGTAGATGAGGTTTCTCATGTGGCATTTTTCCTTTCGTTGCGTTCCTGATATTAATTAATTGTCTTCCGTTTTTATAGGATCACGATTGGGAGAATTCGATCGCCTAGGAAGTGGCAAATGCTCGTAGCTGGTAGCTGACCCTAATGATCTCTTTGAACGACAACCTGGCGCAGTTCACGCCGAACCCATAAACACGTGCAGAAGCCGACGCCTTCTGGTTGCATTTACTTCTTCCGACAAAACGTGTCGGGTTGGGCAAACCATAAAGTTCGCTCCATCTTACGATCTCACGCAATGTTGATCACGAACTGCGGGCGGCAGCAACAGTACTGTAGGAATGACGGGTGCTGCGTTCCGATCGGCGTGCGCATGATTAATTGTAATTTGAATTGTTTATTACCGATTTGCCATGAACACAAACACAAAAAAGAGGTAAACCTCATACGAAAGCGAGCCTCGACTGTTCCAGATTTGTGCAGTTGATAGCCGCTTCTTTGGATAATGGTGTAAAATCCCTGCTGCTTAGGTGTTTTCCTCGTGTGCCAGCGGTAAGCACGGCACGTCTGTCCGGATGGGAGGGCGGGAAAATAATCCGTAACTCCAGATGGGATTATCCTCGATCCCGTTCGCGGTAGCCTCTCCCTTTTTTCGGTCCGCACCAACTGGAGCAACTGTTGGGGTAATTGCCGTTTTTGCTCACACGTTTTTCGCCCGCCGGCGGTTTGTAATCTATCCCTGTGTGCGCGCATCCACTTTGCCTCGTTCTTTCCCAGTTCCCGGCTTTTGGCGGTAATTCAGGCTTTTCTAATTTCTTCTTATCTATTTTCCAGCCTTCGCACTGACGCGTTCTGGCACAGATTTTCAGCGTCAGTTTCAAACATCCCGCACTGCGGGAGCATATAGTAGAGCATACACAACGCTTCGCGATCAACAATGGAAAGGATTACTTCTTTCTACTGTGTTTTTCTCCCGCGCAACCCGAAAGTCGATTGATTTCAGTGAATATTTAGGTCACTAGGTTTGTCGATTGCTAGGTGCGCTCGGTACTTCTGTTCCGCTTTGGGATCATTCTACGATCGATCCAGATCGCGCCCGCTTGTCTGCGATAAAAGAGGATGATGGATTTGGGTAATTACTCGATAATCGCCCGCGGGGAATCACCCGTTGTGAGCCGCCGTCCCATATTCCTGATGGATGGACGAATATGATAGGCCTTGTCATGTATCGTTGAATACACGAATGGACGAATTCTGCCCTTTACAATTGGAGTTGTAATTGTTGACAGTTTAGACTTAATTTGTTTCTTCTATCATAATAGATTTTAAGGTTCATACATAGCACAAAATGTAATAGGAATCAATTGACTTATGACGCAACAACCGAAAACACAACTAACGACTTTAGGACCCGCGCAGTTGGGGAATACCTTTCATCGGTTTTTTTTTTGTCAAAACCCTTTTAAAAGACTTAACGCTGCTGTTTTCGTTTTGTATGCCATGCTAACGAACCGTCGTTGACGTAATTCCCCGGGATGGAAAGAGAACCCATTACGACACCGCTTCGGACCAAAAGGGCCCTTTGGAGAAATGTAATTATGTTTCCTCCCAGCCGTTACTCGCCCGCCAAACGTGTGATTGATCGAAAATGAAGCGCAAGTAGGGGTGGAAAGGCAACAAAACACTTCACTGTCCCTTAAAAATGTCAAAAGTGATGAGCTTCGTGCCGTCAGCAAAAGGGTGATGTGTCGCTAAAATAAATTTGATAAACGAACGGCCGTGAGGCCGTGTGGAATGGTAAAAATAGTTCCCGTGCAGGTGAAAAATAGTAAAACACTGTCCGCGGTCATCTTTTCGGTGCATTCGGGGCGATGACTAGGCGTTGATAATTGAACGGTTGAAAGTGTTGAAAATAAGAAATTGAATTAGGCTTCGCTTCCTTTCCTTTTTCTGTGAAAGGTCTTTCCCGTTTCTCGTCGCGTATGAGATTTTAGTTAAATTTGTTTGAAAACTGATTCGTTATGTAACAAAGCAGGACACAGATTTTCTATCGTTCACCGTTCGCGTTTACTTCGCTGATCGTTATCGTTTCGAATCAACACTTTATGAAGCGGATTTATTTTATGACTGCCAGGAGATATTTTTTAGTAGCAAAGGGAACCCAAACTGCATGCATGTGTGTGGCCGTCGGGGAACGAAAGGGCCGAAAGGAGAGGATCGTATTTTTTCTCACGCTGCAGCATATATGAAATCACCGGCCGCGTACTTTCATAGACTTTTCGGTTTAATCTGCTTCGGCGCTTCGTCGGCGTTGATAAGTTAAGCTTTCGTCGGGACTTTCGGGCACATTCGAAGTCGGCCTTAGGTGCCTTTTGCTGCGCGCCCTCCCCACCCTCGGCCCTTGGTGGGAACGTTTTTTGTGTGCGCTGGAAGAAAAAGGGTAACGATAGTTTAGTTCCCATTAATTGCTGCGCTAAAAGCGCATTACGGTGTGGTAACTTTCGCCTGCGTTTTCGTTCGCGAGCATCGTTTCTTTCTCGCCGTCTCTCGGTGTGTGTACCGGGGCATGGCTTTTGGTATGGCCACATCAATCAGTCCATCCGGGGGTCCCCGCGTTTTTCCGCCTCGATCGCCCGCCTCATAATCACCGGTCCCCGGTCTCCGTTGCATCCGCATTTTGGCCGCCAAACTGCAAGTCGCCGCCGACGATGCTCATACGTTCCACAATCGCATCATCAGAGCGGGAAAGCTCGCTGGAAAATGATGATGGTATTTAGCGGCAGGGCGCAAGCGTTTGCTCTGCAAACAACCGCCGACCAAATGTTTGAACTTTGGCCAGCAACAATTTTTGTTGCTCCCCCAACCCCCGCATTCGGGATGGGTGAGGGTAGAAATCAATCATTGTATGCAGGGAATTTCATTGCGCCTTGCAGTCTCGATCGTTTTTGCCTTGCGCCAAAGTGATCGTGCGGTAATCATCCTTTTCTCCTCCACTCCATCGTGGCCAGAAGTTCGGTAAACGTTCCGCAAGCGATCGTGGTGCATCGAAAATTTGAACCGGAATCGTGTGCGGCGGCCGGTGGTAGGGTAGGGTTACAGCATCCGGACGGTTTGGAATTTTCACGTCGTGCCGGTGATCGATCGATTAAGGGACCACTTATTACGGCGACGAGTGATTTAGGCGCGAGTGTGGAATTGGAGAACCATGCACTTTGAACCATGTGTGTGTATGTGTTTCTGGTGCTGTGGTTGTTTTGGTCCGTCTTCTTTCTTTCCCTTCATTCACCTGCAGCTGATTAGAAAGGGCCCAGGCGTGAAGCTTTCCCTTATTTGGGTGATTTGTTTTGTTGTGCAACAGTGCGCGAGGTGTACGGTGGCGTTTTGATTGCTTGTAGGTCACGATGATTGTCGGTTATTAAAGGCCTGTGTGGTATAGGTTTGCATTTTGTTGTGTTTATCTTATTTACTTTCGTAAACTAAGGGGGTTTAATTTGCCAGATAATTCTATTTACTACTCCGAGTAATCTGTGAGAAATACGTTCTCATTCACCAGTTCTTTTAAAACAACATGAACTTAGTGTTTGCTGTTTAATGCTATTAGATAAGATGAAACCTAAAAGCAAAAACTAATCCTTTGCTTTTCCTAATAAATTCTCTATCCCAACTGGCAAAGTTTCCCTGGATAAAAGGGTAGTAAAGATACGTGGACTATAGATAAGTGTTGGTGGTCCCTTCATTAGGCATTGAATCGGCTTATCCCTTTCCCCAGTGCAGCTAGCTTTACCTAATTGGACAAACAATTATCGTTTAATTTTACGAGCCGTGACGGGCTCGCACGAGGGGAAGTATCGGGAGAAGGTACCCTTTGTACAAGAGGGAGGAAAAAGGCTTTTATTTATTGTTTTGTAAATCGATCCACCAACCAAAGACCGGTCGGGTTTGGGTACACATTAATCAAAAGATTTGCGGTGGCATGTGGCGACGAACCCGATGAAATGTTTACTTTGCGTGCTCCAATTATGCGCCGGGGATATTGGGAGCCGCGATGAGATGAGGGGCGAGAGAAAGTAGGCGAAAATTAGAATAGTTCTTTAATCGATCTATGAACATAGCTTCCCGGATTTAGCACATTCATCAATGTCAAATATGCCTTCACCGGGTGAGCAGCTGTTAGAATAGTGTTGAAACTCGTTTCGACTCCATTGGTCCATTTTTTTTTTAATGTTATTTCTCGCTGCCAAACATCTTCCGCCATCGGCTGGAATGCGCGCACAATGACAGCTGAAAGGTCAGTGTAATCGATCTTTCACAGCAGTAACGGCAACGGCAGCCTCAGCAGCGTGAAGGGCGTGAGAATCGAGCGGAATCCATCGATGAATGATACCCGAAAATTTTCACGTCTTCTGCGCAATTTCCTTTGTGGCAATTTGAACGCGCTGATCCATCCCTTCCCCCTTCCCCCACCGCACAGAGTGTTTAGGTTCCTCCATTTCGGGCCGCTCTTGTTTGTGCCCATGTAGCAAATTTTAATTCCGCAACGGGTTCTCTTCTCGGCGGACTGACGCGAAACGCGGGAAGGAAGAAAACCGCCTAACCGGTCGATCAAAAACCCGCACGATTCGCTTCACGCTTTGGCGAATCTTTGACTGGCGTTGGTTGGTTTGGTTGGCGCTGAGTGTAGTAGAGTAAATAAAATAAGATTGCACGTAATAAGAATAATAAAACAGAAATGTGTATCCGTAAGCTTCGTGCGGCGAGAGGTTCCGATTCCCTTCCCATTTTTTTTGTTGCCTCCAAGTTGCCCGACGTCATTGACGTCCGTCCGTCCACCCGGTGAGAAGCGGTGCGGTGGAATTTTCTCGTTTCGGTTTCCTCCTTTTTCGTCCCACCGCTCGCCGGTCAGCTGCTCTCTGGAGCCGCCGCCCCTCCCGGTTCGAATATTGCCCGGTCCGTTAGGGAATGAAATGGCATGATACGTCGGGGGTCTTCAGCCAGTTCCGCCACTGGAGCCGATTAGATTAAACATTTGAATGTGAAATTCGCAATGAAAATAAAACTCATCGAGCCGTGCGCTAATTTCGTGATTTTGGGTGATGTTTTTTCAAGGGAGACTTTGCTTCATCGTCACAAAGCTTATCCCCACAGTTCTCATGGTTCGATATGCCTTTCTTCCCTGAGCTGGAGTCGCGGTTTTCGCTGTTGTTTGTATTCGATCGCGATGTCGTTTTACTAGACCTTGCCTTTTTTTTGTTGCTTTTATTTCCAAGTGCCTTTTCTTCCCTCCGAAAAAGTGTCCATCAACGATAATTCGTCGAATTCTTTGCGCTGGGAAATTTATGTTCACGCAAGTCGTGAACATGGAAGTTCAACGCTCTGTGGACAACGGATGGTGTCTAGATGAAAACTATGAGTACCTCGCGCCGTGTGCTTGTGATGTATGAGACAGTTTTTAGTTCCGGTAAAGCACCGTTGGCTCACGCTTTGTTGGAAGTTTAGTTGAAGTTAGTTTTATTTGAAGAATTAACGACATTTCTTTGGTAGTTTTATGGGCTAATGTAAACCTGTAAAATTGTTACATACACGCAGCATTAGGGAACAGCAGGATTATGTAAAACTGGAGTGGAAATTACTGTATTATGTAACCGTATGCTAAGCACAAGCATGTTAAACAGATGTTAAAAAATAACTAATCCAAATAACTCACTCTCTTCCATGTGAGTTGAAATGTGTTGCATCTTTATGAGTTAAATATAGATCTTTCATGCAAAGAGCTAACGGAGCATCAAGTGGATAAGGAGAGTTATAATCAACCTTATCTGCCGTAAGCGACACCTTTGGGCATACATTTTGCAACCTTGTATCTTTTTTATCAATCCGAAGCGGGCGTCTCCCACGCTACCCGTTCGCTTTTATCTCCGCTATCTTGCATCTAATCGGCGCTTGCACGTAAACTAGCCGGCACAGTTTATGACGCCATCATTAACAATCTCTCGCCTAGGATCGCCGTGCCTAAATCGTGCCCCACCCGCAAGGCTGGGCTTGTATGCGGACCGCGGCATTCGTCCCTGTTTATGCTATTAAATAAATTAAACTTTATCTCACTTACTGCCGCCTGTGCCGCTTTGGCTTTGGATCTGTGTGGATTTTATTATGCTTCCGTATGGTCGGAAAAGTGGTAGAAAGCCACCCCCGATTGGTCTGGCATTGCCCTAGGGGGAAAGGTCAACAGTGGGAGGGTAGAACTGCTTCGTGTACGAGTAAGAAAAGTAAACCTTATGAGGCTGATAACCTTCTCATATGTTGTGAAGAAAAGAAATCATTCGTCTACCGTTTGCGGGAGTAGAATAAAAGTGTATTTGATTTTTCTATAGAGCCACAATTTAGATGGAGCTTCGAGGGTGGTCTTCTGGGTTCGAGATTATGTCTTGCAACATTGTAGCTAACTGTTGGCAGCGTTTTGTTTTCATTTCTCTAGCATTTGCACTTTCCTACTCGATAGGGTGCACAGAAAAACCCTCTTTCCAAATTATTGGATTCCCATTTTTATATCTATTTCACGAGAGAATGTCTTGCTGCACCATTACACCATTTTGAAGGGAAGAAAGTATATCACGTTTTCTACCACCGTTTTCCGGTGAGCTTTCTTCCAGGGAAGCTTTCCATTTTTCTAACCAACCCATTTCCAGCGCAAGGAAATGCAAACGCGTTCCCGATTGACCCCCAAGCGCTCGTTCCTGTTGTGTGCCTATAGGTTTTCAGCCGATCGCTCCACAAATCATCAAATCCGGCCCGGCAGGAGTCGATGCGGCTTGGCTTGTTTATTGGCGGGCGGAAATTTCAACCCCAGGAAGAACCGTACGCCCAAGCGTCGGTTCATGTTCGTTAGGAGACCCGGTCGTCCGAAAACATCGTCCGCTTCCTCGACCTTTTCCGAGGATACACACGACACGAAGTCGATCGACGATGATGGATGATTATGATACACTGTGTTGTAAGAAGCACTCGTGGACAAGGGAAGATTCGTCGTGATTTTTTTCCGGGTGTAACCTCACCCCCATCAGCAGGAGAAAGGGAGGACAAAGCGAAGAAAGCATAAGCAACCGCCACCGGGTGGACGAGGATGATTGTTTTCGGAAGTAAGAAATCGAGTCTGCTGAAGTTGTCGAAGCCATCGACATTCAAAAGCCATCGGCGCCCCCATTCATCCTTTTCCGAGCAGTTGTCCACCACAAGCACCGATGCAGACAGGCCATCCGATCGGAGATCGAACTCCACGACCCTCGAAAGCCACTGCCTACCAGGGAGTGACTTCACTTTCTTGAGAGAATGGGTCGGCGACGTGTAGTACGAGGCACACTGGCCTTTGTGCGGATTCGAACGAGCCCGAGATTAATTAAGATGATGAAATATTCGTGATGTGTCCGAAGTTGTGTGTGTGTTTCTTTCTCTTCCCTTCCTCCTCGCCCGGGCCCTTCCGCCTCAGTCTAACGGCGGGAGGAAAAGGTAGAAAATAAAAGGCCAAGTCAAATGTTCCCCGATAAAAGCGATATCATGCTTTCTTCGCACGAGCAATTAACTTGCCCTGCTGACGAGTGCTGATTTATGCTGTCCAATGTGGCGCACACCGAATTCCTACTGCCGCTGCTTTTCCCGCGGTTTCCGTTCCCCGCTCGTTCGGGAGTGTGCCTATTCAAACACGCCGGGAAAAGTGCATACTCAAACCCACCCGGCCCGTCGGTCCGAGCGAGTGCAGCATAATGAATGACGGCGCACACATCACTCGAAAAGCGGGACGGGATTAGGGTAGGGAGGGAGAAAAGCAACGGTTTCCCGGCGCGTGGAGTGGGTTCGTTTTTTTTTTTCGTTCGAGTTCAGGAGATTCTGTCCGTGTCGCGTCGGCTTGAAAGGGTGATGAAAATGCACTTTTTGCATCGTCCCCGTGTCTGACAAAACGCACTTTGCCGAACATTATTTACCCCGGAAGGAAGGAAGAAGGGGAAGAAGTTGGTGCGGGATGTTTTGGGGGTGGAATAATTATGTTGAAAGGAATTCGCTGTTTCATGCGTTTCATAACAAACTTTTCCTTTCACCGGTTGTGTCGCCTAGTTTTTGACGAACTGGGGTTAATTTTCGGTGGAAACCATGGATTGAACACTTTTCCGTAGGCTGTATTTTATTTGGTGGACGATTTCAAGATCTGTTTTCAAAATATCACATTGATGCACTTGATTTTCTAATTTAAATTGAAGTCTTTTAAATGCAGGAACGTTTTTATAAAACAATACAAGTTAATCGTCAAAGCAAAAATCACGCAAACATTGAAACAAAGCAAAAAACATGAATCCCTTCAGATGCTTTTAAAGCAACATTTCCATGTCGTCGATTTCACCCTGTTTTTATTTTACACAAACAAGATTGGACCCCCTGTTGGCATCATCCCCTACATTGACACACATCCCTCCTTTTGGCACTAAGAGGAAACCCCTATTTGCATCCCCCAAGGGAAACTCACATCCAATGATGACTCATGTACAATTAAGCGGTAACGCAAGAATAAATCACCCCCTTTCGATTGTTTTTGTGCCGAATTACCGGATGGAGTGTTAACTCCTCGGGAGAGAGAGAGAGGGTATGTCATAAAACCGGGGGTTTAAGCAGAAAAATATCGTCTGGCCCGGCGTGTACTGCACCGAGTTTCAACATTGGATGGGGTGCAATTTTTGCGAACTGCGCGCCTTTCCCATTAATTTCCTCCTGCTGTGATTCGATATCCCTGTCTTGTGGAAATTCAAGTGGGAGAAACTCTCGAGGGTTTTGCTGCGTATGGCAAAAAGGGGATAATTATGATGTTCGGGCGGGTAATAGAAACGTGTCTTATCGAAATTTATGCCATTTGATGGGATTTGTAGGATCCGGACTTGAAGCGTTAAAAATCATCACCGGTGACATTGGCAATGAATAATTTCCGTTTTAATTGGATGTCTCGCTCGAATGACAGTGATTGAAAGGAGAAGCTTTTGTGAGCAACATACATTTTTGTTTAGACAACATTTTTCCCTCAATATAGAAATTATTGAGGAAATGAAAAATGTTACATCAAACACATATTGGATCGGATGCGACGTAACGTCGGTTTTGCATACGCTTTACTTTTGCAAACACAAACATTTCCCCTGAGCATAGTAATTTGCGAAAAAAAGCGCGCGCACTTTAATTATTTCATCATTTGCCTAATGCTAAGAGAAAATGATTTCTTCTCCGTAGTATTTCCGCTTTATCCGATCCCCGTTACCTTTCGGCCGAGTGCATTTTCTCACAAAGGAAATCAATTTGTCCATTTTCCACCTCCAAGGAACCCTTTTTTGTTTAACCCTTCCCTCACCGCGTGCCTTCGATCACTCGGTAAAGGCCAAGTGGGCAAGATGTTACCCGAATGCAATAGTGCAAAAATAATAATATGCTAGAAAAACTATTTTGCACGTGACTCTTTGGGGGTGAAAATGGATTTGTGGGTATTTTTTTCTCCCCCTCCTCGCTTCGCCAAACCGGACGGTAAATCACTGCTGATATCAAACGGGGGTATTGCAGTGCGGGGTTTGGTGCAGAAAATTGCAGGAAGTCGTGTGGTGTGCATTAGACGCACGAATGCAAAAACTACAACTGGAAAATACTCATTCGAGATTCATCTGCGAGAAAATATTGGCTTTACATTACGTGTTTTTCCATTCGGCGGCAGAAGATCTTCGCGCTTTCCTTTCGTGGGTCTCACGTGCGATCGTGCTCCAGAGTTTGATGCATTCCAAAACGTCATCATCGTCGCTACATCCATCATAGAAACTGGAGAAAAATCGGAAGGGAAAAATGATAGGACTTTACCGCGCGAAGCCGAGCAAAGTCCAGCGAACGGCTTCGTCGTGCCGCACGTCCGCTTCGGTTTTCCAATAACGATCAGCATCTTAAGATGCCGAAGAACGTGAACCGACAGCTCCTAAGGAAGAGCGCGGCATGAGGTGAGCGAAATACGAAAAGAGCGGCACGGCTGGCGTTTAATGGAATTGATGTTAATTTGCGATGAAACTGAACATAACTTATTTTCCCTAGCTCTTGTTTTTTTTTTCGCTCCATGTCGCCACGTGCAAATCCTCCGCATGGCTGTAAGGAGCCCCCCGTATTCGGTGTTTGTGATGCCGCTCTTCATCATAATCATCATCAGCCGGGCCCGCATCATCATCGATTAAGTTCACTTTCTTTGGGCTTGCGGCGGCGCCTTTCGCCTTGGGTCCGACGAAAGCAAGAAGCCGAGCGCGCGCGCTAATGCATGCTCTGTGGTATGTTGTGGCCGGCATGGGACGCGCGCGGGTGTGTGTTAATGTTTTGTTGTGTGTTGTGTGCCCCGCGCACGACGGCCTCCTTGTGGTAAACATTGTTTAGTGGAGTTCCCTGTTTGCGCGCGGCAGAATATATGTTTTCCTTTCCCTAGTGATCGTTGAACCGATCAATACTATCCTCTCGGTATACATTGTATTGCACGGCGATGTTGATGGGAAACGTGTTGCTAATTATGTTGAACGGTTTAATTGCTTGCGGGAGTTTGTACATCCCGGTAGATTATAATTATCCGAAGCTTTAGGGAAATTGTTCTTTCGTCGATCTTATGTTGTTTATCTATTTCAATTACAATTAATGTTGCTTTCCGTAAAAATCGTACAATATATTCCTCTCTTTTAGCCATTACTTTTATGGCGGTATGTAGTCCCAAATAACAACACGAAACCTCCGCAATGGAGCTAAATTTAAGGCGACAATTTGTAAATTTATCGCCTCCATGTTTCTAACACCCACCGAAAGCTAGTTTCAGTACGAGTTAATCGGAATCTAGAACCGTTTTACCCTCAACCAGGCGTATTTGGGACGATTGGGTTAATTCTTTCCGGCCGCGATCAACACTGCGCCAGCTCTCTAATAATACCTTATTCGAGGGAGGGTAATTTGTGACCCTGAGGCGCATTATAAACTCCCGTTAGCCTCAAATTATCGCTCGATCGATTGAACGAGGCCGAAGTTGGTAATGAACTTGAGAGCCAAAGAAGGGAACCAGCTCTCGAGGGTTGCGCTTCCGAAGTGTGAGAAGGAATTTGTTCCCTATAATTGTGGGCGGCCACGCTTTCTGACCCCGAAACCCCTTATCCGGGGTGGGTCACCAACACCGCCATCTAGTTCCGATCGACGGATAAATCATTCGATTAAGGATGATCCTTCGCTTCCGGGGGTGTCATCTTTGGCGCACTCGAATCATTATCGGCCCGTGGTCGATTGGGCTAATTAAAAATGGCTCATCCAATTCGGTCCTTCAAACCGATCCACACGCGGGGAGAATCAATCTTGCCGGAATGTGGCCTACCATCGCCGATGACAGCGAGTGCACCGGCAGTTTATCATTAATCTTCCGCTGCCTTTGGAAGACGTCCCGGCCGCTGACAGCTTCCACTTACCGTGTGAGGCTGCGATTGAGAGGCCGTGGAAGTGTTGGCCAGTGCCTCGAAGTAGCGCGGGCAACTCTTCATAAGCGCCCGTGTGTGTGTGTGTGCGTCGGCACCAGCGTTCCTTTAATCATTATCATTAGCCTCGTGTAATGATTGCCATTATCAGTCATAAATCAATGTTTCTCTAAAGCGCGCACCCGCGTCAGTGAGCTGCGCGCACTTTCATGGTAAATAATACCGGGGGATGGGGGCAAAAAAAAAATGCGACGACCTTAAGAGAAATGGCAACTCTCATCTCGGACATGGGCTCTCGGAAACTGGCAGCCGGTAGTTCCGTAGCAAATCGTACGCTCGCAGTTTCGCAATAGCTTGCCGGGGCGAAATTCGTTGCGAATTGTCGATGCGCACCCGGAGATGAAAAGCCTGAAGAAGTTAAATTGACGCGTGGAGTGGATGTTGATAGGTTCCCGTGTTTTTTCTTCATCTTTGGTAGCTGGAAGCACTCGAAGAAGTAGATGATTTGACCGACATTAGGAGTGACCTTTGATTTGATCCGGTTGTTGCAAGTTAGGAGTATTTTGTTGTATTTATTTCGGAATTAAACAAACGGTACGGTTTGTCATCCTGTTTTGAAATTACGTGTCTCCGTTGAATACAAGTCGTTAAAATATTAACTTACTCCCTCCAAAGGTGAAAGTAATTACGCTGCAAAGCATGGATAATCGTTTTTTCGGGGTTTTAAACCTACAACTAAAAATACCCATCCATTGTTGGTCTATGAACAGTCTGTAAAACCGTTAAGTCCAGCCTCTACTTTCTCATCGTTTGAAGCACAATTCTTCGCACGCAACCGGCACAACCCGATGTAAAGAGGTGATCTTCTTCAGAGCCGACGGTCAGAAAGTGGTTCAACCGAAACCGAAATCAATTAATTCTTCGTCGCCACTCGCCGTAATAGGGTGCGACAAATTACTTTCTCCCAGCGGATCATTATTCCCGGGGGGAAGTAGAAACACGCAGAGATCGAATCGTGGAGAAGGGATTCTCGGTTTTCCGTAGTTCGCACTTATCGATGCGATTGGCGATGCTGGTACTCCACGACGCTTTTGCAGTGGGAATGTTGTTGCCCTAAGGTTCAACTATCGGTGGATCCAATTTCCTGTCATAACGCAAGCTGCGCCAACGTAGTATAGCGCTACGGATCATTTATCATCCAACAGAGAAGAGGGAAAGATTACGCGTGTCCAATGCGAATGCGGGGAAAGGTTCAAGCTTCTCCCTTCTGACCGAGGATCGTCTGAGAAAGATATATTCCGCTGACAAACTGTGGCCGGGTAAATGGCCACCGTTTAATAATCATTTGTCATCCGTTGGTAGAATCTGTGTTTAAGATAAAACTACAACAGCGGAACGTTTGAGAGCCCAAAGGGTTTTCCCGGGGGGATTAAAATTGATGATCCAAGGCCATGCCGAAACGACTGTTTATTTAACGTCAATCCCATGTCGCTATCTTTCTTATTGTTATCAAACTGTTCCGATCGAAAAATACAGCGAAGCTCTTGTGTCCATAACCTTCCTAAAAATCGTTGACTTTCGCGTGAAACTATAACTATTTCATCCCCACATTGAGCCACTGGCACCTTTCTGTCACAGCTTCTTGAACGTCTATCGTGTGTGTTTAGTTTTCGCCCATTTCGCACCGGAATCGTTATCGCCGTCCGGAAAGGCAACGATTTGGAGACTTCCACTCGTATAACACTCGCCTGCGCTATTAGGCGTGACAAATTAATCAGTTTACTTTGGGCCCATAAAGCAAACAAGACAAACGAACCGAAGGAGGGTGCCGGACAGGAAGAAAACGTAAAAGCAGAGCGAAAAGATTTTGAGGAGAGATCCGGTAAAAAATAAAAATAAATGCCCGCTAGCTTTCTTTTCCTGCCATTAAATTAATTAATTCGATGGCAGACCAATTGGAAGAGTGTCGTTTCTAGTTGCACGGTCGCTTGTTTGTTTGCTTTTGCGAGTGCTTCTATGGTTTAGTATAAAGATGTTGGAGTTTTATCATTTGAAAACCTTTTTGGAGAAAACTTCAGGTCGTTCCGGTGGTATCATCTAATGGCAGTTTTAGATAAATGTAAAAATTGTTTCCTCTTCTTTGGGACGCATTTACGTTGACGTATCGATGGCTTTGAGTGAATTCCCCTTAGGTAGAAAACAAAAGTTCACAAATTAGAGGGATATCTTTTTCCAGGAAAATTCTATTGACTCTTTCCACGCGAAGATTATATGGTCCAAGGTTGCCAGCGTTTATTTTCGTCAATGAACACGAACAGAAACTGGACACCAGCGCAGTCAAACCGATAATTCACGGTTGCGCCAACTTACTTGTAAGAAGGCGCCCTCTTCTTATCGATTCCATTGCAATGGCTTCACAACCGAGTTTGGCGTAATTTAATTCTTGCTTAATATACGTATATTCTACGGATTACGGGAGCGCTAGGACCAAATCATTCCATTTCGATGTTCGGCAGGTTAAAATATGCCAAGCATTAAATAATAGTTGGAAAATAAACAGAGTTTTATGAACAGTTTTTAAATATAATCATCCACTCAACTTCTGTTCTAGTTCTTCAGCCAAGACGAAGCCACATATGTTTAAGAACTTGCTAGCTAACACAAACACTGGTAGCTGTTCGTTTCTTTTTAGGATTATCCCTGATCTTAAATTTCAAAACGCTCCTGTTGGAAACCTTAAAAATATCATACAAGAGTTAGAGTTTTAAGCTTACCTTTTTTTTCTTTCCCCTCGCTTCATTCCAATTTTGCATTCCACTCGCTGCAAGTGCAACTGCACCTGCACTCGAACCGAAAAAAAAACAATCCTCTACTGCACATGTGCATATAATCTGCAGGTTTCCCTCGGGCGGGTTGTATTCATTTCCCGTGTCGAGTAACGAGCGGGGTTGTTTCCTTTTTTCCCCTTTGGGATTTACAGTACAGTCGAGTGCTTCCGATGCGTAGGATATCCGTTCTTCCGTTCGTACCGCCATCGGGGTCTTTTAATGTTGAACTTCCGAACGGATCGGGTAACGGTTCAGCAGTTCTGAGCGACCGGTTTGGATACAAATCGGGTACGGGTTGAACACATCTGTTCTCTGGCAAAAAAGGGGCTCGGTTGAGTGCAAAATATCATTCGATAGTGTGCGCGTGTGTGTTTTTCCCGATCGCCAACATTTTGTGTAACCCAATACAATACTTCCCTTTTGGTGTGTTTCGTAGAAGAACAAATAGCGAGCGGAAAGAAGAAGTGTCGATGCAGCATTTAGCGATGCACTTTTGCTGCAGCCAAAGGTACGTGAAAACCACCTCGATCTACGGAAGGAACAAAACGTGCACCGTTGAGGAAGACATCAGAAGGAATACAATGCGCGGAATGTCTTGGTGAGCGCACGTTGGGTGAAAGTGAAAATTTTCGATCCAATTGAAAGTGAATTGAGAAATGGCAAATGAAGAGCGACGGAAGAATAGTACCACCTTCGAGGGGGAGCCTCCGCCGTTAGGTGACCGAAAGCCAATGCCTCGAATTTCACTGCTACAAACCGCTCTCGAGCGGAGCAACCCGCGAATTGAGGCACATGAAGTGGGAACATGGATGGATCCATCGTGTTTTTCATTCCTACTATTTTAACAACACGACCCGCCACCACACAATGGCAAGGAATGCGCTGTGCGAAATTGTCTCTAATCAAGCGAAACACTCGATGGGCAAATTTTCCTTTCGTTTGTATAATTTCCCCCCACCAGAAACCCTCGCTTTTGGGTGTCAAGATGACTGGGAGAGACTGGATCGTGACCGTCATTCGCATCCCGGAAAGAGCGAAGCCCCTTTCTATCACATTATTGGGAGAACTGTGATTGAAGTCTTTCGTTTCGTAATGTAAGCGACGAACCCTACTTCGATTTGCGGACTGGTGTTTGCAATTCCCGTCGATTGCACAACCTTTTGCGAGGGGATGTGTGAGCTGATTTTGTCTTATTTGCATGTCTGTTCGACCGCATCACTGTCAAAGGTATTTGCATTTTCTGTGGTTTCAATGACCTTTTTGTTAACAAATCTTTTTAAAAAAATCGAAATGTAAATAATAAATGGTTTTTGGGTTGCAACAACAATGACCTTGACGTGGGAGAAAAGCTTTCTCAAATAAACAACCTCATCTAAACGAAACGCGAATCATGCCACACCAAAACCATCAACCAAACTATGTTTAAAGACAATTAACGGCCCTAATGGAATGTAAATTACAACCAATTCATGGTAAGGTGAGCCGCCTGTTCCCTTTCGATTTGAGGTTTTCCAGAGGGGGTTGGCATTAGCTCAGGTTGATTAAGAAATGTAAATTTATACCACCCTCTCCCCTTTCCCATAGCTTTCTTGTGGTGGCAGGTGGCAATGAAATGTTCGGAGGAGGTCGAAGCTATCGCGGAATAACAAAAAAGAAAGAAACAGCGGAAGAAAAAGAGCGATCACAATCATCCTCACACCTGAGACGACGCGCCGAGAGGCGTTTTCCTTTCGGGGGCCCAAAAGAAACCGACAGTTCACTTTCGGCATTCGGTGTCAAATTTAATTTCATTTTCTCCCCGCATCGAAATAAAACACGCCGCAATCGCTTGTATGCACACGCACGATGAAGCTGCACTTTCGCGGCGTCGGACGCGCACGGGTTAAAGTGCATGCGTTTGCTTTTAACCCTTCGAATGCCGGGAGGAGGAAGATGGAGTTAGAGCTACTTTCTCGGTTCCAAAAATTTCACATACTCAATTCCTTTCCCAGGTTTTTGAAAATTTGCCCACAGTTCGACTGAATGAATGGGGTGAATAGTAATCAATAACTTTAAGACGATTGTATAATCGAACATCAATCGATTCCACAAACATCACTACTAAAGTGGGGGGAAGGATGTTATGAGCAGCGGACATTATGCAAATAGGAATTTGCCCGATGTGCATTCGTAAACACTCTGAGGCGGATGAAGAGATTGTTCATAGTACACACGGAGGGAGAGAGAGAGAGGGCATATTTTGATGAAGTGTATTGCTTGAACGTAGGGTGGTTATTAATTCGAAACCCTTTTTTTTTCTTTATTTTCTTGCAGGTACGTATAAGGCGAAGGATCGGTTAAACCAGACAGTCGCGGTTGGAAAGGGAATGGAAAAAGGTTAACGTGCAAATGGTGTTTCCATAAAGAATCCATCAAGTGGAGCAACGATTTTCTTCCGGTGCATATTGAACATAACTTTTTCGAATGCTTGTTTTAGGTGTCAAATTTGATTGAATTGTTTGTTTATAAAAATACCCAGTCGTCGAAGTGCAATCTAATTTTTATTGTTTTAAATTTATTTTTGATTATTTTCACAATACTTCTTTTAACCAAATTCATTTTCACATGAGCTCAAATATTGCAATTATTTTCTCACACAAAATAATTTGCTAATGAAAAAACGGATGTAAGCTGCGATTCTAGTTTTAGCTGAGTAGTTTTCCATAATATTTTCTAAACCTACCGGTTAAAATGAACACTGGGTTTATTTCGCTTCCCTTATTATTGGTTTCAAATCGACCACCAATGGACGATAAGCCACCACCAAAGATCGTCTAACACCATCTGCGTCACCGTGGCTCTTAACCCCCAGCCTTTTGTGGCAGTGTGCGCCTTTGCATGCATAATTATGCTGCTACCAGCCTCCGGGCAACTCCATTACCAGCTCGGACTCCGGTCGAACCGAGCTCGCTACCTGCCTGCTATCCCCCGGGGAGGCGCTACCTTTAGCTCACTTTACAACAAAATCGAACCTTCGCATCATTTGCCACCATCTCCGCAGAAACCTGGCGCGCGCACGCGGGCGCCTTCGCAAAAGCTGAGAAAATAAAATCGCGCCACCCTACGGCCGCACGATGAATCGCATTCGCTGCGGTCCTTTTTTCGCTTCCCGTCCCGGGGGAGTATAAAATTAATAAAAAGCCATTTAAATGCCGCACTGGAGGACGTGGCCACGCGCCGATCGGAGGGTGCTATTTTTTTTGTTTGCATCAGCGCCTCCGGTGAGGAGATATTTGCATTCGATGTTCCGTTTCCCGTTCCGTCTCTGCTCTCGTTTGCCAGCCTTTTGCTGCATGTGCAATAAAGACCGGAGGGCAATCTCTTCATCCCGAACTGCTGAGGCTGCTTTGGGTGGTTGTGGGGAAAGGGGTGTGGGGAAGTCCTACGCCGCCGGGGGAGCAGTGAGTGTCGGTAATCATCCGGCCCGCGAATTGTGGAAGTCGCTCGGATAAAAAGTAGGCTGTGCTCGTTTAGCACCAAATGAATGTGTATTAATTTTGTTGCAGGAATTCATTAACCCTAAACCTTGGGCTTCTTGTTTGGTTTACTTTGGCTGTGTAATACTTCGTTGCTCACAAGGAGTTAACTCCGGTTTGAAGTTTTTACTGCTAGATTGTTTATTCTTCCGGAGATGGGAATGCACAGTGCAGAGCGTTGATAGCTTGAACAGCGAATTGGAGCTGCGATGGAAAGGTGTTGATTTGATTTGCTTCTCACAGCTCGAAGCCTCCGTCATTCCCTCAATCAGTCAGAGCCGAGTCAGTCCGTCAACCGAGCTGAGCAAGCTGTCCGTCACACTTTGGAGGCGTCGAAATGAAATGCTGCAACCGAACCGGGGTGCGCGATGCAAATCAATTTCCACGGAAGGCGGGCGTCCCCCCACCCGTCGACGACGGACTATAACTTCTCGATCGCCTGAGGTGAAGAAGTTGCAGCTGGTTGGCAAGCGGAATGTGCAGCTGCCCCGTTAAGTTAACCCGAGACGGATCGCGCCGTGCTCGTGGCAACAATGTCCCGATGTCGAAAATCGTGGAAATCACTCAAAGAGTTTATCATCTTTTGCATACTGGCGCGCGCGGGGTGCTCGTGTGGCTTCCTCTCGGGCGCTTTCGCGGAAATAGATTGTCGGTGTCATTCATTCTGCATTCATCCGGCTGCTGCCACACCAATGATCGATCGGATGGGGGGTCGATAGGCGTTCGATCGATGTGGAAATGACACGACACACCAGGTGAGATTGAGTTGAACCCTCGCCAAGGCGCGGGATGGATGTTTCCACGGCCGGCAGGGAGGGACTGGCAGCCAATTTATCGTTTTCCTGGATTTCTCATCCGCGGGAAATTTCGATTAAGCTTTCCACGTCGTACGAATCGTCGTCGCGAAGTTCGTGGCCCGCGTCGACGGCCGTGGATGGCTTCGGACGTATGAAGCATGATTTCGCTCCACATCACAATGGATTGTGCTTACGCTTTCGTAACGACGGACGGCGTGACCTTTTCCTTGCTCGTACTTGCTTGCTTGAGCAGCCAAGAAGCTTCGCTCGCTTCCGGATTCTTCCCGGGCTGTCGTGAGCGCGCCATGATGAACAACTTTGTACCGACTTTGTACGGAGACTCGTTGTTTCCGTTATAGTTTCTTCTGGAACGCCCTTCGCGCGGAGAGGAACAATACGGAAGTTAACCATGGAACATTTTATTTTCAATCCCACTCCATCGGAGGATAATTTCGAGTTTTATGTGAGTATAAAATAACACGCTCAGGCTCGAAGTAATATTCTTCCATGCAGCATACTCTAAAAGCTGTCCAACAATGGTGGTCAATCTCCATCAATGCGTCCATGTTCAATTCGATTTTCCAATCACCAACTCTTTTGAATACGTACCAGAACGCCGTTACGTGTTACGATGGCCGGTCGAACGTTGGCGGCGACATTAGAAAGGAACATGCGCTGTACGAAAAAATGCCTTCTCGTAAACGGTGCTCGTCGGAAGGCGATTGGACAGTTTTCGACACCGTCCGATATTCGGTAGCCCTCGGCTGGATCTGCATCCCGAAGCGAAGGGAGGTCGAAGCGAAGCGATTCATCCCGCAAGTTTCTCGGGGCAGCCGTCAAGGGTTTGTGCCGTAAGACCCCGCATCCGTGGCGCTGTAATTAGATTATGCTCACTTGAATTACACACGCCCCGGCGGTCCGTCCACGTTGCCGTCTTCTCGTCGTCGCTTCACCATCGTAGAAGTCTCTTGTTATTTCACTTCCTCGACTGCGAGCGCTTCAGCAGAATGAACGAACCGGTGGGAGGTGGTATGTAACGCAGCGCATTGTCTGGAATGCCGTGGAGACCTGGTCGCGGTTCGATGTAAGTCTTTTCAAACCGTGTCCATCATCGCATCGAACAGATTGTGCAGCATTTGCATCTGCCATGTTCCGCGCGTTGGTTGAAATGCTCTTCCCCCTGCCGTTGCCAGTCCGCGCTCGGGAGGTTGAATGTGTCGAATTTGATCTGCCGTCGGTTGTCAAAAAGTGATCGTCGTGGCCATCATTCGGGGAGGATCCGGGCCGCGCCTCCCGGTGTCGAGTGAAAGTGGAGCAGCAGCATGGCGACGATGCGCGGGAGAGGACTGCGAGCAAATGAAAATTCCGTGGGATTATTCAGGAACACAGCAACGCCGAACAATTGTTCGGGGGAATTCAATTTTCTTCATCGGAGCATCCATCCGTTCCAAGCCGATCTAAATTTAACTCGCAGTATGGATTAAGTTTCTCCTAGCCTTCATTTTATTTTGCCAGTTTTAATTGTACATTAAGACACCCAAATCGTGATCTCAATATGGTAAATCTGATTCAATCCTTTTGCGCTGGGAACCGATTCGCCGATGAAAAAATATTTGAAAACGTAAACACGGCATCGAAGTTTACTTTCAGAATTCCGCTGCACCAGGTTGAATGAACCTTGCGCCATACGTTTGGCGGAAGGTGAAGCACAAGAAAACCGCGAAGAAACGACAGAGTCAATAGCAGCGAAACACGGCCTAAGTAAGGTATAATGCAACGGCGCGGAAGCTCGCAGGATTAGCCCACGACCGTAAATAGCTCATTTGGCGGGCTAATAAAACAAATCCCCGGTGCTGCTGAAATTCCGCGCCGCATGTTGTTGTTGTTGCTGTTCGGCTGGCACTGAGAGGGGAGAGGGAAGGGAGCAGGTCGCTGTTGTCCTAGGGCCGAGGAGAACATAAAGTGCTGCCGGTCTCGCGAAAGAAGAAGGTTGGCGAAGGGAAAAAAGTAAAGCATAGTACATGACGACTTATGCTCGGTTTTATGGTAGGGCTTAATAAACACACTATTAATTAAACTGAAAACTGAACAAGCGAAAATAGAGGTGGGGTAAAATGGTTGTGAGTACCCGTGAACGACTTCTCGTTGTTCTGTTATACTTGTTTGTAGTTTTAGCAGCAAGAGAAAGGCTCCATTTAAGCTCCACGATGAGCAATTTAATGTTTTCCTTCGAACATTTCCTCGAGCAAGCTTTTCGGCTTTGATGTTTCTAGATCTAGTGTTGGGAAATGGAATTCTTGCAGAATTCTGGGGCTTAATCCCTTATCGTATTCATCCGGATTTGATCCCAAATCCGCGGTTCTCAGGATCCGGACCCATATTTAGAATCCGGATTCAGATCTATTGTGATCCAGATTTAGATCATTTGAGATCTTGAATCATGGTCACAAAATTTCCAAAATCCAGAATTGAGATCCCTAGGAATCTGGATCATTCATCTGTTGTTGCAACCATCCAGATTGGAGAAACTTTTGCTGAATCCAGATGGAGAATTTAGATTCAGATCGACGATTTAAGTTTAGATCCTTCAGTTATAAAATTCTGAATTGAGATCCCTAGGAATCTGGATCTTTCATCTGTTGTTGCAATCCTCCAGATTGGAGAAACTTTGCAGAATCCAGATGGAGAATTTACATTCAGATCGAGTATTTAAATTTAGATCCGTCCGAATAAAATTCGGAATTGGGATCCCTAGGAATCTGGATCTTTCATCTGTTGTTGCAACCATCCAAATTGGAGTCGTAGGATCAATCCCATATCGAATGGGATGGACGGATCGAGTCACAACTGAGTTTGGATTTTCGTATCGCTATTCGATACGCCATGAGCTGGAGGTTGGAGTCCTCTGCTCCGAAGCCAAAAGCCAACAAATTAACCCTTGAAACCTAACCCTGCCCCCGCCCTTCTCTTCGTTTTGAGACGGGGACAAATGGGAGCACACTTGCAGAAAAGAAGCTATTTTTTCCGCCTTCAAGTTCGTTCTTGGTTCGCCCGATTGGTGATGGTAAAGTGCAATTGACCTCGGCTCGACTTTTTGGCGCATTTAGAGCAGGAGTTGGGAAGGGAGAACAGTCCGGGCTGGTGCTGCAACATGAACCAAAACGACGGCTGTGCACGACAGCATCAATTCTCTTGTGTTTGCAAAACTGATCATTTTTTTTCTCTCCCGTAACTTTCCCAAACGGGGGAATTGACTTCCAGCTGGAGGAGCAACGATTGCTTGCGATCGAGAGCGAGTGGTTTGGTTTTCTTTTTCACGATCACGATCACGCACGGGAGCAGATCGGCGATCGGACACAAACAAGAAGAAACACGAACGCTGCCGCTGCTGCTCCGCCTCAGTTTCGCACATCGCTGTACAGGTCGGTCGAAGATTAAATCGTAATAACGATAATCGTAAAACCAGAGAGCCAACACACCTAAGCCCAATGTTGGCGTGCGCTTCGCTTGGTGGTGCATCATTTTCGCCGAGCACCAGCTTTACGATCAAGAAGAGTGGCTTTCCACTTTATCCAGCGGATAACGCGCCCCCTTTCTCGGTCTACCAAATTAAAGCACCGGCTCAAACACACCGGCGAGCTGCAGCTGTGGGAGGCGTGAGTTTTCCGATGCCTAACTCTCCTGCTAAGCGTGAAAGGAAGGATTATCGAACTACGCCTTTTTAATGGGGCGTGCAGTACTTGGCCACATAAATGGGATAGATCACTTACCATTTATTTTTACCACCGGCAGAGTACGAATCCAAAGCGGCGATCGAATAGGATTGAGTGCACTTTAGATCAGTGGTTCTCACAATCATTTCTTTTTGCTAATTTGGAGAAATGAAAAGTGAATTAGGTGAAGTAAATTTGTACACATATTTAATTTAGAATTAAGGCTTCATCTTTGCTCTTTGCTATGTAATTATTACTCTTCAGAAATTCTAGAGCTTAAAATTCTCTGAGAACGGCTGAACTTAAGAAATCTGTCCAATTCCGAGCGTGTGAAGTCGCGCAACTGTTTGTCATTCGATTTCCGGGCGTGTGTTTTCCTCCCGTGGTTGCGTGCTTACTTGCAATGTTGCAGCAACTGAACCACCAACATACCGGTGCGGCATTTGGATAACAGTTTCTAATTTGCTTCTGCACGGTCTGAGGGTTGGTCCTAGGGACCACCGGAAACTGGAACCATAATCGGATGGCTGATAAGCAAAGCGAGAGAAGGTGGCAGTGTCTATACTTGGACGTGGAGAAATACCGATGGGTAAGGCAAGCATAAACTAAGTTGGTTGGGTGTATATGGGGTGATAAATTTCAGTTGAAAATCGAACAAACATCATTACTCTTTCCAACTGGGACACGCGGTTCACGCTATAGCCGCCGTACCGTTTCCTTTATCTCTGCGGGACTCTGCACGCAACCACGATATCTGCTATTAGTCGATTTTATGTTGGACTGATTGTGGACAGCGCGTTTTGCTCCCTCGGGTGCTGCTGTTTTGTTGGGTTCCTGCCGTTTTTTTCTTCTCTCCAGTAAATACAAATTAAAGGGCTCCAAGGTGCTGTTTACTTTCTCCTCCTTCTGGGAGCGCAGAATTAACGATTATTAGTGTCGCAAAAGCCGGGAGGATTGCGAATGTCGTCTGAACGGATTTCGTCGTCGTCTCCTCCGAATGATCGAGTTGGGGGTTGTGGGTGAAAACTGGAACCAAGAGCACATACACACGACAAATGTCGGCGGTCAGCGGTTAATTGCTGTTCATTTGGCTCCCATTACAACTTACTTTGTCGGTGGTCGGTGGACAGTAAAGAGATCTCTTGTGTGCCGTCCATTTGTCAACGACCCCTTTCTCTCTCTTTCCACGCCCACGTTATTTATCGCTGTGCGCCGTGCGTTACATTGTGTTTAGCATAAATCAAACAATTAAAGCCCCAAAGGCCCACGTGCGGAAGGAACGGAAGCGTTTTCCGTCGGCCAGGCTGGTTAGTTCACACATAATTCGCGGTGGTGTTATTTTTTTTCTTCTTAATCCCTCTTGTATGCGCGGGAGTTGTGTCTTTGTGGGGGGAAAAGCGTGCACTGGCACGCTGTCTACTGTTGTTGCTTACTTAAGCCTTCCACGCGTTGGCCCAGAATGTGATAATGCTGTTGAAATGAATGCTGCCATGTTCTGCCGTTATGGAGCTGTTGACCAACATTGGCCCTTTTCCGGATTTTGCACTGGCGAACCCGACGCTACATGTTTAACCATGTAATTATGCTAATGAAATATGGCTTTTTAATTGAATAATCGGTTCTCTCCTGTTAGAGGTCGCTTCCAGTCCCAAGGGATCCCGGACGGGCTCTGGGGACTACTTAGCGCCACGTCTCACGAACTCCACACGAACGTGTTCGTGACGAGTTTGGCAGGCTAAATTCGAGCTCGGACCACTAAGGCGGTGGAGAGAAGGTTACGAGAAACGCGTCCGGACCGACATGTACCAAGTGGATCCTCCTCCTTTTAGGAGGAACGCGGGATCGATGTCTCGCGCATCAAGTCCTAATGAGGCTCATTAGCGTGTAATCCTTCCTCGTAGGGGTTCTTCATCTTCTTCTGAACATGTGTTTAAAACAAAGAGTAGGGTGAGGAAGGCATGCTGTGAGAGGCTGGGAAAAGGAGAGTCGATCTTGGCGAAAGGTCGTTAGGGATGGATCGTTAACAATTGGTTCCGGTGTTACGGCCGGTGGAAGCTTATGGAAATTTCGCGATCACTTTCCACGGCGGGAGGAAAGGCGGCTAGTGATAATGTTTCTTCATTGACCTGGTGGGAAAAATAGACAGAAGGCAATAGAAATACCGTTGTGTCTGCACACCTAATCAACGTAATCAATGTTTTCCATGGTTTGATACATACAGGTTTGTAATTTGAACGATCTTAGAACAAAATGTAATACAGCCTTTTGAATATTTATGGTGAGTATTAAGTGAAAGATTTATTGATCAGTCTCAGAGCATTCAGATCGATTGAGATCGAAGATTGCCATAAATCTCCATCCAGGTGATGACTTTACCATCGCGGATTCAGTGACAGTGGTTCACAATAATGAAGTTTTTTGTTTTGTTGTACCACAAACCCTCCGACAAAAACAACTATCTACCATTTTGCATTCGAGGTAACGGTTGGAAGGTTTCCTGCTAACCTTTCACGTTCACGCCGATTTTCACTCAAAAGACTTCAACGGAACGACGATGACGACGACGACGGAATCTAATTATGACCACCAATAAATTTTCTGAAGTGTAAAATCAGAAATTAGAAAACGTGACGCACCCGGTCGCCCTTTGGCACCACCGAAACCCCTCGCATTGGTGGGTCCAGGTGGTGTTCACGCGAATGCAATCACACTGTTCAATCAATGCAAAAAGGCTCACCTTTGCACTCGAATTGTATCCCCCCGTGATGGTTTCTCCCCTCGTTGGGCTACCACTCTTTTTGTTTATGATCTCGAGGGCCACCCTGTAGGGTGTTCTGGTCGGTGGAAACCCCAACCCCAACAGCGGCGTTACGTTTTTGCACCTGTATCCCGGACTTTAGAGTGGCTCATCATCATCCCTTAGGTCGAAGAGAAAGTGCAAGTGCACCTTGCATGTTCGATTCACCCTTAGTTACCTTAAAGGCAGGCAGTTTTGCAAATTTATCTAGTCAGAAGAAGATACTGTTAGTGAAAAAGAGGGAAAAATCGCACCCAAGAGAGAAACTTCACAAGCTTTGTTTTGCATCTGACCAGGAGTTGGCAATGGTTCGAGCTGCTGGCATTTGGTATGTCTTAAACAGAGAAGATCGCTGAGAGAGTTTCGTTAGCTGTAATGAGTATCAATTCGCGATACTTTGCGAGCTTAATGCCGATAATTGCCACAAAATGGCAAATGGAAAGCGAAATTCACGTTCAAGTAAAAAACGTTACTCTAGGAAAACCTCGACTGATTATTTATCCAATCTGATGGATACTTAATCTTTTACTTGAAATCATTGATACAAATAAATAAGTATAACCTAGAATTATTTGATTATTTATATTTCATTTATATCAAAAGAAATTAATTTATATAAACCGTTCTTTAAAAAAAAAATAGCTGGTTATAAAAGTTATTCTTTTGAAAATAATTATTCTACTCTAAAATTTTCCTTTCAAGTTTCTCGGCTGACAATGTATGTAACGGACATGACAAGCATAAAACAATCGGCCCAGCAACGTTCGCGTCAGGTTTTTCTTTGCCCGTTCATCGTTATGAGTTACATTAACGGGGCCTTCGGGAGCGGCGGAGCCTCGGGCTTCATCATGCGGAAATGCAGTTGGCAAAATCACGGTCCCCTGAACCGCAGTTTCTTTTGCAATGGATCGAAACCGGTGGATCTGGTGCCATATGTATGAGTTTGCGCGGCGATCTTGTGTGTGTGTGCATGAAAAAAGCGGTGGAAAGTCCTGTTAATTGCTTAATTGCAACATCACGAACATTGAATGTTCTTTGTAAGCTTTTTTGCTCTCTCCTTCCTCCTTGCTCTATCTTCCCTTTTCGCCTATTTGCTGTCATTTTTCCCCGCTTTTCATTCGATTCGAGTGCTAGTGCTTTTACTGTTTCTTCCGATGGCGATGGAACGATGGATCCATAACCATCATCATCATCATCATCTTAGTCATTGTTGGCCACCAAAGTCTTGTGTCGGTTGTCGGTAATGCACGAACTGCACATTACCACCTTCACCATACGGTGCACGATCGTGTCTTGGTGTTCTGTGGCGTATGTTTAAATGGGCCTCTTTTTCGTTTTTCGAGCTACTTTCTTCCGTCGAGTTTGGACTTCCTCCTCCCTTTGACGCTCGAGTGCGGTTCGTTCTGTTATGTTATGGTTTTTATAATATTTCTTCTGACCGTGGCGCTCTTCTCACGTAATGTTTCTGCTCCATGCATCCTCCCTTGGTTCGCAGCTAACACCGGTTCGCTCGAATGGAAAGCCATCGGGTGTCGCCCCACGGACTCCTCGTCCTCTTAAGCCCCTCGAGCAAAACAGAACAAGTTGATTATGAAATAGTGACAAGATCGTAGCATAAATGTGTGATGTCGTCTTCACATCCAACCGCGCCTCGACCGTTGAGTTGGTCGAAAGTCACCATCGAGGAGGACATCGAATGGGGTAGGGACAGAAAAAAAACCAGAAGCCTTCCATCGGAACGGAATAGGACTTCCCCGGACGGTGATGGCCACCCGGAGGACCATCCCGCGCGCGCGATGGTGTCATTTCTTATGGTGCACGAAATGTCGTTATGTGTTTCTGCACACCCACCCCCTGTGTGTCCCCAAATCCGACCCGGGCGAACAGCGTTAGTGTGTTTCGTTTAATGGCAGCATTACTTTAGCTTTGCTTGAAGCCATTTCTGCCACCAACTGGGCAGGCGTCGCATAAAATACTAAAGATCGTTTCATGGCGGAGGAATTGAAGGTAGCGAAGAGTAAATAAAGTTGTCGGAAATGATCGAACGTTCCCTTTTTCCACTCTTTGTTAAAGGGAGGGTTTTACCTTTAGCTCTTATGCTTGTGTTTTCTCTGTTGTATAAACTTGATGAAGATATCTTGAATGTGACATGGCAAAAATATATCCTCCAATGTGATGAGCTTTTGAGCTGATTTACCGTACTTGAAATGGTAATTTAAGCAATGTTGTATCTTTAAGTTATGGCGTTTGAACCGTTTTGTTTCGGTAAGTTTATTGCTTTAATTACAACGAAGTCTCCTGTTCACGTTTCCATGCATCACGACGTTTAACGCGATGCGCATTCCATTTCTCGAATTTTAATCACATATATTTCTTACAAGGCCGGAGAAAACACGGTTCAATTTTTCGTTTCTCGAATGCAAAATGCTCGGTCCACCTTAGCGCTCATAAATAATGCCCCTTCCTCGGGCTTATCACATCTCCCATTTGTTTTATGGACAAAAATCGTTTACAGCAAATGAAAGCAGGCGAAAACTAATCGCGCTTGTTTCTGTTGAGATGTCCTCGTTTATTTTGGCTTCAGGTGAGCTTAAGCACCGATTTGACATTTTGCTCCAAATGAGCAACATCCGTGAAGTCGCGAAAGTAACACGCGCTCGTCGTCTGCGTACACGCTTTTCTCCCAAAAACTGGCAACCATTTCTTGGTGAAATATAAATCGCCCCTTTGTGTATCATCTTTTCTTTTCCGTGCCCCCCCCCGAAGTTGTATTCATCCCAGGTCGTGTGTATCGTGTTCGCGAATGACTCTGCATTTCCGGAGCAATTAATATTAATCTCGATCAGCACACGGGGGGAATCGGATGGAAACCGAGACAATTTTCACTGCACCGCTGCTGGCGAACTCCGATTAAACTATTAAATGCCATCGCGCTTATCTTCTCTCTGTTGCTGTCTCGAGCGGGCCGTTTGGGGCAAGATAAACAAATTGAAACCCCGGCAAGCGTTTCTTCGCGTTGCGACTCCTCGGTAGGTTGTGCGACAACTTACACTTAATGTAGATTAATGTAGAATTTTTAATTAACCCATTGCGATTTGTCTTTCTCCAGCTGTGCTGGGTGAAACATAAAAGCGTACTTCGGGGAGGGTAAGCGAACGGTGAAATTGTTTTTGATCGTTTCATTCGATGGACTTTTACGAATGACGATGGTTTGGTATTGAAAATTTCCGCTTTTTTTTTTGCTATGTCTTGAAATTGTTGTTTCTCTTCACAGTGGAATCTGTTGGTGCCGCACCTCTCTAGTTTTGAAGGTAGTTCTGCAAAAAGACGAACGTCGATGTTGTGTTGCCCGTTCCTTCTGCTGCCCGTTCAACAACATGTTCCCAGCTTCCCTTACTCCCTCCTCCCCCTGCACGCAAGTATAGTTCACGCGCGATGTCAGGCCGCATCTCGATGCGAAATGACACGCCGATAGAGGTCGGTAATTATCTGTGCCGTTCCATCTAAGTTCCGCGCCCCGTTTTTTTTTTGTTTGTGCCGCAATCTCTCCTAAAGCCGAAAACAAGGGGTAAAAACGCGATGGAAAAATGCACTCCTCCATCGTGCATCATGCGAGATTAACCCGCGCATGAAATAATGTCAGGCGCATAACAGAATGGGCGACCTCTACGCCCGCCTGCCCCCCCGGTTCAGTTGTCTTGAGTAATTATGTGCGCCGACTGCATTCCAGCGATATTGGTAGGGTGGGAACTCGTGTGACCAGGAAGAGAGAAATAAATCCGCACATTTTTTTTTTTTGCATTCTAACGCTCGCCAGGGGTGTGTTGAAACATCGAGAATTTGTTTTTATCCCATGTGGTTTTTTTTACATTAGTAAAGCTAAGTCTTATTTAATTTTCTCCATGTTTCGTGGGCATGCATCGAAAGAAAATAGTTACAAGCACATGTTGTACCGGTTTGTTTTTTTTTCTCTCTCTGTCTCGTGTCGAATCGTATTAGAAAGTTCACGTTCAAAAGAAGATTAATTGTTGTTAGTAAGCCCAACCGTCACTAATTCGTCACAGGCCTCCAAAATGTCAGCACTAACCTCAATCAGACTGTGGCTGCACTTTCACGTGCGCGTAGTTGTCACAACGTTTCCATTTTTTTGTCACGAGGTTCGTTTCCTGCACCATCGTCGAAGTCTTTCGTTACACCTAAGCTCTACCTCCGCCGAGATTTTGGACCGTTGTAACAATGCTGTTGACAGTTGACGGAAAAGCGATCGAAGCTCACGCACAATTACATATGTATCGTTCAGTTCGTACCCTTCGTTTTCTCCTTCTGCTCTTCTCTTCCCTTTTTATGTGTGGATCATTGAAGCCTGTGGTCACCCTTTATCGATCCCGGCCTCGTATGCATGTTCTATCAATTTCCTTTTCCTTCCGGCACGGGCGGTCTTGTCGGCAACTTGGCACTTACGGCGTTGGACTGAGAAAACCACACAAGAAGTCGACGTCGATGTTCGACACATGTATTGGGGATTAAATTATTGCCATACATACGTAATTTATTAATTATCTTTTATCCCCGACGGCGTTCATAACTGGATTGTATGGTGTGGTTTTTTTTTTTGCAGCGTGGATTCGATCGTGGCTGTATCCGGTTTGATACTTACGGAAGAAAGTATACTAAATGTTAATTTCCTAGTGTGTTGCTGTTAAGACCTTTCTTTATATTTTTATTTCAATTTTTAAAAGTCTTTGTAGGATAAACTTTTTTGAAGATAAATTATTGGAAAGCATGTGTCATTCAAATCTCCAGTCTCTATTTCTTTCAATTTCCGTCGCCAGTTTGAATTGAAATGAAACACAATCAGAGAAACGCATTCCAAAACCAGAGAACCCTTTCTCTCATACAGTTGACTTCTTGTGCTGCATTTTATTGATCAATGACTTTTCGTTCACTATTGCACTTCCTGCACATATCTGTCCGACCACGTGTGGATGTGTGTGTATGCGTCCGAAACCCTTCCCAAACGTTCCCGGCTGGCCATATCTATGGCGTATCTTTTCTCCCTCGGCAAAAGTCAAAAGATCATTCAGTCACTAATTATTTTCCACATAATTGCTCCGGTTCGGCTCTCGACTGTTCGTTAATGTCACCGCGGACACCGCGATTGTGGTGAGCTGCGCAGCGATGAATTGTGCACGGCCCCTCCCCAACCCTCCACTATCGCTTTCTTTGCCATTCTTACTCCTGGTGGAAAATTCGTCGTTTTCCCGTCGTTCGGCACGCTTTTAGTACCGTGTCCAGCGCCGCGGGTAAAAGTAATGACAGTACGGCAATAGAATTAAAACATAATACTCCCACCACCCAAACCCGACGCAACCTCATGCCCGGACTTCAGTTGTCGTTTATATTTCTGCAGGAAGAAAGCATAGAAAGCGGACGGAGTACGGATTGGAGATAAAATGGAACGCCCAACTTGGCTTGGGGTTGCTTTTTTAATGATTGTTGACAGATCAGCGGTGTTTCCGTTTTATCATGTCAGGATGATTTAAAGGGCGAAAGATTGCTGGGCTTTTGGTTCAGTTTCACGCTAGGGTTTAAAAGATCGTTATGTTTTCCAGGGGGAAAAAATACACCCAGGAGTCGGCTCTTGGGAGTTGGTTGAAATTTAATTGTGCTTTGCTCAATTTTAGATTAATCGTTATAAAACTGAAGCTTTTCTACAACTATCGGTTTTGTTTGGTTTGGTTAAATTATCCTTTTTACATATTTTAAACTTAAGTATTTTTTAAATGTTTATTATATTCAAAGTTCTGTCACAATTTAACCTTTCCAACTGACCCAAACCGGGTGCAAATACTACCATCTCACGGACTGTCAGAACACTTGACACATGATCGGTTTATGCTCGGTTATTAAGTCATTTCCACCCCAGCTCCCAAGTCCTTCTTCCTGGAGTCAAGCATGATCACGTTTTTCCACCCCATCTTTCAAAGAGATTTTTCATTCAAAGACTGAACCGTTTTCCCACCGAAAAAATACATCGCACTACGAACCACGGGGATGCTGACATTTTTGCCCCTGGTCACCCGCCCGTCCGCCCGCCCGCCTGTCGTATGCATCAATTAAATGGCCGCGATCGTGCCTAAAATGTTCCTTTCGCTTGTCGCACGCGCTCTTGCTGTTGGCCTTTTCTGCGCAGAACACGATGGACAGCAAGGTAAAAATCTCGCACACAACCTCCTGTCCCCCGATCCGCTGTACCGTGGGGCTGCTCCCTGGTGGCTAATGATGGGCACAATCGGTCCAAGATTATCCAATCGGGGGGTTTTTTTTTTCGGTCTCTCACCATCCACCGGTCAATGGTCTATCCAACAACGACGACGACGACGACAACGAGGTTCGGTTGGGCACGTTCACAAACCGCTGGTGCAGTTGATTGGGCGCGGGAGACACTGTTTTCCACATAACGTCCCCGGACCCAATGCGGAATTGCGCAAAAATCACGCTCCTCGAGCTCGATCGACATTAGCACGTAATTTTGTTGGAGGGCCCAACCCTTCTGGTTGTACGCAAAAATATGTGGTCTCCACGGGGTTGCTCATGGATTTGAGCGGCGCAATGTTTTCCGACATCGGTTTAGGGTGCCAGGCTAGCACTTTCACTCACATGTGGAGAACGCAGGTTGATAATCGCATGAATGTGGGTCTTATCTTTTCTTGCAGGACATGTCGCAAGTAGTTACTAAATTACTTTGTATTCCGCACGCAAGCCCTGTTATTGATCACTCTGTTTCAGCAAAGGAACGTAAGCGTGTGATTTCAATCGATCGATAATGATCGATAACGATATCGTAACGTTGAAGAATTGTTTATGTTGACAAACTAGCTGCTCATAAATAAACAACACACTAAACAGAAAACGTTCTCCAGATCCGGCACGATCCAACCATTGTTTGGCGAGCGCGAAATTTATGTTCGACGTGCATTCTTCATCGCCGACTTCCTTCCCTACATTCCCGCTGACATTCCTATCTGAGAAGCATGAAAAATGGATCTTTTTAAACGGTCGAAAGCTGCACGCGCATCACCCTTGACAGCAGAAGTGGGTGGGAGGACAATCTTTCGCCGGGTGAAAATCCCCCACTCATTAATTACTCCCTATCGACCCGGCACGATACGATCTTCGTGGGGAGAAAAATTGAAGGGAAACGGGATACAACTCCACACGCACACACATCCCATCGTGTGACAATGGTGCGGGACAAATCTGTCAAGCCGAAGATCAAGTTATGATGGCCTCCACGACAGAAGAGGGCGTGCAGTCCCTTCCGACTAGAGTTTCTTCATTGGTATTCCACCGACGACGACGACGACGATGATGACGACGTCGGACGAGATTGCCGATTGGGATTTAATCTAAGGCGAACGAAGGAGCGAGGGAAAACACCACCGCACTCTCGGAACGAACGGAGCGGAGCAAAACCATCGATCGTGTGTTGCACGCGGATTAGAGATCGAGTGGTTCGCCCAAGACAAAAACCTACTTATTAGGGCGCACCGAGGGTATGCCAACTCCTGCCACAAGGACCCCACCGTCTTCGGCGAGCAGGGGTTCCCGAGTGCATCGAAATGGCGTCGGCGCAAGCCTTCCCCAGCCTGTTGACGACGTGTTTCTCTTCTAATGAGCACTGACGGGCGGGTTTTACACAGGAGGACTAGGTCCCACTCCTCGGACACCCCGGAGGAAATTGATGCCTTTGAAAGTCCGGCCCCGTACACAATCGATCGCAACGAGGTGGCTTCGGTCCGTTCGAAGTCGATGAAAACTAATCAAATTCCTCTAATCCGCAACACGCTCGGACAACGAGGACGCGAGGCTTGTCGGGTTGAGTCCACATAAAAGTAATCTAAAGGAAAGTGTTGCCTCTTGTGCGTTAGTTCTTCGTCACCGTCAACAAATCGTCGATGAGCTTTAATTCGAACGTGTTAGAATGTTTGTTATTAGTTTAATTTAAATTATACCATCTTACGGAACGATGCTCCTGACGCTTGATACGCAAAGGAAACGGTATCGTGATTACACTGAGTGCTCGATTCTCCTCGCTATCGGTAAACGTTGTAGCTGGTTCCATCGGGGATAACAAGCACTGTTGATACCATTTGCCATTTGGACCAGTGATTCGTTGTGCTGGAATTACTGTAATTACTCTAATGCTCTACAAGAATTCGCATACTTCGTAGACGAGGAATATGGAAAGATCAGTGTGGTCTTATCCCTCGATCGACCTAAGAAATGATCCCATCATCATAGTAAAGGCACCTCGTGTAGACACCATATTCTTTGAACCCTCCGCAATGGAAACGTGCGTAAGCAACAGATTTAGTTGCGTTGATTTCACTCTCGATACCGTTCACTTCAAAGGTGATTGAGAATTCCTCGCTCGTGCCAACTCACAAAAAAAGGCTTTCACCTGCTGCTGCAGACCATCTTCAGCTCAAGTCTGGATGAAAATGGCATCCATAGCGATGGACACAAGTCTAGACGAAGTCGTCACCCACCCCTTCACCTTCCAGCCGGTAGCTTCTTTTTCCGCGGTGAAAATTGATTCATTCAGCAGCGAGCGATAAGATCTCCTTAGGAGTGCAGGTAGTCCAAGCTGGTGGAGTGCTCGGATGGCGAGACGTTGTTGTTGCTGATGAACTACCGTTGCACGGAAATGTGCGCGGACATGTGACTGAAATAGAATCCACTCTCCTCGGATGGAACCGAAACGTGTGTTCCGGGAGAGTTGCAACCGCCTCGGGTTGGTAGAATACGACTCCTTTCCCGCCCCCCAACTACCTCCCCCGATGGTGCAAGTGTTGGTTTGGCGTGCTCGGAATGACATAACCGTGGCAAGTGTGTTTAAACGTGCGTCGAAGCCGCCGCAGGCGCAGCATCGCTCGCTGCACTCAATCGATCCCGGCTTTCTCAGCGCGAGCTACGATTCCCCGCATGTACATGCATTTTAACATTCTGTACCACGTCCACACCACGTTGGCTAACCTTTTTCTTCCTCCGTCCATGTTGCCACCCGATCTTACAGCGGGCTAAATTTATGCACCACAATCACAGTTTTTGCGGACCCGCGAGTAGCATAAATAAAATAACATAATCGTTTCGCGCTTCACTCCACCATTTTTCCATTCCCCACTCGTCTTCGCTAGGAGTAAAAACGGGAAAGGGTGGTGCCATAGGAAGGCCGAGGAGGGAAGGAGGGAAAACTAGGCAAATATTAGCGCAGCGCACAAGTTTTCCACCGACCGTGTGCAAGATCACATTCAATGCAAATGAGTGCAACACCATTTGGAGCGATTGGATTTTGTTTTTCGTTCTATTTTACTCGCAGATGTTGTTGAAGCCAGTGCGGGTGGGGCGGGTGTTTGTCCGTTTTCGTACTTTGCGGTTAATGTTTTAACTTCAGTGGTACAAACTATCGTTGTTTTCTCGTTTTACTCATTGGTTGACTTTTTAATAGCGTGTGTTTGTTTAATTGCCCTTCGTTACGAGAACCTAATATGTACTAGATTTGTTTTCTACTAAATGGACATCTGTTTGAATCAACTCGATAAAGATATTTTCGGTCGTTAGATGTTGTTTCAGTTATGCTTTAAATCTAACTCTTTTGGATAATTTTTGAAAATTTATTTACTGTTCCCATCCATTACCAAATAATACACATTTCTACAACCTTTTAAATAACCCAAATTACTCAAGTGAAAGCTTGTTGACTGAACATTTTTGTGCTAGGAGAAATGTATTCAGGCATGCATCTGACCTTCCGCCATGAAGGAATGTAAAATGTGTGCTTGACTTCGTGCCTTTCTTAATTCCGATCATAATCGAACATCAATTAAATACTCTTTTCACCAATAACATTCCATACTAAATACGATATTTTTCTTTCTTTCTGCTTTTAGGTAAGTTGGATGAAGATTTACTCTTTTGAAACGTTTTATGTCTACAAACATCATACCAAAAGTTTGGTTCATGAATGCGGAGTATCAATAAAATGACACTTGACTCAATAAGTAAGTAGATTATTTTAAGTTAGTTAAATGCCATCGCCATTACACCTAGAGCGGCCCCAGTTCAGTTCAGTTCAGTTCAGCTGAGCTGAGCTTCCGATTTGCCCACCACAAAAGAGCGACAAACCATCAAAAACGTTGGCGGCTGATGGATGTTTGATTATGAACGTCCACATACCGAGCATAGGAGAAAGAGTGCAAGATCTTTCACCTGTCTCGGTTGATCCGATCCTGCGTCTTTGTGCAACCGTCGCCGGTGCATGGAGGTTGGTTTTTGTGGAGCGCAGGCTTGGGTTTTCTTATTTGATTTTCTTCTTCTCTTTCCTTCTGTGACACAAAGGAATTTATGTGCTCCCTTGAGTGCCTTCGGCGACCCTAGGATGGGTCCGGCGATATCAGGCCGCATCTCTCGCCGCATACACCCCGGACCGAATGCAACCATGAATCATCCGGGGAAATGCTGTGTTGTGCGCCTGCGATGCTTTTCAGCTTGTCACCACCGCGGAGCGCTGACAATTCGGTGAAAGGAGGCTGACCGATGATGAAATCTAAGTTAGACCAACGGCAGCACGATGAATGAACGGAGGTCGGCACTTGCCTACCGGCTAGATTGAACCATTGGCATATTTGTGCTTCCTATCCTTCCCGGGGGCGCACACAAACACAAGCCCTCAGTCGACGTTGGATGGACGAAAACAAAATCAATTCGGAGTCCACTAACTCCGGGTTCGGCTGCGGGATGAAATCGTGTTATATCATAACCCGGCACTGGCCCTGCAGCACTGCAACGGAAATGATGCTCTATTTGCAAACCAATCAAGGGGGAAAATTGGTGTACTTTTTCCCAGCTACGTTCTTTTTCCACGCCGTCCTGGTTCGTTCGTTTCACACTGCTGGGAACTCCTTTCACTTTTCGGTGGTTTCGATTTTATATTCCGTCGCTATTTTCGGCTCAGGAGATGCGGCGAGATTCGATCGCAGGAATCTAAGGTATTTTATTTTTGACACTGTTGATAAATTGCCGCCTTGCTCGATGGGGGTGGGAGGTGCGGGAGACGCCACGGAACTTCCCAGGGGAGTTTTACGATGCCACACTTTTGTTCGTTATTTGTTTTGTATCACCTTTCAGCGTAAGATGGGAGATCGGGTTATGGACGATTGGAATCGAGGCAATGACGTTTATTAATTGGGTGAAAGGTATCTATTAGGTTTATTGTTCGGAGTCATTTAAATTTTCCAAAGTTGACCTTGACCGTTTGCGTAGAAATTGTGCTCTGGGAAATATAATGACGAATATTATGGTACAATAATGGCATGGTTCATTTCATGGCTTTATTTTCAAAGTTGGTTTAGGTTTGATGTATTAGTTTTGGGTTTTCCTAGATTGTTTTCATGAACACTCAGTTACATTTGATAGCTGGAATTGTTTTCTTTAAGCAGTTAAATATACATCATTTAAGTAACTTTCCATTTCAATATTATTCATGTGCAATCAATCAATTTTGGAAGGTTTAATAATGTTACATGCATATTTTTGCCTTTCCCTTTTCAAACGATTTTAAAAGTGGTTAAGACTGCCGGACTCGGAAGTGTCTCACTTCCGTTTTTACTTTTCCAAATGTCGTGTGTGCAAAATCATGTAAATCACCAGGCAAAATGTGATCCGTTCGCGGTGAACAGGGCTTGGGTGGCTTTAGGAAGGAAGAAAACACAACAACAGTACAAGCAACACAGGACCGGTAATACAACACGCGCAGGCTCGTGTTTCGGACGTGATGACATAATGAAGACGAAGTCCGCCAATGGCGACACCTATCTGGGAAGTTTTCCTCCGTGGAAAGCTACACAGAACGGGAATGTGAGAAGGTTCAACCAGCGCAACGGAACGCTCGGTAGGGTGCTAGGAGGTTTCGGAGGTAAATAATAAATAATAATAATAAACTCCTCACTACTGCTCGAGGAAACACGAGAAGCTTCGGCCGCAAAACCCTTCACTCGCACTCTTTCACCGCGCCGTGCTCCGCTGCCGGCGTTTCTATAAATCATAAAACACCTCATGTGTGGAAATAAATATAATCATGAACTCCTACCAACAACGCAAATGAAAACACAAAAAAAAACAGCAAACGAACTGAACGTTCGGTCATGGATTGGTTAGCTGTGAAATGCAGAGCGTGCAAAAAAAGGCTGAAAGGAAAAGAAAACTTCCCCAGATGCAATCTCTTTTCCTTGCGGACGGTTTTCTTCTGCACACTTTAGTTGCAGCTGCGAACGGAAGAAAACAGCGGTTTTCCAGCGCGCCGGTTATTGCGCGAGTGAGCAAACGCAAAGTCGAGCGAGCCAAAAAGCTGGGTCATCGTCAACGTTCTTCTGCTCAGCAGCAGCGTCATCATCGCCATCAAACAACGCGGTGCTCTGGGAAGCGTAAAAACCGCGACCAACTGGAGCGCGCACCTGGACTCGGGGAGGCCACTTTTCCTTCGGCCCCTTCGCCGAACCGATTTGCCGTATACATGCTGCCGGCATTCGTTTCCCCCAAAGCTCCGTTAGTGCCACGGTTTGGGCTTGGGCTTAGCTGCGGATTTGGGATTTGAGCTGCGGTTCTTTTTCGTTTTGTTTGGCTTTCGGAGCTCGAACACGCAGCCGAACATGGACACACATCTACACGTGTGGTGGATGAAGTTGGTTTTTTCTCCTCCTCCCAATGGCTCACCTCTTCTACCACAACCCTCACCGGGCATTACGGTACACACGGACGATCGTGCTGAGAAAGGGAAAAAGGTTCGGGGCTTGCTGCGCCGTGCTGACTCGTGATTTTCGTCGACCCAATTTTTGGGGCGAATTCAATCGATGATGTTTCTCGATCGATCACCCTCCCCAAAATCGTGTCGATGGACTCACACGAAAGCCAGCGTCTTTGGAGGAGCCAACCGGAAGTCGATAAACCGAAAGTGGTCAAGTGATCGCGTACCGAGCGCAGGTTTTCTTATTTTCCCTTTCGATGCCATTTGGCAAATTTCATTTTTAACCGTTGTCTTTCGATTGGAAAAGTGACAGATTGAGAACCCTTTTGCGGGGTTGAAAATACCAAACACGAAACGATTTACCGTGTGCTACTTCAATAGGGGGGGCACAGTTCAACTCGAAGTTGTTAGGAAATAACAGGTGCTCCAGGGGACAAGGAGTTCGGTTTCGGAAGAACAAGTGAGGGGAGAGATGAATGTTGATGGGGATGCTGCCCTTGAGGAAATGGCTAGACAACCACACGAGTATCGTCTATCCTGTGGAGGGTTTTCGGTCGCCTTCCTTTAGCATGTCTCATGTCACGCCTTCAAGGGCTTTCCACTGGAGTACGAAAAGTTTTCCCTTTTGCTGATGCCAGACGTTGTTATCAACACATCGACGCAGCAAAACAAAAAACATTGCTCAAGAGTAGTATAATGATGCGGTGACGTTTAGCGCCCGTTCATTGAAATGGGCAATTCATGATTTCTGCCAGAGTTGTTGAGCGGAAGGGAAAAGGGTATCGTCACGTACGAACGAGAGCATCAAAGGTGAGTGTTTCGGGGCAGACGTGAAAACGAATTTAAACAACCAATCTCTTGTGACAACAGTAAACACTAGTGCTTTCGAAGCGTGCACTTTCTTCCGGAGGTTACGAATTTTATTTTTTACCTAAACCCGGTCATTTGCAAAAAGTCGTAACAAAAAATGGAACTCTGGAAGCAAAAGCATAATAAAACTAAAGCGATGGTTTTTGTCCTGGTGACCTTCAAATTGGATGGTGCGCTTTTTTAGTTAAACGATTTATGGGTGAAGCTAACAAATGCAAAACCACCGAATCACGCGTTCGCGTCACCTGACAGCGTCAGCATACGAACGATAGGCCAATAAAATGTCATTTACCCGCGTGCCAATATTATCGCCACCTTCCTTCGAAGCGGTTTAAGCAAAACAGGACTAAAAAAAACCCGCGGTCGTGGAAAACCACGGTTTCGGTTTGTCGAAGTGGCGTTACGCATGAATGGTCGTTGCTTGAAAAAAAGATGCAATCACGCGTCCGTAGGAATGCAGTTTTGTCTTGGGAGGCGTCGCCCGAGAACGAGGGAGCGCGGGAAAGGAACCGCATGGCGACTCAAGCCAAGAAGGTAAAAAAAGGCATACTTTCCGCATGGTCACCCACACTGGGGTAGGCCGGGGCGGAGTATGGAAAACCGACCAGACAAAACGAATTCACGGTGCGAAAGACGGGTGAACTGAACCTCCTGGATGTTGCGGAAGAAGCAAACCACACAGGAGTCAGCTGTCCGTGTTCGTGTATTTCTGTAGCGATGTGTTTTTTTTTTGCAGCGCCATAAAAGTCTAGAATCAATTTTCCCTTCGTCACCCGCTTCATGGTGTTCCGGGTTTAGGTTTTATTCTTCCTGCGGTGGTTTATTGGTGAGTGATTTTATTTAAATTTCATCAATACGATTCAGATGACATCACATGAACGTTCTTTTTCAATTGTGTTTTTTTTTCTGTATTCTTCACCACGAGGGGGGAAATGCATAGTAATTTGGTCACATTTTCTTCCCTCACATCGTCGTCAGCTTGGCTTTCGGAGAGCGTGGATCGATGTCGGTGAGACATATCGAACGAAGGTCATTGCACGGATAAGCTCTGGCGGGCGAGAACCGATATTTCCCGTCCATTGCGCCGCCAGGTTGTAATAACGCTTTGCACCGCGACTTGTCGGTCGGACCTCAATAATCCAGGTCTTATTCGGTGGATTTGTCATCGTTTAAACATTTCCGGACGAAAAAGCGGCGGCCCGTGAATCAAGAAAATTTTCTCCGGCTCACTTAATCCGGCACCCTGCAGAAATATCAAAAATGACTTCGATGACGATGTAATGAAGCTGGAAGTATTGTGGAACAGCAGAGGGTGGTGGGATGTGGGCATGATGGTTGGGTTAATGGCTGAAAACGTAGAGAACCGATGAAAATAAACATAGAAAACACAGCTGACTCGCAGACGGGCCGACGGGGGGATTACTAATGATCGAGCGTTTCGCTCATCTTTCCCTTTCCCTTGTGCGTCGCGAGACAAGCGAGCACCGAGTTTTCCACGGGTTCCCCGCTCTCGTGCTCTTGGAAATCGCAGGAGGAGAAAGATTAGTTTTTCCTATTGCGAGCAGCTTCAGTGAGTGCCGCCGGCGAGTGAGTGCTACACTGTAAAATGTTTTGGTCGTTTGGAGGTAAAACACGAATCTGTCGAGCACGAGAAACAAATCGTTTTTATTTAATAAATCGTTGATCGTGTTTTATTCGAAGTAATTATATTTTTGTACAGATCTTATGTGTTTCATTATTGACTACTTGTTTTAATGTTCATTTCATTTTTAATTTATTTCGATACTTTCGGTCTTGATTGTGTAATTTTCTTCTGCTGTATTTTACTTTATTTTGCTTTGGTGTTATTTGATCTGAAAAACATTGAAAAAGCTTGTACTTCAGGTTTTCCACCCGGTTCAAGCATCGTGAGTTCCAGTGATGGTGTTTATGTTGCAGCATAATTTCTCTCAAATCGCTGCTTGTCTACGAATCTTTCGCTGAAAATCTCCCATCTCTCGGCGAAGAGCGCAAAGATAAGAGCAGGAGAAATTTCACCCAAGAGAGTGAGAGAAAGTAGATGGAGAGCATAAAACTATGTTCCAACATTCCGATGGGTGGAACTGTTGTATGGGGGAGTTTATGGCCGACTAGCGGCATGTTGTTGATGGCGCTTTTCCTCTGTTGGGGGGGAGCATAGGCAGCGCGGTCTAGATGCAACGCTCTCAATTCTCATCGCTGGTTCTTCTCATTTCCCACCCCGAACCGGAATCACCGAACCCCCCAGAAACTCCCGCATCCCTTCCCTTCCCTTGGTACCGGAGAAGGCGCTAGGGCTCTGATTTCCAGCGTCGCGGGACTGGCTCCGGTCCGGTGGGCTGGCCTGGGAGCGTGCGGTGGCTGTGGCTCAGCTGGGAGGGAGGGGGGGATTGCCACAACGGTTCCCTCGGGTTTCCCGCTCGCTCCACTCGCGCCGTCTCGCTCGGCTGGCCATTTCTCTCTCGCTCGGTCTATGCTGCTCGCCTAGCGGACGACCGGGGCTCGTATAAAATGCCGCTGGCACCGTAAATAAAACCTTAGTCCAAACTCCAGTCTCGTACCGTGCGCATTCCGTGTATTTCCGAGGTGGGTCTTCCTAGCCTTTCTAGTGCTTCTGTGAACAACGGTTTTTCCTCCTCCACCCGGGTTTGGGGGTTTCCTTCCCATCGAGTGCAATTTTTACTGTGGATCAAGTGGATGGTCGTGTGAATAGGACTACGGATTTTGGGTGCCTTTTGTTTCACTGGCGCATAAATTGTGTGTGTGTTTCGAAGGACTTCTTTCGTGGGTGAAGTGCACCCTGGCTAGACAGTTCTTTTCCCGCCCTTCGTTCTACTCCGCGCCCCACTCGTGACAGTTTGTGATTTTTCCGGCCTCTCCGGGGTTAGCGATTTGAAGTGTTGTTGTGGCTCGGGAAATCACTTTCCTCCACACCCTGTGCGAGTGTGTCGAATTGCATACAGTGCAGCATATAAAAGCACTCGCGTAAACAAATACGGGACAGAAAAATAGAACAAAAAAAACTGATTGCATGTTAAGAGCAGCTTAAGAACTCTTAGTGTTTTTTGTATGTGCTTTGTGGCTTTGGCTGACGAAACGCAGCACCGAAGTGGAAGTGTCGGACGATGAACTATTGTTATGCACCGGTGAATGAGAATGGAACCCTGTGTTCGATGTTGACGCAGGGTTTGGGAGTGCATGTTGAAAACATTGTGATCTGGAATCGCGTGAAAAAGGAGAAAAAACTTTGGCCAAAGATTAGAATTTGCAGATGTTGCAGATTGTGTGATTTGTTTGTAGTATGATCTTATTTGTTGAAAAACTATTTGGTGTTGGTTCTTCTCCAGTATGGTGTTCATCATCAGTAGATGAAAATGTGCTAAAACTTATCCCCTTTCTTTGGATTCGATTTGACCATGAAATGTTATCGATCCGACACCAGATGTTGATGGTCGTTGTTGATGATGCTGCAACTTACATGGGGATCATCTCACGCTTTTTTTGTTCATCTCCGAGCAAAAGGCAGCATTCCTAACCTCCATCAACGTGGTTTGCCTTGCGGTGCGAGTCCTTGCACTATACGAACTCAGAAGAGCGAGTTAACCTGTGCTGACGTCACACTTTCGATGCTCCCAGCGGTTCCAGCATCCAGCAGGGATGAACATGTACCAACTTTTTATCACAAATACCACCGCTTTTCCGGCGCATTCGCTGGTGCGGCTATGCTTTTCTCGCTTTCACTTTCGACATTCCCACTCGAGGATGCCACGGGGTTTACGAGGACCTATTTGAGATGTAATTCCGCATTGTGGAGGCTGCTTCTCTCATGGCGCTTTGCGCTATTTTCCTCTCCTTGTGGTGTGGCCCACGGAGCCTCCTTGGACGGTGCCCATGGTATCGATGCTTTTGCGCGATGCTGCGCGCGTACGTGCGTTGTCTCTTTTTTACACATCCCGTTCGCATTCGCGAACTCCCAGCGGGCGACGAAAACATTCCTCCACCCCGTGAGGGAATCCTCGCATTCCGTGGACCACGATGAGTCACTGCGGCATTCCTCGCATCCACCAATACACCGACACATCTGTGTGTGTGTGTGTGTGTGTGTGTATTTTGTTGGATGGTGGCAGACGATCGTCCATCCCGTTCTTCGGATATCGATCGGCGAGTTTCCATAACGCCTTGTTGGATGCTGGAAAAGAGCAGCAGCTGAGAAGAACCTAAACACGGTTGTAACAAGAGTTCAAGTGTCCTAGGATACGCTTCCTGCAACGGGGGGAAGCTCTCTGTTTTGTGTTCGCGCCATCTTTGCTCCCATTTCCCCCCTGTTTATTTTACTGAGAAAAAAAAACACGAACTTTCAGCAGGACTGCGGTGAGAAACTGACACTCATACCAAGGAGCCCGGCTGACGAAAGGAGTCGGTTCCGAAGGCTCCGATAATTTTGTCGCCAGCTCGTCTTCATTACGGTCGGTGGCACGGACGGTTGAAAGACGGGAAAACCTGTTAGTTGAGAGTGTGAAAATTTTCCTAAACTCTAGAATCTGTGCCACGGGAAAAGTGTTTCAAAGTATCGCGCCCCCCCTGTACCTCGGCGTTCTAGTGCGCGTTCCATGCAACAGTTGACCAGCAACCGAATTCTCTATCTTGCAGGTTGAGTTTCAAGAGTTTTCCACCTTTATTTTCCACCAAGAACATTACCGCGAAGCAGTGCAATTTGCTCGCTTACGAAGCAGCGACTAACCGAGTGTGTTCCGAAGCAGTGCTTTTTCGTTTTATTTCCGTTCGTTTGGTACGCATTTCCGTGCGAAAAGCACTCAGTGTTCGCTGTTCGGTTCGACCAATTACACAAAAGCTAAAACAAAATGGCTACATACGCAGCGTTCAAGCACGTCGAGCTGTACAATGTTGGAAACACCAAGAAAAGGTAAGATTTGGAGTGCTTCTCCGGGTTTGGAATATAAAACGGTTGCTTCAGATGAATATTAAACTCATCTAGGGTACAGTTACCTACTTCTAAAATCGCCAAAAATGATGTCAAATATGTACCGAAACATTTTTCCCCTTAATTGTTATGTCCTGTGCAATCACTCGACAATTTTATGTGCCAGGAATTTATTTTCCTCTTCGGTACCAAATCTGCCATAACCCCAAACCGAACCACAGCTGACCGACCTTCAAGGTTAATTTCATTTTTATGTTGATAAAGTAGCTGCTCGGAATCAAGCCATGTTCATGTAATGCTCCGTACTCCTCCGACCAATGAAATGTTCTATATATTTCCCCCCTGAAAGCACACCGCCTCCACCGACCTCGTCATAATTTGGGACGTCGGACGGAAAAGTTGAAATTGAATTGCGTCGGTTGAACACAAATCCCCGACCGAATGGGGGTCACTGAAGTGGGGGGAAGTTGCGTTGCGTTGGTACAAACTGTCGCCAACCGGGGTAAAAAGTCAAACAGGACATCGTGAAAAGCCCACTCGACGACCACACTGGCTGGGATGGGATGTCGTATAAATTAATTTCCTATGCAGCATAAATTCCGATGGATTCCGAGCGAGAGGGGGAGAAAAAATCATTAGAAATACAGCAGGGTGAGGTGTGTGCTGCACTGGTCTGGTCTGGTCTGGTCGCCGCACTTCAAAAAAACGAAGAAACATGGTGATTTTATTTATCTAGGTTCCATCGCAAGGACTTCGATAAAGTGCCAGGATTAAAGGCTAGCCCAAAAGCCTCGTGCAGCAAAAGCTCGGCCAGAAAAGTAGGCCAAAAGGAGGGGAAGGCAAGGTAAAAAAAGGAAGAAGATAGCCAAGTGGAAGAACTAACGCCTCCGCACCCTCGATGGTGTATGGCGATGGGCTTTGCTGGGTTAAGGGCACCGAGTGGCTATTAACATTATGCGAAGGATAATTTCGGGCTGCTCAATCGGTGGCCAGTTGGCTTTGGTGTTTCCTCCGTCTGCAGGATAGGATTGTGTTTTGTTTTTTAGATTGACCGGGGAGTTTGGTCGATTGCCCAGTTTAGAGGGTTTTTTTCCCACTAAGCGTAGTTTGTTGTGTCTGACCAAGAAAGGATTTAAGAACGTCGATTGTAGATCAAACGCAGGAAAAAAGCGAAGGGAATTTGTCGGGCCAATCGATCGATCTGTTGGCAAGTGAAGTGGTTCATCGAAAGTCTCCTTAAGTAGAATTTCTGCTTCTAGCTTTAGGAACAATTGGTCCCAAAGGGAGGTTTGGAATGGTGTCATGGTCAGCTTGCTTTTCTAATTTCGATAAGATGGTAATAGAGTTGGCAATGGAGTAGATGCTACACGATTTTTATTACCCTTCACTGCCGAGTTATATTCATTGATTGTTGGAAAACCCGGTTTGCTGTTTGTTTTCTGTTCATGCCACTCCCAAATACATGCCATTACTGTTCGATTTCATGTTGCTCTTTTAGTACCGTTTAGTCGCTTTCTAATGTTAATCTCACATTACGCGGTGCGATTTCCAGTACACGATAATTTCTCTCCACCGAACACTTTCATTCTGTTTGACCCAGCTTTGCTGGCCAGCCTTTCTCACCTGTTCACAAGCCCCCGCCCGTGTTGGAGTGGTGTATTTCGGTGATAAATTATTAATTTCTCGATTATTGCAATTACTTTCGCGGGCGGATGAGTTAGGCCAGCGCCAGCCTGTTAGTGTACCCTTTCTACTACTGTGGGGAGAAACGGTGGAAACGAGGGGTGGAACCGAATATAAACTAAATTTTCCTGTGTGTTTCTTCTTCTCCCGTCTGCCTGTGGAGGGGTTCAGTCCACCCTTCTCGCCATTCGCTACCGATTTGATCGATCGAATGCGCGCGCGCTATGGGCTTATGGGGCTATGCTCACGGTATGCTGCCCATCACGGTCAGTGGCGCCTCCCCATAATGTTTTTTTTCCCAGCCGCCAAATGGGTTTGCGTCTTTTTTCGAATAAAAAATGGGTAACCGGCACACAACCAGCCTCTCTGTTGCCACTCTCCCCGCTCCTCGTGGCTGGCTGACGTCTGGGGAGCTAAGATGGTTTACTTTTGTATTTACTTAACTCGGTTGTAAGACATGGGGCTGGAGAAAAGTGATGCGGTTACTGCATCACAACAAAAGAAAAGGGACATCGTGAATATTTGGCGCATAAATGGGTCCCTCGTCGTTGAAATAAAAGTATGGGGGCTTGTTCGTTTTAGAACTCTTTTCCCTCGGGAAGGTTATGCTCTGTTTACAAATCGGTGCCTTTTAAGAACGAACAAAACAGCGAAATTAAATGTTGCTCTAAGGAAGATACCATATAATTCAAGGCTCTGGCATTGATGTTACCGTTTTTGCATCGTTTGACGAACATATGCTAGCAAAGTTAAATATTAGCACAAAGCAAACCTTCCGCTAGCTTCAGGGACAGGTGATGGACCTCCCTCCCGGAGTATAAACATTCGGTCTTTATGTTTCACTTTCACGACCAACCTATCGGTTCCCGTCTACCGCGTTTGAACTGTTTGCCGATCAAACTGGAAGGGCACCTTTAATTAAGTCGAGCTACATACAACCCTTACCAAGGGTTTCCCTACCTTAGCTATGGGCTATACGAATGCAGGAATAAAAATAGGAGGCAGGTACATTCCCATCGAGCTTGGAGGCGAAAATTCTCATTTATATCTGTTGTCTTACGCTTATGACGTTTTCCTTTCGTTTCATCCACCGGAGGGGTTTGTTTCGCGTAGGTTTTCTTCACACTATTTTTTGCTGTACTATCGTGATTTATTGACCATTAAATGTATGTATAGAGCCGAGCCTCAGGTTACCTATCGTGGAACTAATTAGGGAGCCATTTCGAAGCTGTAGCTACAAAGTGTTGTAGTTATTATTAAATGCAGTTGCTGCAACAAAAACGTTGGTTTTAGTAAAAAACTTTAAGGTGATAAATATCTTTGATTTAGTCGACTAGAAACTTGTCGTTTTAACAGCAGTTGTTGCAGTTATTTAACCTTAATTAAATGGAAACATTTTTCTTAAAATGAATGATCATTTAATAGAAAACCCATCGCCTGTTAAGAGGCGATACGACAGGATTTTGCGCAAAAATTTCCGTTAGCGTAATTCGAAAATAAATGGTCACAAATTGTAACTCGATTTCGCTTCGACAAAATGTCGTTTTGACAAGTGATGATGTGCTATTTCTTTTTTTTTTCACGGCCATCGTTCATCGACCCCGAAAAGCGTTTCACGCCATTCCTTGCACGTGGCCTATATATCTAACGTTGCTCCATTTTCCTCGCACCGGCAACTTCCCAAAAACTAACAGGAGAAAAAAGAAATGGACTAAACATCGGGAACAGATTCCACCAATTACGGATAATTACAAATGAGCTGCTGCATTTTCGGGAGTCACCGACACCGCACGCTTGGCCACATCAGACCCGACCGGAAGTGGACGATTTCTGCCCCCCCCTCCCCCCCCCCCCCCCCCTTCTCACTTCACCCACTACCATCATAGTTTTCCCTTTTGGCAACCATTTTTTGTTTTGTTTTTTTGTTGAAGAACGTGTCGTTGACCACCGAAAGGCGCTTGATGATGGCACTATTAGGCTTGGCCTGGTGAACATTAAAATGGAGCCACACATAGACAGATACTGTACGAAGCGGGAAAATACAAAAAAATCGGATCTGAATCACTCCGGAACCGCAAACCCACTGTCCCATGAGCGTGTGTGTGTAATACATTCATTAGCAGTGAACTTTCATCGCGTTTTCGGTTCGGTCGGTTTAACTTCACCACCCCGTACCAACTCCCGCCCCCCGTCACCACTCTCAGAAGACAAACGGAACAAACAAAACATAAAAGTACGACCACGTCTGCGGACACGTGTTATGAGCTTTTAATTTTTCGGACAAGACCCACCGGGCTCCCCGATTTCACGTGAATGGGTTTCGCTCGGAGGGGGTCGTTTTGCATTCTTTTTTTCTACTTCTCTTCCCCTCTCGATAGTGCTGCGTTTTTATGCAAATGAGGTTATGATTGTAACTGTCATAAAGTAATATGCGAGCATAACCGATTCACAATCCCTACCCCATTCGGAGCAGCGGAACATTTGATTCCAACGCAAACCGAGACGACCCCCCCGAAGGAGCGATGAATAATTAAAAGCATGCATTACACATACGCAAATTCCTTAGCATATGAAACCATTGGGTTCGGAAAATAAACAGGCGCAAGCTTTTACTGCCAGTGGCGCAGCAGACAGAAGCAACTGTTCTTTTCCGCCGACCCTTTGCTTTTATTGCAGGCCCTTTCCTTGGAGGCCTTAGGGATGTGCTCGTTTGTGCACTTGCTACTAGTACGGCGGATAAACAATTAATTATTGTTGTCTGTTAACCGGTGGCTAGTTTCCTACGCTCACGTGTGCCTCAAAAGCATCGAAGACACTTGCTAAGGGCGCGTCGGAAAGACAAGGTTTACGCATAAACGCAAAAGCGCTTTCCCGCTGTCAAACAAATATACACATTTTAAAGCCCCCGGTTTTGATCGTGCCCCGATTGCGACCACCTACCGATTTTTGTGATGCTTTGTGTGTTTGTAATGTTTCGTTTGTTTCTTCCCCGGACGGTCCGGCTTTCGGCCGCGATGTGTAACGGCTTTCCAGCCATATTTCACAGATTGGGGCCATTTTTCTTCGCCACGATTACGATCGCGAGCGAGATTTCTTAGCGCTTTTAGTGGCTTGCGTTTTGATGATGATTTTCATAAATGACCCCCGTGGTTTGAAATTTATAACCCGTTACCCGCGGTGCGCTTGTTCGTTTCGCCCCTCCCCAGAGGAAGCAGTGAAAGTGTTACGTTTACGTTGCTCCGGGTACCGTTTCGCTGTTCGATTTGGAAAACTGTCAAAAAAGTCAAAATATTACCGCAACCGGCACAACATTTCACCGACTGTATATGCAAATAATGTGTAAAGCTTAGTGTCTAATTTTGCTTCTTTTCTTGTTTTCTTCTCTGTTGTAGGTAAGTGGACACGAAAACGATCTCAACGATTGGCCATTTCCTTCCGGTGGCACGCCGTATGTGATGTGAGAAAGTTAAATTTTCTTCCCCCCCTCCCGAACCGCCGAATGGAGCTTCCTGCAGCCTTCGCGGACAGCAAAGGAACACAACAAAATACGCAACCGGACAAATTACTCGTACCTGTCAAAACTTCCACCACTATCTTCATCATTCATTGCACACCCGAAGAACGGAGGACGGCTGTGGGGAGCACCCGAAGAGCGGGTGGTTGAGGGATCTTGCCCCCAAGGGTTGGCGGATAATCGGGTGCGCGTTGAAAAATGCGCGCACCCAGCAAAGAGGAAGCCCGAAAAGAAGCAGCAGAGTCGACACACGGTCTGTGATGTGTGGGGCTAATGTTAACTGTCTGGTAACGACCATTTCCTCACCTGGCGAAGACCCAAAACGTCAGCCCTTTTTGTCAGCGAGGCAGGGAGAAGGGAAGTCTGGTAGTCCACTTTGGGTGCGCCTGCGATCTCACCTATCGGGAAGAAGGTTACCGGAATGGCGTTAGTTTGTTTCCATTTTGTTAGCTTGTCACGAGATAAAAAGGTGACGGCGGTAAGGAAGGAAGGAAGGAAAGTAGAGCTATACAGCCGTGTCCCCTGCCGAGGAAGGTGTGTCAGGTCCGAAGGGATACACCGAGGTCGTAGAAATAGCCTGCAGCAAGTAGTAGCAGCACCCCGAACATGTCCGTGAGCGTATGCGGACGCGAAGTCACCGTAAATCGGTTAAAGAATACATGCACGAACAGGAAGTCCACTGTCGTCGGCGAGAAGATTTGTAGCATCTACGTGTCCCGAGTCCGAGTGGGATCCGAGCGGCTGACGAGCAGAAGGTGAATTCCGAGATAATTTAAATGGAGATGGAAAAAACAACGGGACACTGAAATAGATTCCTCGCAACATGGCATACCAGATAAAAGTGGTTCTTCTCTTCGGATGCTCCAAATTGGTTCATTCCACTGAGTTTTACCGGGCTTATGCTAACGGGAATCCGTTAAACCTATTTTACATGGTGCCACATTGTATTTGTTAATTATAAAGCCGTACTTAAATAGGATTTGTTTTCGGCTGTGCGTCATTCGCTGCTCAATCACGCTTTGGCCAAGAAGTTTTCCCATCCTCTCCCGATGAGTTACTTGTCCCCAACGGTGTATAGTTGCTTACGTCGGCCTGTAAAATTGTAATTAGACAAGCACACAACGAACAATCAGTTCGTTTGTCCATTCTCACACAACGAATCGTTCGGCCTCGAGTGATCGCGCGCGTTAGAATTAGTTTCAAGCCGTCAAAATTCCACTGAACCCAAGTCGTGACAACCGATGGTGTGCGATTAAGCGGCCAAGCAACTACCATTTGGTGGTTAATTTAATTAAATTATTCCCCCACGTTCCGAATCGGCCGGGAGGGACAAACATTAAAGGAATGCCGACCATCAGGTTGCTACCAGCTGGCCCTAATTAGTCAATGCACACTGGCAAGTGACAGTCGAACAGAGGATTTCCATAAGCGACCCAACCCACATTTATGATTCCTCCTCGAGGCCGTATGAAAGATGCCCGTCGGGAACGCGGCCCTTTGGTGCGATCAATCATCTTTTCTAAGCTCACCGTTTCGACTACTTTCACCCGTTCTTACCGGCATTAGTCCGGGGGATGGTCTGCTACAAAATGGGTTTTACAACGCGCCTGCTATTGCTCTTAACGGCTTCCTCTCAGGCCCTTTTCCTGGCGAATTCGAATTGCACTAAGTGTTTGTGTGGGTCGATGAATGATGACAATGCTACCGGGCGTAGCTTATGGAAATACGACGTCGAACTGTTCCTCCCAACATTGGTGTTGCGTGTTGCCTCTCCCATGTGTGTGTGTGTGTGTATAGAAAACGAGGGAAATTGAAATTTTGACAGTTTTCCTTAAACGTTTGAGAAATGATAGCGTGAACGAGATAAATCTTCACACCTTCCCGCGGGTTGAGTGTGTAGAGGTGTGGGGTTGGAGAAACACGATCGTGTTCGCACGCCAAAGGGTGGATGATCGCCAATTTTCCTCGCCGTCTGCTGAACCGGTATGCGCGGTTTTTAACATCTTGTTCATCGTTGTAGGCGAGAGTGTGATCAGTTGTTCGCGATAAAGGGAGAGAGGCGGGAGTGGTGGTTTTTCGTTTTAGAAAATGGCCTTCTGTTTGCCCATCTCGTGCCCTGGTATCGTTACTGCTAGCTGGTGTGTCTGTAATGAAGTTGGCTGTCGATTATCATACACCGGGAGCAATGGAAAATGGAATCTTGCCTCTAGTTAAGGGGGGGAGACTGCGAACATTAATCATAAGGTTGGAAAAAGGCTTTCTGCTTCTTGCAGCGCGCTCTCGGCGTGTGCATTATTGGCGTGCGACGACGGTGGTGGTGGCAGCTGCAGTAAGCCGGCATCTCGCCGGCCACCGTAGACTTAGGCCCTCGACCTACACACAACACAACACATCGCAAAGTACACGGAAACTTTCCACTAAACGAATGCTTCTTTTCGCTGCACTAATGCACACACAATGCTTTGGCAACTAATCTCGAGGCCGAGGGGGTCTTTCCCGACGGAAAGTAACTGGATTAGGAGAAATCATAATTTGGCCTGCGAGTGTGGAAGCGAGAAAGATTTCTTTCTTTTTTTGATAAATGATCAATTTAATGGCCAAGATTTTCCTCCGATTCGCTTAGTATAAACGGGTGGTCCCGTTTGTAACCGATTGGATTTTTGATGGTTTTTATGTGGCCTTAATGAACGATTTCGTTTCACTTGCGCGATATGATGAATCATATTGCACCGGGAAAGCCGAGGTGCATCAGCATTTTTCCTCCATTTGTCTTCTCTCTCCGCACGCTTGATTGCCTGTTGCGCATCGACGTCGTTTCTCAACCCCGCTGTCCAATTTAACGATTTGCCATTAATTTTCCTCTCCCCGGAAGTTGGAAGCGAAAGTCAGGTGTCGGGAGAGATAAGGTTGGCCCAATTCGGTGTTGCCCGGAATTTTACGAACTAATCTTCGATGTCAACGCGCGAGATCACCTTCGCTCCGGGGCGAATATCTTAATTAACGGGAACCATAATCAAACGATGGCCGTTTCGGGTTTGGATTCGGTTCACGCCCTTAGCACTCCCCGGCTCCTCTTCAGTCTGGTGCGCAGGTGTTGTGGAGTGGTCCGAAATTCATCACCTTGCCTTGAATCGAAACCTGCCCGTCGGCTCAGCCGCGAAGACTGATATGACTTTATCACCAAAAATCAGCTTCCATAAATTTACGCTCGCGAGCTCCGTTGAAAGAAGTGGGTTCCCAGTGTCTGGCTGGCCGCCTTTGCCTTGGATGATCCTCGGGGGCACCAGAACAACCAGGGATGCTCAATTTTAGATCTTCGATTGGCGCTTTAAATGGGTGTAATAAAATGTTAATCATTTGGTAATTTATTTACCGATAAACTTTATGACTTCTCCCAGGCAACGTTGTAGGCGCGGAGCGGAGTTGGACATGCTTAAACTTTTACTTCGGTGTGTGTGGGAAGAAAAACAACACCGCTCGAGGAATGTGCTCATTTTCCGCAAACTTGTTCGGTCCCATGCAGGAAGAAGCTGCATATGAGCGCGCACTCTAGTGAACCTGTGAAGGCAAACATCTGAAGAGCCTCCGGAGATGAGAATCTCGTTGCCATCTCTATTATTTTAATTAATTTTAGCATGGCGTGCGGCCAAGCCCGACTTCTTCGGCGTCCGATGCGATCTTCTTCCGGACTTCTCCGAACCTGAACCCCGAACTCGAAAGCGTACGCCTCGAACTCGAGCGCGACTCAACACGATCGCGATGCAATTAATTAAATCGAGAAATTTACATACCTATGCGCCCCGGCTCGGCTGCTGCCCTGGTTATCGTAAAACTTCATCTTGCGCGTTTTCCCCCCCAAGCGCGCGAGCCTATCTGCAGTCATTGATCTTCGAAGCCTCCCGACGGAGCCGAATGGTAGATTTTTTTCCCCCCGTCTTTTGTTTCAACCGTGGCGAGGTGTGGTAGCTCGGGTTTTTTGCTTCAGTATCTCATTCCGATTAGCTGGGGAGGGAATTCCATAGTGCGGTTTTCCACGCCATTCCCCCCAGTCTCCGAGTGCAATGAGGAGCGAAGAAAAATAAAACACAGTCATCTCTTATGGCACACCATAAATTATATGCCACTTTTGTTGCGGTGTGTTCGTGGCCTAGACGAAGAGTTGTTTCCACCGCGACGGGCAGGGCTAGTTCCCTCTTCCAATAAGTGACGTATTGAGTATCACTGGAGCTTGCTTGCTCTGGTAATTTATCCCCCAGGCGCAGACATATTCGATAGTGTGCTTTGTGGCTTTAACAAGCCCTCGACGGGTTTTCCACCAAGTCGACGGATCGTCTTGCCTTCTTTCGTCTTACTTCAATCGCATTTCCGACTGGAGTACTTGAGCGCACGAGCTCCACATTTGATCGTCGTTGGTTGGCCTTAGCCGCGATAACTAATCATCCCCACCGCACGGGCCCTTTTGTGGGGAGTGTCGCGGCAAGAACTCCGACATTATCACTTCCCGTAATTGTCTGCGTAATCGGGCTGGTTCTCTGCTCCGACATTACCTAGTTCTTGCGGTTTCCGCGGTTCCTGTGGCTTGGACATACACTTGCCCCAGCGAGAACCAAGCGAGTGGGCATTTCCTAGTCCAACCCTCCGCTTGTCATGTTTAATTTTCTTCTCGTCTATACCAATGTGTGCGGTCTCCAAGCTGTAGCGCCACGGTGCGCGCAAAGAGCTCTGAGCGTCCACTCCTTGCGGTTAATGGGCGTCATGATGGTTAGCTCGCTGCACATGTAACGAGGGGAGAAAAGCAGGCCACCAGACAGACAGGGCATGGGCATGGACGCGCTGCATTCCACCGCAGAAATCATGTTATCATGTCAGCCCTATCAGCTGTTAATGGAGACAGGTTGCTGCCGTGAGCAACCAATGCGCTGGAACGGTTACACAGCAGCAGTGAACAGATCCTCGAATCGGACGATAACATTGTACAAAGTTCTCGTCGGATTAATATTGAATGTCAACTTCTGAACTTGGAAAGTTGGTGTCGGGGTTTGACTAATGTCTCAGATATCTTGTAAACGCCATGTTTGGGTTTAAGAGACAACGTTCCTCGAGATCCTCTACTACACATTGCAGCTATTCAAGGAACCAATACCAGCTATCGGGAGTGTTGCATGATTCAAGTTTGTTGCTAGTAACCTTAAAGTTGCCTCAATCACCCTAGAGCGTCCATTTGGGGGAGAGTTTCGCCTTTTTTACTTTCCTCCATATTTCGTTTTATGGCCAGAGATTAATTCTATTGGTGCAATAAATCGCGCTCAGATAGGTGAGATTTTATAACACTCTTTTTTAGTGGGTTTTATCCGAAAATCATACAATATTGGGGATCTGTTGTTTCTAAGTCGCTATCATCTCTGTGTCGGGAACATTACTCAATTAAACTACTTTCTATCGGCAAATAAAAATAAAACGCAGGGAACAACGTGGTACGTTCAATGAACCTCTTCTGCCGTGCTTAGCTTTGTTTTGGTTTGGGTATCTTCCCTTTCCTTTGTACACTGATACCGAAGCACCACGTTAATCCGCTTAGTTGGCTCCGTTTGGTGCAATAGTACTTCGTCTATTGGGATTTTCCAATGGCGACCATTCTGTCTGGAAAGCCTCTGCCTCAGAATGGTTCACTAGTTTCAGCTGGGAAGCTCCATAGCTGATGTACGATTGCGGGCTTGTGTCGGACAGTGGGAGCAAACGGAGGAGCGTGGGGTTCGTTCCGAAGTGTAACGAAACGATTGAAGTTTTCGATTGAAAAGTAACTGGAAACCACTGGCATGGAACGGGAAGGTTTTATGGTTAAGCCATCGCAAGTCTTCTCTCCGCCCAGCGGATAAGGGCTTAGCCAACACATCTGGTTGTAGAACAAACTCCAGTTCAACCGTGGCTGTTTGTGGTACTGCACGGGACTTACGTTAATACGATTTTGAACCATAAACAGAGCTCCGGTTCCAGGGAACACTTACGGTAGTTCTCAGCATTTCCGCGGTTGGCAATAGCGTTTTCCGTGGATTCCCAAGAACTTCTGACGTATCTTCTACGCCACGCTCACTCCTCCGATGGGTGCTATTTATTCCGCATTGGCCTGGTTTCCGTGTGTCGCCGGGAATCGGATTTTGCGCCGGCCGAGAACCGGGAACCTAAAACGATGGCGCACATTCTTGGAAGTAGTTCATTTGAAGGTTCCATGCCTTCTTTTTTGTGAACCATTTTGTTGCCTGCTGCGGAAGAAGCGAACGAGTAAGTTAGGCAAGTAGTTGTTGGACCCTTCGGAACACAAACTATCGCCTTTTCGTCGACGGTCGTCTCGGATTGATGCGACAGAAATAGATTCTCCCGGCCGAGGAGGTAAGGAACCCATACTTTTACGACCAGAACGGTGTGAATAGGTTTTGGCCACGAGGGTGAGAGATTTGTCTTCCGACTTCCAGCGATTGATGTGCCTTCGCTTGGCCGTGGTTCCCGAGAATTGGAAGGATTACGATTGGTGATTTGTTTACGATGATGCGCGGTGGAATATGGGGCTTGCGATGGAGGGGTTTAGTTGGACAGAAGGGGTTCGAATGGAATGTTTGCGGTGAAAAATGGTTTCAACAAAGACATGTCACGGGAATGTTTAATGATTAGCGTGTTAAATTGTGAGCTAGTCGTACTGTAGGATTGTTTACTAACGTGGAGGTATGAGGAATGGTATTTACACAAAGTGTTTGTTTTATTCCGGACAGTTTGACAAGCATGACGGTAAATCTTAACAGTAAAACATACTTCATGGTAGTTCTCTTTTATAGAACAAATGAGTTTGGCATATCAATAATATATGTAATAATGCGAATAGTATTTTCCTCCTGTACTAAATTCAGAATTCTGTTCTGAACCTAGTCCCCGTTCAGGAAACGAACGTTCAAAGGGCATTGCTAATAACCATTCCCATGTGGGAAGTTCATTGTCATGCAATGGCTGCCGGTGGGTGCAGCCTTACTTTTTTTTTAAACTCCCTCTTCCGGACAGAGACGGTTCCAGTCCCGCCACCGTAGTTGACCTGGCGCCGTCCGTGGCCCTGCCCCAGAGTACTTTTTCTTGACTTTCCCAGGGCCCCCGGGTCAACTGTCGGAAAGGGTTTGCCTTCCCAACCTATTCGCGCGGCAAGAAAGTAGAGGTTTCGCGACTAAAATTACCATACCGGGTATGTGGCGTGCAACTTTAGCCGAAACCCGCTTGGTAGTGGAGCAACTTGTCTGGCCCGTCCGTGAGGCAGACGATGGAAACAGCCGGTTGCACTTGCAGAAGCATGCAACTATGCTCCCCTTTTGGTCTCGGACCCAGGCTAACCGTTCTCGGTTGGTTTGAGTTGCCTCACGGCCCCCCTCATGGTGTTTCTAAGCCCCTTCGTGGTTTAGGCTTCAGAACTCGGCCGGTTTCGCATTGAACCCCGGAGCACACGCTCCCGACACGCCTCTGGGCGAGTGTTTAGTGTTTAGCGGTGGATCTATAAATAGCCGTGTCACGTGTTCCGTGACAGGCGACCGCGTTAGTTTTTCTCGCAGCGCTTGTTGAACTCCAACTTTTGACGCAAGCGAAGATGCGCTACGATGAGGCCGGGTCCTCCTAGGCCTATCTAGGAAGTAACATCGATGATCTCGTTGCAATGGACGATAACCATAAACGAGTTGACGAGACGAGAGAGAGAGAGTGTCTGTTTATTGCTCCAGTCGGTGCTCCATTCGCGGCCCGTTTCTGTTTGGGAGTGAGAAGTGGATGAATTAAACGTTGAGAAACACTCCGAAACTCCGACCACGACTAGAAAGGGCTCTGTAAGACGTAAACGGACAGAAACGAAACGGCTCGGTGTGTTTTATCGCACTTTTCCAATCGAGAATTGATTGTGGTTCTACCGGGCCGACCGACCAGCAACAACACATGCTTGGTCCAACGCCGCGCGCCTAGAACCGACCTCTCTGCTAGTCCTCAGCATAGGAGTGAGCACTCCCAGCACTCCGATGCACCGAATGGGGTGTTGCTGTTACACCGTGTGTGCCTTCGTTTACTTAAAAATAGCTCTGGAAAAACTCTTTCCATGGTGTGGGTGTCCCATCGTGTTGCGGTAGTCCAATTGGATGGATGGCGATTGGTGGCCGTGCCTTGGCCATAGGTGCGGTTCATTGAACTCCAGCATGGACACAAAACAAACGGGCTACTACGGGCCCTTCGCTAAGGGAAATGACTTAAGTTTTTCCCTTTCCACTGCTCTGCACACATCTGTGATTGCTCGCCTGACACCTTCCGCCTGTTGGGGTCCCTCCCCAGAAGCTCTTGTACCCCTCCCCATATCGGACCCACACGTCATTATTTATCGTTAAGCGCGAAGCGGTGGTGTAGGGTGCATATATAGACGCCCTTTCCTTGTCATCAATCCGGCACATTTTCCCCAGACCCAGGGAGTGTGATGATCAATCAGGGTAATATTTCCACTCGCGTATCACGAAGTAGTTGGCTTATCTTTTTATGGTGAACAATTAGAATCTCCACTATCTTTACGATTGCGTGGATAAACGCCCTCCCTTCGACGGACGCCTCTCTTTCGCTTGATGACGAGTGGCATCGAAATGGCACCAAAGGCGACAGTATAGCGTTACGAGGCTCGTTCGCGTTTGTGTTGTGTCTATCTTGTTGCAGGCAATTTATATTAATGGACCTCGCAATAGACACGAACCCGTGAATGACTAATTGGTTGTGCCTTCCCCCGGTGGGTGCGAGATGAAAAATCGCTTGTCAACCCGGACAGGCATGAATTATGCTCCGAGGGGTTTCTTTTTAGTTTCCTTCCACTCCACAAACTTGGGCAATTATCCACTCTTTTCGCGTGTCTTTAGGAAAGTTTGCGCATCGAAATTAATTACTTCCTGAGGTACCTCTTTTTTCCTTTTGCATTTCCTTTTTCGCGAGACACACAAAAAAAAGGGGAATCAATAAAGTCCCAATTGATTATGGCAAATTTGCAAAAGATTTAGGGTTGCCCAGGGTTTGTCGATCGTTTCCTCGTACCCTTCGTACCCGGTTCGGGGACCCATCAGTTCGCGGATGTTTAACGTCGCACGAACTCTAACAACCCCTATCTGGCACCATCATTCAATTTCAGCTTTTGGTTCCCAGAAATTTGGAAATCAATCCTCCGCGAACCGAACGGCCGAATGAACCCGGTGCAAAGTGGATGGATCTTCCGGCCATCGATGGCATATCGAACGGGTCAATTCAAACCCCGGGTCTCTCCCCGTGTTTGGAACCGAGACCCCCCACAGGTGGCGTGAATCGTGCGACAAGGCACAAGAGGAAGAGTAGAAAAAGTAAAAATCCCCACCGAAATCTTTCACATCCTTCGAAAATACGTCTCCCCGTGGCCCATTCCTTCTCGCCAGTGTGTCCGCCGAAAATTAGCCACTTCCCTTTCCCATTTTCACCCCGAGCAAACGCGAACCCGAATTAATCTAAAACACCGAAACCACCAGCACCACCAGACCTTAATCCGTTAACCAATCATCTCACCAGCGGGAAAGATGTGTGTTCCGAGGGTGGTCCGCAGGTGAAGGTTCGCCCGGTCCCGTTGGAACTCCTTTCTTTTAAATGGAGGAACCCCATTAGGATGGGGGGCAGTGTTGCAGTGTTCTACTCCGTACTATCGGTGTTGTGTTTTTGTCTTTCTTTCCCCTTCTCGTATCTCAAACTATGTATGAAGCGCCGATCGTAAGATTGTGTTGCAACGCGGTGTAATTTCTTCATGACTTTCGATGCGACTCATTACACCGCGCTATCTCTTCATACTTCCCGTTGGCTTTTGATTTTTTTCCGCCCACCGAAGGGCGCTCGCTTCCATTAGCTGTCACTAATCAGCATCAATTAGAGAACTTCAAACGCAAACGCGAACGAAGTGGATGGGCTCAACCGCAGTAAAAGTTTTCCCCTTTCGTCGACCCCCGCGATGGAGAGCGATTGCCAGCGCGAGAGAAGCGTATTTGATTTCCTCCGATTGCGCACCGAAAGCCAAGAAAGCTCAACTCAATGCACCCACTATTCAAACGTCGTCCGACGTTGACCTCCTCCTTGTGTTGTGGTATCTTATCCCGTGGCTAGTTTTCTTCTAATGGTGCTGCAAAAAATAAATAAAACTCATCCAGGGGGAAAAAAGTTGAATCAAATCAAACAACAACACAACGGTAACAAAACGCGCCACAGGAAGTGGGCTGTAAAAACTTTAACAACCTTCCTTGTTGGCCCCGGTCTTGCCCGTTAGAGTGCGGCCCGTCTGTGAGACATCACTGCTCGATCGTGGCCGTACGGCATTTTCCTCTTTTCACCCCCGTGGTGATCGCGAAAACTGTCTCGATCTCGCGAGCGCAAGTCACATTAAATTAAATCTGCACCATTTGCAACTTGACGCCCATCTGCGCCGCCGTCGCGATCGACGGCAGCTGGCAAATGGCCGCCGGCGCCTTGTGGGAAATGCATCGGAGTGTGGTCCATTTTCCCCACCCCACGCTGCAAGCGATCAATCGAGCCTCCATCGATGCAAGATCCGGCCGGACAGACGATCGAACAAATTGATCCTTTTTGATTTCCACGCTCCGACTGGCCGGACGGGGACGGGGTTGATGTTGTCGATGTTGTGGGGGCGCACGTGTCTGTAATGGGGTTGTTGCAACAAAGCGAATGCGATATCGAATGTCCCATTACCGTCCCAGCTGCACCGAGGGGATGCGGGATTTATTTCCCGGTGGGCACAACTGTCGTAAAATTAGAAGTTGTTAAACACAAATAAACGTTTGTGTAATTTTAGTGTCGATTTAAAAAGAAACAACATCTAAGGTGTTTTCAAGTGTGTGCTATAAAAGTAACCGCTTGAAGGTGAGGGTTTATTCCGCCCGTTGTCTGCATAACTTTGTACCGTGTACTGATCCACATTGAATTGGATATATGAAATTAAATGTTTATGGCACACTTTTGAAGCGGGTGAAACTTTTACCCTTTTTTGTGATGGACGTTGCTCACTTCAACTACAAGCAGTTGCACGTGTTTTCCTGCTTTTCGGGAATGGTAGATTGTTGTCGGTCACCCCATTCACCCCAAAGTCCAAGCGATCAATTTAACACAGCGGTTTGTACGAATGTGCTCCAATTTTTTTTTGTTAAACAAGCAAGTAGAAAGGGCGAAGCGCGATCGACTTTAGCAAATCCTGTAAATCACCTTCACCAGCGCAAACCACACTTTACTGCCAGTCACGGTTCGCCGATGCGATTGCCATTTAGTCGCTGGTAAGGCGGGCCAACAACACCGGGAGCGAAGGGGGAAAATTGGATGATCTTTTCGCGCGAGTGAAAGTCAACCAGCGTGTCGTCGAAAGTTGGGCGCTCGCTCTTCGGTCTTCACTCATTGCCACATCGACCCCGACGTTCCCGGAGGAAAATTAATATGAACTTCTCGTTTGGTTGATCGCCGCAGCTGAACTCCCCGTTTGGCAGGAACAAATGGATTGATTAACCGTATGCGGTTAATAGCTTAGCGTCAGGTCTTCTTTCTCGGCTCGCGGTCGACATTCATTTCGTCGGTAAAATGTCCCCGAAGACATTGGAAAAGCGAATCATAGCGTCAGCCCGGAACATGCAGCCAGTTAGTCAGAGTCTTTATTTCCGCGGACAACCGTGACTGCAAAAACGGGAAGCTCAATTCTACCGTGGGCAATAATTTCTGCATTGGGAGGAACGTTAGTATCCCGTTCGTCTCATCAGTTACGCCATCAACCGGAGGGTCGAGTTGTTGCATGACATTAAAATCGAATCAAATCACATTACTGGAAAAAAAAGAAACGAACTTAGAAATAGTTATATTTTTGCGAATATTTAGCGATACTAATGTAGCATTTTTGTTTTCTTCTCTCTCTCGTTTTAGGTACGTATGAAGGAAAGCTCTGACGTTATTCGCCACACCGACATCGAGTGTCATTCGGCCATCATCATGTGAACAAAATGTTACAAAAGGACGGAAAGCTTTCTTCAAGCCTCCCAGCGCTTGTCCCAAAAATATCGATGTAACTCCGTGAGGTTTCCGTTTTTGTGTTGCCCTCTGGAGAAACGAATGCCATTAGCATACACGGCGTCGAGGTGGTGTGGAGAGTAACAAAATCATAAAACTAGACCCGCTGGTGGTTTAACTTATTTCGGTTCGATCCTCCCACTCGTCCCCGGACGGGTTTCGTGAGTAAGCTGGATAAACATAAATCCTTTTTGGGCAAGGTAAAGGAAAAATAAAGCACCAAACCCGTGCAAAGGTCTTGCGGTTCGAGCCAACAAAACGGATATCTCGTCTGCGCCCTCGGAATTGCGTACCAGGAACCGGTTGGTGTCCTTTTTACTTGTTTCGACTCGCGGCGCCGCGAAGGAAAAAAGCTTTCCGGGCCACCCCGGACTTCCGAACCCGACCTGGTATCGATCTTTTTACAGCCCGCACTATAAAATGTTTCAGTCGCTCGGCGTCCGGACGCGGGACCTCTATCTGGGAAAAAGCGAAGGTAGATTCCTGGTGAACTAGTTTCAGCGGAGTTCGTGAAGGTGAAATTCCAAAGTCTACGCCCATCTCCCGTGGCTTCCCTTGGCGTGCTTCGAGCCTGTAGCTTGTTGTCTTCCAACGGTCTCGCCATAGCGACAATCGCAAACAAATAAAGGTTTCATCTTTCCTGCGCTAAACTCTATTTGCTGCGGAGGTGTCCCTTTCCTGACTCTTCCACTTGGGGGATTGATGTTTGTTGCGCGCGACCTATTCCGTGCGGTGGAAGTTTGCGCTGTTTCAATGGTTCCTGTTGCGAAAAAAAAGACCTCAGAAGGACCATCCGGTAACAACCATGAATCAACTTTTCGGAAATGGATCAAGCACGGGCAACAGTAAACAATCACATTCGTCCACGCTCCCGAACGATGATGGTGATGATGATGATATCGAGCATACAAACTTTTCCAAACCACCATCGTCGATGTCGATGGCATGTTTCGTGCTTAAATGGTGTAACAAAGTATATTCTCTAGGGTCGAGCAAAAAGGTGGATCGCGGGATGAAGAGAACTTTGGTCACAGTTTGGTGAACGGAGGTGAACATTACGTGACCTTTTTTTTTGTTGTTGTTAGGTTGGTGGACCTCCCCGTCAATAGTAGAAAAGCGGCCTTCACTAGGCTCCTCCAAAAACGCACCGCGCTTTTTACACGGCGAGATTTTCCTCCGCACACGCGAGGAACCAGAATGGAGCATGGATAGCGGTTGAATTTTCCCATAAATACAACACGACAAAGAAGGAACCTAGTGAACCGATCTACGCCGCCCCCCCGGGGCCACCTCTGGCAGAAGATTACGGGAATTTAGATAAACCCTGTAATTTAACTACCAACACCAGCTTTTGTGAGCCGACCGAGAACGGAAGAGATCCTCCGGGCGGTTGGGTCGTCGAAAAAACAAAGGAGAAGATTAAATTTTCCTGTGCAACTATTCCATTAAATTGGAAAACAAATTAGTGACTCATCTCCCGGCCAGCTTCGGCTAGTGCGGCGTCCACCTATTGCCTAATTTTCCCGGCTTTCCCCGTGCAGAAGAGAATGAGGGGACGAGAAAACTGCGGCTTATAATCGACGGGTGGCGTTTCTTTTAAAACCCATCCCGCCGCGGTATGTTCGGTGCATGTAAACCAACCGTGAAGTGAAGGCCACAACCACGGGGAGCCCTTATTTGTAAGTGTGTTTGTGTGGAGGTTCTACCGGTTCGTGGCACGGGATAATTATTATGGAATAAATATTGTTTTACGGTATTTTCGAAAGAGATAATAATACGCCCGTTAGACGCTCGCCTTCCTGTGGACGCGAGAGCTAATTAGGTCGTGTTCCACCGGCTTCGGTATCTTTGAGCGTGCCATCTGCGATCAGTGCAATTTTTGAGGTTCCAGTGATTTTGTAACCAGCTTATCATGTGTCTCGTTGCGTGATTACTGCGAGTTCTATATGAAACGACTGAATTAGATTTTCAAATGGGGATCAATTTCGAATGAAGAATGAAACATACAGAAATCAAGTATTGTTAGAGCATAAAGTTCATTTCATAATAGCTGTCGACCCAGTTCGAGCCGGTTGGCCGACGGGCGAGAACTTCATAAATAACGTCAGGGAGGGAGAATAATTTGAATTTATTTTATCGATACTCCACCGAAAGCCGTCGTCGTGGCCCATTGGGAATTGGTCCGGGGTGACGGTAGCCGCCCTTAGGCTCTCTCTTTCGCTGGCTTCCGGAGTGATTGAAAAATGCTTCCACCCTCGGTAATAGATGGACTCACCCACATTTTCCGTCGCCGCCCTCCGGTTTGTCGGAAGTCGGAATTGTTTCAATAGTACTTCAAATGTTTGACCTGTCGACGACGGCGACGATGGTGAGGTCCATGACTGCTGGGTCGTCGATGTCCCCATTCGAAATGGTAAATTATCTCCCCGTCCGGATCGCGGGGCACGCACGCCAGGTCGGAGCTTCCGGTTGTTCCGGTGACCAAAATCGTGCGCGTTTTGGATCGATGATTTTTTATTATATTTATGCCATCGCTAGATAGCATCGCGGTGGATCTCAAAGTGTATGTGAGCCTGTTGGAATGAGGGCAATGGTTCTCACTCCCTCCCCCCCGGCCTCTGTAAACGGCACCGATTACTTCCGCCTGTCATTGGTGGTATTGAAAGCACCTCCCCGGTACGTTAAGTGAAACTGCGAGTAATTTCTATTTGTTCGTTTATGTCATCTTCTCAAGCCTTCTCTCTTTTTAGTGTCGATGCAAAACCGTTCCAATTCGCTGTCCGCAAATGAACGCTAATTTTCATTTATCATCACGACGAGGGCCATCAATATTCGCCGCATGATCGTGCGCGATAATCGCGCAGGCGCCAGGCGAGAAAAACGACGCCCGGTAGGAGCGTGGAAATTGAATCTTTACGTTGCGGAGCGGAATGTCGGAAAAACATGGACTGTCAACCCACTAATGTGTCCGGGTCCGGGCGCGGGAAGCACGCGTCTACAAATCAAGATGTCATGTTCGCTCGGGAGCTGCACGAGTGCGTAAGAAGGCACGTTTTCCCTACCGATGTCCAATCGATCTTCGCCGTGGACGGGGGAGAACAAGCGATGGGTGGAAAGATAAATCGAAACTTGAACAGTGCGGTTTCGGTCACGGAAAGGCGCGACATGCGGATCGTTCCTGTTTGTACGGACAATTTATGGTGCGGTCCGATACAATTTCAAACCCATTATTATTAACGCACGAAATGGCACTCTCCCGGTCTTCCTTAAACGGGGCACGATCGGGCAAATATTTATTGCGTGCTCGCGCGTCCGGTGTCCTCTTCTTCCTCCGATCGACTGATAAATAAATGCGCGAAAGTATCGATTTGCATTTACATAGCAAATCGCGTTGCGGAAAAGACATTCGCGAACGTTACACCAGAGAGGAATGCACCGGGAAATGCCCGTTCGAGATGCGCCATTAAAGGTTGAACCGCCCGGCGGAAACATTTCCCATCGAATGGTTTCCATTTCACCTGCTTCGGGTGTGTGGAATGTTAAAGGTTAATTTGTTTTGGGGTATGGCTGTTTTCCCCTTCATTTGGCGTGAAAATTCACCTCGCAAGGTGCATGTTGTCCCCCTCTCCCCTGACGGGGTGGATCGTGTGAAAGCACTCTCCCATCCATCGGGTGGTGATCATGGGAAAAACCCCCCGTGGCCGAAGATGGCTCGGTAGTATCTCTTTCGCTTTTCCGACCTTCCTCCCATGCCTCTTCCTCCCGTGTCGTGTGTGCGTTGGCGTGTTAATGAGTTGCATTGATTTTGCGTAACAAAAGCACAAATTACCGTTCAATTTGTTCGGCGGAACAACGGTGGTAACATTAATTCGCAAAGCCAAACACCGAGTCGTGCGTCATCCAGCTTGGGGTTGGCCGGAAAACAACCATACCGTAATAGCATGGCGCTCGGCGGCAATGGAAATAGGTTTTTTTGCCAACGGAAAAGAAAAACTATTTTCCCAGCATGGGCTGCATCCGACACTCCGCAAGGTGGGAGACGAATTGCTCGCGCCGGTTCGATCCCGGGAAAGCCAAACGTCATTAAAATAGTTTTCTATCCTCTTTCTCCCCTACCTCTTGGGACTATCTTTTGCATCCATCTTTTCTGTGCTTAGGTTTTCCCGCTGCACATTGCATGTTTTTTTTTCTCTTTCCAGAGTATAATGTTTAATTGGCAATCTTCTCGCCTAGTGGTAGTGTGCTATTGTGCAAATCCAAAGTGCACCCAACAATGTTAGAGAAATTTCTTTTCAATGCTTTGCAGACATCTTCCGTGGAAGATCGTTGATATCTCATCTTGGACGATTGTTACAAGTGTTGTAAATTACGTAAAATCGTGTTGATTAAACAGAGGAACTCTACGTTGTTGCCTAGAGTTTATTTTTTGTGATCTCTTATTTTTCTTCTTGCTTCATCAACTTTGTCTGTTCGGTTATGTTCTTTGGTGCAACCCGTCATCGATAAATTGTAACTGGCAGGGCTAATTCCATCCATCTCCTACCACCCGGCGATGGCGAGGAACTATTTGACTTAATAAAAAAGCCGTAATTCTATCGATAAAGACGACGCGGCGATGGCAATGATGCTGCTGCTGCTGCTGATGATGATGATGATGATGATGCAAACTGATTATAATGGTGAATTTTATTAACTTTTTTCCTCCTTCCACCCATCCATTCATTTTCCATTATCTTCAAGAACTCGTCGGTTCGGGGTGTGTGTTGGTTGTGTGAGAGTATGGTTTTTTTTTGTTGTTGTTGCTTCGACTACAACAATTCCTGCACAAACATGAGGCGGGCGGGGGAGGGCTAACGGAATCATCATTCTCATTTCCCTCAAGCCGGGGGCCCCGATGCCAAAGGGTCGGGTTGGCTTTTGAAGAAGGAAGTATGTTGGTTATGCAAGGTTGCTGCTTGCTGTTATGTTGGCGGTATGATGCTGGTGTTGCTGCCTCCACCCGCTTTCGCGCCCGTCCGTTTCAGGGTAGATGAGGAAATTCATAGAACCCACACAACACTCACCCACCCACCCCGCCACCTTCATTTCGGTGTTCTTTCCAACCCATCGCGATGACGATTGTTGCATTCCAGAGCAGCTGATCGCGGTCTCATCAAGCTCCCATTGCAAGCCACTCTTGCGTGGAAAGCTCCGCTGGCGAGGAGGACAATCGATGTAAAAATCGCCTTCCATCCCTTCGAACACCTTCGAAACTCATTCCACCCCCCCCCTCTCGCACCCAAGGGCTGAAGAAGAATGGAAAACGAAATATTCTTCCTCCCATGGATCATCTTCGCGTTTAGCAAAAAAAATCCTATGTACGCCGAGCCAGTAAAGACCGACCGAGAGGCATCTTTGTTCATGGAGTGATCGCGCGTCATGAGAAAAAAAATGGAAGCCAAGAACGATGGAACGAAATTGTGGAACAAAATTTAATTTATTTTCTTCCCACACATTCGCGTGCGCTTGCCGCCGGTGAAGAAGTAAAACCCGCCCGGAGATCGAATTGCATCCCTCGCCCGGAGACGGTTTGCTGCCGGAAGGGTAGGTTTTTATCGTGAGGAACCTACCTCGCGAACCACATACGAACAAACACACCGGCAGCCGGGGCGGTTCAATGGACGCTCACGCTTGCGCTGTCGCGCGCTGCATCACGAAAGTGTGTAAATATTCATCAAACGATCGCGTTTATGATCAAGTTAATTGTCTCATATTCACAAGCCACCTTCGCCACCGGTGGGGGGATGGATTTCGAGCTGCTTCTTCTTAGCACACGGCACGGAATTGCGGCATTTGGAGTTCCTCTCCCTTCTGAGACGGCTTGTTATAATGAACGGGTTGCAGGAACACACACACGCCAGCTTTGCCGGTGTCTGGAGCCCATCATCCGACTCGTTGGGCCATGAAATTGTTATTGTTTCAGTGCGGCATCAAATCCAGACCGCGAGGAACGCAAGAAGGCACCATTTGGTTAGCTAAGCATAAATATTTCTTAGGTTCCGCTTGTGGTTAGACGCTTTGGGTGATCTAACGCTAGAAAACTTAATTTTACAACACGAACGAATGAATTTCCACCGCGAATGAGTATTTGTTTTCGAGCTAAAGAACATTAGAAATCAAGAATTTCGATTTTTTTTACTAATTTGATTAACTAAAAATGAATCAATTCTGAATCATCTGATCTCATCAAAAATCCGCACGTGCTCTACCGGCAATGAACTCCACTTACTCATCCGAACCACCGCAGCCATAACCGTATTTGATAATTAAGTTTTAGTACAGTTTGCTCCAATTCGTTTGGCGAAACCGCGTGCTAAGAAATAATGAGAGTTTGTGTTCCTCTTTCCCAGTTGTATCCCGTTGGAGCATCGGGTTGGTTTCGGGTGGATGATTAGCAGCGTGTGCTGGCGCTTATCGGGTGAATGAGTTCTTCACTCCAGCATAAGGAAGACTAGTAACGACGAGCAACGATCGCGTGGAGAACCGTGTATCGCACGAGAAGAACCCGTAAAAAGCACTCGAGCATACGAAGAAATCGTTGCCTTCCCTAATTTATTGTGGATAACTCATGTCTTGGCGATGGTTTCGATATTTGAAGTGCAAGCTGTCGCAAGAAAAAGGAAATTTTAATTTTTCGAACAAATTCCTTTCCAAATCTCTGATGTCCTACTTTGGTTGCATTGTTGGTGAGAAACGAAAATCAAACCCGACTAACGATCGTGGTTCGCAGGAAGCGAAATCCCAAGGTGCGAAATAAAGGCACGCATTATTGCAACTTGCCTTTGCTGCTTCACGCTGGAATCTTAACTGGATTGGGTACAAATTTGGACCGGTCTCACATATGGGATACGGCCATCTATGTGTGAAAAGGTGTAAACTGTCCAATTCCCGAACCGACGCGATTCAACCAGAGGTGCTAACGAGTGCCATGTAGAGACTCCAGGGAAGAAGGGTTTAATCCGACCGATCGGTACAAACGAGCGATACTTTGATGCTCGCGTCGTGGTGACTGCATCGGGTTCGGGTGAAGGTGCATCGTAATTTATGTAAATTTCATGAATGTGTTTTCTTTCCCCCTCGCGAGGGCCCAGTTTGTTGCTGGTGACACCTTGGTGCAATGTCGGTGAGTTTTATAGGCACAGCGAACGGTTGATCTCGGGAACACACGGTCGAGATTGGTGGATCAGTGTTTTTATTTCTTGTATCAGATGAAAACAGGCCTTCTCCACTACTAGAAATTAGTGGCAGTCGCGTTGACAACACAAGTCCCCCGTCGGTTTGGTGGAGCGCGCAGCACCCCCTGGTGGCAACAGGTCCGACAAGAGGGTGGAAGTCGTGTAGGCGAAAGGCGATAAATTTCCCATTCTTCCTCTCGGTGTGCGGCCACAGCAGGATGGCGGTTTGTTGGGAAAAACACATCTCGTTTCCTCCATCGGCGACAAATCATCGCAAGTCAAGTGTCGTTCGGGGTCGTTGGGATTATCATTCTGATTTAGCGCCCTAGGGTTGCGGTGGTCGTCGTCACTGTTTCTCACTCCCCCATCCCCCATTCCAGAGTTCAGTCCTCTTCCCTAGTCGACATCTTAATCTCCCACACTTCTTTTCACGCGACGCTGGAGCTGGGCTTTCGTGCTGGAATGTCTATGCCCTCCATCGTCGGCATGTGAGTGGTTTCGGGTAGTAGCGCCCGTGGTGGTGTTTTATGGTAGTTTATGGAATTTAAATCTCGTTAGAGTAATCGGAACGACGCACATCGATGGCCACTTGAGCCCCTTGAAATGACAGCTTTAGAAATGGAACATGGTTTTGAGACAAAGCTGTTTCTCCCATCGACCTTTTTAGGGACTGCTGGAGTAGTGTTTTATTTGGGGTCATATGGATTGGAGAAAAGCTGGATTCCATGGGTCTGTTTTGGGAGCCAACATTTATTGTTATATCTCAACCGATTTCCATATTCACAGGCTTACAGTATCAATAAAGCGCTAAAGATCAATTGCAAAATACATCCTTCCGTTCGAAAATAAAAGATCACGATCAGGTCCAGTAGATATTTACACCCAACTTCACCACAGTTCATCCATGACGATGTTTTGATTCCTGATGGGAAGCGAACTCAAACACCCCGAAGCCGTGAGAAGGTTCCCATCGATCGTAAAAGCCGAAATAATCGCACCCGAAATTTGGGGACCTCAATCCCTCTCGTGTGAGCCAAAAATTTTCAATTTTCTCCTCCCAAAAATGGGGAATCGAGAAGCTGGGAATCGCCGATCGATCAAGTGATCGATCGATCGGAGTCCGGTGGAAATTCACACGCAACGAAGTGCAGAAGGAGGCGGGGGAACTTCCCAGTCCAACGAGATTGATGAATGTGAGTCGGCGAATTTCCTACCTACGCCTCTTTCACCCAGTCCCAGTTCCCGGCGGAGGAAATCAAATCGAAAATTTCTCTCACTTTTACCCAAAATCAAACCGACTTGGGAAGGGTGGAGTTTTTAAGCGGACGGTAGGACGGATGTTTGGGTTTGGGATCTCCACCGTCGTCGTCGTCGTCGTCGCAGGTGCCTCTCGCCTAACGAAAAATAGCCGGAAACCTCATTTCTCACGTCGGGATTTGGCCGAATCAAGTCGATGGATAGTCGGCTACGAATGAGGTTACGACAGAATCGGCAAGCAGTCAGGCACAGACCCTCGGTGTCCAGGTGGGAAACGGCCAGTATCTACCCCGACCCGATCTGTGTCGACACATGCCTGAACGTGTCTAGAGCACGTTTTTATGGTTCTCAACCCCCAGACTTCACCCTGCGGCGGCTTATCTCGGCAGTAATGCCGACCCAAATGACTGTTCAAGGTCGTCGCAATTCTAAGCTCAGCTCCGAAGCACTCATTAACCCAGACACCGAAACCGACTTTCTTCAGCGCCAAGACGTCGACGGGGATGACGGCAGGGTTCTGTGTGTCACCACGTCTGCCCCAGCGGGGGAGGGTTCCTATGATTGCCACCCCGGGCTCGTGACAAATGGGCCACAAACAGAACGAAGAATTGGGCAGAAAGGTGCGTGACTCAGTATTCTAATTTCATTACGACTGCCGGCACCCAAAGGTGCCCTCTCAGGCGATCGAAAGGGACCCCCGAAAGTTTGGCGCTAATCGTTCCAATTCCGCCCCGCCAAGGAACTCCGACCCCGGCCAACATCTGATTTGGCTGGAAGCCTTGATTTCCGTTCCCATACGCACCTCTTCTTCCGTTCGTGGGTGTTTCTTTCGGGGTTTTTTAGCACATTGCAAACACGTGGCCCGGAGGAGGTCCCTAACGTGGCTCTCGAGAAATGTAAATACTTGACCCAAAATCGTCTTTTCATTACCTGCTTCTCTCTTGTTTTGGTATGTTGCCACTTGGTCCTTCTTTGTTTTACTTGCCAGAACATTACGTAGCGAACATACCTACCCCGAGGGTAGGGTTAACCGACTGCGCTTTACGGTGCCTCCGCGAAAAAACTAACAACGGTCAATACGTTCGCACCCGCCTCCTCCTCCTCCGCTGCCACATAACGACGCTTCCTTATTCCTGCCAACACCAATTAGCAACCGCGCCGGGTCCTTACCTGCTCGGTCACGTTCGGTCATGTCCGCAGACGGAGAGGCAGGAAACCCGAACCCCTTGCTTCAGGCAACATTAAAGCATAGCGTGGTTTATGCTAGCTCGTGTGCATGAGTGCGTGTTTATGTGTGTCGTGAGGGACAAAGAAGGAGGGATTACTTTATTGTGGGTCGAGGGAGATGCCACGATTAAAAGGACCTCACACATATTCACACACCACTATGTTCAACAACGACGGGCGACGATGAGAGAGCCCCCTAAGCAGGCTATGGTTATCCTTTCGGACGGTTTGTACTGCCATACCGAAGAATCTAGTCAGCCTGGTCAGTCAACGGTGCAGCTTTGTGGATCATTGGTTTGCAGAAACGATTACAGGAAGGATATTATTTTGGTCGGTTTTGCAAAGTGGTGTTTTATCCTGGAACATTGTGAACTTTGTGTCGAGGTTTATCGTTTTGAACAGTCTTCTGTGATTGGTAGTGAATTTTTCCAACGGAAACGGTGCTGCTTGTAACGGATACGGCTTGGGCTACCTTTGGCCCAATCTTTCTACAACTCGTTTCTTACTTTTTTGTAGGTTTCTGTGCCAGTTAATCGATGTCTTCTGCTACTCTATTCATCTATTAATCGTTATCTTTTTTCTTCTTTTGCGTTTTCAGAGTTCTGAAGCCACCGGGCGGTGGAAGCAGTGATCTGTTCGGCGCCGAGCACCTCGCGCCCTCGACCCCACGCACCATGAGCAAGAATCGCATGCAGTCGAACATCTTCGCTACCCCAGCGGATGCCCATAAGAATGGTAAGGCTCTCTATCCAAACAACGGGTTCTTTGGAATCTTTTCGTCGGGAAGCCCCCCCAGCAACGATCCGCTTCGAAAGCGTAAGGTTGTTTACGGCGGGGAGAAACCAGTGTGCGTATATGTGTGAGTGTTCAGTTCAAACGGTTCAACAACGGATCGGGAATGGCCTCCAGGAGCGTCGGCATACACACTTTCCGATGTGCATGATGGTTGCGAGCTTGTGTTTCCTTTAACCAACGCCGTCGTGAGGACGTTATTTTGATGTGAACTTATTTGTTTGTGTGTGTGCGCGCGATGTTCAAACATTTTATGTTGCCCTATGCTCCGACCCTCAGGTACAAAGACCCCCTAGTACCGGTCGAGGATCGTAATGCTGAGGGAAGTTATGCCAGATGTCGTAGGACAAACTTCCCAGGGGTGAGATGACACCCGGAGGAATGTGTATGCGTGTCCTGTTTGACGGATTTGACGGGGTGTTCGTGAACCCGGCCGATCCTTTGGCCAGCTGTGTTTATGCGAATTCAAACATCGAGTTCTAAACAAAGCAGGAATCCATTTTTGAAAGTTTGATGAGCAATTTTTGTTATCAAAGCAGCCAGTTTACAGTCTTTCGGAATTCTATCCTCTCAAAGTAACCAATGTTTTTAAATTACTAACATTTGTTTAAACGGGCAAATGATTTTCTTTATTACATAATTTTTAAAGGCTAATTCTATGTTCTTTCTCAATCTAAACATATTTAAACTTTATTGTAATCATACTCTTCTGAATGTATTTCTATCTTGCAGTCTTCCGACAAGGAGTACACCGATACTACTTTCTTGGTACATTTTCGAAATTTAACCCTCTCCTTATCCGTACCCTTCTGACTGTTTATGCTCTTGTTCATTCTATTTGTTTACTTTTTAAATATTCTTTGTATTTCACTGTTCGTTGTTAACTTTAAAGTTCGTCAGTTTGCGCTTGATCACGTGTATTCGCATCCGTTAACGTGTTTTGTTTGTTCTCAAAGCTACAATGAAATATGCTGTTAGGTAGAAAATTATTAAAATTGACTACGTTAATGCTTCAATTTTCATAATTAATGACTCTGCTACGGACAGGCAACAACGCGTTGATAATCCCCCGTGTCTTACGATAGTGTTTTTTCCCCCCTTTTCTTTCTTGAATTCATTGGTTTAATTTTCACCAATCATCAAATTATCGCACACCTTTGCTGATTACATTATATTTATCCATCCATCCCCCCACCATCATGGAAGCCACTTGCCTTCAAGGGAGCTTTTGCTCTCGTAAGGGATCGTAGAGATGCGCATGCGTACAGTTGTTTGCCCCATTTTCTCATGATCACCGTCATCGTCATTCCTCCCCGAAAAAAAAACAACCCTGCTGTAAAATCATCTCTCGCCCTTCATGATTCGTTTTTCCGTCCATTTCTTAACGTTTTCAAGTTGTTACCTCCCCACAATCGCTTGCAACCGCCCCTTCTCCACCGTAATCTCCTTCCAACCATCCAAGTTCCAAGGTTCAATAAAAAGGTGACAATTGTGTCCCGCGCACGAAACAATGGGAAAATCGACGGTTGACACCTTTTTCCCGCCGAGGGAGAACCAATTTTCTCCGATGCTTTCGCTACGCGGGCCGCACTCTGTCCGTTGTCTTATGGCGCTTGTGTAACGATATGGCCCTTCCTACGTTTGTAATCGCGCTTCGAGACCCGCAAAAGCCCTCCCCGTAATTTGCTAGTTTCGTAATTTGATCGTAATTCGACGCCAACGTCGTGATACGCGAGCTGCTGTCGTCCCCCCTTGTTCCTTGTTCTTCCTGTCGAGTAGAAAATTGAGGCATCAGTTGAGTTTCGGAGCCGGGGAGTTAGTGACGACCTGAATAATGTAGTGAAGTTGGTGTAGTTTTGTTACTCCCCAGTTTTAAACTAGTTAATCGAACGTGTACAACCCCGTACTGTGCCCACGCGATACGAGCCTCCGAAGAACTTCAGAATCGGGCCACGCCGGTTGCTGATTGATCGCGATTTCCGAGGATGTCGTATCGCGTGTGCACGTCGTAATGTTTCTGTGCTTCAAGTTCTCCATCTTCATCACCGATTGACGCATGAAGACGTGTCGTTCTTTTCCTTCAATTTGAACCAATCCCGCTAATCGTGTCATTGTGTTTCGTCCCATCTCCAGGAGGCACGGAAACTCCGCGCCGCACCCAGGGCCAGGATTCGCACAATCGCCTGTTCGGCGAGGTCAACCGCCCGTTCACGCCGGCCAAGAACCACATGAAGAGCAACCTGCCGATCGGCAACGGGCAGGATCACCCGGACGCCGGCAGCAAGCAGCACACCAACGGCAAGGCGAACGGTGTGGCACACCAGAACGGCAACGGCACCGCCAACGGACACGGAAACGGACACAGCAACGGCCACAGCAATGGCAATGGACACATTTCGTCCGCTTCCTCAGACAACGGATCCAGCCACAGTAAGTAGCGACTCGCCAGAGCTTCCGGAACTCCCAAAACTACCCTGGTAGCTGTACGGAATGTTTTGTATCAAAGTTTTGTGTGTAGATATGGGCGAGTGTTTGGAGTGTGCACTTGTGTTTTAGCTTTACTTTTTCTGTTCTACCTTTTATTATTGCTGTAAGTTCCAATTTCCGTGCCACTTGACATCCAGAAACGACGGGGGTTTGCGTTTCTGAACGTGAACTTCACGCTCGGTTGAAAGGTTACCGATTTAGTCGACGACGCAAACGATCAACGGATACTTCCCGCCCATTGTTCCTCGGCCGTGTGTTTATTTCACTCAGTTTTTTTCTCCTGTACATTGCAAAAATGGCACAGTTTATGGTTTGATCTCTCGGCAGACAATTGCACGCAACGTTCGATCAGTTGGAACGGTCGCGGATCGATAGGTTGCGCCGTTGTGCGTTCCCAGCGCCGATCGTCACCTGCGATTACATATTGCGCCTTGCGTTTCTGGGTGGTGGTTGGCAAGGTTTACATGATTTCATCCACCCCACATCATCACCTGAGACCCGGGGTGACATTCAGAATCCGTGTGTTTTCCACCGCGACGACGACGACGACGGCGGTGGTGTTCCGTATTTGGTTATACCACTTGCGACGCATTTCGTTGCGGGTTGTTTTGGCCATTGTTTTATGGTTTTGCTGTGTGACCAATTTTTATGTTTTTTTTTCCCTCTCCAACTTTCCGCTACCCTAATTTCCTTGAGCAACTTTGTGATCGTGATTATGTACAATTATTCACACAAACCACCCACCCACCTACCGAACCGCGGGTTCTTCCCGAGGGGTGTATAGCACCGTCCTGCGCGTCAACATCTTCTCAAGGTTAATCGATTTGTGTGTGTGTTTGTGCTTTTTTCCCTTCTCCGGTGCTTTACCAACCGCGCAGTTTTCCTGAGGAGATTAAGTAAGTCCGGTAGCGTGGCGACAATCGTTTGCGCCTTGAATTCGATATTGCTTCCCCATCCTAGTTGCTTGTAGTTGGAGAAACGAGCTACTTAGGACTATGTAAAATCACACACGTCACAGCATTTTGCATCGGTTCACCAAAATTACACAACATTCCAAAACGATTCTTTCGTTCCGGTCATTGTCATTTGTTTTAGTTTTTGTATTTACCAATTATAATTTAAAAGCTACGTCAATGCTCTGACTGTACACAAGACTTGTCTGTTATTCTTCTTGTTAAAACCATATACGTGGTTAGTCAATGTCGTGATCAACATCAGAAGAACGAAGTTAATTTTCCACTTGGTGAACCCTCTCAGTAATAGGTAGATAGGAAAGTTATACCTGAAAACGAGACCAATCCACTCGAGATACTTAGTAATCAAAGTTTACCTTCATCCAATTCGTGAGTTCTAGACCATGTTGCCGATGAGGAGGATTGTGTCGTGTGGTTGGTTGATTTGATATTTCTGCAGAAATAATGATCGAGTAGAAGCGAAGCATGTCATCAATAGAGTCAGGTTGATGACTGTGATTTGTGTTTTAAACGTTAAATGAAGAGAGTTTTTTTTTGCTTCATAAAAACACCTATATCCTACTGGTAGAACTGATATATCATGTTTAACCTTATTAGTTTTTAAAGCCATTCAAGATCGTACATTAAATCAAACATTTAGATGCTCTAGAGCTAAACATTTCATCGGACATTTGGGTGTAGAATTGGCCATGTTTGAGTACACTTCTTCTAAGATGCACGATTTCAACGCCATTCCATAAGTAGTGGCTGCAAAATTCATCCGCTGCACCCAAAAGGAAAATGGTAGTGTAGCCTGATAAACGTATCGCCATCGTTCTTAACGAACCAAATGTGTCTCGTTTTTTTTTCCCCACTAACCGCTTTACTACTTTTAACCCGGAATGCTCGCTATCAATCTACTTCTACTACTCCCGTATTCTTCCCGACTCGATGTCTGTGTATGCCTGCCTGCCTGCCTGCCTGCCTACCTGCCTGTTTGTCCGTATTTGCATCCTTCAATGTGTACTAACAACCAACTCGAACACTACCTCCGACCGAACCGCCAATAACCGCGATTGGAATTTCGGGGGGGATGACGGAAATGTAAAGGTAACGAAGACGCGTCGCCGGATTCGGCCTACTCGTCCGGACAGCAGTCTCACTCGCAGCAGCCGGTGGCCGGTCCGGGTGGCATTTGGGCTCCGTTCGATGGGCTGCCCCTTCCACCGTTGTCCCCGCGCCGCCAGCTGCAGTTCTATCCGAGCGGCGAGGCGCTGAATCCGACCTACGCGTCCAACATTAATCTCTGCATCAGTGACGACATCATTATCAGCGTGACGGAGCATGACGATGCCTCTGCGAGCGTGCTGCAGTCTTATGGCAAAGGTAGCACACGACGATCTGGCCGGTGTCGAGTCTGGTGCCTTCCATTAGAACGATACTGATCTACAAAATACTCTCTATACCTTTATATTTGTTTTACTATTTCCCAATTGGCATTAGTTTACTGTAACCGTTGTATTTGTTCCGTTGTGACAATGTGATCATCATACTACCCCCCTTTGGCTTCTGCTTGCCCCCTTTCTCGCTTTTTCACTAACCCGCTGTTTTCAACTTAAACGTTCAATGCTTTTCCCACCAACCAACCTAGCATCGCCGAGGTCACCCCGCTCGCCACGGTTTGCGCAACGGAACCCGGTTACCGGCAACGGAATCGAAGACTACGGAGATAAGCCACGGAAGCCAAGCTCGCGGCGTGGAGGAGCAGGAGGAGGTAACACCATATCCACACAACATAGCACCACCACCACCACCACCACTTCCTACTTTCTCTATCGCGCCTAATGGCCCTTGTTGCTCACCGAAACCGAAGCACGCTCAAGCCCATCGTTTGAGTGTGGTTTGATATGTTTTCTCACACTGTTTGTCTTGCGGGGGTGATGCACATATTATCCATACCTTGCTGCACTATGCACACGTTACCCACGTTAAAACCCATGAAATGCGCCCCGTCAACCCATCCACCATCTTCAATGTTCAAGTTGCTAACAGCATCGATCAAGCGCCAGTAAAATAGTAAAAGGATGCTAATGAAATGATGGGTTTGCATAATATCATAATTGGTTAAAGGTTTCTAACCGGTGAAAGGATTAACGATAACTTAAATAAGGTGAACCTTTGATAGTGAAAACTGCTCTCCATTCCATTAAGGAAACGTCTTCGAAGAAATGGGAGCGCAATGGTGTGAAAAATAAAAACCAAGCTGACCCTTATCAAGCGAAATGGAAAGAAAATGATCCCAACGATCCGCGCCACTTGACTCTGCTAGGCATAATAATATTTATACATCCTTTTTTTTTACTCTCCCCTTCCTCCTTCGTAGATGGCAACCCGGTAACCGGTGAAGGATACAGCAAATCGAACGGTGCAGCAGAAATCAACACAACGGTCCCGTCCCTGAACGGTGGTGGCCATGTCATCAACAAGAATCGCATTCCACCAGGCGGTTTCTCGTCCGGCCTCTGGTAAATCACATCGTCCGCCCGCAGCGATGATAGTGGCCACTATTCAGTGTTCCACTATCAAACACATGCATACACACAAACACACATACTACCATCATCGGACCCGACCATCGATGCCGTCGATATTTTGTCTTCTTTTTATTTATCAACCGTGTACTCTCCATCCGCATTATCATGAATATCAGGAAAAATAGGGAAAAACCAGTAGAAAAAAGCAATATTATAATGACGATATAAACTTAAAAGCAACAGATTTGGTGTTCATTATCCAACGGAGATGTTTGGACTGGAATGCAAAACCAGTATAGATGTTCAAAATCCCTTTCCTCTAGCAAAAAGAAAAAAAAAAGAAAACACGATAACATATGATTAAATCATAGAATCGAATCCAGGAAAAAAAACGGTACCGAGCTCGGTCCTTCCAACCAGAAATCAAAGCCGAACCGAACCGGAGATAATGAGAAATGGTTTTCATTATTTTTTTGAGTCGACAAAAATGAGCAAATAGCGAAACCCAAATGTGCGCGCGCAGATCCTTTTGATTGTTTTGTTTTCACACCGTTTTCACATCGAGGAGAGAGAATGCACACTTAATAACGAGAGTCTCTCGACGAATTGTGATGGGGATTGCAAACGAGTACGATTTATCGAACGCGCCCAGATCATCTCGTATTTACAAACAGGATAACGAACGAACCGCATGAGATGATGATCAAACGAAACGAGATCGAACGAGGAGGAATGGAAAAATATGCCGCATGTAAAAACATAAACGTTGAGATGAGTTTTTTTTTTTGTTGTGGAAGAAACATTTCCTCGAACGAATTATACGAGATTTCCAGCAAAAAACAAAAAACGCGTGGCAGTGCAACACAACCAATCGAGGAAGTTGAGAAATTTAACGAAAAAGAAAAAAAAGTTGAAGAGAAACTAATATGGCACTATTATCCATACAGTAATAAAATCTTTGTATTAATGAATCTATATAATCACAAGCCAGAATGGATGGATGAGATGATGCTAGAAATCAAATCAAATGAACAGGACGCTGCGAAATATGATGGCGTGTGAGGGTTTAGGAGCATCCACAAACTCGGGGTGGGGTCGTCTTAAATAATCGTTAGAGAAACAAGGGATCGCAGCTGCGGTATCAGAATAGTAAAGAAATTTATACACACATATTTATCTGAACATTGTGAGGAATAGTGTTACTGCTGGAAAGCGAGAGCAGCAGCAGGGTTGTAATTTAGGAGTCAAAGTATCGAAAAGGAAACCTATATACCCCCAATCCACTATAAAGAAAATTACAAACACAGTACCACACGGTAGTGGAAACGAACGAAAGGATTGATGTGGTCCGAACATTCTTAAAATGTTGTTCCCTCCCCCCAGAAAAAAAAACTGCTATCAAAGTTAAACAGCGACCATTGTTTAGTGAAGCAGTAATCCTTTTGTTTACCCTTTTTGAAATGCAATGTTTTTCGTTCCAAATTGTAGATTTAGCACAAGTCGTACATGTATTAAAGTTGAACCATCGGTTTAATTGGCCTTATACGTGGATCGAAATGCCCGACGTTCACTTACTGAATAGAAATGAAAAAAAAAAGAAATTACCGCTTCGGATAACTGTTGAGCTGGATTCCGATCGATCTATCTAACGGTTATGAGGGTTGTGTGGATTCCTTAATATGTGCGCGTCCTGCTTGTAGTTCTCTCTCTCTCTCTGTTCCCGCGTACATGCAAGCGACTTAGAGAGATCGATGGCAATATAATGTTCGCCTGGTATCCACTTGGACCCGTCTCGGGAACACTGAATGAGGGCTCTGGAAAGGGAAAAAAGTAGTGTTTTGGTGATGAAATTTCATTCGATTATAGTTCTGCTTGCTATTATAATTTTTATAAAATTACCAGCTATATAAAAGAATGGAAACATGGCGAGTTTGGAAGAAAACCGGAATCGGGCTAGACGCGATCCACCGTGCGATCGCGAGGAATGTTTGTAGAAGCATAAATATGGAAAACTCATTACTGAGAGATGTCTCTTGTGTTTTTTTTTTTTGTGTAATAACTGTGTCTTTCCAATTTCTTCCTTACCTTTTTTTCTTTTCAATGTCTTTAGTATGGGTATATTATGCACATTTACTGATAACTTCTAATATTCTATTGCATTTATGCAGCAGTGAGAAGGCAGTTTTGAGAGTACTGGGTGAGCCGCCTACCCGCTTTTCTACCCGGTGTAGCGAGAAGGGTAGTTGCAGCAGCACCAGAACCATATTTAATTTGTGCAAAATCATTCACAAATCACATACACACCACACAACAACTACCCGATATAAACGAATGTATCTCTTTAAACATGTGTATCCCATAACGGAATGAATTCTTTTTCTCTTTTGTAATAATAAATTTTAATTTAATAAATTCTGCTGTGTTTTTCCTTCTTTGCTATTCCGCAACATAGGAAAATAAATGAAAGAAAAAGAAACGGTCATTTTGAACATGCGTGGTAAGGTTACAGCAACAAAAGTGTATTTGAGTGGTTGGTATTGCTTCGTTTTAGTAACCTTGATACGAACATCATGTTTGTTTACATTTAGAAATGTCAATTCACCAGCGACTCGTGAAACCGGCGTTTTGCGTGTGCATACCTTTTTAAATTCAATTAAACTGTAAAATAATATAGAATACAGATAATGAAAGCAATAATTCAACGAGTCACAGCAGCAAAAGTTACTGGTAAGAGCAATTGGTACCTACAGAGTCGTCGTTTTTCATTCCATTCTCAATCAAAACTCCAAATTTTCCGATTGCAGTTGGGGATGAATTGGTTAGCTCGATAGGACGAGGCCTTTGTGTGCTGGTGGGAATATCGACCGACGACAATGCCAACGACGTAGACTGGCTGTGGGTAGGCACCGGAAACCGGTCCGCAGAACATTTGAGAGATGTATTCACGTTTTAATCTTTCCTTCCAGCGCTCGGAAACTGTTGAACATTCGGCTGTTCGAAGAACCGTCCACCGGTAAGCGATGGATGGAATCGGTGGTGGATCAGCAGTTGGAAATACTCTGCGTCAGTCAGTTCACGCTGTACCATCGCATGAAAGGAAACCGGCCGGATTTCAGCCGCGCCATGCAGGGTGCCGACGCACAGCAGCTGTACGGAACGTTGTTGCAGAAACTGCGCGACCAGTACGCCCCGGAGCGTATCCAGGACGGTCGGTTTGGGGCGATGATGCAGGTGCACATCCAGAATGATGGTCCGGTAACGTTGGAGATCGAATCGCCTGCCCAAAGCGAGCAGGAGCGTCAAAAGCTTCCGCGTGCTCAGGACCACAAAGCTAAAGTGGCCAACAAACAAGCGGTAAAGGCGGAGCCAAATCCGGATAATCAACCTGGCAGGATTGATAAGTTAACTCTTGGAGATTGACTCGATTTTTATCACGAAAAACGTTCATATCGTGTTATTTAATTACGCAGAATGTTTTTAAAAAATTAATTTCAGTTTAAATAAATAATCCTAAACGTGTTTGCCTACTTCAAAGAGTTATTTTTAAACTAATAAATGTATGTTATTTGTACATCTAATAAATATGCGACTCACCGAAAATTGTTATCAATTTAATATAATTTACAATAAAATATACTTCAAAATAAATTACAGTCTTTATTGTAATCATTTTATTCTAAAGTATCCGAAAAAACATGTGGAATTTCATACCAATTAGACCAAACACTGAAAACCCCTACCCCGGGTTCGATACCGAAATCCGAAAACAACATCGAAAATCGTTCGCCTACTTGGGCGCTATTTGCTTAAAAATCCACCAAAAGTAACAGGAGCGCAGAACCTACCAGGAGGTAGCACAACTCTGCCGTCGGGTTCATCGCTTGTTGTAACGTTGAAGTCTATAGACTTCAATGCCGAGCGGTTTGAAAAGCGACGAACCCTAGAATTAATTTTTCGTCCAAAATTTCAATTTCGGACCCGGAATTACAAAATAACACAGCTTATTGTTATTGTTCAATAAAAATAAAATAGTTTTCTTTTATTGCTTTTAATGCATGGTATTTTTTTGTACAATAATTCTTTGTTTATTGATGACTAAAACTCATTTTTCATTAATTTTATTATTGCAGCGTCCACTTTTTGATCCGTTTGTTCCTATTGATCTGCATTTCGTGATCCTCCAGTGAATGGTATCTGAAAGAAATGAAAATAAGGCATTTGTTAGACAATTTGTTTGGTTTATTTAGGAGATTAACTATGCATACCTGTTAGTCAGGATGTGAGATCGATACATCTCCGCCATCCGTTCGAATCGATAGCTAAAGAAATCTAAAGAAAACGATTAGTAGTTCTTAACAAATTACCATTTCTAATGGTATTCAATTCAAGAATAAGTTGATTGATACATTGCTCATTTCATTCGCATTTTCTCCTATATTTCCACATAGATTTCACCTTCCATTTATCGTATCATATAAATCGCTTTCAATGATTTTACTCTCATCTTACGTACAGTTCAGTTATTGCAAAAACTTAAAATAGAAACAAAATTCCTAAAACCAAACCGCTCCAGTTCAGCGAACAGAACGAAAAACATCAACATCTCCTCCGTACCTCGACCGTGTGTGTTGTTTTTTTTTATCGTCGCCACCTTTACGTCTCGTTAGACGTTAGCTCCGTTCAGTGGAAATTGGATAAGGCCTTCTTTCTTTAAAGATAAATTCACTACTTAAACATAAAATTCCTTAAGCCGATCGGAAATGGAATAAAATAAAAACGAACTGTTCTCGATTCTCTTAAACTTAGGGACGCTTAAAAACAAAAAATAGGCTCCTTGAGCCTTCCGGCACGCCTGTTGCCTTCCTATTGCTTTCCGTAACATGAACCACCACACTTCGAAACAACACCGGAAAAGTGTGGAATGCTTATCAAATAATAACGAAATATAAGTGTTTGTGTGGTTTTTAATCCTATATTCGAGGACAATGCTCCCCCATCGAAAGGGGAATCTGTGGGGGTGTGTGTCTTTTCTGCACTTTTTGTGTCCAATCATTTATTTTTTTTTTTGTACTTGGGGAATGTTTAGTTGAAAAATAGTATTTAAAAAACAATCGTATCACGTCCAATTCCTTGTGGTGCCAGCTTTTACTCACTTTCCTGTCTAGGTCTATCATTTTTAAAATTCTTTTTCTTTATAATGTTAATATAGGGAGCGTGGGGGACCGCGACAGCCGGGCGATAGCGCCGGTTAGAAAATCGGCCCATTAGCGCCGGGGCTCACCACCTCGACGGCGTGGGTTCGAATCCCAACCGAGACCGGACCCTCCCCTGTACGAGAGGACTGACTATCCACGTCTTAGATTTCACGCAATTCCTTTCTTAATTCTCCTGATTGGTTACGTAAAACTTGTAGTACGAACTTTAAGAATTTTTTTTTTTTTTTAAACCAAAACGGCCGTTAAGGGGGTTTATGAACATCTCTACCTCAAGTCTCGTCTCTACTGAACTCAATGTGTTTTGTTCTCAAAACATAGAAGTCAAAGAACTCGCTTGTCCTCATATCATTACCATTTGACACCGGAAAAGATCAATAACAGACTGTGCACGAAACGAACGAAGATGAATTTGTTTCAAATAAACATACCTCATCCCACACTCTTGAACCATTTCCATCTTCTCCCGAGAGTTGGAGGTATAAAAGTTTACCCAAAACGTTCGAGACCCCGTGTTTGTTTCCCCTTTCCTTTTACCGAACGATTGCTGAGCGTGTGCTGACATGACGTCGGATGCGTTATCATACGGAATAATTTATCTTTCCAAAGCGAGGTTGCTCACCAGAAACACTCAATTAATTTAGAACGGTGACTCGTTTGTGTCACGGTGTGAATTTGTATCCATTGATTTAACGCAATCGACAGAAAAAATGGCATGTTTAAAAGGAGGAGACATTTTTCATCGGAAAAATAATTATAACTTCTCGAGAGGATATAAGTGTGTTTTCCACAAAAAAAGAAAGCTCTGTTCAAGCGGTTACACACACGATTCTATATGGAAGGGTTCTAAAACTCAAATCAAATACTTTCGATATGACAGAGCCTACTAGGTTACGTTGCGTGGAAATGTTCTTTTTTTCGTTCAAACCTATTGTTCCTTTTTTGTTTTGAAATCTTATAGCATTTACTCTCTTTCAGTGTATTTTTGCATTGGGATATTTCTATTTGTCATTTAATTATATAAGCTCTTTCAGATTCTTGATCAATTTACTCTGTTTCTATGTCGTATGTCGCTGGTGTATTTGTGTGTCGGGATGATTGTTTATTCTAACCGTTTGCGAATTCGGCACGTGCATTAACTGATCGTCACGTGGTCGAGTGTGGTGCACTACCTTAGCATTTTGGTGACGAGTTTTTAACTCTCCTCTGATGGTCGCCAGACTGACTGAGAAGACTGAGCGGGAAGCGAAATGTGTAAAAAAGATTGCCCAGAATTGCGATGCCGCAAGATTAGTGCCGTAAATATATATGTAGATCTGGTGTTTGGTAGCTGTTCGTGTGTAAGTTTAAATTCATTCGTGCATCATGAAAACCGTTTCATAGCGTCCCTCCTTCTCTCTCTCTCTCCCGCCATCGACGCCTTGGGCGTTCTATAACATGTTTTGATTTTTCTCGTTTCAATTCCGTCCATCCACATCCGGTAACAATACGGTGCGCCGGTGACACGGGAGGCGCATTTCCATTAACAAGGGCATTGTGATTAACCGGAAGAACATGGTGCGGCCATACTTTTTATTCCCTCTGTTTTGTGTCTGTTAGTTTTAATTTATTTTAATTCTTTTTTATCCATTTTTCGATTTGTGTGAGTGTGTGTGTGTGTCTGTTTGTGTAAAAGGTATTGTCTCAAAGTTCTATTTTTCAATAACAGCGTGCTTTCATTAGCTTAGTGCGGAGAGGTTGGCTTAAGCCAGCTCCCATTTCGAACCGAGCGAACTTCACAGTCCTTTGGTGCGCTTCAACTTCCGGCGGGTGCGAGTTTCCACTTCAACGACAAGCTTTCCCCCGGCGGCCGAGAGAGCTCACTTTCCTAACTATGGGGTTCACTTTTTTTTTGCAACGAGTTCCATTGGGTACGAGGAGTTTGTGTACTCATTTTTTTCCCTCTATCTTTCCATCTTCTCGTCATCATCCTCATCCTCGTGGTTCAGTCGGTTCGTAAAATAGTCGAAAGCCGCTAGGACCAAAAAACAAAACAAAAAAAACCGACGAAAACTTTTGCCCCAAGCATCGTCGTTCGCGTGGGTGATTTAGTTTTTCGGTGTGTTATCATTCTTCCATTCGTTTTTCTCTCGCTGTAGCGTGAATGGTGAAGCGAGCCCTTCCGTCCGTGGAAAGGTGGACTAGTTTCGGGTCAGACCACCGGTGCCTTCTGGACAGAATTGAAGTATTTACGAGTCCTTCTTGTGTTCTGCCTAGGATCATGGTTTTTTTTTTCGCCCGGAAAGATTCTAATGTTTCGTGATCTACTCTAACATGGGGTAGATGTATGATACACTTTACAACGTCGACGACGACGACGACGATTGACTTACGGCGGCCAAAAGCTAGCACGGAAAGCCTTTCTATTTCTATCGACCGAGTCGTTTCGTCCGCTCATCCGTGTTTGTTTTCTACTCAAAAACAACTCTTGGTGTTTCATTTGCTTGATGATGATAATGATGATGATGTTGATATATACTCTTCTATTTTCCCATCACTCTCTCTCTCTCGCTGGTTGTTCGGTAATTAGTTTTAGCAGGTGAATTCAAACTAAAAGAGATTACTTCACCGCTAGACTGGCATTCTACATCGCCGGAAAATTGAATGAAAAGAAAAACAACCCTCATTACCCAACGCTTTCGTGGAGTGCAACCAGTAAATCTACTTCTTCGAAAGCTATTCATCACAGTTCGAAAAACATTAAAATGTATTTATACGACAAGCTACGGATCCATTCTACCCCCACCGGAAAGGATCAATATGTACACTGAAACCTTTCCCCGGAATGAGTAACTGCACGCCGGGCGGTAGATACAGATGGTGCATCTTCTTTAAACGAGCTCACACAACACACAAACACACATACTCACGAACTATAGCGAGGCTAGGCGGACCAGTCGGTTCCACCGGCACCCGTCGGCAGGGAAGAGGAGAGCTCGCTCTATACGTTAAAGGTGGTTTAAGTTTCGTTCAACGTTTGATATTTATGTTTTTGGTGTAATCAATTTCGCCCTTGTCTCGAGTACGGGGTAGTTTGTCCTTATAATTTACTTCCTACAGCGTTCGGCTCCAAGAGTTAAACGAGAACGAGACATAGAGAGAGAGCCTGAACCGGACTGACTGGTGTCACTTTGAGAGTCAGGCATGTAATGGGAATGTTTTGCACTCCCCGGAGCAAGCTTCCCTCTTTTTTTCCGAGTACATTCCATGTACGTTTTTCTTCGTCGTCTTTAAGTGATACGTTAAAATAAAGCGCATTGCACACACTTATAAGGGGAATTTAACAGTCCCTTCTTCTCGTTTGCCTCTCATCGACTGTTTTTCATTTTGATTTTCTTCCCCCGGTGTTTTTAACTTTTTTACTTTGTGTCTAAACTCAGCGAACGCAATAACCACTGGTGTATATCATAACAATATATATGAAATCTTTAGTTTTTCATTTTCCCTCTGGAAACACACACACCACACGCACACTTTCTGTTGTATTTCTTTTCCTCTTTATAATAGTCTTACTTGTAACGGGCACATGTACGCTCCGTTCCTTGTTCCGGTCGCTTTTGTTTCTATCATTTAAAACCCACCGAAAACGTCTCCCGGAAAGCTTGAACTAATGTACAAAAAGACAAACGCAACGAATCTGGCTGGGACTGAAGGATAGAATTTAACTAAAAATAACTATAAACAATCCTCAGTAGATGATATGTCACGACGGAGGTTGTGTGTCCTGCATTTTTTAAGTTTCAATCCACCCAACGGGATGAAAGTGAAACGAGAACTGAGAACCCTACATGACGGTTTAAAAAACTAACAAAACGAAACCCATGTGGCGGTTAAAAAAAAGTGTTTACACAATCGATGGCCTTGCGAAACGGGAGAAGAACTAACTCATAAGGGGGGTTGTTATCGTAATTGGGTGTCCAAATTGAAAAGAATTTTTGTTGCTTGCTTCTTAAAAAAACATTTAAAATAGTACGGTACTTTTCTAAATAAATTAAAAACATACAATCTGTAAAACATCCTGACAATACCTGTGGGCAAGTTTTAGTAAACTCTTCTGCATCGGCAACACACTTTAAGTAAGTAAGTAAATGGCAACCTAAACGAAAGTGAGTATGTGTTTTCCCATTGTCAATCTCACACGTCAATTTTAATAAAACTTTACATACAAATATAAAAACGTCCACTGGGGAGGGAGGGCGGGAACTAAACCCCAATTGCAATAAAATACGTTACAGTACGGACAAAGAGTAAGGACCGACCTAGTATGTGTTCAATCGGAACTTTTTTTTGTTGTTGTTGTAAAACCTATTTCCCCCTCTTTACGGTTTCGTCAAGGATAACCAAAAGGAGGAAGGAATGTGTGGCGGTATATATATAAAAGTATAGCGGGCTGGGGGAGGCAAATCCTTGTTAGGCTTTGCTCCCCCGGGGGGAAAAGCATACCCACTCGAACGCACTGGGAAACGTAGGCTTCCACATCTGGATCGAAATTTCCACTGCAAAACTTAAAACATTGGACCCTGGATTTTTTCATTTCGCTTTGCCTCTGTAATGGTATGCTTTTTTCGCCGCTTTTCGTCCTTAAAGTAGAATAAAAACAACAAAGACACGGGAGGAAAACATTGGAAAAATGCTTCTGGAATGCTTTTGCCTGCTTCTCTAGCCGCCGCGCCCCGCCACAAAGCTGCCGTCCACCAATCGTGTGGTTGTGTTTTGTAGTATTTGTTTTAAGTACAAGCGCATAACTCTACTTTCTCCCTCATTTTTTTCTATGTCCCGTGTCCCTCTCCCCTTCTCTCGCCCCTTCGCCTGTCTGCCCTTACCAACGATTATCACATTTGAGAATGGTTACCATCATTTTGATTACAAGAATAACTTCCGCACGCCGCCGCAGCCGTCGTTTGCTGCTGCCTTCGGATTCGACCGCGCTCGGGAGGGGGAAGTTTCCGAGGTCCGGCAGTCCGGCGGGGCTCTACTTACGCTCTATACACACAAACACCTCCGCCCTGCGCCGGTTCCCCTGATCCTCGGGAACAACACCCGCTCCCTTGGAATTCCAATTCGTCCAGCATCCGCACGGCGTCGTGGTCGTCGTTTTCGGCTGTCCGTTTGTCCATGGCGTTGCAGCATGGTTCCGGTTGTTCAAACCCATACGCCGTGGGGATTTTTGCTCGTCGGAACAGCGTTCTCCAGTTGCCTCGGGGAACCGATCATCCGTCGGGTGCTGCCGGGTTTAACGGAACCAACTGAAGAGGTGAGTGAGAAAGAAGGAAAGGGGATGAATAGTTTTAGTTGAGGTGTAGGGATTTTTTAATTGGGAAACTTTTTTTTTCGAGTCTCTTCTTTTCGGCATGGAACATCGGATGAATACAAATAATGTATTCGATGCGTTCGAAAGTAATGAACCAAAACAAACTCCGTGCGAAAAAAGGGAGAGATTCGAAAAAGAAAGCAAAAACAAAAAAAACAGAAACAAAAACGACTCTTACACTCGGACTCACCTTCCAGCAGATGCCGGACTTCCTCCGCCGGCGGCACCACCGCCAGGCTCTGCAGGTTGACCTCCTTCATCTCGTGCACCAGCTTCTCGACCTGCTTCTTCTTGTCCGCGATCGCGCCCTCCAGCATCGCCACCTCGCCCTTCAGCTTCTCGTGCGCCTTGTTCGCCTGGTCCGCGCTCTGGACCGCCAGGTCGATCTCCACCTGCAGCCTGTCAACTTCACACATTAGATGCCGCTCCAGCAGTTGCTGTCGGTTCGGATCGTACTGTCGGCTATACTTGCGCTGCTCGACCAGAATCTCGTCCATCAGCAGCCGGATCTTGTTCTTGCACTGCAGCAGCTCCGTCTCGCAGTTGGCCAGCTTGGAGCGGAGTAGTGTCAGCTCGGACTTGAGCGTTTTCTCCTGCTGCCGCACCAGCTCGCTCTCCTCCTCCACGTACTGGAAGGCCTGCAGCTGCTCGCTGGTGGCCCGGTACTGCTGGTCGGTTTTGCTGAGCTCCAGCGCGAGCGCATCGAGCTGGTCGATCTGGTCCCGGCTGCGGCCCTCCAGGTACAGGATCTCCGAGTCGTACTGCAAAACGGAAGGTGAGACAATGTTAAACTTTTCGAAAGGCAAGTCCGGCAAGAAGAGCCACCTATCGTAGGTGAAGCAAGTCCTGTTCAGCCCGAAGCAGAGACCCCTGCCGCTACAATAATCACAAGCGTAAAAGTTAATATATTATTAGCACACTACAAGCTACCGGCTAAGGAGATGGTGTAAACAATGTAAACCACAACCATTTACAACGGACATCCTCATCATCTTGTGATCCTTGGGCGTAAGAAAACCGATCGAAGAAAAAAAAAAGCCACTCGAAGGTAGCAGAAGCACCCGGTAAGTGTGCCCCAAAAGTGTCCTCATCGTGCTTGTCATCATTACCGGCTTGTCATCGCTGAAGTCCACCACCAGAATGCTGGTCTTGTTCTTGGGAGGCCAGCCAGGCATGCTGCTGCCGATTGGTTTCCACCTCCCTCCCCCCATTTTTGTTCGACCACATTCGGCGCGATTGGGGGGGATTCCACTAGGACGCTTCCTAAATCCACTTGAGGACCCTAGACCACTAACGCTGCTCGTCATCGTTATGGACTCGTTGAACAACACTTATATTCTTTTTTCGCCCAACCCCCCTCTTCTATTGGGCCATGATGTTTGCTGCGGCATGTAATCGAAGAGGGGGAATGTAAGTCCTCCAAGCATCGGCTCGTTGTGCCTTGTTTCACCTTTCCGGAACTGATCCCTACGTATGGGCTTCCGAGGGAAGGTATCTTTCCTCCTCATCGCGTACCGTCGTCGTGTTCGGTTTGATTTTACTTCTTCAGGAGAGGCACTCGCCGACTCGCAGTGTACGGTTTGTATGTGTGTATGTGCATAAGTCAAGAGGGTGGGTTTCAGAAGCGCGTGCTATCGAAACTAATAAGAGGTGAAAGCTTAAGTGGCTTTTTCGAAAGCGAAGAACGGAAGAGCGCTATAAGCCTTCGTCAAACTTTAACCGGATAAAGGAGAGGGCTTCGGAAGCACTATAGTAAAGTGAGACAGCCTGTTAGACGTGGGGCGTACCATCACCAGTTGAGATATACAATTTGTAAACATTATTATACCTTTAAATATTGTTTTTCGCAACATTGTTCGTCTTCATTTTTTAAACATATTTCTCGCTAAGAATCTATACTCCAAGTAGGCTTAATTATCAGTGAAAATGATCGAGCTAACGTAATATTTAAAGTCGAATGAAATGGCCATACAGTAGGTTCCCGCAGTACGCTAATGTTTGGGACCGAACGCTATAGCGTATATCCAGTTTTAGCGGATTTCCCCTACCATATCCTTAATACTTCATATTGAAGAGTTGACACCAACAACCGCTTATTTAACATATCTTCTATCCAAATCACTAATAAGTGTTCCATTTTTTCTATTATTTCATTACGTTTCCGAGAGGCTATACTCCTTTCGTAGAATTCCAGAGCCTATCTTAACTTTGCATAATGGTCCGCACTGTTGATTGTGGTCGTTTTATTTCCCAGCAATTGCATCGTAACTCTTTGCTTGTTCGAACACCTTGACTATTTCTATCTTTCATAGAAATTCGGGCCAATGAAGTCATGGCCTTTAAACGGCTTTTTAAAACTGCGTATTAAAAACTTCATTCTACCAAAACCAAGCAAAATTAACTAATCAGAATTCAAGCAACAACGGTAAACGCAATGAGCTGTCGGTTATAAAAAAAATCGTGTATCTCGAGTATAGAGTACTGTGGGGACCTACTGTTTATGCTATCTTATATTAACAAGCAAAAATGCTCATTTTGATCTTTAATTGGGTCGAAATCGTTCCAATTTGAGAGAAAATAGCGATGAAACAAAATACGTAAAACCTTGTTAAACAATTAGAGGCGGTATTATATTATTTCAACACATTCGCTGTAATTGATCTACAAACAGGTAGCTTTCAATTGAAAAAAAAGGCTAAGGAATTTTATCTTAGTGTTGTTAAATTGATGTTAAAATGTGTAATATAATATATTAGACACCGTGTACGTTACCGATCTTTCGCTAGGGTTAAATAAGAAATCAACTTAGATGGAAGGTGTGTAGAAGTACAAGGGACAGAATACATTACAAATGAAAATAAATTATAAATTAAAGGTTAACATTTATAGCCTCGTTGTTAGTTTCGTTGGTTGGGGTTTTGTGTAGCACATGCAGTACATACTAAAAAAAAAAGAGAGATACGTAGAAACAGGGTTAGTAAGCTCCCCGGAAGCAGGACCCACCTTCGTTATGTCGGCCTGTTGGTTGTTGATTTTTTCGCGCTGAAGTTTGATCAGTTGTACCAACTCCCGGTAGCCGGTTACCGGAGGTTGCTGGTCCGACGAACCCGCCCCGATCCCCATCAGCAGGTTCGTCTCGGCGTTGGTCAACCCGAGCAGCGGTTCACCGGGTCCCGCACCGACCCCGCTCCCACCCACCGACGGGCCACCGAAGGAGGAAATCGTCGACGAGGCGGACGACGATCCACCACCACCGGGGACATTCCCGGCGGCCGCCAGGTTCATGTTGATGCTGTCCTTCTCGTACTTCCTGCTAATACCCCCGGCACTTCCGGCACTTCCGGAGCTACTGAGACTGGTGAGCGTGTTGCTACCGTTGCCGAACGCCACGTGGTGATGGTGGAGATGGCTGCCGCTACTGTTACTACTTCCACTGTTGTTGTTGTTGTTGAGGCCATCGAGGAGGAGTCGGTGGGACAGTGGACTGTTCCGTGGAGGCGGTGGATCCCGGTACGGTGGTGGCACAAGGGCCCCATTCGAGGAGATACCGGTGATAGGGGAGTTGGTCGTCGCGCCACTACCCGCTCCTCCGCCGTGCCCGGAGGTTCCGCCGTTCAGCAACAGGTGGCTTCCGTTCGAACCGTTGCTGCCCGCGCTCTGATTCGCCCCACCGACGCTCGAGCTGCTGATGCTGCTGATGCTGCTCGTGTCCAGGTGCTGATGGTGCTGATTGTCCGTGCAGAGCAGGTTCTGGAGCTGCGTGTGGTGGTAATGCTGCTGCCCGACAACGCCGACACCGGCGTACCGATTTAACGTCCCCAGGTGCGGTGGGTGCTGGTTATGTTGATCGGCCTTCATGGTCGCTCCCACGATAACGCTTCCCACCGCCGCCGGGACACCACCACCGCTTCCAGCTGGCACGACCGCCGACACTGGCGGGACTCGCTCGTTGAGCCCATTGCTGAACACGAGCCCGTTCACCTTCCGGTCGAGCGAACTGCGCAGATCGGCCGCGTTAAATTCGCCGACCACATTGCCCCCGACACCGCCACCGCTCCCCGTCGCCGCCGACGCCGAGCTCCCGGCCGGACTGCCACTGCCGCTTCGGACCTGGCCGTTACTCTGGCTAACCGATGATGCATGTGATTTTGGCTTCTTGATTACGCTCGCATAAGTCGCCTCGACGGGCTGCTGTTGTTGCTGCTGCTGCTGCTGCTGGGGCTGAGGTTGTTGATGGCCGCCGCTTCCACTTCCCGCACTCCCTCCGATGCCACTGCTCGTGCTGGTATGGTTCGACGAGGCAGAGCTGGCGCTTGAAGAGCTCGCGGTACTGCTGGCACTACTGCTGCTACTGTGGTCACTGGTCGCCGTAACGCCGCCGCCGCCACCACCACCACCCTTCCCCACCACCGCCGTCACGTTCGGCGAATGGCGGACATTGTTACCGTGGTGGTTCTGCTTTTGCTGCTGCTGCTGCTGGACAATTCCTCGCACGATCCCCACATTTTGGTGCTGCTGTTGCTGTTGCTGCTTCGGTTGCTTGCCGCCGCTCGCCTTCAACGTCTCCGGGGACGATCTGAGGGGAAAACCATAATGGGAGTAAGACAGTAATTAATTGTTTGTGATTGGTTTTCGGTGTTAGCGTTAGCGAGTGCGAGTGTGTTGGAAGTGCCATGCACACCCGGCCATATCCCGTGGCGTCGAGAGAGAGTGTACGGTTGATTAGACGATGGATACCGTTTTACAATTGCCACACACCGGCATGTGCCATCCATTTGCTGCACACATCTCTCCACGAGCGCTGCAGCATGTTGCAAAAGCAATTACGAAATGGGGGGAAATGGGAAAACCGATCCCGGTTGATAACGCTGCGTCATGAGGCGAACCTTCGTTACATTCCGACGACTCAGCTTTACTCCGAGCCGGGGGTCGGTGGTGGTTGTGGCTTCTACCAAGGGCGAAAAACGAGATTGCACTGCAGTATTACACGGTGGAGAGGATGCATGATATTACCCGTAATCGCCAGTGCCACGGTTTCTTCGCTTGCCGGCACCGGCTGCTTGGGCAGATGAGTTCGAAACGATATCCAAGATTTATGGAGAGGCCAACCATAAAGTAGGCAGTGGTAGGAAAAGGTTCCCCCTCGGTCGTCCGTCGCAGGCCGAACGTAACGAAATAGTTTGGCGCTAATGTGAAGCGTACGGGTAGATAAATCCACTTGGTCTGGGGCAAAAAATAAACAACCAACGGGCTGAACGAGATTCAGCAACCCTCCTCCTCCGGGAATGAGCTTTAAAGTATCGATTAAAGGACGCCAAAATAACACCCAACAACACAGGCCCACTAAATTCACCCTCTTCCCTCCGACGGGGAGGGAAGGCGGTTGTACTGCAGCGATTAGAAGTGGTCCCTTGTCAGCAATAACCGAGTCGCCCGCCACCGTCCGCAAAAGGAAACGGGCGCACACCCGGCATGTGACACAATTAGCGAAATTCCTGCAATTTGTCGTGGCAGTAAACAAGCGCTTCCGAGTCACGGTGGGAGGCTTTTCCGATGCGCCAAAAGCGTGTAGGCGGGGGAGTAAATCATCAGAAGTTGGTCGACGTCAACACCTTCCTCCGGAAGTTCCGAGGTGGAGGTGGGTGATTAAAAAAAAAAAAACCTGCAAGCGTATGAAATCGAGATCAGGTTGGGTGCGTTTTTTTTCATGAAGCCACATTGAAGCTTTCCCTTTCGCTCGGGGAAAAATTTACGACACAAAAATGAACAGTGTGCACAAAACACACAAAACAAAAACGCAACAACACCCCAGGGGGGGGAGCTGGAAAATGCAAGCGAAAATTCCTCCACGTGGTGGTGGGGCCATAAATATCCTTCAAGTCACTTCGCGTGGGAGGGGGGCGGGAGGTCAGCTTTCCGGGTCGGAAAAACGTTACGCGCGAGCCAAAAGGGAGAGTTATTTCCGAAAGCCAGCGAGCTTGATGATTTTCTTCCATTTTATTTGCATTTCCGTGCTGTAGAAGGAATGTGTTGGCGGGTGAGTGATGTTGTTTTTCCGGGCACCCAACATACCAGATCTATTTTACACCATTTCCGAAGAGGAAAAAAAACACACGGGGAAAATGGTACTACGAATAGGCAGGTTGGAAATGTTCATGGCACCATAAATAACATCACGTGGCACTTGCAGGCGGGCCTCTCGTAATGCGACAACGTTCTCGCCTCCTCTCCCTCTGTTTGGGGCACACGAGGGTCGAGAACTGTTTTGGGGGCCAGCGAGTTCCTTCCACGAGCCGGGTTGCTGTTGTCACGTCAAGACCGGGTATCAAATTGCCTTCCGTTCTCCCGTGACACTGCGGCAGAGTGATCGCAAGTGTCAACCCCCTTTCGAACCCTTTTAACCCTTCGTTTGGGGTGGTGGAAGACGTCGAGAAGTCTTCTGCATATCGCATTTTCCCGGTGAGGAAATGCCACCGTGGCGACATGTTGATAGACCACAAATTCATCACCCACCGGGGTGGGGAAGAACAGGGGGGAGCTGTAAATGAAAATTGATGTACCGCGGGACATGCGGAAATCGGGAAAATCCCCCTTATCAAATGCCCCTTTTATGGTGTGTGTGTGTGTGTGTTCCGGTGGATCCAAGACCATCAACCGGTGCCGGTGTCAGTGACTAACACGATTTATCAATTTTCTAGCAATTTTCATTGCCCATCACCAACGCAACGCCCCCCCCCCTCCTCCCCTCCCTCATATCTTCCCGCTTTTCCCAGTTTCGCGTGTCAGAAGGAAGTGACAGAACTGACAATAATGTCGCACCGATCTGTCGCCCTTTTGCTCGGTGGATGGGTGGGGTGTTATGTTTGTGTGGAAAATCGAATTGAATTTAAACCGTACCACGTCGGGTGCACCCTTCCCCCTCCTACTCCACGAGTGGGTGGCGGTGGCACTTCCGGTGGGGCCGTCGTAAAATGATAATGTGCAGCGCGAGACGGAAAAGCCCGCCTTTTGCCCACCCCCCCCGGGGGGACTATTTTTCCGAAGCTCATTTTCACACCATCGCCACCTTGGAAAGGTTGTGGAAGGAGATGGGGATGGAGAGGGGTGGTGCGGTGAGTGCTCGTTTGTAAAAGAAGCTACACAGATGAAAAGAAAAACACATTTTACAGCCCACCACCACCCTCCACCACATCCCCCATCATTCCACTCTCGAGTTGGGGGACCGAAACCGTTTAAGGGTGTCGTTAAAATGCATAAATTTTTCCTAACTGAATTCCAAAGAAAATGTCCCCCATCGGCCCGTTAAAGACACGGAGCGTGGTTCCGGATGGATAAAAAAAAAGTTGTCCGCTGAATTGTGATTCCTTCTTTTTTGCATGCCCCAAAGAAAAGCTCGCTTTCCCCGGGAGAGGGGGGACGACTGTTTCGGAAGTAAGGTTAAAAAAGAAAGCATTCCTTAAATTCGCACCCAACAACCGGTGTCGCGGTGGACGACCAAGCCGGGCCGGCAGGCAGGCAAGGCATGTATGGCAGCAAGATTACTTTTACTGTTTTTCTTTGGAAAGAAAAACACCTGCAGCGCGCACTTACGAGACCCCGGAACCGAAAACCCGAGGCGCACGGACCGTTCGTTTTGGGAAGTTTCGTTTGGTAAATTATTTTTCCATCTGGTTGGTAACGTTCTTTCCTTTCTCTGGAAATCCTCCCCGCGCTGGCCGGAAGGTTAAGATAATTTTCCACATCTTTAGGGAGGTTCGAAGTGAAAAAATTAAATGGAATGAAATAAAAAAAAACCGAAATGACCATCGGCCGCACGTAGCGATACAACAGTGAGGCGCGGCGCTGTTCCGCGTGGAAAGGTTGGTGAAATTTATGATTATTTTTCATTTAGAAGAACGTCGTGCATCGTGTGAAATTATTCGAAGACCTGGACCTGGTCGGCATTTAATTTTTCCTGAGGAATATAACTTGAATGCCAAACTCGTTTAAATAATTGGAGCATAACGAACCGGGACGTGCCATCCCCAGTGTGAGGATTTAGGAGAGCTTGCAAACGACACGATAACACGTGATAACCGCTATGAAAATTGTTCAGTGGTGATATCTAAATTGCGGTTAGATTTAAGTTCCCATGTGCCGCATAGGAATTTTACCGAACAGATGGGAGAAGGTCCGCTTCGAACGGAAGAAAGGAGAAAAAAGTTTAGACTGCGCTTTTCCGGCGAATGAAATGAACTGCACCCGCGGAAAAACCCCCCGTCGCGGTATGTTGACCACCGGGTGTGGGGACGAAAATCCGGTCACGCGGTTTCGCAAACGGGAGGCCCGCGCCAGACAACGACATCGTTTAATGCGATTAAAAAACATTGGCTCGCCACAGATTCAATTAACACCTTAATCGAATTACGACCCACCGAACCGTACGATTGCCTGCCCGAGGGAAAGGTGTAGTGGGGGAGGGGGAGGAGGACGAGGATGGGAGCGGGAAAAGGACAAGGTAATCGACGCCTTGAATTCGCACATTCGCGGCGGCAAATGGTTTTAGTTTTCATGGGAAACGTCGTCGTCGCCGTTTCCGGCGAACGGAGGAGGGGAAACCCGGAGGACGCGTAACGGTGTCCAATTTTAAGCACGCGTTACGTGCGGGTCCTTTCGGAAACCGAAGCATAGTGGTTCAGTTCTGGTCATGTCGACGACTATTTAAAGGTAAGGATTCCACTTTGATTTAAATTTCCTTTTTGAGAATTTCACTTTTATTTAAGGACTATTACTAGCAACAGAAACAAAGCCGTTTAGTGAAATTTGTGCTTCATTTCCGGCTTAAGAAATTTTGCTCAAAACAATTTAAGTGAATAAGTTCCAATTATGCTTTTCTAAGAATGTTGAAAAGGTTATCAATGTCAGTAAAAATGGATTAAAGGTGATCTAAAACATAAAATAAAATATTTATAATTAAAACAAATTAAATTAAGTCAATCCAAAGCCAACGGCGCAGATTTCACTGTGCGAAAAACAAACCCGCGGTTCAGCCAGTTTCCTCGTACTATTGTGTTAGGGAAATAGCACATCGATGAACCCGACTGGATCATCCACCGGAGAGGGAAAATGGGGGTTTCGGGTGGAATTAGTTTTAAGTTTTCCAAGTTGACGATAGAAAATACCACCTGCACAAAAAGGGGTTTCCCGTTTTCCCCCCGAACTCGATCGAGAGGAATGTTTGCCAACAGATTGCGCTTTTGGTGCTCGCACACACACACAAACTGTATTACCACTCCGGTGGCTTTTTGGAAAGGCAGCAGGGAAAAGGGCACTCGCGGCGAGGACATTCGTAAACATTCGTTACGAGGACGCGATAAAACACCCAAACACCTGTCCTTTGGGGTTGCATACACACACACACACACACACACAAGCACGCGTGTGGGTTTAGTAACGCGTACGAAAGCGAACGGTTATCATCATCCCGCCCGCTTCGAAGTTATTCAATTGAATAAAGCTTCCATCCCATTTGGGTGCGTGTTTCAACACGACGATTTTCCCGCCCGTTGGCGCGTGACGGCGTAATGGAGGCGCCTGGTGGTTTTGTTGGGTGCGAGTGTGTGTGTGTATTTTTCGTCCTTCGTTCCCACGGGGGGATTCTTTCCCACTTCTTCGCCCGGCGAATGAAAGAGTAGGGGGAAAATAGTGGCAACTACCATCACACACCCACCGCAACTCAAAACGACAGTTCGATTTGGGGAATGCGGTTATGGAGGATTTCCACGCCGAGTGTTGGGTGCTAATCTGCCGGCCCTAATCCACCCAATTCCGACCAGCAGACAATATAATCAGTGGCATTAACGGTTCGCTCGCCTACCGTTCGGCCCGTACCGTGCGAAACCGGAAACCGCGCCTTACGGGTAAAGCGTAGCGACGACTAAGTCCACCTCCCGAAAGTCTCGCCCCGCACGGCTCGAGCCATCCAACCGGCTTGGATTGGGCCGTTTAGCGGGATGAAGCCGTCGCTAATACGGTTGTCTAACAAATAACGAGCGTCTTTGATTGTTCCAAGAAAAGGTTTAAGTGTTGTTTCCCCGGTGGGTGTGTTCAAGATTGCGATATCCCTGTGGAAACAATCTCATCGAAATGAGGGGAAAACAAAACATCAAATATAACATAACTATTCAAAGCCTCGTAAATTGAAATTTTTCTGGGAGATACCGGAGTCTTCTATAAAATCAATAAGTTTATTGACACACGTTTATATTTGTTTTATCCATCAGCAAACTTTTATGTTTGCATGTGAAAAGCGAATGATGTTTATGTTCCATCGAGGAAGCGTTAAAGTTTGACAGGGATTTGCACAAAATCTGAGACGTTTATGGAATTATTTGCACTTTATTGTTTAACTTCCAGTTTTCTTTTTTAAGTAGGATTTTCGACATAAAGGAATAAAAAAGTGGAACCACAAGCGAACATTTTCCAGTCGCATAATCACATTACGTACTGACTCTTCGCCTGCAGCTCGCTTTAAAAAACGCACAGAAAAAAATATTATCCACGGGAATAAAAGGTAATGGTCATAACGGTGGTGGTGGTTTGTGACTCGGCCAAACTGCACCATGAATGATTTATCGATGTCATTCCAGCAAACGGTAGCCTCGCGCGCTGTGAGAAAAGAAGCCAAAGAGAAGCCAGTTTCGCGGCACACAAACAAACGATTTCCCGCGATAAGTCGATAAGGCGTAGCGAGGGGTGAAAAAATGTGCTGCAAGGGAAGGAAAATAAATCCAACCGAAAAACGGTCTAATGATGGAGAGTGCGGGCTGAGAAAGATGGGTGAGCCCGACCGAAATAGCTCCTTTACCATAAATCAGCACTCAGTTGCAGCAGTTCCCGGAGTGGCAGTAAGTGTTTACTCCTCACTTCAGGAGAGGGGGGAGCGATGAGGAGGATTGGAAAGGAAGGGAGTAGAGCCATAATGCAAATGTTATATTTTTGGCAGTGCATAATTCACTTAGGCTGTTAAGATTATGGATGCTACTGTTTTCGGCATGGAGCGACAGATAGCGTCTTTCGGTAATTTTCCTATCCGAAGTTTTCTTTCTTCCACCCAAATAAGACTTAAGCTGTCATGTACAGATAATCAGAAGACAATGATAATTTAAAAACAAAGATAATTTAGCTGAATATGATTGGCAAATTTAAAACATTGGATAAATAAAACGATTTAAGTAGAGTTGTGTCATTAATATTCAGATGCATGAATCTGAATGATTCTTTGCGTTTTAGAGATTTATGATTTATTTGTTCATTTCAATAAGATTCATTAGGGTTTCGAAAGATTAATTAAGATTTGAAGATTCGAATCCCAAAAGATTCGTGAATCCATCTGAATGAATTTTAGGTGAAAGGTTGATATGAATGAATCTCGCCAATAGATTCATAAGGCACAACACTAGATTTAACGTTTTTAGTACAATCGCTGAATTGTTTGTACCCTTTTCTACATCATCATATGAGGCAATAACGCAAATGTGTGTTGCCCTAGATTCAACAAAATCTTGTAAAACAACGCTCAACACGATGATCGCCTGAATAAAGCCACCGTGTGTTTGTGGTGGATGTGTACACAGACGGAATCAGCTTTGTTGCATAAATAAACCGAATCCACAACCGAAACACACACGCATTCCACGAGCAACGAGGAGGGTAATGTGATAAGCTGCGCCTTTTCCCGAGGCCAATGGCAACCGGGCAATACTGCGTCATAAAATGTCCCCACGCCGACACGTTCTCGCCGGTTTGTGACGAGCTTATCCGCGGGCGAGCGGGAGAAAAAAAACGCTACCACCACGAGTTTTACGAGGTGACGATGGATGGGGCTTAAATCATCACTCCAGAGTCCAGAGAGGGAGAGAGAGAGACAGAAGCCACGATAAATCGCCGCCCTGAAGTGCTGACAGTTTACTGCACCACATTTGCACATATTACTCCGGTTCCGAAAGTAAGCAGCGTTCGTGTACAATCAAAGGGCGGACCGTGCTGTGCTATTGATTTTATTATGGCGGAATATGTTGTTAAGCATGATGTTAGGCTAATCTCCGTCGGCCGACGGATAATCCAATCCCGTGGAAAAGAACGTCATTTACCGAAAGACAATCAATCTCGGTGGCGTGTAAATTTCATCTCCAACCCATCCGCCCAAGAATGGCTTCATATTTTGAGTAAAGCAGAGGCAAAAGTGATTGTTTGTTTCTTCTTCTCTCCCCAAAAAAAAACTTTTCAAATTTAGTTAAACAAACGAAGGATCGAGATTCCTTCAATACCGCAGGGATAAAAACATAAAAAAAGATTTTAAAAACACACAACCCTGTAAAAAATTGCCTAACCTTGTTTGCCCGGTACGGAAGGATCATTTTTCAACTCAAACAAATTTACCCCGATTGTGTTTGTGTAGCGACGTTAACCGTGAGTTGGTTGACGAGGGACGAGGGACGAGGGACAAGAAGAGTCGCACATATATTCAATTTATGGATGGGTGACGGTTTTGTTTTTCCCCGTGTCTTCCGAATTCCATCGGGGCCTAGAAATTCATAACCGGATGAACACCGAACCGACACCAAATACGGCTACGTGTACCTTTTGCTCAGGTAGGGCCCCCACTTCAACCCAAAGCACCGGAGAGGATTTCGAACGAAAAGGACAAACTAACTTTTGAAAAACAATTCGACACACGACCGGCATTCCCGTCCTTCACAAATGTAGGGTGCAAAACAAAACAAAAAAAAAACACGGACAATTTTTCAAATCCCCACCACAACCGGGGAAACGGTCGAGTGGAATGAAATATGCAATCACCTTGGGGGGTGGAAACCCCGGGGATGGAGGCGGGACAATATTCAAACCGGGGAAAACAATCCGTTCCTAAACAACACTCGAAACTTCACTGACCTGAGATTCTTTTCACATTACATATTTTAAGCATTAAAAACAAAGAAGAAAACAGGAAACAAAAAGCGTGTGTACATGTGTTCCAACCGGGGGGAAATCGAGACATTTTCATGAAAAATGGAAATACAAACGACTCTCGAGGTATGGGACGGGAAAAAGAACCTCTGCATGTATTCCAACAGAGTAGTTTCATACCATCGAAAGTCAGCCGGGCCACATTCTTCGAGTGTATTTCGAATACGTATCTCTGTGGCAGGATGTTTCCGTTTCGCATCTAACAAACAACGAATGCCACTAGAAAGAAGACCACCACAAGGCGTTTGGAATGTGCCCGGATGTTAAGTAAAATGAAAATAAAATAAAACAACAGGGAAAGAGTTGGAAAACGATTCGACGGTACATTTAGCAAAGGTCGTCCGGGGACGGTTTTCCATGAGCGCGAGAAAATAGGGGGACAAAAAATATCACCAGCACACACCAAGTCGTAGTGGGATTGTTGTGTGCTTTTGCCATCGTCGCGGGAAAACCCGGAGAAAAACCACACCCGCACCCCACTACTACCAGCAGGCTTACCTTTTAACGCAAACCGACCAAACGACGAGCGTTTGTGTCGCGGTTTATGCGGGCAGGAGAACGACAAGATGGTACACGAAAGGATTTAAGGGGGATCGGGAGGGAAAAAAAGGCGCCAGGTGATAATGTCAAACCGTGGCACTGGGTTGAAGTCCAATCCATTTGCTTTGAAGGACTTTAAATACAGCAGAACGGGATAACAAAAACCGGCTTACCGAAGTTGGACGTTAAAATCTGGAGAGTTTCGAACAAAATAGGAGCAAAAAGCATCCGAACCTCAACCTTCAAAGAACCAATCGAGCATGCGAGGCAAGGAACCTCAGCAGATGGCGAAAAGGAAAAATCCCCCAACGACTTTCCTCAATATGGCCGCAAGGGTACGACAAAAAAACGGGAGAAAACTGAAAACGGACCTGCGAATGGTCGCCTGAGGATACAACTTTTATTGCGCTTGTAATTGTTTCGGTTGTTTCGGGCAGTTGGGTTCGCCGGTGCCGGTGGACTTTCATTTCCGCTTCCGGTGACAGTACCGAAGCCGCCGGTTACAAAAACCCCCTTCTGGGCTGGCGGTTTCCGCCCGGGTAAGCTTTTCACCTGTAGTCAAACGTTTTGCGAGGGTCTGTTTCCCTTTTTTTTAACCCCCCGTGAGTCGATTGTGTGTGAAGCTCGGCTCGATATCAGGGCGGTTCGAGAGTTCGAACGGAAATTCTCGTTTTTAACTAACCCTTTTGAAAAATCGGACGAAGTGGGAATAGGACCAACGGAAAGCGAAACGTTCAAAACTGGTAAAAAGTAACAGAACAAAAAACCATGATTAAACACTGGCACTAAATCAATTTGCCGTGAAACAAAGTAAACTGATGGACTTTACAAAAACATCCCAATGGTTGTCTAAAGTGTAATTTAAAATTCGAGGTGTGAGGAAACTAATCGAAACCGAATTCCTTTCGAATGAGATTCAAGTGATAATGTCAAGCTGAACTGAAAGCTCAATCAGGAGTTCAGGAATTTAAAGAGTTGTTAAAATACCGGAGAAACGAAGAACTTTCCATTTCAAAGCAAACAGTCGGGTGGAAATATAAAAACAAAGCACTCGATCAGCACACGATACCAAAGTCAAAGTTTTTGATTATGCACAAGAGGCTATTGAAAAATAACTAGATCGTTGAGAGAATCTCCCCACTGACGTTGTGTTTCTGTTCTCGTCTTTCCTCGGTCTCGAGCGAAGGTTTCCGCAATCTGTTAGTGAAATAAAATTGGACTCCAGTGGTACGCTAAAAAAGGGGTGGATACTTTCGTCACAACAGATTACCCCGGTGTCAAATTATATTTTATCATCATTTATCTTCTCCGCGAGGTTTTTACCCGCGGTTCTGGATACTGTTTTCTGTTTGAGGGCGGAAAATGGGGGTGTAACTTTACACGTAATCGATAAGGATACGACTTTGTGACGCCTTTCCAAGCGCATTTATCGGTGTTTTGGACGGCATGAGTCTCTTTGGAGTAATAAGATTTTAAAGCTCGTCCAGAAAATGAATGTGTCGACTGTTGCCGTGTTGATGGTCCAAAGAGTGTATTTGAAAAATGTCAATACTATCAAAACAAAGTACCTCCCTATCTTTCAAATAAAGCTTTTGGAAGAGAAACAAAAATCTTTCTCCGAGTGGATAAATAAACGAACGAAGAAGCTCTAAATAACTTTTTCCGATCTTCGGCAACGACACGTTTGCCTTCCAACACACACAAAAAAAAACGTCGCATGCTAATGGAAAAAGAAATCGCTCGCAGTGTGACTCACTCCAAAAGGCCACGCGGCAGAAAGTCATACCTGGCCGAAGAACAAAAAAAAAAACGGTGCCTCGCAAACTGTTCGTTTGCTTTTCCCAAAGCGTCTGCCGAGCAGACTCTGGCCTGTGGAAGTTGGTACACCGCATTTCGAAAATGTCTCTCTTTATCTTCGACCACTACCGTCACCACCGCGCAGGCAACGTCTAATATTCTCCCCTCCCGTCGTTGCCACCCACACTTCATATTCATACCGCGCAGTTTTCCGCTTAAACTCACATAACCGAGCGGCGAAAAAACCAACATCGTCGTCGTGCGCAAACTGTGCCACTTTTAGTGTCCCTTCGGAAGCATTGCGCCGTGCGCTGATTGTCTCGTCGTTTTGCGGTGATTGTCTGCTGCCATGGCCACGGCCTGAGGGGTGGGAGAAGGCAGAAGGGTGGGGTGGTTCATGTGTGTGATTGCTGGGTGGAGGAACGCCATCGGGTTCGGGACACTGCTGTGCAAAACTTTTCCATGTAAAAGCTTCAAATAAGTGGTGGCTTCATAAAGTGCAATTAAAATGATTTCGAAAATCATATTCCGAGAAGAAATAAAACAATGGGGCAAAAGAGCAGTTTTATTATCACAGCACGGTGATGAGGGGGTTTTCCTAGAGAGATTTTAATGGTCCTACAATGGCAACCATCACTTAATTATCTGTAGTTAATTTTTCAATTATGTTTACGAGCGCGATAAAACTATGGTTAATAGTGTTGCGGGGGGTTTTTGTTCCAGTGCCTGACCAAAACCGAATATAAATAACCCAAGAGAGAGAGAGGGAGAGGGTGAAAGAGCCAACGAAAAATGGTCCATTCCAGCTGACTCCGGCTGGGAAAAGGCCCACGGAATGGGTTCACAGGTGAAAATCGCTCGATATGGAGCGATAAAAGATGTCCCCCGGAAAGCATCCGCCGGGAAATGGCAATGAAATGGAGGAGGAGGAAGAGGTGCGGTGGGGCGGTACCAGAAGACCACGTGCAAATATTTACCCAATTTCCCTCCCTCCTTCACTCGCATGTCCACCGTCGGAAAATGTGTCGCGGCTGCAGAGAAGCGCGCGCGCGTTCGACGTGTGGTCGTTATTTTCGTGCTTATGAAAAGAGTTGTTCTTTCGCTATATTCTCATACCCCTCCCCCAACGACCATCACCCATTAAATTCCTCCCACCCACACCAGCAGTTCACTCGCGTCCGGTGAGCATTTGGCCCAGTAAGCAGCATTTTTCCCACCGGGAAGTTCCACATTTTTAGTGTTCGGTGCTGCACCGGATCAGCAGTTTGGAAGTGCTTTTTATGCCTTACTCTCATCTTTGCGGCCTCTGGTACTTTCGTCCCCCTCCCCTTTTGCGTTATCTCTGCCACACCTTCCCCACCGCTTTGCAGGAGAATTTGATTTAAAAAACAGCCAAAACCAGTACGAACCGGGAGCATCGGCGTAAAGCATAAACACTTCCGAGCGAAATGCCGTTAGCCAGCGACTTTTCTCCTCCTCCAAATCTGGTGCCAGCAGAAGGACCTTCTCGCAGCAAAGTGCTTCCCCGTGTTAGTGGGTGATGTGTGGTGGCTGGCGAGGGGGTGTTGTGCTCGTAAAAACAATGATTTCATTCTCATAACTTTCATTACAGCATTTGGTGCGCGCTGCATTGCCGTGTTTCGTTGCCTGGAACGGAAAGAGATTTTCCTTCGGGGGGTATGTTTACTGAAAGGGAAAATCCACCCGAAAGCATACCGAAAGCCAATAGTGCACCCAGGGTCTATTGATTCAGGCGCTTTAGTAGTAGAAATCTCGGCCCGGAACGGAGGAAAGAGTTAGGAACAACTGGAGGAATTCCATAAGTCTATTAAAGAGTTGATGGTGCCCGCAAGGATAAGCTCGTTGTTCGCCCCATTTTCCACCCCCCCGAGGTTCTGGTAGATACTTTTGCGGTGGCAATGACAAACCCACAACTGGAAATACGATCATTGGCATCGACAGTCGAACCGGAATTCGGACAAACATTCGTAGTCCGGTTTATTTCGGTTTCCACCCGGTAATGATGGTCTTGCGATTCATTCCCTTCTCCTTTCAGTCTCACAGTTTTATGTTGGTACCAATTTTACGAAATTACTTGACCATCGCACAACCACCTACGCCGGTGAGCGAGTACGTGACATGGCTTGCCAAAAAGGTGGCAAAGATTGTCCACAGAGCGGGTTTTATCCTCACCGGTCGACGGAAAAGGTAACGGCCGGTTTTCCCGCAACAGTGTATCCTTGCGACATAAAACCGCTTGGTTTACTTACCTCCATAATTGAGGGTGCACACGTAAGTGGGGACAATCCACGTCGTAGGTGTTTGAGGATTTGAGAACGAAATGAAAACACCGCGCGAAGTGAATGAAAAACTAACTAACCAATCTTGTGTGGTTTGCCAAATTAAGGTGCTGGAAAAGTAGTGGAGCCATAATTTTCCACCTACATCCTTAGTTCCATCCCACCGACGTCCTCAATGGCTCGTGGTGGTAAAGTTTGCGTCTAATCTGTCTTAGAAGAAAATGGCCACACGGGCTGGGAAGAAGGAAAAGCTCACCGCGAAAGGTGGTTTGATTGGATTCTAATTTAAAGTTTTCCTTTCCTTTTCATTGAATTATAAAAAAGAAGGTAAGCGGTTGGCTATCGTTACATTTTTACCATCCTCCCTGGCCCTGGCGGGGTTGTTTTATCCCCTCGGTGTTCCGGTGGCTACCTTACGAGCAACTTGTGGGGTACGAAAAGTTTTTCCGCCAGATTATAAACCCTCAGCTGGTGGTGAGCTTTTTTCCCCTCCGTTTTCTTTCGCCCTTGACGCCAATGTCACCATATCGCTGAAGACGAAGATGTGCCCGAAAGGCACTAAAGGAACTGTCTCCACATCCACCTTTCTTTGTTTCGCAAACAGTTCACCGTAGTCCGCATTTTCGTGCGAGTCGGAGGAGTTTGGTGCGCTGCTGTTGTGGCGTATTGACCTCAATTTTTCATCTGCCAACTTCATTCGGTTGGTTTTCATTATTTTTCTTTGCATTTTCAATGCCTCCCGCGCCTTGGACCGAGGGGGGATAAGTAAGAAAATCAAATTAGGATCGACGATTTTTCATTCCCAACTTCCCGGGGCTTCCGCCCGTTGAACCGGAAGGTCCGGAACTCTTCATTAGGGCTTTTCGGCGTTGGCGTTGGCGGGGAAAAAACGCTCATTGAAACCACATTGAAATGGAAAATGGATGAAATGACTCTGCCAGCGCGGGTCGGGAGGGAGGTAAAAGTGAAACAAAAAAGGGAAAACAACACTTCTCGCGTTAAGAATCTCTCCTTCGAAGGGTCCGTGTACGGCAAGCAATAAGGATGGGAAATGATGTTTCGAGCGTGGCTTTTTTGCCTTCCTTCCTTCCTTCCTCTTCCCCTCACCCATCTCCTTCATCTGTTGTTCTAAAATGATCGACAATCCCCTTGTGATCGGTTTACGATGATTGATGATTTACAGACTTTAGAGCTCCCCCGAGTGGGCGTAATAAAATTATTGTAAGTTGTGTTTTTTCCTTCCTTATGGCGTTCGCATGCTTCCGATCCTTTCAGCCAGGGACCCAATTTTCCATCCCAACACAGCAGCCTTTTCCGTGCGCTATTTTGCTTATTTATTTTTTTTTTGGCCCGCACGCTTCCATCCCATTAGGGCAGCATTATTTATCCGGTCCACCACGAAGAGGAGCTCAACAATCATTATCGAATGGCTCGTCTCATCGCAACGGAACGGTGCTGCTGTGCGTTCTTAGTCCAAGATTAAGAGAGTAAAACAGACACAAGAATGGCTTTCTTTTTTTCTCCAATCCCCTTACCTCTTCCCTGCACTTCGTCGCGTCGAGCGTTCCTGTTGTTTTCCCAAGCAGTCGTAAAATGAAATTGCAAACTCATCGGCGTTAAACTTTGGGGTTTTGTCTTTAAATTGCCCACGGCGACCGTTCGGCTTTGCATCGATTTTTATCGGCTCCAGACAGGGAAAAAGGTATGATAAGCATAATTACGATGATTTAAGTATGGTTTTATCGAAGTTTTACATCGGAAAGCTCTTTTCCTAATTTTTGAACAGTAACCGTTCGGTTGGAGATCATTAAAAGGCCTTACCGGCCGGTTCAATTCGACTGTTTTGACGCACACTAGGGAACCTCATTAGAGAGTGCTTAGTAAATTAAATATTTGTTATTGTTTCAATAGTTTGGTGTATTTTACTTTCAACACAGAGTATCGAAATCGCACTTGAACAGTATCATTCGATTGGGGGAAGAACCTCAATGAAAAGCTTCCAATCAGCATAAATTAATGCAATAATCTACCGCTGAAAAGGGAGCCGTCAATTGGACAGCACTTCCGGTAACCGATCACCATATTTGCTCGGTGAATAATTTCGTACAATTTCACACCGGAGCGCCGGCTAAACGCGTGAAAATTACAAGCCTCGAGCGACCCGAGGAGAACTGTAATCAACCGCCCAACCCGGGGTGGCTCTAATATTTGGGTCAATGTTAATTATTAGATACCATCGGTCGATGTCCCAAAGGCTCGACACGAGTCCGCCGCCGACGCCATCCGCCCACGCGAGGTTCGGGGGTGAGAGGTGAAAGTGAGAAAACCACCGGCTTAGGTACGGATGAAGTCGCCTTCACACGGATGCCCCTCGCTTTCACCGGCGCAATATGGTAGGCCGTTCGAGGAAATCCTTTCATTACAGGTGATGGAAAAGCCGTCCGCCACCCTCGTGTCGGAGTCGGTACATGTTCTCCGATTGGGGTTGGGGGGGAGGAGAGCCCCATTAGTCACACCAGGAGTTCCGAATGGAAGTTATTCAATCATTCCGCACAGCTTACCGGGGGGGTGTCGATTTTCATCCACTTACCCGTTCGGGAAATGGTTACGGTATAATTTAGCGAGCGTTTGTTTTTGGCGCAAAGGAAGCACAACAAAACCCATGGTCAGGATGTCATTTGCCTATTTTACCATTCAGAGGAAATCGATAAATGAATAAACAAGTGCATCCTGCGTAACGTAATTTGTGTCGCTTCTCGCGCGGGCAAAATGGTTGAAAGGATGCGGTTATCCAATTTGTTTCCATTTTAATCATCATAAAAGAACAGTGTTTTCCGGGAAGCGAACATATTTAGATACGTGTGGGGAGGGGGTGGAGAATACTATGGTAGCTTTTCAATTTGCATTCGATTGCAAAAGCACCCTTTTCACTCCGGATTGTTGCACATCCGCTGCCGGAACGGCTGCATCATTAGTTCTAAATCAATAGGAAGAGAAAATCCGTCTGATTTATTATTAAAATTTGCAGCGCACTTCCGCTCCACGGCCGGATGGGTGTTCCATTTTCTCGAACGACAAATCCTCGGCACAGCTGCGATCAGTAATGGGGATTTAATTATCCTCCCTCCGCTCCGCTGGGAAGGGTTTACCGGGGAGTAGAGGGGATTTATTTTATTCCTAATTTCGAAGAATAATGAATTTCCCCTTCGTCACGAAAACGTCATGCAATTCCATCATGCTTGCATTCGAACCGATCTCGATGATCGATAGGGATATTCCGCGAAGGATTCATCACTAATTCGGCCAACTACTTGTCAACTTATCGAACCCGATTCGATGTCGAGCGAGAGCCGACGAAATGAGGAGCGAATTGAATTCTCTTCAATTAGCCCGCGCTAATACCCGCCCGCGCCGCTTCCCTTTGACGCTCACTGACGAAGAGGATGATAATGATTTTTGCTCCTTCCTTGTTGGAAAAGCGAACGGACTAGCGTAGGCGTGCGAAGTGATAAGTCTTCCCGTGGATCTAATAATTGCCAGTTCGTGAGCGTTCGACGGTCCCTGGCCCTGTTCGTTTCCTTCCATCCCCCCGAGGGGGTATTATTGGATTTCTTTCGGCCTCACGCAAGACGTGTGTGTGTGTGTTTGTCGAGGGCGGAAGAAGATGGGCGAAACCCGAAACTTCCACCGTGAAATATGCTCCGAATAATCCCCAACTAATTAGCGCCAGCCAAGCCTTAAGGAAACAGACACATACACATACGCACAAGGATAATGATTGTGTGTCGAAAGGTGTTGGGAGGACGTCGAGATAGCGGCGTGTTCGAGGTGGAAAAGCTAGCGGGAGCGAGACGCTGCTGGAAGTCGCACGCACTACTGGACGATAAATGAACATCCTTACGACGGTGGCACACACACACACACAATGGAAAAGAAAGGAAAGCCAAACGTTTATACAACCCGCACCTTCGGACAAGGTGGGGAATGGAAGGCACGCAAGGTGTTTGTGGGTGGTGGGCGGCTGGCAGTAAAAACAAATCAATAGATTTTATTGACCCTCTACGAAGGTCGGGCCGGACTGAGGATAGGATACACACCAGTTTGTATCCTTGTTTGGTCGTTTGGCCGTGGCTCGGATTGGTTTTTCTCGAGATGGAAGGTAACCGGATCGCTGGGTCCGATTTTTCACGTAGCAACATTTGCAGACTCCCTGCTGAGACGGGCAGCCACACACACACACACACACACACACACTTGCAGAAACGTTTGCCAGTGAAACTGAGGTTACTTTTTGGAAGGGATTTCGTAAGGATTTATTTACAATCCACCTCACATTACACGACACGCGTTGCCTAGAAAGTTCAGTTTACACATACTTCTGCTACAAGTACAAGAATGAGGCTTTTCAAAGTGACTAGTGAATATTATATTGTTTTCTATACATTTTTAAACAATTATTTACGAGATTTAAGCTATCCCAGTTCCACAAAAAAAAACCCTTTTAAAATTTGTCTTAACAAACAGAATTCGAAACAGGGTTCAATTGCAATCTAACATAGTATCCCATCATGATATAATGTAGATGGGAAAGAGTTTTCCTCCTGCGCATTTAAAAACGTATCAAATGCTTACTTGTTACTTCATTCAAAGAACAGTAAACCTTAAAAGAAAACAGATCCTCAACACAAAGACCAACGACAGACAAGTTGCTACAAAACGGGCATCCATTTCGGGAACTCTGAAATGGAGGAGCAAGAGGACCTAGACGAGGGAGCAATGTCTGGCAACATGTGCCCGGAAATGTGTGTCCGTGTGTGGGTGGAAAGTAATATGGATTTCAAGGAGATTGCGGCGGAAAGCTCATGATGTTGGATGGTTTTTGGGAAAATGATGATCCCGCGCTGGAGTGTGGTTTTTCATTTCGCTCCAATGTTTAGTTGGGGGAAGGTTTTTTTGCGGAGCACGAATGGAAAAAAAGGATGGGGATGGGAGTAGCGTTGATGTTTTCGTTTGACAACCGATTCACAGCAAACGCTTACTGGACGTGGAAGAAAAACCCTCAGAATTGGATGCTTTTCAGCTCGTTTGCCATTTGACGAAGCAGTTGTTTTAAAGTGTTTTGTTTCACATCTTCCCACCGCCGGTCTTCCCGTCTCACTTCACACTCTGTGGAGGAAATGGGTTTGTTTTTCTTCTATGAGATCCTTTCCCCCCGTTTGGTAGCACCCAGTTATTTAGCCTTTCCTAATTTGGGTTACCTTTTCCTAGGCGAGAACTGACTCCGACGCGTATCGTTTTTCCTCATCCCGACCTTTCTTTAATGGGAGGCTTATGTAGTGCTAATGGTTGGCTAATAGACATCTGTTTTCCACGATTTAAACATACGGACCAGACGAAATGTGTGAGTGCTTTGAAACACACAATACAACTTTGTCCTGTTGAATAATAGAGAACGCTTAGCCAAACATTTATTTACTTTGCGAAAGAGTTGACAAATGATGAATGTTGAACATTTGTTAGCTACTTTCACCTAATTGGCCACATTATTTACGAGTCCGCACCGTGGCGTAAATTCCGCCATTGAAAACGTCCCAAACTTAAATTGACTGCCAACAAGGAATGAAATTATTCAAATTACACTCAATTCAATTATCGTCCAAAGTCAGAGTTACCGACGTTTTGAACAACCCAGAGCGCGAGATCCGAGAGGTTAACGGGGAAACAAAAGTTTTATTTTGTCATTATTTTTACCACTTTTCCCGGAATTTTATCAGCGGAAGAGAAGGTTTCTCGAATCGAAGAAGTGGCTCGGACCGGAGAACCGAAAAGTCAAATCAGAGCATACCAACATGACAGGGCAATAGGAAAATTGAATAAATATTCTTTATGAGTTGAAAATTGAATTGCATTCCAGCAGAACGGACGAAGTTGGATGAAGCGCGGGCGACCCGTCCGGTCAAAAGTTAAACTTTTCCAACACTTTCACTGCCCCTTCGTGGACTTTTTCGATGCTCCTTCTAGAGGATACCTTTTCTTTCGCCGAAAAAAAGCACCGGAATTGCTTAGACGACTTTTAACGAGCATACCCGATGTAATATTTAAGTAGTAAAAAAAAAATCCTTTCCTCGACCACCATCCGCCTTCAACAAGCGCGTTCGGAGGAACATCCAGCGGGAAATACAAAATTATTCCCGAAAGAATCGCGGCCCAGTGGCCAAACTTTAAGAAGAGAATACTCGTATGCACTCCTCCCTCGAGGGCAAGGTTATTCCGGAGGCTGTTAAATAGATTTTAAATTGTGCAAGCAATTACTTTCACGGAAAGTTTCTACGGCGAGACTTTGCCGTCCAGCAACAGTTTCGAAAAGAGCTTCCAGCGCAGAAACAATTGGCTTTTCCCCGAACGAATCGTGTAAAGGAAACCCGCCGAACAACGGTTTGGTAAAGTTAGTTCCTGCTGACAAACTGCACTTGTCTCTCCTTAGTCGTAGTAATTTGTGGTGAATCAAGTGAAACTAAATGGTTATTAGCTTGCGAGGCGTCTTCCTGCACGATAGCGGAAAATAGCGACAAGATCTTTAAGATATTCAATTTTGAAACCACAAGAACCATAACTAGGAAGGAAATGTAATGCATTGAATTTCATATCTGAGGCTTTTAGTTCGAAAACAACAGGAAAAAAAATAAAATAAACAGCTAATCTCGACTAGCATCAATTAAAACCAAGGCGCCATCGTCGGGTGTTCTCACCCCAGCAACGTTCGGAAGGCAGGCGGAAATAATTTGATCATTTGTGATTCAGTCCGGAAAACAAAACTAAAACCACCGCCAAACGACGACGTCCTCGCTTCGGCGGAATGGTCTTGATTAAAGAAACCCATTTCAAAACCAACATACCTCGGTCCAAAAAGGCCCCGCCTTGCCAACCAATTATTTCGGCTAATGTTAATGTCATGGCGATCATCGCCACACCAGGCGAAGCAACTACGCAACCATAAAATGCATGCCAACAAACACACACACACGCAGCTCAAGGGCGAGAAACGATGGTTTATCGTGACAAAAGTGGTTTAGTTCCGAAATGCGCACACGAACACGAAACCACTACCGGTTTGGTGATTCCGTCGTCATCATTAAAACGGTGAAACTTGTTTCAATCCGTGTTTGTCAAGTGTATCCGGGCGTGCATCGTTTTCTAACCTACATAGGAACCGAAGCATAAAGTCGTCAAATGAATGGTGGAAACATAAAGTTTGTACAATTGTACTTGAAATGTAAAATTGTCAGACGAATAGAAAATAAATTGTAAGATATTTGAAAAAAACACCTCTCGATATCCTTTCATGCAGTTGGGAAATATTGTTAATACACTCCCATTTTAGGATGGCCGCACTTTACAACCTTGAAAGTGCCATTGAATTTTCCGCACCGCAACCAAACAACTCCATCGGCATGATGCTTATTTCGGACGTATGCCATACAGGTTCGTTGCCATGCAAAAAACCCGAGGGGTTGGCATACAACCGAAGAGGATTTTCCCCGTGTGTTTCGCCAAACAAGAACTATGGCTCGCAAACACTGGCGAGAAAGTACGCAGGTCGGAAAGGACACACTGACACACACACACACACAGAGACCCAAGGGTAACCAGCGGTGGCGTACGTGTCCATGTACCTGGGTTGTCAAAATGAAAAATAGACAAACCGGAAAAAATAAGGGAAAACATTGTCCTTCGGTTCGTTCGGTTGTGTAAATGTGATTTTGTGTGACGACCATCCCCCCCCGTTTCTTTTTCTTCTCTTGGCAGGAATCAGTGGTTCAGCGTGACATCGCATGACCGCACGTCGAAAGCCACACAAGCCCGAGTGGGAATTCGGAAGCAATGACGGCTTTGTCCTCGTTCCGCCCCTCCTAACCACACACCTGGCGTCCTGGAGCTCGCAACATCGTTACACTAATTTGGTTAGGAAGTCCACGTGTGTGTGTGGATGGATTGGAGAGCTTTTTCACCCCGAGTGTGGGACACACTTTTTTCCCCAAACCTGACCGGCTCCATCCAACCGGTTGATGATGTAGGAAGCCCAACACCGTCCCTTGAAGAACACCTAGCCATATTCGGTGCGATTTATGACCCCCTCCCTTTCGAGCGTGTTTTGGCCTCTCAGAGACGTGGAAACCCTTGACAGGACGCGTCATGGAAATAGGTTTCGCGCTGCACGACTTCCCGTTGGGCTGCGATGATTTGCCTTCCGGCGATTTGTTTCCTTTCTCTAAGGGGTTTAGCTTGGTGAGTTTTGGGAGGAAAACTCAAAACCACACCAAAGACGAAGGATACCCAATTGATACACATTTTTCACGGGCAATGATAAATCGATTATCGTACCCACGGAGCGACACGGAGCAGATGGATTGAAGTGATCTTTCGCCGGGAAACCCGAAATGGAATAACAAAAAAAAACAAAAAAAGGGTTACGGAAGGTTACGCGCCATAGAGCCGACCAGAAGGATCGAGGTCAATCGCATGCCACGACGGTCGTCAAGTTTAGAGACCATCACTTAGTTTTCTCCATCGTCCCTTCGTGGCTTTCACCGAGGAGGACTCCAGAGAGAACCCATCCCGGATTGACAATGTGGTTTATCTTTATTGTTCCCACCTCTTTCTTGCCTTCCCTCCTCCTCGGTTCCCTGTTCCACTGGATGACGGGTGAAGAGAGATATCCTTATTTTATCTCTCCACTCCGAACTCGAGGTGGATTTTGGTTTCGTTCATTTCATTACTTAGATCGCTCGCTGCGGAGAAGCTGACATACCACCACCCAGGGAACGTCCACTGTCAGCCAGCGACAACGAAAAACTTGGGTGAATACCGCAAGGTACTACGACGGAGTTTTCCGCCGGGCCGGAGGTTGTTCGAAACCACCCAAACGACGGGCAATAAGGTAAAAGTCCTTTCAAGTCCCGCCAGATCCATTACCCCGAAGGTCCGAAGTTGGATTTGTTCGGCATCCTCCCTTCCCCAACCCTCCCCACCCCGGGCTTTCCACACCCCGGTTTGATGTCGGTGTTGATTAGCTCGCTCTGGTTCCATGGCCATAGCCGGGGACAACTTTTCACCCGTCACCGGGTTTTCGTTTTTTCCCGTCCATCGGATCGCCGTCTGCTTTCTGCTGCGTACACTCTCCCCATCCATCTTGCCATTCGTCCGCCTTTTGCGTGAGGACGGCGTCATGAAGATAAATGTTGAAATAAGGCAACTTCAAACAACCGGTGACAGTTATTTACAACTTGCCATCAGCATCGGACACGGAGACTCTTCGTGAAAGCTTATCGGTGGTGGTGGTGACTCGCCACGTCGTAAGGCAAGATGGCCAGCTCAAACCAAGGGCGGGCGCATTTTATGGTGCAGCGTGGAGGAGGAAGGACGGCGAGCCCACGGCCAACAGCCGGGACCGGAAACAGATTGGCAATTGTTTCCCGTTTAAGCGATGCCGTCGCCACGATTGAGAATCGCCGGCTCGGTTAAATGTAGATTTACGATAACGAAAATCTATTTCTTCGTCAAGCTGCTGACACGTCCGAGCTTTCGAGTGCGTTCCTTCCGCGCCTACGTCTACCGAACGATTGTGTCCACCCTTTTTTCCGCAACCCGGATTTCCACCCCAAAAAAACATCTCTTTTCTAGTCCCGTGTCAAAACCGCACCGAAGGATGCGATAATTAAAATTCTCCGAACTACTCGGCAGCCCGCTGGCGAACGGAAAAACTCTAAACAACCCCGTTTTCCAAAGCACCCCCGTCCCTCGCTCCGCGCGTTTCGGACAGTGGTAAAGTTGGAAACGGTTTTTAATGAGTTAGTGTTTGCGATTTTCCATCCAGTCCCTCGAAGCGCAATACTCAGGGATCTCGCTCAGGTTCGGTGAAAAGCCCGTGAAACATAATCAAATAACTATCAAGCCATAATCAAAGCCATCTAAATGCGAACACTGACCGAAGGATTCAATTAAAGCGTTTTGGGAAGAGATAACTGAGTTGGAAATGCTTAGAATTTTGAAGGGAATTTTTGCGCCCCCAATCGCTCACGGGTGTTCAGCTGAAAGGTGTGCAATTTGAGAACTTTCGGCGGGATTATATTTCCCAGCTTTTAAGTTTCGTTCGGTCGCGATATGCGCAATTTGGAGGCGATAATATTCTCATCCTCCCGGGAAACTTTCAAACGGGGTGATATCCCATCATTAGAGCAGCCATGCTGAGAAACGAATTTGGTTGTTGTTCTTCCTCCTCCTTTGCTTGCAGTATCCTAGAACGACTCAACCCCCACCCGGTCATCGTTCGTTTTGGGGGGAACAGTGTTTCGCAAAAAATTGACACCGGGAAGCGTGCTTTTAATCTTTGACGGGAAACAAGTTTTCCTACACCCATCATCCTTACGACCGTTTCCAGTGACACCGACAATATTTCACCGACTTTTTCCCCGGCTCAACAATTAGCCGAACGGTTTCAATGGGAGGAGTTGTGCGTTTGTTGTTGCTTCTTGGCAGCCACCCGGTGGTGTCGGTGTTTTAAAGAATAATTTCCCCGGCCGGGCGTCTGGTGGAAAAGAGATAGATTTTCCTACCGTAGCAAAGTTTCGTGCGTTGGGCCAACAAAATTGCGTCGGGCAGGAGAGAAGAACACGAACGAAGGAAAAAAAGAACTTTCCTGCCGAAAGTTTTCCTCCTTTCAAGCCACCGACGACGGTGTGTTGTGCAAACAAATACGCGCACACAACTGGTGGTAGTGAACTTATAGGGTGAAGGTTACGAAAGCTGCTCACTTCACTGATCCGCCACGCGGCGATGTCATGGAAGTTTTTCCTAGACTAGAAGCGCTGCAAAATGGAAATGGGACAACATTCGTTCGGTGTGTCACAAGTCAACAAAAAAAAATAAAATCCCGAGCTCACCCTGTACGAGAGCATAAATCAACCCACTTTTGCCCACCCACCGGGGGGGGAGGGGGATTTTTCACAAAGTATGTTAATTCATGCTCGGAAATAAAGAACGCGGGCAACAAAAGGATTTCGCTGTTCGCCAGCAAGTGCCACTTAAAAACCCATAAAGTTTCCCCAGAGCAAAAGAAGCACAAGATCGTCTGTGTGTGTGTGTGTGTGTATTTTGGAGTGAAAACCAAAATCGACATGGTTAATCAGAAATGAAAGAGGTTTCAAAGGTAAAAAAGTAGAACGCGATTTATCACAACAATTGCCGCGTTCATGTGAAGCGAGTAAACTTTTTACTGCATTTCGAACGGTAAATAAAAAACAAAAAACAAGATGAAAATTTACCTCAAACCGTTGGCGAGGGTAATGATAATGATAATGGGTTGGTCACCATCACAATCCTGCCACAAGGACACGTGAGGAAAGAGGTGTGTGGGGGGTGGGGAGGGGGGGGGTCTCTATGGATATGGTCCTTCAGCAGATGAACCACAGATTTGCATTTCAAATGGGCCACTCGCAAGCAATTAAATTCGTTGTAAGCCATTCACAAAACAGCGGGTTATTCGCCGGGATATAGGGAAAGAGCAGAACAAAAAAAAAAGGGAAAATCACTCGCTACTTTTTCCCACTTCCGGAGATGCGCCCATCCGGCACCGGGGAAGCCTTTCCTTGACGATAATTACGTACGTCAGGCCAGCATGTGAGTAACGGACCCGGCACAAAGAGCATAATTCCATCACAAACTGGAGCATCCATTAATACACCCGCGCTTTCCCGGGTAGCACACACGACAATGAGAGGTCGACGGAACGACGATCTACAACTACGACTTTCGCTTCGGCTGATCCGTCACGTAATCACCAGTGTTGCCCCCTGCCTGGCAGGCAATTATGAGGGAGTCATTTTCGAACAATTTTTCCCCAGCGACCACCACCGGGGCGGGGTCCGGGTTTTCCCCCGCGGTTTCGAACCGAACGAAAAGAAAAACATTTTCCCGGTAGAGTCGGCGAAACAAGGATACCACTTCATCGCGATTGTGCTGGAAAAAAAGACTTTCCTCGACCGTGCACCTGAACGGAGATTAAAAAGAAAAAAGGCGGATCGGAAGGATCATTAACGATGACACATAAATGGCAATTTAGTTCGCCATGTCGACGATTTTATTTGTCGTCGAACAATTGTCGGAGCGAAACTACTTCCGGCGTGGGGAGGGAGGGGTGGAGGTGGTTTGTTATGTTCTGGCTGCTACCCGGTCCATATGTTTCGTCGTTCTGTGCGAGCATCATTTGCTTTTATGGGTGACATTTGGTTCGACACGATGGAAATGGCACGGGACAAACAGCAAAGGGAAGGCGACGATCGGGAAAGGGTGAGTAATAACATTGGAAAAGATACTCCCAGTGCACCCAGATGCTGTTGGAAATCGGAAAACATTAACCCGCTCTGCAAGCACTGAACACCATGCAAGATTGGTGCAAGTGCAGTCAACGGACATCAGCACACAGAAAACAAAACAGTTCAACCGTGAACGGCATCATCGGTTTGGGGGTGTGCAGTTGAAATCAGCACCACGATCGTCATAGAGACACTCACACACGCACACGGAAGGCGGAGTGGTTCCGCAGTGAAGCCCAACATCGCATTGCGTCACGGAACGACTGCAAACTCACTTCCATTTGTCAACTTACAGCCCGACACTGACGTTTGCCACTGATTGACGGGCTAACTGGCCGGCTGGGTTAGGTATCGGATGCCGTTGCAACCCGTGACAATAAAGGTACGACACGGGAAAGCCAACGTTACCCTCTCTCTAGTGGTCAGAGTTGGCGAACATTACACGAGTGTACGAATATAACAACTATTTTCAAGAAGAAACCCAACTGCGTAAATCGTAAACAAGACAATTTTCTCAACATTATCAAGCTTATTTTTAGCCAATTTCTAAACCAATCGGCCGGATTGGATTAAATCCCCTTCGCCATCACTGACCGAACATTCCTTACCATGTTTCGTTCGGAGGCGGGCAATACACGATCGAACCCCGATGCGTCTACCAACACTTATCGTCCCGTCGATGCCAGTGCAGAGTGGAGTGGCCATTTAATTTGCTACCTGATGTTATTGCGAACCAAATGTGTCCTATCCGCACCGATTACAGTTATGCTGTATGTTGCAGACCGGGGGAAAAGTGTCGAGGGCGGGTAAAACATCCGGCAACATATTGACTTGCCAAACATATACACTTGTCAATTGGTCTGAGCTGAATATCACCAATCTCTTCTGTGTTGTGATCTCTTCTGTTGTTGAACTTTTCCATTGAAAAATGCCAAATGCTGGCTGGCTTATTTGTGGAACGGTGGTTGGACAGTTTTAAATAATAAAGCAGCATTTCATTCGAACTCGATGAATAATTACTTGTCCCTTTTTCGTTGGTAACCATTTTGATGAAAGAGTTTAATTACAATTTCCAAGAATACATTTCATCAAATGAAAAATTTAATTCTGGAAAAAGGTGTTATGTGCTTTACAGTTGTTGATAAATATCGAAGATAAAACGAACGTTATTGAATAGAATAAAAAGTTTATCTGTGATTTCACAGCACACAAAACTGTAAGAGATAAACTTTATCAGAGATCTAAAAAGTGCAGGGATTTGCACAATTTAAAAAAAAACATGCTCCGTTGAAAACACAAACTGCTTATCACAGCTTTCCCAAAATGGAATTGGAAACCTTCCAACCAGCACGTTTAGTTTCCCAGCACGGAAGCTCCCAAAAACTCGCCAAAGCCAAGTGTGTACAGATTTGTTTTGCACAAAGAACAAATGAAGTGGAAAAAGTAACACAAAAACAGGGAATAGGTTTACTCCACTCGGCAAACGAAAACCGTACCAATCCAAGCGGGAGGGGGTTGGTTGTAAAATATGGGAAAAAATAGCAAACGAGTCAAAAAAAAAAAAACCGGCAAACCATTTATCCAATTAGTGACCATTGCTAGAGACGTGGTGTGTGCGCGTGTGTGTTTGTGCCTGCGGTTGCACACCCGGTCCATCGAAGGGCGAACACCTTTTCCCAATCATTAGCATCGAGCTGGAAGTGGTGGTTTGCTTTACAGCTTCAAACCATCCCAAAGGGGATGGGGTTTCTGCGTTTGTTTTTTTTCTTCTCTCCGTCCGTTGCGCTCTTGTGTGGACTGTTTTCCATTTTCCATTTTCATTTCTACATACCACACAACCGGCACGAACTAGCCCGCCACCACCTAACACCATTAGCAATCTGCTCGCCCGGCACACATGCCCCTTACACACACAGGGATACAACCCATCCGTGGAGCTAGAAGAAGGCCAATCCCTCGCGGGAGGCGAAATGGGAGTTCCACCCGGCGGTCGTTGGCGCCTTGCCTTTAGGTGCTTGGGGTACTTCAATTTTCCATTTCGAATTGGCTTCGCTTGCTGAACCGCTTGCCGGTTTGCTTCGGTTGGGATTGTGTGTTTTTCAAGCTTTTTCGACTATGTGTGTTTTTCAAGAAGTACCTCAGATCGTTCTGTTTTATTTTTCCCTCCGCTTCCACGCGACTCGGAATGAGGAAAGAATCTCTGAGGCTGTAGAGTTTTCGACTCGGAAGCGCTCGGCCCTCGGGAGGAATTCGATAAACTTAATTTAGCGCCCCGTGTGACGAAAATGTTTCGTAAAATCTACCCCTCCCCCCTACCGTCTGAAGCAGTGCCACCCTTCGTCACCAAACGGAAGAAAACATCCAAGACATAAAACAATAAACCTTGCGACAGCTTTATCCAAACATCACCTGAACAGTGCTCGGGGCGAACACCATTTATGATCGATTCGTGTCCAACACAAGCGTGTCGTTGAGTTCGTGGTCTCTTGTCATCAGCTTGGTTTTGCTCGTTTTCATCCGTTTCGAGCTGGGAGAAGAATTCGGAAAATTGGTACAAACACAGCATTGAGGATGGTTTCTTCCCGTTCCCGTGTTTACCTTTTCAATCGATTCACGGACGGATTGGGAGGATTGTGATTTGAGCGAGGATCATGGCGAGGAAGAAATGTCAATACCGAATGCGGTAAAATTCGTCTCTTTCTTTGCTGGAAATTTAGCTCCACTAGGGGAGGGAAAACCATTTATACAACCTCCCGGAAGGCTAGACATGGGCTTTTTCCCGCACATGGTCAGCGATCGAATCGACATCGCCGTTTCCAAACGACAATCCCCAGTAGGAAGCGGGGAAAATTTACGACCACTTCCACTCATGTGCCAGCGGGCGCCAAAGCGGGCGCTGGGGGGGTTGTCGCCAGCCCATGGAAGCCGTCAAAGGCTGTCGCGAAACGTGTCACCGTCGCGTCACTTTCACCTGACAAGCATCGGAACCGAACGGCAACTACTCCATCATCGTCGTCACCGTCGCCATCATCATCCACATCACATCTCTTATCGAGACACTTCCATGTTCAATGATGGGTGTAAAATCGGACGTCACTCGCGAAGGCGGGAAGTGATTTGGAAAGCTCGCGGGAAAACGCGGAAAAGACTCTCGATGATTTAGTGTTTTTCTTTCCCCCACCCCCAGATGAAGTGGTTGACGGGAACACATCAGTGAGGGTGGAGGGGGGACCATTTGTCAACGGCAGCAGACCAAAGCCATCTGTCCACCGCCGATGGCGAAGTCGATCATTTTTATCATCCGAAGCCTTCTCTTTCGATCCGAAAACCAGTCGATATTTTCTTCGCTCTTTCATTCCACTCTAAGAAAAACCATTAAAAGCGCGGAAGCTGGTCGTTCGTCGCACGGTAGTAAGCTTCATCATTTTTAGCCACAGGGACACCAACGTTGACCACGAAATGTCAGGGCTCCAAACAAGGAAGGAAATGAAAAAAGAGACAAGACTCTTGTCTTGCTGGAAGGAGAATAATTAGCTGCCGGGAGGCATTTTGACAACGATGAGCGCTTCGTGGATGATTAAAACGTAATTACGGCTAAGGAGGAAAATTATGTTATGCCCGGCCCCGGCGGGTAAGAACGATTATCGATTTATGTGTAGCGTATCTTCACGCAATCGCGCAGGAAGGTTGCATCCATCGGAGACGAGATTAAGATTGGTTGCGATACTAATTAAATAGGGACCCACTTTTAAACCTAACAGACCAGATGGGACAGCATTTTATGATGTCATATAAATTATGCGAAGCAATCTCATTAAACCTATTTTTTTTTTTTGAGCATCACACTCCAATCCAATCAAATTGTAAACAAACCTATTTAGTAAATCATTTTCTAAATAATTGAGTTTTTCATCCGGTGCTATTTTTGACACTTCCTCCACTTCCCTTCGTAACATCCGGGGATGTGGTCGATTTGAGCCTCAGCCAAAACCCGTCTCTCAATTTCCATTACTTCCCCCGCCCGCTCGGCTTTCCAAATAACGAAGGGCAAACTGTCAACATTTGAAGAAGGGCTCCTCGACATTATTAAACAAGATTTGGCCGGAACGCAACAAACACACACCCATACAACACGGGGGGAAGAAAAAAAGGCGCATTGGCGAAAAGTTCGGCTCTTGACGTACACAAAAGGTGTGCGATAAGTCCCAAACGGTGTTAACGGTACGCCGAACGAAAGCACGGAAGGTGAGAACAAGCCGTGATCTTACGCTTGATGGACACAAATGGAACGAAGGGAGAGAAAATACTCATCCGGAAAAGTTAAGTCAAATTGTAATGACTTCTTGAAAGGATCCGGTGGGAAGATTGGAAAGGGGGTGGTTTCCGGGGAGGGTGAGTTATGGACGGCGGTAACGGGTTCATCGAGCACCGGGTGCTGGAACGATATGGCCTTAGCGGTATCCACAATTAGGTGGCGTGAAGAAAAACCTCGTACCACATCAATCCGGTTGATTCGATTAAAACTTGGGGCATAACTTCGATGTTGTTTGAGAAAAAAAAATCTCCCATGCGGTTTATGAGTTCAATTTTCCTAAGACGTTTTAAATTGATTTACAGGAGGAAAAAATTATACCGACACACATACATTTTTTTCCTTCCACAGCCTTCACTTGTGTAATAAATTTATTTAGATCGTATGAAAATGTTTGAGCCTTCAGTTGTGTAATAAATTTATTTAGATCGTATGAAAATGTTTGAGCCGATGGTCCCAAGTGATGCAACCGGGCAAATAGGAAACTCAGCCACACCTTTCTCAGGTAAATGTTTATTTAAATATTCCGCTTCCTCCTTGCCAGCGCTCGGCCGGCCTTTGTGATGTGGTGGCATTATTCGGTTATGTTATAAATTAACCGGCGCGCAGCAAACATTACAAAAACACCCGTCGGCACGCAGCACAGCTTTGCCGTAATCGACAAAACTTGATGCAATCAAATCGATTCACATGAGCTGAGAAGAGAAGCAACAACGCAAAAAAAAAGGAAAGCAGAGCATACGACGCCCTGGAAGATGAAAAAACCATACGAGCGAGGGTTGGTTGTTGATACGGAAGCAGGGTGGGGAGCAAGAAAAACCGGCGTCAATCCAGCTGAATCGCCCGACGTAACACGGTCGAGATAATGTGGTGCACAACTGAAAGGGAAAAGTTTTTCGGGGGGTGAAAATAAACGAAACTTTGAGGTCATAAAACGAAACAAAGTGCTGCAATTGTTCCACCGGGTGACGAAAGGTTTTAACGGGCCCTTTTCCGGGAGGGGGGGGTAGTGGCCGTCGTAAAAGTCAGTCACTGAGCCGAACGCTTTGGAGCTTTTGCTTCAACCCATTATCGATACCGCCCGCGACGCGAGATCGGAAAAAAGGAAAAAGAAACATGCGCACAATAAAACGGAAAAAAGCATAAGGTGGCGGCGTTCGTTCCGCCAACGCCGTCGCGTAGGTTCAATCGATAATCGCATGATTGGCGCAATTTCGGCGTTACATTTCCCGCCGCCCACGCGCCGTTCCGTTTCGTTTTCAACCGAAAGCTGGCGGCCTAGTTTGGTTTTTCTTTTCCTTGGCGGCAACCTGGGTAGGATAAACGAACGAGTGCGCTCTAGTGTGCTTCAGCGAAAACGATTGTACCACCAGGGGGATTTTGGGGGGCAAAGGAGAGGAAACAAACCTCACCTACCTATGACCCCTGTGAAGATGCGGAGCGGAGGTCAACGGGAAAAGGTCAACTTGTTGGGGGGGAAATAACTAGCGAACATCCTTTACGGCGGCAATCAGTTCGGCCCTCCTCGGCCACCGGACCCCACACCCAGCTGCATAGCCGGAAGATCTAAAATATGCTCCAACAGCTTTTAGCGTCGGAATGTCATTTTGAATATTTAATCGACTGCCAGGAACGAGGCCTCCCCGTTGGCTTCCTGGAGTTGGAGCTCCAGGCGAGTGTCCGGAAAGGACACCTAACGAGCGGCTGGTTTGGGGGAGAGGAGGGGAAGATAAAGGACACCCTCGTTGGGTAAGGACCAAAGGACAATATCATAAAGCGGTTGAGACGGAAACCCCAGGCCGGGCGTTTCCAGAAGGAAACAAAAAGGACATCCCTTCCGGGGTGGAGAAAATAAGGGAAAAAGGGGGCAGTGAGTCGATTGAATCGGAAAGTAGCCAAGCCAAAAAGGTGGACAAAAAAAAAATTAAACCAAATCCCCATTGCCATTTGGCTCAGAATTCGAGATAAGCGAAAACGATTGCCCAAGATCGTAGATTTATGCTTTAATGAGAGCGATAAAGTATGTACGAGACGGCATGGCTTTCCGGCCTACGGTTGCAAGCAATCGATTCGAGGCCGAAACATACGGATAATAATTGGATCGTAGACATGGGGAGCAGGAAGAAAGAAAGTCGATAAAAGAAGGATTTTTCCCAATCTCCCTCACAATGGCCGGGATTCTATCGACACTTTTCCCCCCCCCCGATCTCGCACATCGACTATCGGCGTTGACGTGGTGCAGAAAGAGAGTCAAGTCCTGGTTTCGTAGAAGGAAAAACTTTTCCCCCGGGTTGGGCCTACCCACTGACCATAGTTTCCGATGAAAAACAAAAAGCAAAATGGAAACAAACGAGGACCTTCCGGCGACGGTTCGCTTGCTTGGAAAAGGGATCATCTTTATCCCGCATCGGTCACCTATCGCGTGCGCTCGGGATTGGATCAGCCGGCGCTCGGCCGGCTCTTCCGCATTGCCTTGCGGAGCGCTCGGATTATATAGTCTTCGGCCGTGTTTGGCGAAACTCGAGCAAAATTGATTGCCATTTATTCACGCTCCAGATCGCACCACACGGAAGCGCCGGAAGCCGTCGGATGGGACTCGCAGTGAATGATTTAGTCTTTTTAAGGACGAGAGCGTCTTTCCCGAGCAGCCAGTAGTATGTGGCCTTTTTTTATCAGTCCTTTATTTCTTCCCGGTTCCTCCATTATCGTGCTGCTCCTCCCCGAACCATTGCCGATCGGGTTCGGGGTTGAAGTGTTTAAAACTTTTCTCGTTTATCGTAATGCCTAGTTGTCTAGTGGGAAGAAGGGAGAAAAACGGACACAAACGATCGGCATTTGTGGAAAGGGGAAGAGCTGATGATGGATAAGTTGTGATAGAAGTTCGCACTTTACCAACGATTATCGTCCATTCGAGACGATTGAATCGTCAAGTTGCAGATTAAATCAATGGGAGTTTGGTGAAGAGGTTTCTACCCAGCGGAAAGCAACAGTGCCCGAACTTTACTGCGAAATAAAAACACAATCTTTTCCACTAAACATCAATCAGCGCAATCAACAGATGATGTACAATCAATGACGCCAACATGGTTGAACTAAAAAGGCAGAAGAAAATAGAAGCAATAAGATTTTTGAATCATAAAAATTAAATAAAACACGGAAAGAGAATCATGTCCGAGGATGGGCTACCACAAATCTTTTGCCACAAATTTTACCCTCGTAACAGCTCCAACACCAACCCACATACTTTTCGAGGAGGGAGGGGGTCCAACCACCTACCACCCACCAAACTTCTCCCGCAGACGTCGAAAGCTATTAAATGAATATAAATGATGATGGCAATAATTTTATTCGCCCGTTGCTGGCAACCAGCAACCGGCTTCCGGAGATGGGCAGAGGAGCTTATTTATAATTTTCCACAGCCACTCGCCGTTCGGTTCTCCCCCGGCTTCCCGCGTGCCGCCACTGACTCATCATAATTTTCGGCCAAAGTTCAATTTGCTACCGAGCACGCTTTTCCGGGACGGTTTCGGGAAATAAAACAATAGCAGATCGCCACGAGCACCCCCACAACAATCGCGGGCCCAATTTACAGCGTCACGTGGTATGAAAGGAACTTTGTTGTGGCACAGGGTGAATTAAATCTCACACAAATCGCGGATATTTATTGCCCGAGCCGAATGAACAAACCTTTTCATTGGTGTGTTGGTGCTTACATTAGGTTGATTCGTAATAAAAGGTAATTTGCGTAAAGCACCGAGGTTTATCGTGGTTTAAATCATCGTTGTACCGTTATTACTTTATTTTCATCAAACCAGTCCTTAACGCGGATTTAAAAATGGTTGATACACACAAAGGCTTCCACAGTTAATCTCTTTAAATAACTACCAATGCGTATCGGTCTAATTGAATGAGGAAATTGGAAGCTCATCCATTTCATCTAGCCCCGGTACCACCGGTGTGGCAAGTGTGACGACCTTTGGCTCTTGAACCTTTGGGTCGGGAGCATACATTTTTCCTTCTTCATATTCTCCCATCATCAAAAAACCGGGAGGAAGTGGATTGCTTTTGCTGGTCATGGTCTTTTCTCTATCCAGTTTGATTTCTTCCTCCATCAATTGATCGCCGGCAGGGAATCGTTTCCAACTCTTCCCGCTGGAAAAGGGGGAAAAGAGGTAAGCGGAAGGTGGTGGTAGGCAATAAGAAATTACGTCCAGCGTCCGTCCGAGCGAAAGCACGATGGCCCGCTGGGTGCCACACATGCGTGTGAGACAACATAAACTAGATAACAAAAACGAACGCCACGCGGCGAGCGGATCGAAATACAACCCCGAAAGGGAAAATTAATAGCTGGCCGATAGCTGGACCACCGACAACACGGCGTAAAGATGATCAAACGGGTCGGCTATAAACAACGGCGCAGCCAGGGATAAGGAATGGAGAACCAGCAACACCAGACAATCTTTCCAACGGCAACGGAACGCACACAAACATCTTAAAGTTTGTACAGGAGAAGGCCAAGCGGATGGAGTCTAAAAGCACGAAAGGAAGGTAAACGGTGAACGGCGTGTTTGACGGTGGTGGTACTTACCCGGATGAATTGAGACTTTTTCTCGTCTCCCTGCCTCGCTCGAGCGGACCAACGTTCCCACTCGTCGGGATGATCAATTCCGTCTGCTTCGTCGCACCTCCGCCAACGCCAAGTGTTCCACTTGAAGGATCATTTCCGGTTCGAATTAACGCACCAACGCCGTTCGATTGAAGATGCTGCTGCTGTTGCTGCTGCTGCCGGAGCTGATCGGATGACGTTGACGAGGAGGATAGTTGGTGCTGATGGTGGTGTTGTTGCTGCTGCTGGTACTGCAGTTGATGGTGAAGGTGCTGCCCGCTCTGGGCGCTATTCTTCAGATTGTTTTGGTGAAGTTTACTCTTCGACTGCTGCAGCAGCTCATCGCCGTTGCTATTCTGATGGTGCTGATAATGCTGATTCCCGTTGTTGTTGTTGTTGATGCTGTTGATATGGTTGTTGTGCGCACTGAGGACGCCATTGGAGATGAGAAGCGGACTCGTGTTGGTCGTGTTGGGACTGGTCGGTCCACTGTGCCCGTTGCTGCCGAGCACTCCGATGTGATTGTTGTTCAGCTGGTTGAGCTTCTGCTGCTGGCGAAGAAGCTGCTGCTGCGATTGGGCGGGCGGTTGCTGAGTTATTGGTGGTTGCGTTTGATTCGGTTGACCCCCATTCTGCTGCTGTGGATCCTTTTTCTGCTGCTGCTGCTGCTGCTGCTGGTCGGACCGTTGCAGGATAAACTGGACATCGCTCGAGTACTCGCCCCATTTCATCAGGATCTTAAGGGGATTCTCGTGCGGTGCCAGCAGACGCTCGTTGTTGCGCCACCGTTCGATGAGCGTGAAGCGGCCCGTTTTTCCGGTGGCGTGTGCCAGCGCGAACACAACATCCTGTGGAAGGTGGGAAAAAGAGAGAAGTTACTATCATTTGTTACATTTTACAATTAAGTGGAACCATTTCATCCCCGCGTCAGCGCAAAAGAGTAACCACGAAGTGAAAAAAATGACTCTTTTCAGCAACAAGCCACCTTCTTCCCGTTTGCTAATCCCTGTGAAGGGCTTGCAACCCCATTTATTTCTTCTCAAACTCCCAAAACGCCGGAGGTTAAGTGAAAAACTCTCCTACGCTGTGCCGAATCCAGGGGCCAAATGCTAAGTGATGGCACGCGGTGGCATTATGACTCGTGATATGTGACACGTGATTTTACCCAACCCCAACACGCTCGCTTATGGCAGGTGGGCTCCTGTCGATGATTCTCGCATACTTTCACCACCTCCACCACCACCATTCGTTAGTGAAACTGGGACAAAAAGGAGTGCCAAGATGAGTCCCTTGCGGGATTCGATACGTTGGCAAGTAGGCGCTCGAAAAGCGAAGCAGCTTGGCGCTTTGTGTCGGCGAGGATGGTGCTTGGGGTGGAAAAATGAGGACGACTTCATTTCATCCTATTTTCATTCGTCATCGACCCAAGGAGGGCACCGGGAGGGGGCGCGCGAAACGCGTTATCATGCACATTCCCATTTCCATGCCATCGACGGGCTGTTGTTGTGTTGTGGGGTTTTTTTCTCCCCCCGCTCGGCTGTGGGTGCCCGGGGACACATCATTTATGAGACCGGAGCTCCCGAGGATGATGAAGCGTCAAATGGGTTCGGAGAAGGGAACGCCGGGTTCATATGATTCTGCCTCCGGGCCAAGTTTTACTGATCCCTTTATTTTGCAACGGTGGAAATCCTCGGAAATCCTACGTAGTATTTATCCATCTCTTTGCTTCCCGGCATAACTCTGGGAAGCTCGCAACGACTCTTTCTCTTACGTTGGTACTTTATCTCCAGGCTGAAACAAATCAGGGACGCATATTTACTGCACCAGCGGACTAAGAAGGGATTTCTCCGTTCCGTGACATTTGATTGCTCCACCCGGAAGCACCGAATCAATATGCAGCTGAAGGAACGACGCAGCGAACGGTTCAAGCGTAATGAGAAAAACCCAGGCCACAATGCGAATGTCCGGGGGATTAAAGACCACTCCTGCTGGTCGATATAATCGTACCGGAACGGGTGGAATATTAAAGGGAAAAAAAGCTCACTTTAAACGGAAATGTGCGCATCGGTTCTGCGCATTCTGCTAGCTATCATAATCCCCAGAAATATGTCCACGGAAGTATGCTGGATGCAAACAAAACAACAACAACAAGGCGAGCGATTCCGTGCGCCACCGCGATGTGCGTTTTCACCGCCGAACGGTTTTTCCAATCCATTTAATCTCTTTAATCCATTTACTCCGGCCTTCCGGCGCTTTTCCAAAATGCACCGCGCGCGAGTGGAAGAAGCATCAGCGGACATCGGACATTTTCCACGCGAGCCAGTACCCAAAACGGGGAGAGAAAAATACGGAGTTTGACGACAAACCAATTATTTAAAACAGATCCGTCCGGCAGAACGAGCATTCGAACGGGGGTAATCTGTTTTTCTTCGCTCCATACGCTGAGCCGGAAACAGGATCGGAATCGATACTTCCGAGGCGGAGGGAAAAAAAAGTTGTTTTTATTTCATTTATGATATGTACCGGGGGTTTTTCAATCCGCTTTTCTAATCCAGTACTCGAACGATGCGTGGTGCAAATGCAATTCATTATCATTTGAATCGAATCGAACCCGGCCCACCATCGAGTTGGAAAATTTGCATACATTTCCCAACGGAACCCATTCAAACGCAGAGAGCTTTATTTTCCAGCAACAGGTTGAAGGGTTTGAGTGCTGTTTTTCTAGGACTAGGAAATCTGAACCAGTTCCGGGTACGACACAGCAGCATTTAATTACATTCTATACCAATTTTCCAACAGCAGAGCAATCATGATCATCCCACTAATTGTCACTCCAATCAATGGTGTTTTTATGAAAGCCACAAAAAAAAGCTATGAAATGATAATTTATTTCCATGTATGCCAACGAGAATCGATTTTAATTCGGAGAAAATATAGAATGCGTACGACACACAGCTAGTGTTGGGTCAAGTAACACTTTTCAACACACACAATTTACTGTTCTGTACATTTGCGGTAGCACAGTAAAGTGTCCAACAGTCATACAACGTCTCTATTTATTCAGCAACACCTTTTCGATTCAAAAATGGTCAGTGTGGTCAAAATGTTCGATTCAAAAAGTGTGTGTGCGGAGTGTTGTAACTCTGCGCGTAAAAAAAATCACAAAAGGATGCAAAAGTATCCCAGTGTTGAACAATACAAAATTAGTACACAGTTTCTAAGGTACAACACGGATAAGGTGCATAATTTTGCTTGCTATTATGCATGCTCGATAAAGGCTGTAGCTTAACCTTAATATATAATCCATAAGCGATTAGAGCCAGTGTTTAAAATGTGTTCCTTATAAAAAAAAAACATTAGTTAATAAAAGCTAATCTATTCAACAATCCTGCTTTTGGAATTTTAGATTCTTGTCATTTTTGTTTCAAGTATATTTGTGCCTATCGCGCTTTTTTATACAAATGATAATGTTTAGATTATGTAACAACGATGTTCAAAATTCCAAAGACTAGACAATTTATTCCTATATTATAGTAGTTATGGAATTAGTACACCAAAGAACCAAAGAATTGCAAAGAACGAAACATATACCCCACAATGTGGCAGAGGTGAACTTTACCAGATGGAAAAAAGTACACCTAACGTAAGCACAAATATGTATGTACAGCGCAGATAAACTCATCAACATCGAGGTGGTGAAAAACATCGTCCTACGTGGGAGTGTGTAATGATATTGCTCTTCGAAGAACCGGAAGAGTACTCCACCGGTTTCTGGTATCAGCTTCTTATAGGTTCTACTTCTTCCTAGCGTAACGCTTTTCCCTGTTGTCGGTGTTCAATTTATCTTCAATCACTCACAGTACGGAGTGTACTGCGGAAATGCTTTAGGAGGATGTTCAGCGCGCCCAACACACGCTGACGACGCCCCCATTTTCCACGACATCCGGAAACATGTCGACTCGGTTCTTATGACGTTCTTCTGCCTCGCACAGCAGCACTCACCTGGCACGTGGTGACTTCCGTGACTCCGCACACGATTCGTTGGATTCCTTCGACCCACACCTTCAGCTCCATCGCGCCCCCGGCGGACGCTGGTGCCTGGGAGGGGGTGGTGGGCGTTCGCCACCTCCTCCGCTCGGGTTGTGCCTTCCGGTGGTAGGATCAGCCGCCGCCTGTCCCCGCGCACCCACCCGTTCCCCGGGCACCGTCGACAATGGTGAGGCTGCTGTTGCCGTCGCTGGAAGGTTGCGCTTCAGATTCACAAAGTCGTCAACCGGACTTCCGTTCCCGATATCGCGGACCGAACTGCGTCCGATAGACTGCCGGAACGACCCGGGGTTACCCCTCTCTTCCGGTTGCTAGTTCCTTCCCGCCGACGAGTGTCGCACACTTCCTTCCGACCACCGGGCCGTATCGCCACTCACACTGCGGCGTTGTGCACGGAACCGGCGTCGCGTCCTCATGAGGCGCCGCCCCGGGACCAGAGGCCAGTGGAAGTTGTCAAGCACGGGGCGTGGGCGCGTTGACTCTCTCTTCGCTGTTCGTCCTACGTGACACCGGCGAAGGTGGTTCGCATGTCACGGCCAGCACACACTGCAACGACGGATCCGCACCCTGTGACTGATGGGGGACACCTCCGCTGGGATCAACATCAAGCTCGGCGACCAAACTGTACACTTTTCTGTAAAAAAAACAACAGAGAAACACAGAGATATGATGAGATAAAGGCGAAACTAACGAAAAAACAAAACAGAACGTAAATCAGAAGATGAATATAAAAATCATAAGCCAACTCCGCGGCGAGCACGTCCGCGATGATCCGCTTCACGTGCGGCGCACGAAATCAGGATTCCGAGCAGGCAAAAGGAGGAAAAAATAAAAGTGAGGCTCAAAAAAGAACCAGCAAAGTGGTAATCAATTTCGTTACGCCGCACATTTTCGAGCCGTGGATTCGAGCGCCCGGAGATTGGAAGAAGGAACAACGATGCGCGCTCCTTCAAGGAAGCGAGCCGGTGGAGCCATTTTCAGTGCCACGGCATTGTGGGAAGATTTGGAATTTTTTTTTCTCTGCTCCTCTTCCAGCCTTTTTTATTCCCCTCCCCAGCGTCCCATCATCGGAGTGTAATCGATATGAGAGAGACGCGAGAGCAGTGGGAAGGAGGACGATAAAAGTGGGGATGAGTAGAAAAAATCGTGATCCTCCGAGGATTAGCTACGCGTTCGCGTTTTCATTTTCGTTTATTATTTTCATGGACGGCATCATGGAGTGTTCCTGCGGAGGCAGAAAAATCCATACGTTCACGTTGGGCCGGCCATATCCGGTGCTTTGGTAGCTTCTCGGGAACGTCTTGCCGCGATTTGCTCGATTCCCGACCCGAAGGAACGAAGGCCAAAGTGATTAAAGTGCCAGCCTGAATACCGCAGCAGCAGAGCGGAAGATCACTATGCTTGGCGCTATCCAAAAGCGTGGAGATTTCACCCGACCATTTCCAAGCGGCCTTCCAAGATGAGCTCCGTTGCATTTCTGTTTTAAAATAAAGCTCATTTTTAGAATTTTTATTATAGGCTTCGTTTTTGAAACACGTGCTGGAAAATACTTCCCTCCGCCGCAGCGGACTTAAAATGCATAAAACGTGAAACCCTTATATAAATGCATGTGATGCGGAATTCATAGGCTGAAGAAAGCTTAGCACTGATATGTATACCGTTCACAGGGGCGCTTCCCTCGCCAGACTCGGAACTTTCGCGAGCAGCATTTAACAGCTCGCCCAGAAGAAGAAGCGCCAACATGGCGAGGGTGTGGTTTTGCATAATCAACGAGAAGCCCTCTATTCGTATTCCGGGCGCGGCGAGGTCGAACGAACTCCCGGCAAGTGAACGGGTACATTTAAAATACCTCTAGCCAACCCCTCAGGGCTCGAGGGCTTGAGGCTTCCGTTCCACTGCACAATTGCATTCGCAACTGCATACACACAATGCGACGAGAGAGAGCAATCTGGCATGCGGCATATATTGTGACTGACGCGCAGATTCATATTACATCAGGAGGTACCGCTTCTTCTGAAGGGCTCAAGAACGCACAGAACATTCCCGACACGGCAAAGCAGGCGTTGAAGGTTCGCTAAGCTCTCCCCCTCCCACGGGTTGATGTCCCGGTTTCCGTCGACGACAAACGGCACGTAGGGACACCGGAGCCGCCCGTGGTAAAATGAGAACGAACGTCACACGGCGAATGCGACACGAATACGACAACGGATTCGTGCGAGGTTTATTTGCGATAATTACATACACTGGCACGCCCGGTCGAGCGGGTTCTTTCGCGCGCCGCCGGGACGGGAAAGATCGCATTCCGGGAAAGAGCTGGAAAATAGTTCGCCAGAACGTCCTTCTGCCTTGTCGTACCGAAAGGCGGTCAGTGGACGATTATTTTTCCGGGTCTTTTCAAGCATGCCCGGGCAGTGTTGCTCTCTTGAGTGCGGCTTACGGTTCTTCCCCAGCCAGCAAAGATATTGCAACATGACGTCTAGCGTTTCTGAAGTGAAGAGTACAGCAAGAAACCGTACAGAACGGACAATCGTCAGGATTTAATCCTGTCATTATGAAAAGGCCATCACCATTGCAATACAGGACTATTGTCCTAGGTATATTTAAAGGAGAAAAGCAAGGTTTAAGAAGATTTGTATGATGTTCTTTATTTTTCTAAGATAACATAACCATCCCCCTTAAAAGAGTTAAGCACACATACCTTATAAAGTCACTGTATTTAAGTCACCCAAATGTTGCAAGGTAATCAAAACAAATTCAATTTCACCTTGACATTTCCCTCCCCTTCCCTACACGTCAAAGTACACAACACCGTGCACGTGACATTCACCTTGCCTGATTAACTTTCCAAGCTCGTTTTGATAATCTTGTTTATGTTTTTGCAAGCTTTCGCCGTTCTTTCTTTCCCGCTCCCTATCCAAGCAAAGCGTCGGCTAGAGGCCGACGTCGACGCGTGATAACTTATCGCTCCGAGAAGACGGTGGCAACATGTAGGACGCCTCTTACGCCTCTTCCGTAGGAGACGGTGGAACTGAGAATGGAACGCCCAACACGCTACGAAACATTAGCATCGGGTAGATGTGACAAATGGGACGTCACGCGAAGTGATGAAATTAATTTTTCCAGCAATTAATTCCACCTCCGACCTTTGCCAGGGGCGTCAGGTTCAAGGCGTGAATTTGCGGTAAGAAGATAGGTTTCCTTTCCGATCCTGTTTTTTTTTGGCCCAGAAAGAGATAACTTTCATACTCGACCAGCGACCTAGCCACAAAACGACTTAACCATTCGTTGGAGTTCAGTTCAGCCATTGTGTTGAGGTCTGAAAGGCAGAACCTTACATATTTAATGGTTATGTTTCGCCCAGAACTTCATTGAAACCGGTTGACGTGTAACGATTTATCGCTAGGACTCCCACTCCGGAATTTTAAAACCGCTCCAAAAGCTCCAAACACAGGACGGAAACAAATGTAGTCCAAACTCCAAAAACCCCAGAAATCGTTCAAGAATATCGCACGCACATCTGGGACGTCGACAGGAGCTAGAGCAAGAGTTCATAGGTGTGTGTGTGTGCCTCCTCGGTTCTGATTTACTATGCAAGCAAAAGAGTAATATCGTTACGTAACGTTTTGCAAACGGTGGATCTAAGAGCATGTTACCAGTAGCAGGAAGAAAGCCCGGAGGACGACCAGGACCTAGGGCAGGGTGCGAAGAAATTGAATAAGAAGCGCCAGAGTATTTAGGCACCTTTGCTCCGCAGTTCCTTTGTTTTGCGAGATGCCAGAACTAGGGCTAGATGTAAGAGCTGGGAAACTTGGGGAACTTGAAGAGGAATGCCTTTCTTCCTCGGAGTTGCCATCCATAATTGATACAGCGCCAGCAGGAGGAGAGAACATGCATATCTTTCTTTGCGCACATCATTACATGGTGTTCTTGGGAGGCGGCCCCGGGCGGTGGGTGAAGCGATGCCATGCAAATCTATTCCACCTTCGATGTGTAGGATGACATGTTTCTGTACCAGCAGCGGAGGCAACGCGTCGTGCAAAATGATTGACACACATTTATGCTGCACACGGCGCTGTAAGACATCCATCCATCCAAACCATCCATCTAACCATCCATCACACACCCAATCGGAGAACAACATTCCCTCCCCCTTACGACTGTTGTGTGTTGTGCGTTGTGTGTGTTCAATGTCAGAGGCTCGTCCTCGTCTGCCCGCGTGGCTTTCGTCGATCTTTCGGGATGTGGAGTGAGTGTAGAGTTTGAGAGCCCTTTAAAGCAAACGGAACGGAATGCAAAGGGAAGCAGCATCATTTTCCGTTAAGCTTCACATCGTACGTGTGCTGAAGGAGGCACACGAAAATCAAACCCTCCCTTCTCTCCTTCTCTCGCCCGCTCGGTAGTAAGACGATGAACGTGACGATGGCAAGAACATGGATTTAGATTGATTTCAATCGATTTCCAGTAGTTATGAAACAACGGAAACATTTCGAACCGTTTCCGAAGGACGAGGAAAGCGCGCGGGCGGTAATGAATCGATCGATCAATCGATCGACCGACCGAAGCGAATGGATCAATGTCCGTGGGTATGAAACATTGCCCGCAATTTGCTGCGACATTAGTCTCACCGTGCGTGCGTGCGTTCGTGTTTGAGTTTCGTGGGATCTGCCTCCCGAAAGTTCTCCCCCAAGTTCTCGTCGCCTATCACAAAGCCTCCAATCAAAACCTACGCCCTCGGAGGGTTTTTGGCCCAAGTTTTGGCTGCAGGGACTTCCCGGGAGGGGGGGGGGGGGGGGGGGGGGGGAGAGCAGGGGCGTACGCATGAATGAGTAAAACGGGGTTAAGATGCCTCCGAAGAAAGCATACCAACGGTGGGCATGCTCGCACGGAAAGGAATTATTCCGGTAGTCCCGACGAAACCTGACGACTTCGAAGCCCGAACCGCAATCTGTTCTCCTTTCCCGGTGGGAGCTAAACATGCGCATGATTAATTTATGTGATTATGTAGAACAAATAGTAGCACCCCCCGGGAGTGGATCAGACGCACAAAGGGACGGAAGCATCGGTATGGAAATGAATTCGGTGGCTACATGCAATAAAATTGATGTTCCCTTTTAAGCCAATCTCCGGTCGGGTCTCGTGTCATGGATACTTTTTGCCGAAAAACAATGCACGTGACGTCAACTACATTATCGGCTTCCGACACCCGTTTCCTGGGAAAACAAAAGCGGCAGATGGTTGCCATTTGAATTAGCAACACAACACAGGATTCATTAAAACACATTGAATTACTGAACTGTACTAGACTGCTCGAATTTACTTTATCGTCCCATATGGTACACACGTCGACAGAAGACTTTTGTAGGACTAGAGCGACAAGCGAGCTCAGTTGGAATGGAAACATCATCCCCTATTATGTCCTGATAGTGAAACAAAAGCAACACTACGAACAGAAGCTCCCTTTTCTTGCGACATTGCATACCGATATCGGGTGATTTTTGGAAACACTGTCGTCGCCGAACGGAATAAGCTTCCCCCGAGTGTTTGAAGAAAACCCTTTTCTTAGACCGTTCTCCAAATGGAATGTCGTAAAACTATGGAAAAAGAAGGGATCTGTCCCTGGACGACTCGGATGGTGGGGCGACCGGACCGAATTGTCGAAAAGATAAAAGCATTCGAAATGGATCGCCAAACGCAGGGGTCGGCAAAGTCCGGCCCGCTAAATGATTTTATCCGGCCCGTTATAAAATGTTAGTGCTTCATACAAAAAACCTATCTCAATTCTTACCGGAATTGTTCACGATGTAAGGTTTGTTTTTTCCCCCAAATGAAGATTAAAATTGTTGATCGAGTTATTCCATACCAGGTGGCCTTCCCTTATACTTTTTTAAGCTTTTCCTATCTCATTTGTATTATTGATCGTTCTTAAATTTCCGAACATTGCGAGTCTAGTCAAAAATCCGGCAGCAGTAACTCGTTTACTTTGCATAAAAAGACTATATTCAAGGACTACAATTTTCATACTCAGTACGAACTAAAATAAGGCTCGCAATATTGAAAACATATCGCAGGTGAGCTATTTAAGTTACTCAGAGAATACGGCAGTAAAAGTAAGCTATTTTAAAATAATTTGTAAACAGGATTAATTTCAAGTACAATTTTAAAAAAGCAATTTATAGTACAATTAACAAAAATTTATATGTTGATCAAAACTCAACAAAAATACAGGGGTTTTCAGATGATATCTTAACAGTAGCAGTATTTATTCTAACTGCAGCACATGATATTCCAACAGTACCAGTTGGTTTTCTAACGCAATCATGTTTATTATAACTCTGTCAGATGAAATCAGAATCGTAGCAGTTGATATTATAAAGTTGGTATGGCAGGTCGAGCGATGTTCCAAGGTAGATCAACATATCAAGTGGTTTAAGGAATTTTTAAACAAGCATTTTTGATTAATTTTCATGTTGAATGTATGTCATTTTTTTACTTATTTTTGTGAGCAGTGTCGTTCCAATAAAATCAAATAGCTTCATTCGTTATGAACCCACCTGCCTTGTGGATCAACCTTGGGCTGTCATTCGTACGATATACGTTTACACTCGCTAGTTCCGTACTTCGCTCAAGCTGCTGTACCAGGAAGATTATAATATCAACTGCTGTGATTCTGATGTCATCTGACAAAGTTATAATAAACATGATCGCTTTGTAAAATCAACTGACTATCATCTGCTGCAGTTGGAATAAAAACTACTACTGTTATGATATCATCTGATAATCCCTGTAAGTATGAAAATTATTGTTTAAGTTTAACGATAAAATTTCAATTATTTTAGCTTTTTATGCATTTCACTTTTTATATAACTTTACGATTTAGAAAGTTAATTTTGTATTGAAAAGGGTTTAGTATTACTTTAAAAACATCATATAATCTTTCTAATGTATTCGAACCCCACTTTCGGAATCTCTTTAACCAACTGGCCCTTTTTGGAAAACGTGTGCCGACCTCTGGCCAAACCGAACGAAACGAACCCAAGCCGTGAGTCGAGAAGAACGGCTGGCGACGGGAGGAGTCGGGCATTACAAAAGCGTCAAACTAGTCGCACAAATCCGAATGTATCCCACGTTATAGTTACTTGGTTTACACATTCCGATGCACGACAATAAGGGGTTGCTTCGTCTTGCGCTTCTACTTAGGGACCCCTCGACTTCCCACTTCTTCACTTGTCGAAAGAGAGACCAATAATGGCTCACACGACAGTCACCGAAACTAGCCGAGAAATGTGTCCTTAGCTTTTCACCGACGGCATCCTTCGTCAAATGTGTACCACTCTGCCACCCTTTCTCCCTCCCTGTCCCCCTGCAACCGGTGAGGGAAATGTGTGCCAGCGGTGTACAATTGCACCGAGCGGCAGGCTTTATTTGGCGGCAAAAGCGTAAAAACTTGTCCGTTGGATACTTTCCAGACGGATTGCCAAACGGATGGCAACCGCGAGATGGGAGGGGGAGGCAGCAAGGTGGGAGGGGTGGAACGAAATATACATTCCGTCGAGCCAAATATATTTTCTACTCTCGCTACGAACCGGCGCTCGCTGCCTGGTTCCGGAGCGCTGGGTTTGACATGGAATTTCGATTTTGATACTATTTTCAGCCGGTTTCAGCACTTTTGACAGCGACGAACAAAAAGGCGATTTTAGTGCTCTTCCCGGTTTTCGCCTACTTTTTTATTGCGGAGCGGATTTATGTCACCGTTGATTTGTCCGAAGGCTCGGGCTTTCCTTTGCAGCACACGTTATGATTTGATCCTTTTCGGAAGAGGGGTGGGAAGGAAAGCGACCGAGGAATGAGCTTTTCAGGACTATTTTTATGTCATCATTTTCCAAGCGCTTTTAAGATTGTGGAATTGAGCCAGAGGAAGGTACTCAAAGAATTCAGAAGAACTCCAGATTTTCCTCGCCATCGAACCATTTGAATGATCCAGTTCCAGTGAGAAATTTCGAAAACCATCATGTACAAAAAGTATAAAGATTCTATTCGCTTATTCTCCCAAGAAGTTGGATAATTTTGAAAACTTTCTCACAACGAAAACTTTCCCAACCGTTGCCTCAACATGCCAAACGCAGACCCATTTAACACGTTGCTGAATTCCCATCCGATACGCCCAACTTACGACGAATCCAATCGTCATCAATAGGATTTGGCCGAAAACTCGTTACTACCCACACTTCGACCGAACGAGAACACTGAGCAATATTTACCACTGGCTGGACAAACCGGTAGCCCGGTGTTAGTTCTGCTAATATCACCTCTCTCTTTGCACCAGAAATCATAGATCGGAAGATTCAATTTTATCGTTTCGATAAACTTTTGCCATCCACTTCTGGTCTGCCCCCCCTGAAAACTCTTTGCTTCCGTGCTTTCCGGCTTTCCACCGCTGCCTACGGAACTGTTTGAGACCGATTTTTCCGCCCTGTTGCTTTTCATGCAAAAAGTTTTCCCTTTTCGACTTCTCGATCTGACGACGATTGATTTGCAAATGAAAGCACCGGAGCGCCGACGACGCGAGGTGCCAACGGATCGGTCGTCAGCAATCGAGAAACTAGTGACGCCTCGGGTTTTCCTGTCGGGAGCGTTACATTGCGGTGAGGTGAACATTCGATACCGCTGGGAAAAGAGGATGAGCGACTGGCAAACGGTGAAGTTTTTTATTGAATTTCCGTGATTTCTGTGAACGATTCTGGGACAGTTGGTACTTTGTTCTTCGATTGCTTTTGACAATAAAGTATAGAGAATTGAGATGATAGACTATTGAAGACTTAAATAAATTCTAGTTCTAGGATGTTAAGGATATCAGAATTACTTTTAAAATTAGCTTACCATGTGCGTGATAATGTTTGGACCATCGTACTATTAAAGTTCCCACTTTCTCTGAGCATACAAATCCTTGAATTTCTTTGCATCCACTTAATCCTTAACTCGTACCTAAACAGGTTGGGAACGAAAAACCACGTTGTACTTAGTTTAGCATTCGCGCCATGGCCAAGTAGCAGTGTGTTCACGATTTGTCTCAAGCGCAACTGTCGCAAAAACATATTGTCGATGCTATTGGAGTATCCCGGTGGACCGTTGAAAAGGTCTTGGACAGGGATAAGGTTGGATAACTATCCATGGGGCTCTGTCCCATCCCTCGAAACGGACCAAAAACTAGAGGCAGGAACAGCTTATGCTCTGGTCGAAATATATGTGGCCACCATGATGGATTCCGGGGTTACTCAATATGGCGCTTTATGAAGGTCAAGGCTTACTCTAAACGCCACCCAAGTATGACAGGCCTCCGGAAAACATTGACCAATTTTTGGAGAGAATTAGATCTAACCTACATTTTTAGAACCTGCAGTGCATTCCGCAAGCGCGTAGAGACTATAGTGGCCACAAATGGCAATTCAATCGAAGACTGACATGCTTAACAACATTGACAAACACGTCCTTTTAGAATAAATGAAAAAAACTACATCCTAAAATTGTTGAGGATATTTCAAATTTTGTTATTGCTGTTATGCTATTGGTGCAAACATTATCGCGCATACGGTATTTGGCAGATGAATTTCTAATAGGAATCTATAACAACATAACCAAGCTATTAATCTAAAATTTGACAAAGTATTAAGTAATCAAAACACACCAAACAAGGGGTAAACATATTAACTGCTTGGTTCTCACCCCTTTATATGGATAGTCCTTTAACTATACCATCCTTGCATCGACAACGTGTATGGTTACAGATTACAGCAAAATAAAAACAAAATAAATAAATAATCATCCGCATCCCGCCGGCGCTTCTGAAGCAAAGCTTTGGGAGGCTTCGCTTTCCGCGCGGGATGAGACTGTTATTTTATTTCCGTAAAATGCTCGCCACCCCACCACCGCCACCGTGGAGCGCTTATCACAGCAACAGGTTGCAGAAAAGGCAGCAAATTGCAATCGCAAACCGTAAGATAAATACTCCTCGCTCAACGCCAACTCCCTCCTCCCCCCACATATCTCGGATTGAAATATTCCATTCAAAAGCGACAACGCCACACACCGTTGACATATGTGCCGTCGCCGTCGTTTGGCTTTATTTCCCTCGGTTTTTTTTGCCTCCCGGACGAACACATTTCCATTCGCGAGACGTGCGAAACGAAATGTCGTTCGGTTTGGCGCGTGCGAGATGATATCGTACAATTGCCTCCCGAGTTGGAGTTGGTGAAGCGAGGAGGTTGCTCGAAAAAAGGATCAAAAGACTATGGCGTCAGGGGGGGAGAGAGGGCGCGCGCGTTGTACTGGCAGTGAGGAATCATAAATGTGAACATGAGCCAATATGAGCCCGTTGGTGCCCTGAACGGGCTTCGGAGGCTTCGTCACACGTGAGCGTCCAAAAGTCGGTTTAGAAGCTCTTTTAGCGCCACCACAAAGCGCCGTCGGAGGCATACGACATCCTGCAGCAGAACGATTTTGCGCGAGAAAAGCCTCGTGAAAATCAGCACACGACGGCGAAAAACAAAATCAAAAATACACAGTACCAGCGAAAAAAAGCGCTGCTCGAAAAGGGTACAAACACACACACACATGTCACACCGAAGACATAAATAAATCTCTTCCAAGCCAACCACCAGCACCGGCGAGAGCGCAACGGGGTTGACAAATGATGGGTGTTATGGTGGAGTCATTGTAATCCGGTTCATAAATATGCTCCTCTGCACCAACGGAGTGCGCGCATTTCGGATGCGGCTGCCTTTTGTAACCGACACCGGAAAAATGGCCAACACCGGCGGAAACAGCGCCGTATCGCGCGCGCCGTTCGTCTATGCAAACCAGTCACCAAAACATGGACGGCACCGGCGGAAAGTGCCGTTCATCAACTTAACCCTGCAATAAAGAAAGATGGAAAAAGGTATGACCGAGCGTGCGAGTCGTGTCTACTTCGAACTGCGAGTTCGACTCGGCCGCAGATTTAGGGACCGTTGGTTCGTGACGGTCCGGGTGGCTTCACAGTATTCCATTATTATTAAGGCAAAAATAGCAGGTTTGAACGAGGTAAAAAAACCGGAAAGAATAGGCATATCATTCTCCAGCAAGACGTATCCGGAGTGAGAAGTTCCGCAGAGCCCTTCTCCGAAAACCTAGTGGACGCCCTTGTTTGGAGATATCGCGAGGCGACTAGCGCTGGTAACCTCTATATATCACCTGGTCTATTTGCCTGGTGTGGCTTCTTCTATGCGGCACTTTTGCTGTCACACCGTTTCCGGACTGACTTTTTCGGCTCGGACGAACCCACGGTAACACGCAGGACACGTTCGTGGAAGTAACACAAAAGAAAAACAGTATCCGGAAATGTCTAAAATGAACTGAATAAATGAGGGATCTTTCGACCACCCCGTGGCGTGTGCGCACGGGTTGTTCCGGTTTTTGTCATAAATTTACGACCGGAATCCTCTCTATTTTCCCGACTACCGGGGGTTTGGTTTTCATCCAATCGTGTTACGTCGCGCGAAAAACGACTCATTTCCGAAGTCCGCACTCAATGCGTACGCCAACTAACCACTGCCGGGTTACAAGCTATGTCCTTTGTCTAAAATTTCCTTCAGTGAGGCAGTAAAAACAAACCATAAAACCCGGTGGACCTAGGGGACTTTCCATTTCCCGAACTCCGGACCGAATTGAATAATCAGTATTTTAAATTGGAAAAACGAGAAATGGGAAGTTTCTAAATCCAATATCTGGTTTTTTGCGGAGGAGGAAACGAAAAACAAAGCCGATAGGGGATAGAACAACTCCGACACGACTTAGTGTTCTTCGCACCATTTACCCCAATGGGCCCATGTGTTCGAGTGCTGGCATCAGAAAAGGGGGAGTGAGGAGGTGGGGAAAAAGTTAGAAGCTTAGCATAAATCTTGTTTTAACGATTTATGGAGATAGAGCCACGGTCACCATATTGAGTCGTTAAATTCTAGGGGTCACTCACAAACCAAGGATTGAGTGGAGCGCACCAACATAGAAAATTGGGGTGACTCCGATTAGGTGTACGGTCTCAAGCGTGGGGTAGGGGGGTGGGGGGCGAGGGAGTTTCCCAAATGTCCTCTAGGTCACATCACCTTTTCCACACCACACCGGATCGAGTTCTCGAGGCCTGCGTAATGGATTTCGGCAACTGCAAAGACACTGACAGTTCACCAACGATTATCTGTGAGTGTTCACAACCCTAACAAAACGAAAAACAAAAAACCTTCCAACCTCCCCCTCTTTAGGGTCAAATCTACGAGTGGGTTACGGTTGAAAAATGAGCAAGTATTCCATTACGGCTTTTCGTTCCCATCTTCCGGTGACGCGACGAGAGAAAGGATAAAATGCGATAGAACGCCGCCGGTAATCTACTCGCTCCCCAAAAATATTAGTAGCTTAATCCACTTTTGCCACAGTTGCCGCCCTCGAATCACTCACGGACACCACCACCACCACACACACATTCGTGTCGGGAAAAGGGAAATGGAAAAAACCTTTTCCTGGTGCGAGTTTTTATATTCCCCACCGACCACCATTCGGATGAATGTCGTAAGTTTGGTGAAAGTTTTTTAAAAAGGACAACCCCAGGAGTCGGAGCTTTACCACGTTGGCCAGATTCACCGGGGCCAAAAAAGAAAAACGGAAAACGGCAGAAGCGGATAAGCAGGACGAATAAAAAAGAGTTTTATTTTTCAGTCACAGTTTGCTGAATAAATAAAGAACAGAAGTCCGGTAGGAGCAAGAAAGACACAAAGAACTGGTAAGAAAATAATTTATCGTTTAAAGGCGCGAATAAAAACGTGCTGCACTTCCGTACACTTTCCGGGCCAGGGGCAGAAGTAAAATTGTGTTTTACCAAACAAACCCGCTGTGTGGCGTTTAGCAATCGTTATATTTAACAATTAAATATAGCCTTTTTTTAAGCTCTTTGTTTATTGGTCAGAGACTCGCATTAACTAAACCCTTTACAGTGGACCTTACTGATAAACGAAGTTTACTACATTTACAGTTTTTGCCTTTGCAAATGCCATTAGAAACTTCACAATCGGGTCCACCCAGAAGCAAACAAATGTTTGTTTGTTAAACCACATTGAAACAACAGGAACGTCCCCTTTAAAGTGTTGAGGAAAAAACTGTTCGCCTTTTTAAATTCATGACTCGGTGTTGGACAACTTCGAAGTCCTTCCCTTCAAAAAAAGAATGCCACTACACCAACATACATCGGGGAATGTAATGGCAACATATCCGAGGCATTTGTTTCAATAACAAAAAATCACGACTCCGAGCAACAGCGATCCTTTATTCATGAATATCATTCCCGAGCAGTTTGCGTTCGTCGGTCATAGCCGACGAGAGGAGGGACGAAAAAACACCAGCTTCAACATGTGCAGTATGCATATTTCATACGCTGTCCAAACAGATACGGTATTTTCGGGGACCCCGGGGGTGGAGTGAGACAGTGTGAGTAGAGTTGGATTTAAAAAACAAAAGGAACCCGTCCATACATGAAAGCACGCATTACACTCTTTTACACAAGAATAAACGAGACTCGGATGATGATGCTGGGCTTGGGAGAAAAAAATGAATCGAAATTATTACAGCACATACTTCTTCTGCCCAACGATGCGAAAGAACGAGTGATAATTGATTCTGCATACACATACACAAAAACAAGCGAAGAGGGAAAACAATATGCCGAAGCAGAGAAGCACCCTCAAAAGTGTGGTCAGCCGGAAAACATCCGGGGTGGAAATCGTTCCTGACGAAGCCAAGTGAGATGGCCGGTCGGTCAATGGGGGTGGGTTGTGGCATAACGTAACCTCACACGTTTGTCAGCCCAAACGATCCTGTGTGCCGGAGTAGCTTCTGCCGCCGGGGCAGGTTCATAAATTTCGTACGGCGGAATTAGCCAGCATCACACGAAAACCATAAGCCTTTATGCTTCCCTGCCGACATGCACGGTCTGCCGGGGGTGGGTTTCCCTTCCCTTCACGTTATGATGTTTCTCCCGAAGCGTCCTTTTTTATGATCTCCTTAGTCTCTTCAACCCATTTCCCTCGGACGAACCGTCCGTGAGTCAAACCACTTGACACCCGTGGTAAAATTTTTGACTTCGATGCAAAGAGCATCGCATCTCTACATACTTCCCCGACGGAAAATGGCCAACTGCAGTTGATGGAAAAGAAACCCGACAGGGCAGAAGGGAGCCCACAAGGAAGAGCCAGTGTGTTTTATCTCTCATCCACCGAACGTTCCACGACGGGTTTTCTTTTTCCTCCACCCCGGGGACGGAAAGATTATTTTTACGTCGGCCAGAAAAGCCCGCAAAACATACGGTCACACCGGGAGGGGGGGGGGGGGATCCCTCGTGGCGACCAAGTGGAAGAACGTGTGGCGAAGGACACAGGTCATCTTCCGGGGGGATCAGAGGATCAAGGGAACCATAAATATTCTTCGAAAACAAACTTATCGGCCAGAGTCAGCCTTGGCGCGCGTTAGAACGCGTCCGTGAGTGTTATTGACAGGAGATGATTGAATATTGACGCCTGTTTATCTTACGGAAGACTTATTACGACTTGTTTACACAGAAATTTGATCCCTTGCGGGCGGCCGTCGTTTCTTATCGGTACGAGTCCAGAAGGGAGAATTAAACCATCCAATAATGTTGGTGAAAACAAAATAAGAGGACAGGAAAACCGCTCCATTTTGAGCCAAAAATATAAAACATAAATGCAAGGGAAAAAATTTGAACAAACATGAAAAACTAATGGTGCAATATGCATAATTGCACCAATCTAACCTTAAACTTGCCGCAAAAAGTTGGCATTATCATGAAGGTAAAGAGATCGGCTTATCAAGGACTAACTAATTTGCTCAACTTCATGCAATGTGACACAAGGGAAGATTCAAGCAAACGAGCCTTTATGGCGCATAAATAGTTAGGCACCAAACCAGGCCACCCTTAGACTTCATCTCGACTCCCACCAAACTCCCTCCCCTCGCCCCGTCGGGCAGCAGAAGTTTAATTAAGTTTACTTGTTTTAGAACAGCATTTACCCGTTCTCGACGTTCGTCGACTGTCGGCTTCAATTTGGAGGAAACTTTCAACCCTTCACATACACACATACAAGTGCGCACGCACCAGAACCAACGACTCTTGATGCACCGGTGTACCCTTGAGCAGCCGACGTGGAAAAGTGAATCGACGGAAAAGGCCACTTCCTCGTGCACACATACAGTTTTTTTCCCCCGGCCGGAACTGACAGGTGGAGCACTCCATCTTTACAGCTTATTAGCGCAGCGACTTGTGCGACCCTTGGACCGGGGCTTTTCTTTTTACAATTTCGAACTGGAACAAGAATTTCCCACCTGCGAGACAAAATCATCTTCAGCGGAAAACCCGAAGGGTGCCCACAACCTCTTGCCCGGCGGGGGGGTTGGTTTGTGCACGGCGGGAACAAAACTAGGTTTGCAGAAAGGCGTCGGAAAAGTTTGCCGACTCACCAACACCGATGTTTGCTATCATTTCCACTGGTGTGCCGCCCGGTTGTTGTTCACACTCGCTTCGCATGCTTAAGATAATCCAGATGAGCCCAGAAAGCTCCAACAACCCGAGACCCGACTGATGGATGGGGAAAAATAATGATAGCAGTTTTCCGACCCGGAACGGAGAAGACGGTTGGCAGTGACCCTTTGTGTCAAGCACCTTTTTGCCAGTCCGTACCTTCACGAACGAATGGGTGGTGGTTTGCTGCAACAATGTATGTTTTGTCTGCACCACCATGGAATCAACAACCTCGCTACCGACACAGACAAGCAGCACTCGCTCGCCGCGTCAAGATATATCGTGGATGCAACGTGGAGAGATCAGATACCGTAAAGCGGGCGCGCTCGTGGGTGCTGCTGCTGTTGGATGCTGATAAATTACGAGCAGCATAATGCTTGACGCTGTTGGGGGCGTACGATTCAAATCCTCACACAGAATGATGATAATAGCATGGAGATTTGGAGTTAGAAACCTTAACGGGGCGCTCACACACACACGGAATGAGGGCAAGGGGAGACATGCATGTATTCCACCCCATCGTACGTTTGTCAGACGTGATGCCATGTCTGTGGGTGCCCTTCTTTTATTCCTCGACCAAGCGATAAGAGAAAAACGCGCGCGCATACATAAGATGAGGTGAGAAAGTCATGGCAAAGGCGCAGGTACGACAATCATTTTCCATCCCGTGTACCGGGGTGAAAGGGTCTCTCGGGTCGGGTTCCGTCTGTGGTAGTCAACCCTTCCCTCCCCCTAGGGGGTGTGTGTTTGTGTGCCACTGGTTTTTAATAATATGGGTCACACATACAATTCGCGCAAATGGTTTAAAGATTGTTTCCGTCGCCGCCAAGTTCGTCGCCAGTTTTCCTTTCCCGCGCGCTGACGGAGGGGTGACGCAGCGCATATGGAAAACTTTAGTACCACCACCACCAGGCATAGCAACAACTTTTATCCTTTTCTTTTCGTTCTCCTATCGCACATATGTTAAGCATATCGTATCATGGCCCCCCCCCCACAAACAGGTATGTCTTTCCCGGACGGAAAGCTGAATGAGTGAAAGCTCTCAAAAGTGGTGAAAAGTTTTGTCCACAAATGGGAGTGTGACAACAGGGGAGGAGGAGGCATTTACGGTGGAAAGCATAGAGGCGGCTAGAGCAACATAAAAAGATATAGCGTTGTCCTCAAACGAAACGCAGCTCAAACCCACGCAGGATTCTAGAACGGAGCAAACTTCAGCGTGGAAAAACCAAAAGCGAAACTCATGTCACCTTCACGGCGAAGCTTCACACACGATCGCATACAAACGAAACACTTTAAGGAGCACCAGGTGTGCCGGAACGTAACGATGGAAAAGCTAAGAAAGCAGCAGCAGTGGGTCCTGTTTTTTTCCCCAACCCTCCCGCCGGTTTAGATTTTCCACACGGGGCGTGATGTGGTCCGAGTATAATGGCATGTTCCCGAATAAAAAAAGCACCCAGGCTTAATGAAACCCAACATTAGGCATGAACACTACATAAAGCACAGCGCATGCTGGCTTTTTGTGTTCCCTTTCGCCGACGATTCCGACACATTCTATGTTGCATGATTTGGTGCACATAAACAGGTCTTTGAAAAACAGCCCTCTCAACGGCGGCTGGAGCTGAGGGGGAGGGGGAATGAGATGGTGTGGTTCGTGCCAAAAGCGAACCGAAACTAATTAAGTGTTATGATAATATCCCTCTCTGCCTTTAGTTGGCGGTGTGGCAAAAACTCTCATGGCGAATCAACGAACGCCAGGCGTTACGGAGAGATGCGGTACTTGACTTTGAACGATCTGCCATAATTCTTATCAAGAAGGGCGCCATTACTCGATGGAAATACGTTTTTCCTGCCTCGAGAGCAGCTTTCACTTATTGCTGACGTTTTCACTCGTCTTGCGTCGAAATGCTTGGTTGCGGAATTTATCTCATCGCAACCGATTTCTTGTACATTTTACATCATTGTGTTCCGACACTCCAAACACACTTGTGGTCGGCAAGACATTCGACAATCCAGCTGACGACAGGCGAAATATGTATTTTCCATGCCACAACGAGTTGAAGCACACGCCAGGACGAATGTTTTCACCAGAATCGCTCAGGTAAAGCCATGCAGCGCGACTGCTTGTGGTGAAGCTGTTCCTCAGCAAACCTTTCCTTCCCGGAGGGGCGTGTACAGATACTTGAGCTAACCATGATCATTATCATCATCATCTTCAACCGTACCCCCGCCGAACCGGTCCGCCCTCCGCTGGGGAAAGAGCCTCAAATTAAAGCAGCAGAACAATTACGAGGAAAATGTCACGTCGGTCTAACCCCGTTGCCCTCGGCTCTGGCTCGGGCACAGTTCCTCCTGTGTGTGCACCATTAAGAGCAGTAAAATAAATAGAAGGATAACGATGACGACGCGGCCCCCGCCAGTCGCTGAACCTGTCGGCAAATATGACAATTACCGATGTCCACGGGCGGTACAGCGCGGAGGACACTTCCGGCTGGCGGCAAGCAAAGCAGATGAACTTCTTGCCGAGCTTATCAACGTGACATCCCCCCGCACGCCGGACTCGTTACGGAGGAGAGATAAATGCGGCCAAGGAGGACAAGGATCGTTAGGGGAAAGTTTTAAGATGGTGGAAAAACTGCAAGAAACCAAAACCCTCTGTTGGAAGTGCTGGTTGTAGTTCGCGGACCATCAGGCTGGTTTGAAACAGGAGATGGATGCCGAGAGGGTCAATCAACAGTCGCTTCTGTAAACTGTGAAAACATCAATTACTCATCCTCAGTATGTCTCTAATGGATTTCTACAGGAAACAGATGATTTTTCACAATGTCACTTAGCTTTATTTGACATTTTGTAGTCAACGAACATAGTTTATATTAGGTCCGCAAATAAATAACGGCCGATTTTTCATAAGTTTATTTTTACACGTGGCATTTTTATTTGTAGAAATTGGGTCAATCAACGTATTGGCCATTATTATTTATTACTTTCTTCCACCTTGCGGATAAAACGCGGATTCCTTTTTGGGAAAAATGATACGTTTTTCGACGCAATATCCAGGCAGCCAACCAATTCTGGATCTGTTCATAGGAGGAGAACTGCTGGTCAGCCAATCCATGGGCCATGGATCGGAACAGATGGAAATCCGATGGTGCCAGATCCGGTGAATACAGCGGGTGGGTGAAATCACCAACCTGACGATACAGTTTGTTTACTATATGTCTAAGCTAAAATTATGAAGCGTCAAAATCGCGCCACAGGCCACAGTGGCCCCATCGATTTCAAAACGGCCGTTATTTATTTGCGGACCTAATAATAATTTAGAAAAGTTAAATGTCCTATGAAGCTCCTTTGGAATTATAACATTTTTATGAACGCTTCATCTACTCGTAATTAGACATTTTTCCTTACACAAAAGCCACTTTCAACCTCAATTCGTAATCTGCTCATGGACCATTTCCATGCGGTTGTACTTAATAGTAAGACGATTACTTTGCCGCATGATGAAGATTGGTACGGTTAAACAAGGCCTGTTATTGCCTCCGAACATGGCATAAGGCATCAACCACCTTCATCGTTCATCACCTACAAACCAGACGACACGCAAGGAACAACCTTCCCGAACAATCGCACGAGTGAAAAACGAAAACAAGCGTTTCAACGAAAACACTCGACATGAACGATCGAACACCGATTTTCTCCGGGGCGTATTTGTGACCTTTTTTTCCCCCTGGCTCGGTTCTTCTGCAGCCCAGCAGTCTATCGATGAAGCTGTTGAACGCAACGTCGGTCGTCTGTCACAACAGGATTGGATTTAATCGAAGCAAAAATGACGCCAAAGGCAATTGAAAATGCGAGAACATCAAACGTTTGTGGGGAGAGAATTTTGTGCCTGGAATGTGGCCCCGGGCAGGCAATCTGCTGGCTTGATTAGAGACCCCGAATCGGATCACATCACCATCCACCACCCTTCCACCTCACCGTGTCAACCCTTCTGGGCAGGTACAATTTCCACCACCAACGACCGTGCCCTCTGAGGTGCGTGTTGAGTTTTCCAACGTTCGTGGCGTTTTTTGTTTTTGGTTTTGGGTTTTCCATTCGAAGCACGACTCGATGTTAAATTTGCGTGCCGTCTTGTATTTAGAGGTGAAGCACAACAATCGACCGAAATGGCGTAAGGTTGATCGAGAAGGTTGGGCCCTTCGCATGTCAAAGGTCTGTTTGAGCCGAAGGAGACGAAGGTTAAAATCTTACGTTTGAAGCACTCTTAATGCAGAGCGGAGAGGCTATATTTTACCCAAAGAAACATTATTTCGGTTTATGATAGAAACGGATACCATCTATCGAAACCGCAGCATGAGAACAGAGGCAAAAGTTACTAGAAATAACTCACCGCTTAGGAACCTTTTCCTACCGCAATTGATGGCGGAGAATGAAATGGTAAATTATTGTTAAAGCCTTAACGTTCATTACAATCAACCCTTACTTTCTTCGTTCATCCGGTCGTACACTTCCAACGAAGCTAAAATTTTAATTACCCTTGGTTGGGTCTTATACAATAAATTATATCCTTATCAGGATATCTCAAACATGTTAACACGAAACTTTTAAGCAGGTATTGTATACATTTATTTTTTCATATGTATTTTGTTTCTCTTACTTTAAAAAAAGTTGTTCTAAGGGGTTCTTTAGTGAAATTAGATCCAATCATTCCATGCGTCATGTAAGAGATTGCCACGTATCCAAACACGAACTCATGAATGAGGAAAACACTGCAAACATGCGATATTACGGCTATGAAGGAACAGCCGATACATATCATTACCATTTCCCACATCATTTCCCATCGAGCCCCATCCTTGAAGCCTTCAATGTAGCTAATGATTTATCCTACCAAACCAGCTTACACATGGGCTGAGAAGCGGAGGAAACTCCTCTCAAAAGGAAATGAAACTGGAATGAATGGATCCTTGTAGCATGTGCTTCTGGGGGGGAAATCAGAATAACGTTAGCTTGTTGATGCTGATAAACGGAATAAAAACCTTCCTCTTTCACGACGCGTATCTACATTCGGGATTCGAAACGGACATATTATGAGGAGCAACAATGTGTGCATCATGAGCATGGTGTGTTCGATCTGTTCCATCGCTTGGGAGAAGTACCGGTGCTGGCATAAAATTATACGCCGTACGACATCATTCGAATGCAGAACAGGCAGCCGAACGAACGAATGGAGCGAATAACTAGGTCGTGGTAGCATCTCTCTTCTGGGATTCATTTGTTACTTTCTGCAAAGCGACTGAATATTCATTTGTCAAGCTCTTTCGTCACACAGCGATTTTTTTTACAATTTTCTATTTTTATTACAGTCCAATCGATGGTATCAGGTCTTTTCGATGACTTTTAATCTTGTGGTAAAACGAAAGTAAGTAAAGAGTCCTTTGCAAACCGATGAAGTATGAAATGAATGCGATGGAATAAATGAATGTTTTTGGATAATGCTTGAAGAAAACAAGACAGCTAAAAATCACGCAGTTTTGTAATTACAAAACAAAGTACATTGATGGTAAATTTTTGTTTGATTTCAATTCTAGCTTTAACAGAAGACGAAAGAAATGTGTATTGCATTTTGTTACAAAAGATTAAATAAGATCGACCATTTCTGGTGTGTTTGTGAAGACACTTTCCAGGTCTCGTCGGTGTACGCACAAATAAGCAATATTGCGAGTGAACACGACATACAAAAAAACGCTAATCGAGGCCGTGGGACGTGAGCGATTAGGTTCGTCAGGGAACTTAAAAAGCGCAAAATGGTCCCCAGACGTTGGCGCGACACCAGAGCCAGCAGCAAAAAGAATCCGTACACGGTGTGTGTACGCCCCGACATAACGAGCGCCTTTTCGAACCCGTCACAGCCCGAGACGCATTTCACTGCCGTAGGGAAATGATCACTCCAGGGAGAGAAGCCCTGCGACTTTTGAAAAATCTTCCCACCTCGGAGGGGGGGCTGGGCTGGGAGAATGTTGCCGTCTAAGAAACCCTCTTCTCCTGGGGGGGAAGAAAACGCATGACAACGCTACTGCTGACGGGGCGTAATTTGTTTCGTGAGAACTACCTTCTGCATAATAATGGTGGCACGCACATATTGGCTTCGTTTGTGCAGCATTAGCCTACATCTTTCGTTCACTTTCATCCCTCACTTAAAAGGGTTGAAGTGACATTCTGAGGAACCCTACCCTTCGGCGTGCTAAATTTCGCAATTTGTATGGAATTTTCCAGCGTAATGTCAAACGTGAACCTGCCCTTCTGTAAACCGGGTTAGCAGTAGCAGTGGTCCCGCTCCCCATGCAAGGCACAACAGGGACTTTTTTACACAAGCGCACATAATCTCACATACATCGCCGCGAAATGGAACCTTTTCATGTGGAGATTACGAGTTTTTGGGACATTCAACAAAAACGAAATCTGTGCAATAACAATAAACGAATCTGGGATGATAGTTAGTGGTTTTCAACGTCAGAACACAATTCATGCTCCGAAATAAGGCCCTAACATCATCATTACTGGGTGTTATTCATAACATCAATCGAATTTCTTGGTCAGCACATTTTAAACTGTATTATTTATTTATATAACAGGCGTTGCCAGCCAACTTTACCCCGAAAGCGGATGATTTTGTCTCTAACGCACTTTATTTTGAAATAGCTCATCAACTGTTGTCTCTAACGCATCTCATTTTGTCTCTAACTCATCTGACTTTGTCTCTAACGCATCTGGGTTTGTCTCGAAAATAGGAAATAAACAAAATAATTGTGGTTATGATACGTTGTAGAACTTCAAGAACAATAAACATTATTATTTGTGTATGCTTTAAAATGATTCTTATGTATTTTTAAACAATTTTTAGCAATTTTGGGGTCCGCGATAGCCGAACAGTAGCGCCGGTTAGAAAAATCGGCCCATGAGCACCGGGGCTCACCACCTTGACGGCGTGGGTTCGAATCCCAACCGAGACCGGACCCTCCCTTGTAAGAGAGGCCTGACTATCCACGTACAATAGGGTAAAAAAGTCTCGTAAACCCTTAAAGGCATGACCAACAAGGTCGTTACGCTGAGAAGAAGAAGAAGAAAAAGATAGGTGGCAAACCCTGTACTTTTGATAAGGATATTTAAACGAGTATAGAATATAAAACCACAAAATTCGAAGAATTAAATCCTGAAATTGGGCTACTGTTGATTAGAAATAAATAGGCCCACAAGATGACAACTTCAGTGTCCAACCAAACTGATGTGGGCCGGCAAACGATGCGGAAGATATAGGGTTGGCCAGTTTGGAAACAAATAACAACTATCATCCATTGGATGGAATGTTTTTTTTTTTCACTTTAAATCTACCGGAGGCATAGGTGAATACAACATATCATCCGGAAACATATATTATGCATGATAATTGTGTGTTGCGTCCATCCCTATATCGATTAACTCCAGCAGGATACGATGACATCGAAGAAAACGCTGCATGCTCCAATTAAAAATGAAATACATCAATTTGCATTCAAAACCCACACTTCCCCAGAGGGGGAGGCAAAACATGCAGAGCGAGCGTAGGTCGAAATGAAAAGTAAACATTCTTGTTCCACAGCAGCCAACCTACATACTGTGCGGTTTTGCCACAACCGTTAGTAACTCTTCCTATAGCAGCAAGGATAGAAAGATTGAAAACCAACAAAGTTCGATGAAATATTCACAACCAAATTGTTCCATCCGACATCCGAACCAATCGGAGAGTGCACAAAACTCCTTTTTAATTATAGCAACAATCGATCCGGCTTGATCGATCGGCTCCAGGGGGAGGTCGACACAGTAACGACAAAACCGACCTTAGCAGAGCAGTATCGAAATGGAGCCGCTGTTGTGCGGGCAAACATTAATAAAAAAGCACCTTTTGATGCAATAACGCAAATTTAACCCCCCCAATCAACGTGTACGGGGAAGAGATTCCACCAGGCATTAGATGGGGAAAAAGCATGCCTTCTACCGCCTTGAGATGGAAATGAAAAGGCTCCAGTGGAAGGTAAGAAGGCCTGAAAAGAAGTTATTATTATGAGCCCCACCTTCAACCGATGTAAAGAAACGAACGAAACCACGTCATCGTCGTCACCGGGCGAGCGGTAGAAATATGAAAATCTACTCTCCACACCAGGATGTGGTATGAAAAGGGGCCAGATTTTAAGCAGCATACGGCTCTCGATTGTTACTACAGAATAGATGGCAACACTTACAAAAAAAAGTTTGCTTCTTGCGCAATGTAATGCTTATGCGGGTAAGGAAAAAGAGGAATGATGAATTATGAGGGTATTAAAATATACCTTGATGACAAGAAAATGTAACCAAGAAGCTGGTGTGTCTAAAACGAAACTACTTTATGGTAAAACCGGGGTTAGTATGAAGCCATCCTGATAGCTACACGGCCAGCTTGGTCCGTTTTGTCATATTTTAAAACTAACTAAGGATCCTAAAACCAAATTTAACAAACAAACAAAACACAAAACTAATCATTTATGAAATGTTCAAAATGAATAAGAAACGAAAATCAATATTAAAAACATAATAAACTTAATGATTCACGTTATGTCATAAAAATAAGTAACAATCAAAAGTTGAATTTAGAAAAAATAAAAACAGATCAAATTAAGCAGGAGCGTTACGAAAGAGTTCATATTACCAGGTCAAAATGTCATCGCACACCTTCAATTGCAACAATATGCTGTTTGGAATCAGAAGGTATCGGTCGAAACACCGACTCCCCCCATCGAGGAATCGGATACGCGACTCCCTCGTCATTTGATGCTACCAGCATGAAACATTCGCAATACCAGCATCGCTTCATAACACTCCATGCTCTCCTCCTCCTTCTCCTCCTCTTATCGTGGGATAGAAGAGACAAAGCTAGCGCAAAGTCCCGGCTTGAGATTCTACAGAAGTTATTCAAACCAGCTCATTGAATTTGAATCTGCATAAATTCCAAACTCAGTTGATGTTGTCTTTCGGAAGTCCACCTTCCCCTCCCAGTTTCCCTTTTGCCTCCGCCACGCCATCCATCGGTGTCTCATTATGCCGGTCGCCTTCATGCTCCGCCGATTACGGTCAGCTTCGATTCGGGGGCCGGGGTAGCAAGTCGGAGGAACTGGCAGGGTGGTTCTGCGATGACGCGTGGATGGCAACATCAAATGCCGCCACTCACACTCACTCTCCATTTCTCGATCACGATCCGTGCACTGGAACTGCCCTCGGCCCCCGTGAATTGGAACGCCTGAACAATATTTGGCTCTGGCAATGACCCGGTTTAGTGTTTCGGAACATAATGTTTCGCCCACCCCTCCTCCATGGGCGGAGGTAAATGTTTTGCGAAAAGAACGACCAATTTCCAACAGTTTGTTGACGGGGCGCGCGGGCACGTGGGTGGAAAAGCCACCGCGTTTTGGAACCGTTTGGCTGTTTTGGAGGCTACACACAACAATCGATAGTCATTTTAAATTCCGGTACTCGTTTCAACAAGCTCGTTTACCGGTGTGAACATTGGGAAGGAAAACTGCAAGCCCATTTCGGCAGCATAAAACATCTGAGATCGGAGCAAATATCAGAACAGCCCACGAGCCGCTTCTTTGCCCGGTCTAATATTGGTTTTTTCCTTGGGCAGCCAAAAAGAGAACAACATTACTGGAAACTCATGACTATGTCTTTTCAGATGTTTTTCGAACAACGAGACAACAGAGGAAAGTTGTACAACGAAATTAAATTAAAAATGTGTTTAGTAATGTCAAGAATAAATAATCAAAGATGACATACAAAATGATCTCTTCTTGAAAATCTAAATGAAAGCAATGAGAAAAACCATAACAGTGGGGAAAGTTGTACTTCCCAACGGTAGTCTATCGAAGGACCCAGATGTTTAGTGGGTGAAAAAGGAAAAACTAGAAATGGTTTTAATATTCCACTGAAAAAAACCGCTCCGAATACCATGATCCATCGATTCGCTTTCCTTTCCGTATGACTTCGGCACATAATTCAATGGCATAACGCGCGATGGATGACGCTGGACCTCCACCAGCATTATCATAAAATGGCGTCTCGGAAAGTGATCAAAGATTATGCTGCTGCCTCCACATCCCCTTCCATCCCCGCACGTTCCTCGAACGAGAGCCACATTTCATTAAACGAATTCTCTCGCGAAATTGTTCATAATCAAAGCGCGCCCGCTTGACGTTTCTAGCCCCACGGACGGGCCGTCCTAGATATACACGAACGTCAACAAGCCCTACGGAATGGCTAACGGTGGGTGGGGGAGGGAGGGAGGAGAAAAAAAGGGAAAATAGCTCGGATGACGATCGTGACGCAGGGGATGATGGAAAAAAGAAGTCGAACAGCCGGCGGCGGCGGCGGCGTTGGCGAAATTGGATAAATATTCACTTTTTGCCAGCTGCACGCAATGAACCGTAGCGCAACCGAGTAGCGAACTGACCCAACTGCGCACCATTCCGGAATGGAAAAAAAATCCGGACGGGCCGGACAACAGCATACGTCCACAAACGGCGAGCGTTGGATGGAAATTGGCGAGCGAACGAGAAAAGAACGAACAAGTCACCTGGAAAACTGCAACACGGCGCACAAAATTGGCCACCACCAGCCGGGTCACGGAAGAAAAGATGGCGATGCCTTGGAGGCAAACACACAAGCACCGCTGCACCTGTTAGCAGCAAATCTTCCGGGAGCTGGAAATCTAAACGATATGGCTTTGTTGGCAGTTTTTCCGCCACAAAAGTGACTGCAGAATGGTGAAAATGTTAAATGCGATGAAGTAAATTGATTCATTCCATAGAATTGACCTTCTGCTACGTTATTTAGAAAGCTTTTGCCTTAGTACTAGTGCCGGTACGAATTTTAGTTGACAGATGATCGCAGTTCCAGATCTCAAAAGACCCCAATTCCTGATCCCAAACACTACAGATCGGGATCTCAAGAGATCTAAATTCGTATTCAGGATATGACTATATTCGGCAGATCTTAAAGTGCGTCGAGATAGATTTTCCGAATTCGAGCCGAGTTCCTTTTGTACAAGGTGACAAAAGAGAGATCCAAATGCCGAGGACCAGGTGGAGATCTCAAGGAATCCACATTCTGGATATGGATTCCGATGGAGTTCAGTCTAGATCCAGTCGATTCGGAATCGACTTGGGATCGATCCTCCAAATTCGATTCGAATCCCTTTTATAACAGGAATAGTCCAAACGATCACCTAAATTTCTGATTCTAATCATGGCAGATCCAGAACTAATGGAATTTCTTCATTAGCCTAACTTTTACATACAGTTTACCAAGTTTTTTCCCTTTATATAGTTGGTTAGTCAGCCCTCTCGTAATACCTTGGTGCATGTGGACCGATTCTCTACCCATCGTAACCGATCGGTTGTCACGGACCCCGGTTCCAATTCGGTGATTCAGATTTTGAGGATCCCGGATTTAGGATCTAATCCGAATCGATCCCATCAGGATCCCCAGAATCCTATTTGTATCCCATTTCCAAACACTACTCAATATGATACACTGGTTTGCATCGAAACACACCACAATAATGTCTATCCTTGGGGATAATAACGACAAGCTACCGTCTCTCGTCCCAAATGAAAGCCGTATCAACCTCAATCTCGTGTGCTGCCTTAGGCACAAGCAGAGCAAGCACTTTCAATTATAACCCAATAGTTGCTTCCTCAGTTCAAAAAGCCCAACGTGGCCACTCGTAGGGAAATTTCCGTCGGTCAACTGTTATGCGCTCAAAAGTGCAACTAATCTAACATCCCTTCCGAACCGACACTCGCCCAAACCCGTTCCCGGAGGTTTTCTTGGAAGTAGCAACTGAGCCCTGACTCCAAATCTTCATCCACGCCGCACACCAATCTGACCTTTGATCATTCAGACATCAAAGAAGATGTGCTCATCCGGTGGCCGCTCCTTCCGAATGAGCGGCCTTTTCACATCATCAACACCATCTCAACTTCATCATCACCATCAGATTGAGGGCACCCTGCCGGGCAGCCAACGGATTGGAGGTCAAAGGATGCGAAACCCCGGACCGGGCGAGGAATGAGGACTACCGTTGTCCGGGAAAACTCGAATCCATCACCCAGCCGGAGTACAGGTGCGCAGCAGCAAGCCACCGAACCGAAAGTGAGCGAATGACATTAGGAATTGATTTGCAATTACAATTCACTTCATCGCTGAAATCTCACCTCCGGACGTCATCGAGCGGGGATATCCTTGAAGTTGACTGAAGCTGGCGTGGCAAAATCGCTCCAATGACCCGAACGGTGGAAACAATCGGGTGTGTAAAAGCTGTTGTTTCCCCCCTCCCCGGCACCAAGTCCCACCGATAGGATGGATTATTCTCTACTTTCTTTGCCAAACGAAATCTACATAATGGCAGACGGCAAGGCCGAAGGCACAAGAGGTTTAAGGCCGAAGCCTCGGGGCTTGGGCTCGGGTAAGTCAGTGATTTTGGTAAAAGGATTGGCTTCGCGGCACGGTTTGGGTTGGTCGATAATCCGAACGGACGGAAGGCATCGCATATGGCAACAGTGGCACCATTTGGCACAGGCACAAACAGGCACACAAACATCAATGCTAGGAAAGGATGTACGACGGAATACGAGTCCTTGCTTCATTTCTAGGACACGCAGGTGTTTCTTTCCACTACCGATTGGCGAAGAATGGTTACAATCAATTGCTTCTTGCGCACTGGAACCAAACGTGTTCGGTTTGTAGGTGAGTCGAGAAGATATATTTGATGTCGAAGGAAATGAAAAAGTTGAACAGAATAAAACATTTCAAATGTTGAAGTTGAACAGAATAAACAATTAATTGTAAACTAAAAAAGGATAAAATTTAATTAAAAGGATAACCAATAACAAATCGAACGTAAAGCTTATAGTTAAAAAAAAAGCTATTAAAAAGTCAGCAATAAAACATGGAAACCATTACAATGCCAGCAAATAATGGAATTCTGTCAATCAACGATAAATGCGATAATTTGATTAATTTGTTTTTGAACCGCATTGAATGGGGCACACTTTTCCGCCCGCACAGGAAAAAAACAACAAAACTCCCTTCCACAATGCCTGTGAAAGATTTTCCCGGGGGCAGGGGAAGCACGGAGGAAAACTCCAAACTGAAATTCCATTTCTCACACGCACACACGCAAGCCGGCGGCCGGAAAATGGCTCACTGGCCCGTGAACGTATAATATCGTTAATTGAAATCACTTAATCGCTCATCCATCATTAATCTTCGCGGAAGTGGAAAAGCTGTCGGTAAGGCGCGAAAAAAAAAACAAAAAAACAAACGGCCTGGGTGGGAAACTGTGGCGGGAATTGAACTTTACGGTTCACCCACACACCCACACGTTGAGTTGGGGTATCGGAATCCGTGCCGAATACAAAACAGTTGTGTTTCGGGCACGACTTGCCACTTGATTTCCCGTCGGCAAAACGTTCGATTAAGAATCAATCGAACGGTGGGAAATGGTGGCGCGTTAGAATTTGCAGGAAAAATTGTGCCAAGGATAACACCGTAACAAACGAAAAACAACACTTTGACACACACGCGGGGCATTGAATGGGAAATAAATATTCTATTAGAAGTGTTCCGAAAACAAGGCACGCAGGGAAAACCCAGAGGCTGTTGTTTTCCTTCCGAGAGCGGAAAATCGAACTTCCCGGGTGGGTTGAAAATGTGTCGCATTTTTTCCACACTCAATCGCTTCCGCGGGAAACGAAAGGGTATTTTTCATGCAATATGTATATTCTAATGCCACTGTTTGTGACACACAACCAACCGTGCCTGCCAGAGTTTCCATCCACACGGCTTTCCACTTTTCTTAACCTTTACTCGAGCGGCAGCAACGCTCTCGAAACGATCTGTGATCCCTTTTCAATACGATTCACTGCATGGTTTGTTCGCAAAAAAACAGGGAAAAAGAACGACGCGACAGTACCGTTGACAAACCGTTTTAACAAGTGAAAATGTGAGGCGTTCGCCTTTTCCCTCCCCCAGTTTCATAAATTTTGCTTTTTGCCCACAGAGAAGCAAAGTCCTACACTGCTACGGCGTGTCAATATTTTTCGCACCAGCAACACGTTCGTCGTGCTTTCGCAAGTGGGGGGGAATTTTCCACTCCAAGCAAGAAGGAAAAAAGCCACCACCGGAGCTCTCAATCGAATGAAGAGGGGTTGATTTTCTTCTTGCCGAACCGACTGAGTGGTAAAAAAAGGACAATAACTCCTGCAGCACGATCGATAACATTCAACTCGAATCGAACCGATCACCGCCCGCATATCCTTGGAAAAACCCCCCGCTTTTCTCATGGCTTCACTTGACCCCGGGGGCTTGATTGTGTGTCGTGCCACCGATGAAATCCTTTTTCCCTCCCCGAAGCGAAAAACAACCGGAAGCACAAACAGGTTGGCACTTGGCGGATGTTTTTCCGGGGGGAAGAAAAAAAGCAACTTCTTACTCGTGCCCGAGGAGGGTACGTTTATATTTGACCCCCTCCGGAACTTCCTAGGTACAATTGAATCGTTGCTTTTTTTTCTTTCCTTCCTTCTTTCCTTTTGAAGCAGTGACTCAATTCCGGCTAAATGTTTACCAAATTTGAGGCCACACCGGGTCCTTGGAAGATTCCGACGTTTATTTATTTTTTCCCCTTCGAAAGGTTCTTTAATTTCGTTCTTTATTTTGCGCATAAACACATCCTTCTGGCAATTGCTCGCAATCGGATGAGGCCTGATTAGAAGATGACCAAACAATGATAAGGCAGCAAAAAAAAAGGACACCCACATCCGTCCGCCAAGTAAGGTCCACCAACCGCACGGTTGTTGACTCTTCGCTTCGGAACCGGAAACGAAGGAAAAAAGACCTCCAAAAAAAAAATCCGAGCTCTCCGAGGTAGACACGACACCGAAACACAATGGGACACAAATTGTGCCACGTTTTCTCTGGACAGCGCAATCACGACGTGCCGCCGTTCGGTGGCGGCCACCGAGCGAACGCCAACGGTAAATTAAGGTGGAAAATTGATGAAAAATGGGTCCCGAACCGACGGCTGATAACGAAGGCGCGATCCGACCAAAAGGGGCGATTTTTAAGTATCTCTTTAATATTCATTAGCCTTCCGCCTATCCGCCATCGGGGATGGATTTATATAAATATTTATCCAACCGGTTAGAAAGGGAGGGGAAAAGGAAGGGGAGAAACCCCCGAGCAGAAGACGCGCCAAATCGATCGCGTGCGTCTATCGAACGGGAAAAGTGTTTCCCGGTTTGCGAGGCAAAAGTCAAAACAATGGCGAAAAAGAAGTCATCCACAAATTTTCCTCCGATTCGCGGGGAAAAGGGTAGGATGGTTACGATTCACTTCTGGAAGCATTTTTCCGACCCCCCGGAAAACCCGGATCCCGCGAAGTACGTGATCATCTATTTGTCATCATTCTTCTTGGGATTAATTCTGCCACTGTCTGTTGAGGGGGCGAGGTTGCCAAAAAGGGGTTGCAGAGGCTTTTCCGGGCAAACAGAGCCCTTTTGCCCGCGAGGAATCTGGTGTGCGCACACTGTTACAGAATTATGGAAGTATCGCGAACCTCTGCCGGTGGATTTTTTTTCCCCGACGCTGTTTTTCCAACGAATGAAGCCTCGCGGTAAGCCAAAAAGCTCGGGTTGATGATGAAAAGTTAAACCACAAATTGAGCCTTGGCGGAGATAAAGGGCGTGCGGTCCCAAGAAAAATCACCTCCATCTCCGGAAAAAAAATTCGAAACCGGCCGGCTTCGGCCTCCTTCCTTGCGATAAATCGCGCAGAAACCCAATTAGAACGGATCCCCACTGATCGGTGGGTGGTTGGGTTGATGTCTGGGATGACGCAAGGACACGCAATCAGCTGCGAAACGGCTGCAAACGCTGCCCACAACACTCACACACCCTCTCCCCGAAATGTTTTCCTCAACAACGTCAATTGGTAAAAATCACGCAACCGATTGCTGCACAGGAAAGTTTTTCGTCAGTTAGAGACTGATCATCGGGACAAGAAACCTAAAGGCGGGCAGGGGGAGGCGGGGCAAGATTATGCGTCAGCAGCACTTTAATAAGGCCCGTCTCAATTATACACTAAATAGCTAATCGGATTTGCTCTTTACTGGACGCGTCGTCGGACGTTCCCTCCAAAGGCGGTGGAAAAACGAGACCCCCAAGATTTACATTTAAGTGACATTTGTTTATCGAAACGGGAAAGGAAAAACCCGAAACTTCGCTGGAAGCCTCGCCATTTTGCCATCGCTTGCGTCAGCTGTGCCGTAGGAAATATACGGCCGTCGGGAAAACAATCGACCAATCAATTAAACGAGAAGAAGGAGGACCATCATCGTCATCCGGAGACGGCGAAACATCTCAGCAAACAACTCATTAGGAATGGAACAAGCAGGCGCCCGTTTCTGGTGCGCCTGGAATCGATTTTCCGTTACACGGCGCGGCACAATTAGAAGCATGCATACGAAATTACCAAACAAAACCCCGGGCACGGTGGTGAATTTAATTAAATCGAAATGACACAAACGATCATCTCTATGCCGAGCGTGTTGCTTGCTTACTTATCTAATAGGAGTTTGTTTGGGTTTAGTGAGCTAAAATAAAAGATTGCTTGAAATCGATGGAGAATGTTGAACCATAAGGTTTTTACAGCCTTTTGAATATTAACATTTAAGTCCAGAAAATTGCTTCTCGTGTCAACCGACGCTAACAAACATAATAAAATAAAATGACAATAAAATGTCAACATACAGTCAGTCGCAAAACTGAGCATACAACCAAACGAGCAGTGGATTTTTCTCTATAACTCGCGCAAACATTGACCTTTATTTTTTTTTTAATTTAGTTTGATAGCCATTTTTTTAAGTTTTGGTTTGAACGGCCAGGCCGTATTAATGCTTTTTCAGCATTCTTGCTTGTCTTGGTGCAAATTTATTAAACAACACAAATATACACTTTTTTTTACATACTATTTTTTATAGTAAAATAATAATTGGTAAAAAAGCCTTTTCATCAACACCAAATTGAGCGTACAGATCTATGTACGTCATAATCTAGGGTCCAAATTGGGATCATATTAAAAAAAAGACACATTTGGTTAGTATTTTGTATGACTATCTTTGGGGCTCAATACTGCGTGCTACCGTTTTGGCATCGATTCCATTAATTTTTGGTCTTCAAATGCAGTTTTCTATTCTATATACCCTGCATCACGATATTCAGTTTTCTGCTCTACCTTGGCATTGGTCAATCGTTGTTTTTCGACTGGTACTTTGATCAGGACCCTAAAAGTGCCATTCGATTGAGGTCCATTGATCTGGGGAAGTGTTTTGAGTGACTTAAGCACATTATACGAAACCAGTACCGCACGACGTACCAAATGACGTTTGTATCGTTATCGTACAGGAACTTTTTACATGTTCAATAAATAAACTACGAAAGAAAATTGAAAAAACTGCATTTTCTCAATGTTTCATGCAGTTGTGATAGAAAAACTAATTCTCCTTTAGTTGTATGCTCAATTTTGCGGCCGACTGTAAATAAAATGTTTTAGTTTACTTTTTGTACAACATTTTGACAATCCGTGTCGAACAAAGTGTTGTCCTCAAATGACCCCAATTGTTGACAAGCATCTTTTGACAGATGGACTTGCTTGTTTATATTCAAAACGCTGTAAAAAGATGGCCAAGCAAAATTACACAAACAAATCGATTTATGGTTTTCCCCCAGTTCACGAAAAAGAACGATTACCAGGGAAAACTGCAAAAATATGGTAATTTCTTTATCTTACTTGCATTGAAATTTTTCGGAGATAAGTTGGAAAAGTAAATTGATTGCCTCATCAGCCGCAGGGCTTAACAATTAATTCCGCTGGTCGGATTCCGGATGCACTTTTCATCTGCGTGGACAAACATCTTCTGCTTCCGGAGGGTTTCTGGTTCGTGCCTCGAGTTTTCCCTCCAACTGACACATTTTTCCCCATCATCAAGGCAAGTGACCGAACGAAGTTTCCAAAACGCCATCCATCTCCTTCGGGTGACAGTTATTTTCTCGTCCATACCATCGCCGGCTTTTTTTCTTTCTAAGTCCCCGCTGACGGTTTTCTTTAATTTTTCTCCCGTCCAGGGCAAATATCCACCGCCGTTCGCGAATCGCGCGCCCTTCGGTGTATCGTCTTGTCTCTTTGGTTCGGGAGACGTGGCCGGCGAAAGATAACGCCTCTATCACTTACACCATCGTCAATCGAATCAATCACCACCCGTCCTATATCCACGTTCGTTAGCCGGAAATGCTTCGAACCGGCCACACCCGGGCCCGGGGTGGTGTAATCTCACGGAAATCCTTCCCCCCTGCAGCAGCACCCTCTCGTCACCCAATGACGCATGCAAAGACGAGGGAAACATTTCACAACACCGATAAGCAGCGGCTCTCGCGGGAGGAATGTGTTGAATCAATTCATTTCCTTTCGCGTGTCTCGTCGCGACTTGGTGATGGTTTGTTTAAATAGCGGACTCGAACGGAAAATAAACATTCCGTGGGACCCCAGCTCAGAAAACCGCTCGTCGTCGTCGTCGTCATCGTCACATCCTTATCTTCCTTCCAGCCGGTAGCATTATTTATCCAACCAATTACACGTTAGGTTTCTTGGAGCAATGGACGAAAAAAAAAATACTACACCAACCTCACCCGGGGCCGCATTTGGGGCGAAAAATTTCATCAGTGCTACCACGTACTTTTCGGTGGAAAACCTTCATTTTCAAACACCCACACCGGAGGGGGCTTCGTGGAAATGCAAAAGGCACTTACACGAGCCTCAAACAAGAGATGCGCACACGCGGATCGAAAAACTTGCCTTGGCCGAAGGATGCCGGAGCCTGCTGCCGGCGAATGGTGATGGCGAGTTTGGAAAAACCAAATATGCAAAGGAGGCCACATTCCAACGAACTCTACGCCGCCGGCGGCGGCTCTTGTGGCGATCCGGATCGATAGGGGGAAACATTTTCTGCCAGCTTCGTTCTTGGGACAACCAAGGGGAAATTAATATGCAAACCATCGCCATCGAGACGGGGGCAGCTACACACCCACACACACCCACACACACTTTGGGACAAAACCCCATTTCGTGTGATCGATAACACGCCAATCTAGGGCTCGCTGCTGATGGTGTTGTCCAATGTACCGTAAGGAGGGTCCATACATATTCAGCACATCCTTCGGGGGCCTTCGTGCAATTGTTGTTTCGAGACGGACAGCGATCGATTGCTTGGGCTTTTTCGAGACATTTAGACCCTGAGCGTGAGTTTATCACTCGGCCAGAGGACCGGCATTTGCTACGAAAATGTGGGCGTCTTTCGCGACATTAATCCACCATCAGAGAAAAGTTTGCCCGAAAGATGCCTCGGAGATTATGCCGCCATCGTTCGTAAGAAATTCATCATAAACAGTGACTCGTGACAGGTCGTCGGGATAATATGCCTTCCGGCGACTGTCAAATTAAGTGAAGGCCAAGGACAAGGTCGTTCGTTCGCTCGAGATAAACATTGGGGGAAGTTGATTTTTGCGCTGCCGACATTGATAGTACATCCACGATCAACCATTCGTGGAACCGTTGAACGTCAATGGAATATTGACCACGATTTTTTCCGTCGAAACGACGTGCTTCGAAAATTTCCCTGTGGAGCAGAAATATCATCTACCTCCTCTGCTCGTGATGGGACATTGTGCCACCCCACCAATGACTCATCTGTTTCACCCTGCTTCCCCATTTTTCCTGTATTTTTTTTTCCTTTCACCATTAAAATATTCATTCATTTCCCTTCAAACGTCCAACCCTTTGCAGGTCCATTTCCGGCACTACTTCCGGCGCGGGAGACAAACCCCCCTCGAAAACCACGAAACAGCTGGGATGTTTCGATGCACGAAAGGTTTTCCTATAGCTTCGACTCCGGTTTCCCGACGCGGGCCGGAAATTCTTTGCTGTGACCAAAAAATGGCTTTTTAAATATTTTCGTTCGTTCGCTTTTGTTTTGCGTGCGCATTAAGAGCTTTGGCTGGCAGCCCCGGGAAAAAGTGCAACTGGCAAAAACAATTCTCCCCCCCCACGAAGCTTCAACAACCTCCCCCCCTGCTGTTGACAGGAATAAAAATTGAGGTCAAAAAAGGGATGCCAATGGGGAAAAAATATGTTCAACTGCAAGTGCCACTGTTTAGTTTTACTTGTTTTTTTGTTAAACTTTTGTTCAATGACTTTAGCTACCTTTGTCCGGGAAAGCCATTCCACGTGTGCTTATGGTTCTGTGGAAAGCACGTGCGAGTTGTGTACAGTGTTGAGTGGTTGTTGGGCAGAAATGAATCGAAGAGTTCGGCCCTTTTTTTTCACCACTTTGATATTTTAAAATTACTTCATTTTGGACTTATCAGTCCTTTCAAGCCGAAATGTTTTTTGAAAGATTTCCTACCGACAAATTAAAGCTGTCGGTTAGTTTAAAGTTTGTTTAGGCGCACACACTGTCCAGCGTTGGGGTGGTAGGAGGGGGATGTTAGTTTCGCTTCGTTTGCTCGAGGCCGAAAGTTGGGCGTTTAAAACATGCTAAAAACTATGCTAACAATCCACAGCAGACTGGCCTCTCCCCCTCCCGCCCAACCCACACAGCAGACCACACCAGAAACAGGCGTTCAGGGAGCGACCGAACGGAGTAAACCACCACAACAAAAATCCCAAACAACATTAACACGTCAACGGGACGGGCACGCGCGGTTCTGCCCGCAACCTTTCCCTTCACGGGAAACGGCGGGGGGAGGGCTATTTCCAGGCGGCGTGTTATGTTGCCAGCGATGTAGACCATTCAGAAAACTATCCTCGAATAGGCACAGCACAGCACACAAACACACGGAAACAGTAAAACAAGAGCCAGTGCCAGTGGAGCCTTTTGGAGTCTCGTTTGCAATGGAAAAGGGCACACGTGGATGGAGACTACGCAACATAATTCAACACACACAAGCATATTGGTCGGTTCCCGCCCCCTTCCCCGCGTGACCTGTTGTTGGCGGTTGTGGTAACATTTTAGTTATTTCCCGCGGGACATCCAACCGGTCACCGGCCGTTTCGAAATCCCCAACCCTCGGGGCAGGGGGAAAAGTCAGACCCGATTTCTTCGACCCCGCCACACAAGGACCCGGTAGAGTTGGGCCAAACCCGACGGTCGATTGCACGTTTCCGGTTTGTCTCGGCGTCACTTTTACATAAGCTCGAGTGGCCATTTATTAAACGAAAAGCGAGTAGATACGGGTGGCATCGCAACCCGTGAGGAAAACGCGTCCCGCGGGAAAGGACAGTGACGACGATGAAGAACATACACACACACGGACACACGCGGTGCCCGGTAACTTTCTTCGGTCACCTCCCGGTGGATGCCTTTATTATGGCCGCAAAAACCCTCCACGCCTCCCATCCTCCCCATCCCCCACAGCAGCAGGTGAAAAGTGAAGCAATGAACTCTCACCACACCGTGGCGAGCAAGGTGTGATGCGCCCGAAGAGGTGCCAAACGTGACCAGCATATTTCGTCAGCGACACTAATGGACTGCGTTTTTTATATTTATGAACTCCACTCGCCGACAATGGGGGTGAGAGGGGCGAATGTGCCCACTAGCGAGGGGGGGATGGAGAGAATTTTTATGACTCAAAATCCCTCCCCGGGAAAACCGGGACCCACATGTGGTATGGTGAGGACATAAATAACGGGTCGTTAGCAGATAGTAGTAGGTTGCTTAACTGGTGAAGGATAATCTACCGAAATTGATTGGGAAGAAATCAAAAACAAATCACCCCGGGGGGATGATGGGTTTGCAATAAAAGTGATAAATCGGCCGTTTTCCTGACACCCTGACAAAGTAACTAACGAAAAATAGCGTCACCCAAATATGGGTGACGGGGTACTAAATGGGGTTTAGAAACGAAAAGAATCAATACTAATGTTGTGCCTAATGGATCTTTTGACGAGATTCATTCATATGAATCTTTCACCTAAGATTCATTCAGATTAGTGATGAGAATAACAACTCTTTGTAGAGATTTGAATCAGAGTGAATAATCATCACGATGATTCGAATCTTTATGTTTAAATCTTTTAAAATGAATACTGAACAGGGCTTCGAATCCCAAAAGAGTGAACGAGTGGGTAAAAGAATCCCAAGTTGTGATTCGAATCCCATGTAGTGATTCGAATCCCAGTTTAGGAATCACTACATGGGAATCGAATCTCTATGACGACTAGCGATTCTTTTACCCACTCGTTTACTCTTTTGGGATTCGAATCCCTGTTAAGAATTCAAATCAAAGGGAGTAACAAAAACTATCTGTTAGGATTTAAATCGTTCATTCAATATTAAGATTCAAATCACTCATTCATTCTCACTCAGAGCGCACATCACTAATTCAGAATGATTTGCGAATCTTTGCGGATTCGAATCTTTAAAGCTTAATGAATCTTCCGAAACCTTGATGAATCTTCATGAATCTTTCATGGATCTGTCACGAATCACCACGATTCTTTCATTGGCGTGGATCATGCGACCAAAAAAAAAAAAACGGGGGATCCCTCGACCCATTTCTTCTTCAGTTGCTGTGTCTTTGGGATTCATGAATCTCTTGACGAAAGACTCCTGAATCCCTCAAAAAGCAGATATTCAATGAGATTTATGAATCTGAATCAGATGTACACAACTCTAATCAATACAGATATGGTTTTTTTTATTTTTGCCCAACATTTGAACTTAGTTGATTCAATTTCGTAGTGACCTTTAATGAAAGTGAGCAAAATCTTTCCAAACAGACAGATTTGCCACAGTGGAAGCTCTAGTTTCGCCGTTTTGGAAAGTTACCTCCAGCAAAAACCTGGTGACATCGGTGTCGCTAGCCGCTAGCTTCTTCTGATTAATGCTAATGACGGCCACTTTCGGGCCACGCTGACGATCTTATGTTGATTTTCGTCGGCCACGCGGAGAAAGCGCTCCATCGAGGCCGGTTTTTTGGGGACAGTTCGGGTCGGGTAGGGAAATCGATTGCGACGATTCCAGGGGAGACGTCCGAAGGAGAAGTGTGTGGAGGTTCGCGAAGCGATTCGTTTGATGTTTCATCAGCTCGAAGCAGGGAAACAGCTCGAATCGGGAGGGAAACACTGTGGCAACCCTTAATTCGTCGTGTTTCCTGCTTCACTTGGTATCGCTTTTTTTGACATTCTTGTTGGTCACGGGCCACGGACCAAAGGGGTTGCAAGGTTAGAGTGGTTTCTTGTTTTCCAGCCAAACGCGCGCATCAAACATCAAAACCTTCGCATGGTTGGATACGCAACGCTCTTGGCAACACAGAATCGCAATAAACAAATTTCGCTCGCTTCATTGCACCGAGGACCTTGAGGGTTTTGCCCCCGCGCCGCGGGCTGCACATGCAATGGTGCGCGTCCTTCGGCACACCCTCGTCAAGCCGCCGTCCCCCGCCGGCCCAACGAAAACATTTGTTTCGGACGTAGTAACGGTTGCTAACGACGGGGCAGAGCGTTATGTTTACGGACGCCGCAAAACGCGGACGGATTGGA